>NC_038049.1:29951433-30551433 GCF_002211085.1 Panicum hallii | reverse complement strand
TTCCGGATTTTTAGAGTAGATCAGGATGTCATCAATAAAGACCACTATGAATTTATCAAGTTCTTGCATGAATACAGAGTTCATGAGATACATGAAATATGCTGGAGCATTGGTAAGACCAAACGACATGACCAGATATTCATAATGTCCATATCTGGTGGAAAATGCTGTTTTTGGAATGTTATTCAGTCTGATCTTGATTTGATGATATCCAGAGCGTAGGTCAATCTTAGAGAATACCTTGGCTTCGGCTAACTGTCAAATAGAATGTCAATGCGGGGTAGAGGATACTTGTTTCTGATGGTTACCGCATTGAGGGGACGATAATCTACACATAGCCTTAAGCTATTATCCTTTTTCTCCACGAATAGGGCTGGACAACCCCATGGTAAAGCACTTGGACAAATGAAACCCTTGTCAAGGAGGTCCTGGAGTTGAATTTTTAACTCGGGCAGCTTATTGGGTGGCATACGATAGGGCCTCTTAGAGATGGGGGCTGTGCCAGGTTGTAGTTCTATGATAAACTCAATATCTCGATCCGAGGGCATTCCAGGTAAATCATCTGGAAAAACATCTGGGTATTCGCAAACAATAGGGATGTCCTTTAACTTGATCCCTTCTACAGCATAGGCACAAGAGTTATTGCACTCCCGTTGTGGAAGATAGAGAATAGTAGGTTCATGTTTGGGTGAATCTATCTCCACGGCTCGGGAAGAGATATCTAATGACACTCGGTGCTTAGTCATCCGATCCATACCTAGGAGAACATCCATTCCTTCTAGGTCCAATAATAGTAAATCTATTTTGATCAAATTACTACCCAACTGAATTGGCACCTTTCTATAGATTTGATTTGATGCAATTTTACTGCCAGGAGTCGCCATCATATAGGCTCCTTTAGTAGGATAAATATCCAGGCCTACTTTTGCCCCACACTTTGAACTGATAAAACTATGGATTGCACCAGAATCAAAAAGTATAATCACAGGTTGATGGTTTATAGAGAAAGTACCCATCATCATTGGCGCACCATCGGGAAGTTCGGAGAGAGTTGTGAAGTTCACCCTCCCCTGGCTGACTTGTACCATCTGCTTCTTCCTCTTGCCCTTGTTGTTCGGGTTGGATGTTTGCCCTTGGAAAGATCTTCTGGGTTGGGGGCAATCCTTAATGAAATAGGACGGGCTGCCGCAATTGAAACAAAGTTGGTTGTTGTTTACTTGATTGGATGGCAGAAAGCTCGGCCGCGGGCCTTGCTGCTGTTGCTGTTGGGGTTGTGGTGTCGGTGGCCGATTGAATTGAGCCTGCTGGGGTGGCCTAGCTACCTATCTGCCTAGTAGATTGTTTCGGGGCGGTGCTCGGGTAGCAGTGTTCTGGACCAACCGATACCTTGACGGTTGCGCAGCTGAGGGTCCCGTGGGTATCTTCCGTTTCTTTTCTGCTCGGTGGGCTGAGATGCAATTCTCTTGAGTAATGGCCATATTGACCAATTCATTGAAAGTTTCGACCTTTACCAGATTTAGCTGCTCCTTAAGCTTTGTGTTCAGGCCTCGACGGAAGCGATCCTGCTTTCGGGCGTCAGTATCCGCATGATAACCCGCGTACTTGTGACACCCTAGGTGTCAAATAGAGCAAGCCAATAGGGAGAATGTTTTGGTGTGGATTAATTTGTGTTAAAACTAAGTTAGGATATGTAAATAAGGGTATTTGTGTAAATATATGAAAGTACAAGCCCTTTTACATAACTTAGTTGAAATATAAAAGTAACACCCAAAAATTACCAAGGGGCAAAATGTAAAAGGGGAAAGTAATCATGACCAGTCTTAAATGCTTGTAGATAAGCCCAAGAGTTCATAAAATTTACACTACTAGGACAAAACTTATGTAAAGTTTAAATTGAATGAAAAATGGTAAGTTAAAACATTGTGCTTTAGGTTTCTGAACTTGATCCCTAAAGAAAAGTTATAGGTTTTGAAAAGTTCTACCACTTCTATTTTGACCATTTCCTCAGTAGAGCTTTGGATCAGCAGGAAAATTCTGTTACAGTGAAGTCCTTGAGGTTTTTGCTTTTTCCAATGAGGCCCCTCGAACCCCCTTCTCTCTTCTTCCTCCTCTGGCAACTCCTCTGCTTCGCTCGCTGCACCCCTGCCGCCGGTGTCAGCACCGTTTTACCGGCCATGTGCTGAGCCTCGGTCGCTCCCCGGCGCCACCTCCAGCTCCTAGCTACTCCACGCGTCGCCCCCAACCTGAGCGCCGCTCTAGCTTCTCCTCCCTGGCCCTTTTGCGCGCGCCACGCTGTCCCGCGGCTCTACCGCCGCCATCTCGCCGCCACCGTGGCACTGCCTGTGCACACCCCCTCGCTCTCTCTGCTCCGGTTCAAGAGTAGCACTAGCTCCCCCTCCTTCTATTCCACTCACTCACGCGTTCTCCAATTGCCCAGAGCTCAGAACTCACTGCCGCCTCCTTCCTCTTCGCCGGTGAGCTACTGGTCGCCGCGGAGCCCCCACCTCGAGCCTTCCATTGCCCACCCCAACCCCCTAGGAAGCTTCCCCATACCCCACTGGCGCTCACCAGCCACTCCCCGTGGCCGGACCTCCACCGGAGTTACCTCGCCGCCGTTCTCCTTTCGCCGGTAAGCTCCTGTCCGCCGTCGAGCCCATACTTCCACCCCTCCTCCGTTCAATTCGACTACTCCATTAGCTTCCTCTTGTCTTGCTGCAGCTCTCAAGCCCAAGCTTGGTCCTCCTCCTCACCAGGAATCCCCTCGCCGACGAGCACCTTTCCGCCGCCGTCTCGGCCGCGGTGGGGACGCCCCTTCCGGCCATCCTCTCCCCTTTTCTAAGCCCCCAGCAGATGCGCCTTGACCTCCTGGTGCTTGCTGACCACCCCTTCCTCCACCCCCTGCCGTCCCCTCGCCGGAATTTGGCTGGCATCACCCCCTGCCCTTCTTCCCCGACGAGCCAAGGGCATATGTGCAAAGTTTTCAAAAGTGCTAAGGGTGTCCTTGTAAATTTCCAGAGCCCCCCAATTCAAAAGCTGTGAACTTCAAAAATTCGTAGAAAATTGTACAAAATTCAGAAAAATGCCAAACCAGTTTTGTTGGAATCCTTAAGTTAAATTCGACTGCTTTTATATAGCAAGTTTGAGCTGTATGAGTGTAGTTTTTGATGTACATTAAATTCGATGAAATGAATGTTTTATTTGTATCTCATGTTATATGCATGTGTTGTGGCTGAAATTTGGAACTTAGATTGTATGTGCCATATATAGCTCTGTGTAAAAATCTCGAGTTCTTTACTGCTCATTTACTTAGATTTCGAGTACTTTTGTTATATGTTGATGAAATGCTTAAATTTTTAATTAAGGATGTTTTTGTTAGTATTTATAATTGAAATTTATACCATAAGTTCCTTTTTAAATGTGTAATCCATAGTAAAAATTTTAGGATGAATAGTAGACCATATTCCAAGTTATGAATTTTTGGTTTGTTTCCAAAGATAATTCAATTATACTAGCTTTTATTCCTGGAAAATTATGAAAATATTTTAAAATGTTACTCTAGAGTAGTGTAGCATACCCACAAATTTTCAACCCATGATCAGGTGTAAAATGACTAAAATAGATTGAACTTGACTAGTAGATCCATAATAAATAATAACTTAGGGTTATTCAAGGAGATTAGCTAGTTAAATAAATAAAGGTGTTAAATGTAATTAGTTTAATAATCAACCATGCTACTTCATATAGTTAGTTAAATGTTTAGAGTTACCCCCCTTTCACTTATGTAACTAAGTATATGGGTTAATACCCGATAAATGACTGCCCAGTAAATGGCAACTGTGTTGCTTGCTAGTATATAGTGTTAAGTTCGATGGATTGCAACTTTGTTGTGAAGTGGAGTAACAATCTATGCATTTTCTAAACTGCATCATTTTCATCACATGTAGACTCGACGTTTCTCGCCAACGGTGATTATCAGATTCACCCGGAACCCGAAGTGGAAGTCTCTGAAGACGTCGGGAACATTGTCGGAGACATAACTGAGACCCCGAACCCGAGTTCGGGAGAATTTATTAACATCTCCGACCCCAGCCCCGCCAGCGAAGGCAATCCCCGGACATAAACCCAGTATCTTATTTACACTGCAATTTACCTTTATATATTTATATACTTGTGCATTAAGTTCTTTGGAGTTGTCTGGAAACCATTGATGCATCTCCCTAGGAACCAATGTACTGAATACTAGAAACTGAGTCCGACTAGTGCTATGCTAATAGGACCGGTAGAAGTCGAGTGATTTCCTGTCACTCGCGCAATATAGGAATTGATTGATTACAATTCTGCAATCATTGTAAAGATGACGGACGGGGTTATGTGTAGTATCTAAGGATACCCCGTCTGTGTTGATGAATTTGGTTAAGGTCGCAGTGTGTGGTAGTGGCAGTTAAGCGTTTAAAAGTACTAGCCACATGCCGCGAAATATGGTAAGCGGTAAGCCTAGTAACCAATCAGCCCGGCAAGTGGACTCGTCTCCCACCACTCGACTTTTATTTTTATGTTTACACGCACCGACTGTGGGAGTACATTCTACAGAGCAGACAGGAATACGGTCATGTAGTCGCGCTACAGACGTATGTCCCGCACATTGGATGTGCGTATGGTCCTACAGTCGCTTGTGGTGGCATTGTTCCACGACCCGGAATGAAAGGCAAACGGTTGCTTCAGAATGACCTATTGGTGTTCCAAGCGTGTGAGTTAGGTTTACCTTGCAAGGGTTGAAATTCGATTCAGAATCGTCCGTTTCTCACGAAGATTGATACTGCTTAACTTTTTTGCCACATAGAGTAACATGGAAAATCTTATGAGGAGTAATACTGAAATATGTTTTAAAGAAGCTCCACCTTGCTTGAGTAGCTGTAGGTGCTTACCTAGAATGATTAAAGGAACTAGAAACTGAAAGCTAAAATATGAAATTAAGGATCTACTCTTTGTTGCTTTTCAGCTGAGACAAGACCCAAAACCCTATTAAAGCCTTCATGGTCTAGTTATGGGCTAAGTATACCCTAATTCCGGATAAGCCTTGCTGAGTATTAGAGTACTCAGCCTTGCAATGTGATTTTATTTCAGGTAATGTCTCTGAAGATCCTACTCTTCCCATGCCTTGGCCATATGCTTTGCCTGATGGCTGGTCTGTGGAGTGGGACCCGTCCCCGGCCAACACCGACCATAACGAGTGAGATCATGCCATGGCTTAGCATGATGTCCATACTGGCGACGTGTACAGTTATCGTACTTTGAATTCCGCTGTTGTGAACTTGAAGTTTAATCTGGTTTGTAATAACTTTTATCAGTCTAAAACTTATGCTATTCTATAAACTTTTGTAATATAAGTGCTTGTGATGTAAAATATGATGGCAATTGTATCTCTAGACTCGCCTTCGTGCGAGGTACCTTGTTGGATCCTGCTTTCGGTGGTTTATCGGGACGTTACCCGACAGGCCAAGGGATTACACCATTTGAAGCACGTTGGAGCCCTTGAAAGAAAGGACTTGCGTACTTGAGCCGGTGTAATTCAGGTTGGTTCTGCCACAGTACTGGCACAAGTGATTGAAGACCGGTGCATATTGCATGACAGTGCGGGTTCCCTGAGTCAAATTCAGAAATTCATTGAGCTTCCGCTCAATGAGTCCCTCTGGAATATGATGCGCTCTGAAAGCGGTCCGGAATTCGTCCCATGTGACACTATGACCAGCTGGCTGCATGGCGTAGTAATGGTCCCACCATATGCGGGCGGTGCCGCGAAGTTGTTGGGCTGCGAAGAGTGCCTTATTCGCATCTGAACATGGTGCAGATAACAATGCGAACTTAGACTCTATAGTGCGGAGCCATGCATCAGCATCAAGGGGCTCGTCTGCTTTATGGAACTGTGGGGGCTGAGTGCTGACAAAATCTTGGTAACTAGCCGATGGGGGTTCATCACGACCTCGGGACTGGTGATGAAATTGGCCCATCTGAGTCTGTACTAGCTGGTTTAGAAGTTCCGTCTGTCGGGCCATGACTTCTGCTAGATTTGGCGGGGCTGGTGGCGGTTGTTGGGAACCGCTAGCTTGGTCTGGCCGGAAACCTTCCGGGGTTCCACGAGTAGCTCCAACCATCTGAAACAAAGGAGATGTCCATTATTACCAACATATTCTTGGTCCCATTTTCAGATGATAAATTGTTGCTAAACAGATATGTAAATCACACATTCTGTTTGACTAACTCATTCAAGGTGCATAGATATGGAAACAAGATAACGGAACACAAGACTTAGATTACACAGCAGACACTGGTTGTCCTTACATATTACATCAAAGGGGTTCAGTTGCTACAGGTCAAGCCATACATACATATGCCACATATTTTACAGCAAGTGACTCTAGGTCCACGTAAACTACTCACTACCTATGTCGCAACACTTTACACTAGTTAGGTCTGAAAGACCGACAATTTGAACAGACTAGAAATCGTCAAGGTCACCTGCGGAGGACTGACTGCTGGGAGAGGAGTGATCTGGCGGAGGGTTAGGCTCTGGATCTCCATGCTCGGAGTTGAGATCAGAAACTCCCTCGATTTCTTCTGGGTCTTCTTCTTTGCCTTCAGGTGCTACAGGTATAGCAGGAGGTACTGGCTGCTGCTGAAGTTCGTCTATGTGAGCATGGGCATCGTCAACCTCAAGAATGAGGTTGTGGATTTGCTCTTGGAGAAACTCGATAATCGTGTTACGTTGAGTGATTATTGCATCACTCTCATTGATTTGATCCTCCCGGTGGATGATGGTCTCGTCTCGCTCTGCGATAATTTCCTCCTTCTCTGTGACCAAGGCTTGTAGCTCCTCTATCTGAGTGACATGTCGATCAGCATTTCTATAGTGTCCTTGAGCAATACTAGTCAACTGACCCATACCACGGCGTAGCAGAATCTGATAGTGGTGCTGGACATTCATGAACCTGATGGTACCACGGAGTGTTTCTTCGGCTGAATCTCCCAACATATGGCCATAATGGGCTATCCTAAAATTCCACTCAGGATCACTGGAATCTATTGCAGGGAATAGACCGATGGGATGCCCGGCAACTTCCATGGGATGCTGGTTGCAGAAAATGTGGATGGCCTCAAGAGCTGCGGTCTCCATAGTGTCGATGAGACGATAGCCAACCACATCGACCTCGATGGGCTGCCACTGAGAACGGAAAGGGTGCTGAGGAATAGTCATCTTGACTCTACACCGAGGAACACTTTCTTCTCTATAATCCACTCCATCGTACTGTGGAGGCTCGGTGTAGAAGAATAGACTAAGTGATTCCCATAAAAGATGGGGAAAACCTTCCCAGTGCAAGGCATTGGTATGAAGATGCCCTGTGTGATCCCGAAAAATGTTTGAAGGGGCCGCCATCTGAAGCAAGAATTCAAATGGTGAGATTCATTTACCCTGCTGAGAACTCACAAGGTAAATGGAACGAGACAATCGATTCTGGTAACAACAAAGGCTGGAAATCAGATGGATGCTTAAGATACTCAACTAAGGCTACCACAAGAACCCTATTGAACCCATACTAGAGACAGACCACACTCTATATATCCTTAAAGATCAACACATTCAATGCATTCACTTTGCTTGATGATGAATTATGCATGCACGTACTATTCGACCTCACAACCCAAACAATTGCTGAATACCTTCGGACTTACGTGGTTAATTTTGGTGGCATAACACATACGTCTCTCACTAATAACTAATCGATAGGTCCTATCCGTCTTAACATTTTAATCGTAGTTAGTGTACCTACAGAAGACCATATTTGTATGACATGAACCTTTCATGGCAGCACGACATGAAAGCGTCCCCAAACAGTACTGTTCATTATAGAATCAATATCCGTACAATTTCCACCGTACGAACGACGTTAGCATACGTTATATTTGCAACATATACACGGGGGTACCGTATAAAATGGGGGTATGAACAGCGATCACTATACCCTGTGCCTAACCATATACTCCCAATATAATCAACTAATCGTTGATATATTAGCAGCATCTCAAGTAAGCCACTGCTTGAGAAACAGCGTTCGGTTCGCATCACCGATGGGAAGGCCAATCTCCCACAGTTGGCTGAGGATCCTTACCTTCTTACCTTCTTGTCTCAACGTTGGGGAACAGACAATACAACTAGCTATGTAAGGTTGGTTGTACTCAAAAGTAAGTTTTGACAAAAAGTAGTGCTGCAGGTTAGAACTGAACTATACACATATATATACTAGTAGCCACCTGATAATTCCGATATAAATCCCTAGGGCTTTACGATCTAAACACCATCCTTGCCGAATCCAACGCACTTTGCAAATTCTTTTGTTAAGCAAATTTTATCCTGAAAAACATTTTTAAGCGCTGCTGCAATACATTGCCGATTGTAAGGGTAAACCTACAGCTCTGATACCAGCTGTGGCAGAACCGCCTGAATTATTCCGGCTCAAGTGCACTAGACATCGCTATACAGCCGATACTAACTCAACGCACTTCAAACGGAATAACCCATAGGTCTGTCGGGTCTCCCCCCGATGCAACCACGGTTCAACAGGATCGAAGCAGGTTTACCTCGCACGAAGGCGAGTTTACAATCGCACAATAGCTCACCAACTTTTAATTCACAGAATATTAAACATTATTGCAAACCTGTTTCAAACTTAAGTATACTTATACACCATTGTTTAAAAACCACAAGCTATGCAAGCTTGTGTAGAGTCACAGCGGAAGAAAATTCACACGCGACTACACACGTCGTGAACACTACTAGAATACCCCCCTGTAGGCACGCTTGATTTGAAAGTAGATACGGTTTATTTCATCTCTATACCAACGTAGGAATGCTTTCATAAAGCGTATTAGGAGCGTCTTCATATGCACCGTGTCAGGTTTTGTAGAAACGAATCCTTTAAGCGTGTATATGAAAGGAAAAGACGCTTTGTAGACACGTTAGAGATATATGAACACACATTGACATGTTTTTTAGACACATCTATATAACGTGTCTATTGATTTAGTTACACAATATAGTAACGCTTCATCACATGTCAATCAAGGTAGAGACAATCTTGTAAACACATTTGAATTACATGTCTACTAATATAGTCACGGTTTCTAGTGACGTCTTTTACATGCTAGAAAATGTGGGAGGTGAGGTGTCAGGTCATGGCAGATGACGTGCCATGTGACACATGGCAGGTGATGTGGCAGATCGTGTGGCATGTGATGTAGTAGATGACGTGGTAGGTGACATGTATTATAGTAACACATTACTTCATGTTAACAAATGTAGAAACAATATTATAAGCACATTTTTTTTCGTGTGTACCAATATAGACACGTTATACAGCAATGATTCATTGCATCACATCACATATATAGACGCTTTCATACATACATTTATATCGTGCATTGACCCGTTAATAGAATCATTCAATATATAGTAATTATTTATTTTATTTTATTTTATGCTTCTAATCTATAAAGTTAATAATGAAAAAGCATATCATCCATGACATTGAATTTGTAAAATCATATAATAAACTGACCAACAGGTCCATTAATTCAGTACACTCAACAAGACAATTGCGTTCATAAAGAAACATAGACAAAGTGGCATTATCGTACACATTTCTAAAAAAAATTCTAAGAACTTTCTTCCTTTGCCCCTTCTTTGCCTTTCCCTTCTTCCCACTCAGTGCTTGGTTCTTCTCAAACATTTCCTGAAATTAGAAAAGCCAGAGTTTGAATCAAGTAGTAAGCATGGTTTTGAAGCCAACCAAACTAGCGGTTCTATTTTTTTCCAAGCTTTAATTTCAGCATCACAGCAAGCAAGCAAGCAAGAATTGCTAAGCCGAAACACAAATCAGACTATGCCATCAGATGTGCACATATCCTTGAACCCATAATTGAAGTACACCTTAAACTAGTAAAATATATCATAGGCCAACTTATGCATATAGTCGATCATGGAGGAATTGTGGCAGAACCAACCTGAATTATACCGACTCAAGTACGCTAGTCCTCACTGAAGGGCTATCTCGTACTTCAAACAGTATAAAACTATTGGTCTGTTGGGTAACGTCCCGATGAACCACCGAACTCAGGATCCAACAAGGCACCTCACACGAAGGTGAGTCCAGAGATATAATGCCAAAATAATTTACACCACAAGCAGTTATATTACAAAAATGTACAAAATAACATTTGTTCTCACTGAGGAGAGTTTATTACAACACAAGTTCAAGTTTCTAGTTAAAACAGCGGAGTTTGAAAAGCAGAGTCAATATACACGGCGTCATTACAGATATTATGCTAGCCCTGGCATAATATCACTCGGCGGAGTCTGTGTTGGCCGGGGACGGATCCCATTCCACGGACCAACCATCAGGCAAAGGGTAAGGCCACGGTGTAATGAACGCTGGCTCATCAGAAGGATTACCTGAAGTAAATCAACGAAAGCAAGGCTGAGTATACTAATACTCAGCAAGACTTACCCGGAATTGGGTATATCTTAGCCCATAACTAGACTCATGATGGCTTTTAGCTTTGGGTAGGGTTTTCAGCTGAAAAGCAACAAAGAGTAGATCCTTAATTTCAACTTTTAGCTTTCAGGTTCTAGTTGATTAACCATTCTAGGTAAGCCCCTATAGCTATTCAAACATGGTAGAATCTTTACTCAAACATCATCTTTGATAATCACATAATTGCTCTTGTTACTCTATGTGGTAAAGGGAATAAGCAGTCTCATACATCGTGAGAGGCGGACGATTCTGAATCGAGATTCAACCCTTGCAAGGTAAACCTAACTCACACGCTTGGAACACCACAGGGTCGTTCCGAAGCAACCGTTTGCCTTTCATTCCGACTCGTGGATCAGTGCCACCACAAGCGACTGCAGGTCATACGCACATCCAAAGTGCAGGACGTACGTCTGTAGCGCGACTACAAAACCCGTACTCCTGGTTGCCCAGCAACACGTATGCCTACACGTCGAACAAAGTAACCAAAAGAAGCAAATACATGTGGTGGGTGGTATGTCCACTCCTCGGGCCGATCGGTTACTAGGCTTACCGCTTACCATATTTCACGGCATGTGGCTAGTACTTTCAAACGCTTAACCACCGCTACCACACACTGCGACCTTATCAATTCATCAAAACAGACGGGGTATCATCTTGACCATGATACCTCATAAAACTCCCGTCCGTCATCCTTATAGTGATAACAGGAATGTAAACATTACAACTCCTATATATCGCGCGAGTGACAGGAAATCACTCGACTTCTACCGGTCCTATAAGCAGAGCAACTATTCGGACTCAAGTTCTAGTGTTCAATACATTGGTTCCTGGAACAATGCAACTAAGGTTTCCAAACAACTCCTAAGAACCTAATGCATAAAGATATACATAAATAATAATATAGGTTGCAGTGTAATAAAGTAGGGGTTATGTCCGGGGCTTGCCTTCGCTGGTAGGGTTGGGGTTAGTCAAAATATTTTCTTCCGAACCTTGGTTCGGGGCTTCAGAGAAATCCGCAACAAGAGTCCCGGGGTCTTCAGAATAACCTTCTTCTTGTTCCGGGATCAGCTGATAATCTCCGTCGGCGAGAGTGGTCGAATCTATATGGAATGCAAAATGAAGTTTAATGGATGCATACATTTGTAGTTCAGTTCACGATAAAGTTGCAATCTAAATAAAAGACATTACATTTTGACAATCAACTTAACTACCCTGTACTGGGCAGTCATTTATCGAGTACTAATTAAACTAACTAGTCTCGTTAGGCAACCGGGGGGGTTACTCTAAACATCCAATTTAATTTTATTAGGTAGTGTATCTAATTATCCTAAGTAACACTACTCAGCAATTCCTATTTATTTTATTAGTTAAACTTTGTAATTAACTTTAGGTTATTATTTGATTATGATTAATCTTGAATTAATTTTTAGGCAAATTGTAATTTAGTAAAATTAAATGAATACTTATGAAAATTACCCTAAATGGATTTAATTAAGATAGCATTACTCAAGATATTTTTATATAATAATTAACAACTTACTTAATTAAACAAAATCAAAATGTGAAATTTCAAGTATAAGTATAACTAGAGTTTTATATTAAAATTAGGGTTTAAACTTAAAGACATCATAAACTACTTAAGTTTAGCATACCAAAAAGTTTTATAAATTTTCATGCATTCTAATTATTGGTTATGATTTATCTTGAAATCTAAGTTTGAAATTTATAACTCAAGTTATGTTAGGTTTCTGTTTCTCAAATCTTTATCTTATATCACACTCATAAAGACTAAACTATAGTAAAAATTTCATCCCTAAATATGCGTAGATACTTCTGAAATTAATTTACCAAGCTTTCTTTAACTTATAACAAAAGTAATCAAATACTCTAACTAGAGAGCTGATCTAGGCCTCAAAAATTTACACAGAGCTATTTACATTACCTACAACACATGCTCCAAAAACTAACAGCAACGAGGCTATGGATCACAAGATTTAATTAATGCATCCTTTTACTAGCATTTAAAATACAGAACAAACTTTGCACTTTCATGGCATGGTTATAAAATAAAAGTTGCAGAGCTCATCATAAGTTTTCTAACCCAACTAATTTCGTATTTTTCTGATTTTTCTACTGTTTTCTATGCATTTTCAAAGTTCACAGCAAGAAACTCAAATAAGGTTTACACATCAGTCCCTAGAACTAGCACAAAACCCCCTGGATTTTTCGTTTCTTTTAACCCGCAGTCCCTCCCCCCATTTCCCCCTCGGTCAAGGTAAAAGCCCGACGTTGACCAGCCTATTCCGGCGACAGCGAGCTCTAGGGGTGAGAACAGAGGGGCGGGGAAGCATCTAGGGCCTTATGCGCACCTGCACGAGCCGGTAATTGGAGGGAGACGGCTCGGAGCGGCGGCGCGACGAAGGCCTGCGGCCAGCGGCGAGGTGGTTCGGTGGGGCAGTGTTCCGGTGTCTTTGGACGACGGTGGAGAGGTCGGAGAGCTGCCTGGGGGTGTGCTGGAGCTCAGGCCGGGGTCAGCTGGGGCTAGGGAAGGCCGGAAGGTGGAGTCCCACAGTGGACCGGTCACGGCGGCGACAAGGAAGCTCGGGGAGCTCGTCGGGGAGCCAATGTAAGGCCTCAAGAACCCAATTGGCAGGTCAGGGAGCGTCGTAGGGCTGGCGTGGTGCAGGCTAGAGCATGGTGGTGTCGTGAAGTGGCTTGGGATGGGCTGCCCACGGCGGTGCCGAGCGCGGCCGGAGCTGGGAGAGAGGAGTAGCGCGGAATGTGGGTGTAGGGTTCAGGAAATGCCGCGGAAAATGGGGAAATGGAATGTAGAGGTTCTCGGAGTGCTTGTGCGCGTGAAAGGTAAGGGCTTCAAGGCCTGGTCAGGCGTCCCCCACGGCGGCGATGTGGTGGCAGCCGATGGGCGATCGGGTTACCGTGGCGTGTGCACGGGGCGACACCGAGGAAAGGCTAGTGCGGTGGAAAGGCCCTCAGGCAACGCGTGGGCACGCGCAGGAGTTGGAGGTGGTGCTCGGGAAGCCGTGCCGGCGGTGGGCGGCGGCGACAGAAGCAGAGCAGAGGGGGAAGCGGCGCGGTCAGAGGTAGACGAAGCAGAGAGGTGTCAGGGGATCTATTTGCAATTCTCAAAAAGTTCAGGGACCCCATTGTAAACTAAAATTTTCCTACTGCTACAAAGGTCAAATGAAAAAGTTCTCAACATGAGAGTTGTAGAGTTTTTCAAACTCTACAACATTGCTTTAGGGCTTGGGTTCAGAAATTCAAAATTTACAGCTATTTGGATTACATTTTGAAACAAGATTAAATTTAAATTAAATTTGACTTTGCCCACCTAAATTTGATCAAACTTTGGGCATTTTCACAAATTTTCTGACCTGTCATGATTACTTGTACTTTTACACACCAACCCTTAAGTAAATTTGAATTTGACTTTTATATTCCAACCATTTCATATGTAACCCTTATATTTGTTTTAATTACACTTAAGCCCTTACTTTCATACAAAGTTTATTTCTTTTAGATTTTAACTTAACATTTGTGCTTTACTTTGCTCTAATCAAATAAATTTGACATTTAAGAGTATTTTCACATAATTGCACATAGAAACTTATGAAATTCATAATTTACAATTTCACCCTTATGCTTTGTACAACTTATATGCACTATAACATGCTTACATGTAATACACCCAAACTTAGTATCTAGTTGTCTAACTACCTGGATATTACAGCCTTCCCCCCTTAAAAAGAATCTCGTCCCGAGATTCCGAAGCTGAACAGAAATGGATAATTAGATTTGGGGATTGGCTTGAAGGAAGTCTGGGAAATTCCGTTGAAGATAAGACTCGGTTTCCCAAGTCGCTTCTTCTTCGGTGTGATGATCCCATAAGATCTTGTACATCTTAACTGCCCTTCTTCTAGTGAATCTCTCCTTAGTATCTAGGATTCGAAGAGGTTGCTCGATGTACGAGCGATCGGGTTCAATCTCAATGGCACATGTCTCAACAATTTCTGCGGGTACTTTGACACACTTCTTAAGTTGAGAGACATGAAATACATCGTGAACAGCAGCCAATTGAGACGGAAGGCAAAGTTTGTATGCCACTGGGCCACAAACGTTGAGAATTTCAAAGGGTCCGACATATCGAGGTGCTAATTTCCCCTTTATGCCAAAGCGTTGGACGCCTTTGGTAGGTGATACTCGGAGATATACAAAATCTCCTATCTGGAATTGCAGAGGTTTCCTCCTCTTATCTGCATAGCTCTTTTGTCTGGACTGAGCGGTTTTAAGATTAGATTGAATAACCTTAATCTTATCTTCGGCTTCAACGACTAGGTCTGGTCCGAAGATTTTGCGTTCACCGGTCTCTGACCAACTCAAAGGAGTTCGACATCTGCGACCATATAACGCTTCGAAAGGAGCCATTTGAAGACTAGCTTGATAACTGTTGTTATAAGCAAATTCAGCTAGAGCAAGGCATTTGTCCCAACTTGTACCATAGTGAATAATACAAGCTCGGAGCATGTCTTCAAGAATTTGGTTAACTCGCTCAGTCTGCCCATCAGTCTGGGGATGATACGCAGAGCTTCGAATCAGTTTGGTCCCTAGAGCTGACTGCAATTGTTCCCAAAATCGTGCAATATATTGGGGCCCTCGATCAGATATGATGGTTTTTGGAACCCCATGCAATCGAACGATTTGTTCTAGATAGACTTCGGCATACTTCTTAGCAGAGTAAGTGGTATGCACAGGAAGAAAATGAGCTGTTTTCGTGAGTCTATCAATGATCACCCATATGGAGTCATGCTTTTGAGATGTGTTGGGAAGACCGACAATAAAATCCATGCTAATGTCTTCCCATTTCCATGATGGTATGGGTAATGGCTGAAGTGTACCAGAAGCCTTGAGATGACTGGCTTTGACTCGCTGGCACGTATCGCACTCAGACACATATTTGGCAATTTCTCTCTTCATTCTGGTCCACCAAAAATGTTGCCGAAGATCTTGATACATCTTGGTGCTACCAGGATGAATAGAGAATTTGGACAAATGTGCTTCGTCGAGAATTTGCTTACGAAGTTGATGATCCTTAGGCACAACAATTCGATCGTTGAACCATAGGACTCCTTGATGATCAGTGTGAAAACACCGATATTTAGCTTCTCCCTGGGATAGCTTGGATTTAATAATTTTGACACCCTCATCATGTAGCTGCGACATGATGATTTTATCCCGCAAAGTAGACTCAACGGAGATCAAGTTTAAACTACCTTGGGGAATAATCTCAAGATTGAGTCTCCGCATTTGATGGCAAAGAGTGTCATTAAAGGTGGATATGGTTAAGCAGTGACAATGTGACTTGCGGCTAAGTGCATCCGCAACCACGTTAGCTTTGCCCGGATGATAGTGTACCTCAAGGTCATAATCTTTGATTAACTCCAACCAACGCCTTTGCCTCATATTTAGATCAGCTTGAGTAAAAATATACTTGAGGCTCTTATGGTCAGTGTAAATGTTACACTTAGCCCCCATAAGATGATGTCTCCAGATCTTGAGAGCATGGATAACTGCTGCCAATTCAAGATCATGTGTTGGATAATTTTGCTCATGAGTCCGAAGTGCTCGGGAAGCATAAGCAATAACCCGGTTGTTTTGCATAAGGACACAACCAAGGCCAATTCCAGAAGCGTCACAATAGACATCAAAAGGCTGGGTACTATCTGGCTGAGCTAGTACTGGAGCAGTCGTCAGAAGTTTTCTCAAAGCGTGAAATGCTTCCTCACACTTATCATCCCAACGAAACTTAATTTCTTTCTTAAGTAGCTCAGTCATGGGTTTAGCTATCTTGGAGAAGTCTGGAATGAATCGGCGATAATATCCTGCCAATCCAAGGAAACTTCGTATTTGATGGACTGAAGTGGGAGGGTTCCAGTCCATAACCTCTTGAACTTTGGTTGGATCAACCGATATGCCTTGACTAGAAATAGTATGTCCCAAAAATTTCACACTATCCAGCCAGAATTCACATTTTGAAAATTTGGCATAAAGGCGATGATCCCGTAGTCGTTGAAGAACGACACGTAAATGTTTAGCATGGTCTTCTTTGGTTCTGGAGTAGATCAGAATATCATCGATGAAGACCACAACGAATTTATCAAGTTCCGGCATAAATACGGAGTTCATGAGATACATGAAATATGCCGGTGCATTTGTAAGTCCAAATGACATGACCAGATATTCATAAAGTCCATATCTGGTTGAGAAGGCCGTTTTTGGAATGTCACTAGGCCTGATCTTGATCTGATGATAACCAGAGCGTAAGTCAATTTTGGAAAAGACCTTTGCTCCAGCTAGTTGATCGAACAAGATATCAATGCGGGGAAGAGGATACTTGTTTTTGATAGTAACCGCATTGAGTGGACGGTAGTCGACACATAGTCTCAGACTATCGTCTTTCTTCTTGACAAAAAGAGCAGAACAACCCCAAGGTGAAGCACTGGGGCGTATATAACCCTTATCAAGAAGATCTTGTAGCTGAATTTTCAGTTCTGCCAATTCATTTGGAGGCATGCGATACGGCCTTTTTGAAATTGGAGCAGTGCCAGGTTGAAGTTCAATAATGAACTCGATGTCTCTATCTGGTGGCATTCCAGGCAAATCGTCTGGAAAGACATCGGGGTATTCACATACTACAGGGATATCTTTGACTTTGATATCTGTGATAGCATACATGCAAGGGTGTAGACATTCTGGCGGAGGCAGAACAAGAGTAATGGCCCCACAATATGGTGAATCAATTTCAATAACCCGGGAAGATATATCTAACTGGGCTCGATGTTCAGCCATCCAGTTTGTCCCAAGTATGACATCGATACCCTCTAAACTGAGTAAAACCAAATCAGTTTTAATCTCTTTACTACCTAATTGAATTGGCACATATCTACTTATTCGGTTGGAAGTAATATTTCCTCCAGGGGTAGTGATCATATATGACCCCTGGATAGGACAAGATTCAAGTCCTAGTCAGGTTCCACAGTTGTTACTAATAAAGCTATGTGTTGCCCCAGAGTCAAATAAAGTAACAACTGGTTGGTGGTGAATAGAAAATGTACCCGACATGACAGGAGCTCCATCTGGAAGTTCTGCAAGAGTGGTGAAGTTAATTCGTCCTTGTCGGACCTGCATCACCGGCTTCTTGCCCTTATTCTGATTTCCCTGGGTGGAGCTCTGCCCTTGATTAGGTTTCTTAGGCCGCGGGCAATCTCGGATGAAATGGTCCGCACTTCCGCAATTGTAGCAGCGATAGTTGCTGCCTTTCTGTGGCACTTGCTGATTATTTGGCCGTTGGCTAGATTGTTGTGCTTGTTGCGGGGGCACAGGAGGTCTGTACCTTCCTTGCTGTTGAGGCGGCCTAAAAACCAATCTTCCCGTTGGAGCATTGCGCTGTGGTGCTCTGGGCGGCGTATTGGAAACAACCCGATACCTCGGTGGTTGAGCACTCGAGGGTCCAGCAGGGTTCTTCCGCTTCTTCTCGGCATAATGCGCCACAATACAGTCTTCTTGAGTTAATGCCATATTGACCAACTCACTGAAAGTATTAGCCCTCACAAGGTTCAGGCGTTCCTTGAGTTTGGTGTTAAGGCCTCGGCGGAAACGGTCTTGTTTCTTGGCATCATTATCGGCATGATACCCTGCATACTGGCACAGATGATTGAAATTTTGTGCATACTGCAGAACTGTATTGGCACCTTGAGTAAGAGCCAGGAATTCATTAAGCTTTCGCTCCAATAATCCGGCTGGAATATAATGTGCTCTGAAAGCGACCCGGAATTCATCCCAAGTGATGACATGGTCTGCGGGTTGCATGGCGTTAAAATTATCCCACCAGATTCGAGCAGCACCACGAAGTTGTTGAGCAGCAAAGGAAGCTTTGCTAGAGTCCGCACATGGTATGGTCAGGAGAGCGAACTTTGATTCAATAATATGGAGCCAGGCATCAGCATCCAACGGTTCCTCGGCTTTACTGAAGAAAGGCGGCTGGGTACTGAGGAAATCTTGGTAACTAGCCACAGGAGGATTGCGATCATCACGGCCTCCTCGGAATTGATGCTGCTGGTTTTGCTGGGCTTGTACCAGCAGGTTGAGCAGCTCCGTTTGCCGAGCCATGACTTCGGCAAGGTTGGGAGGAGGTGGTGGCGGTTGTTGGGAACCGCTGGCCTGATCAGCCCGGAAACCCTCCGGGGTTCCGCGTGTGGCTCCAACCATCTGAAACAAAGGAGATGTCCATCATTAACTATATAGCCTTACTCCCAATTTCAGAAGATATAAACAAAGCACATACTCCATTCAATCATCTCATTTCAGAATCATAAGGATAATGAACAGGATGATAAAACAGGAAACTTATATTACAATATTGGTTCTTTTGTTTTCCACATCGTACATCCGAAAGATCTCTACGCAGGCCATCTATGTTACAACAATTGGCATGAGATCTAGCTAAGTTACATACTCCTTAAGTCATTACACTCCCCCTAAGTTACATCTAAATAGTCGACGATTTACTAAACTAAAAATCGTCGAAGTTGCCTACAGAAGATTGACTGCCAGAAGAAGAGTGATAGGGACTAAGAACTGGATCCCCATGCTCAGAGTCAATCTCTGAAACACCCTCAATCTCTTCGGGGTCTTCTTCTTCTTCTTCAGGTACTATGGGTATAGCGGGAAGTATCGGTTGCTGCTGCAATTCCTCAATGTGAGCCTGGGCATCATCAGCCACAAGTATCAGATCATGAATTTGTGCCTGTAGGAACTCAATAACAGTGTCACGCTGAGTGATAATATGATCACTCTCATTGATCTGATCTTCACGATGGAGGATTGTCTCATCTCTTGCTGCAATAACTTCATCCTTCTGAGTCACCAAAGCTTGTAATTCTTCTATTTGGGTTACTTGATGGTCAGCATTCCGATAGTGACTTTGAGCCACACCAGTTATCTGACTCACCCCATGACGCAGTAGCATCTGGTAATGATATTGCACATCCATAAACCTGGTAATGATACGGACGGTTTCTTCAGCCAGATCTCCTAGCAGATGACCATGATGGTCTGTCCGAAAATCCCAGTCCGAATTACCCGGGTCTATGGTAGGAAATAACCCAATAGGATATGCAGCAACTTCAATCGGATGTTGATTGCAGAAGAGTTTGATAGCTTCTAAAGCAGCAGTTTCAAGAGTATCCACTAGATGATATCCAACCACTTCCACTTCTATGGGAGGCCATAAGGAGCGGAAAGGATGTTGAGGAATTATCATCTTAACCCTGCAGCGGGGAACTCCTTCTTCACGATACTCTACCCCATCATACAGAGGAGGCTCTGTATAATGGAACATACTCAAGGATTCCCATAAAAGATGAGGAAACCCTTCCCAATGTAAACCATTGGTGTGAAAGTGCCCCTCCTGATCCCAAAAGGTATTAGCAGGAGCAGCCATCTGCGACAACAATGCAAATGGTAAGATATTTTTACCCTGTTAAGAAATTTACAAGGTAAATTGGATTACGATAGCTGATTCTGATAACAGCAAAGGCTGGAAATCAGATGGATGCCTAAGATACCCAACTAAAGATTCTACTTACCCAAATTAAGAAATACCAACATGTTGCCTATTTCTTAGGAAGCATCAATTTAAGCATTCAATTTAATTGATTAATGGATTATGCATGCACGTACTAACCGATCTCACAAACAAAAATTAACTGCCAAGTAATCTTGGTCTTACGTGGTTAGTTACGGTGGCACAATATAAATACGTCTCTCACTATTAACTAGTCGATAAACCCTATCCGTCCTAGTTTCGGAATCGTGGTTAGTGTACCTGCAGAAAACCACAATGCATATATATATATATTCAACGAACCTTTCATGCCAGCATGTCATGAAAGCGTTCCCATTCATTACTGCTCACTATAGAAACAGCATCTGTACAATTACCGCCGTACAGACAACGTTTAACATACGTTATTGAACAACGTATTCACGGGGGTACCGCAAAATGCGGGGGTATGAACAGCGATCGCCATACCCTGCGCCGAACCATATACTCCCAATGTAGTCAACCGAAATTGGTACATTGGCAGCATCTCAAGTAGGCCACTGCTTGAGAAACAGCGTTCGGTTCGCATCACCGACAGGAAGGCCAAGCTCCCTCAGTTGGCTGAGGATCCTTACCTTCTTACCTCACGATCGAAGATGTCGTTACAGAAAGTAAGGTTGGGTTGTGCATAAATTTAAGTTTCAACAGAAAAGTAATGCTGGAAGTCAGAATTATATATATATATTACAGCCACCTCTAATTCCCTTAATAACATTACCCTAGGGCTTACGTACTATACATAATCCTTAACGAACCACCGTAGTTCGCAAATACTTGATTAATCAATTTTTTTTTATACTAAAAATTACTTTTTAAGGCTAATTATATCTCCAGAGTACACTTGTTAGCTCTGATACCAGCTGTGGCAGAACCAACCTGAATTATACCGACTCAAGTACGCTAGTCCTCACTGAAGGGCTATCTCGTACTTCAAATGGTATAAAACTATTGGTCTGTCGGGTAACGTCCCGATGAACCACCGAACTCAGGATCCAACAAGGCACCTCACACGAAGGTGAGTCTAGAGATATAATGCCAAAATAATTTACACCACAGGCAGTTATATTACAAAAATGTACAAAATAACATTTGTTCTCACTGAGGAGAGTTTATTACAACACAAGTTCAAGTTTCTAGTTAAAACAGCGGAGTTTGAAAAGCAGAGTCAATATACACGGCGTCATTACAGATATTATGCTAGCCCTGGCATAATATCACTCGGCGGAGTCTGTGTTGGCCGGGGACGGATCCCATTCCACGGACCAACCATCAGGCAAAGGGTAAGGCCACGGTGTAATGAACGCTGGCTCATCAGAAGGATTACTTGAAGTAAATCAACGAAAGCAAGGCTGAGTATACTAATACTCAGCAAGACTTACCCGGAATTGGGTATATCTTAGCCCGTAACTAGACTCATGATGGCTTTTAGCTTTGGGTAGGGTTTTCAGCTGAAAAGCAACAAAGAGTAGATTCTTAATTTCAACTTTTAGCTTTCAGGTTCTAGTTGATTAACCATTCTAGGTAAGCCCCTATAGCTATTCAAACATGGTAGAATCTTTACTCAAACATCATCTTTGATAATCACATAATTGCTCTTGTTACTCTATGTGGTAAAGGGAATAAGCAGTCTCATACATCGTGAGAGGCGGACGATTCTGAATCGAGATTCAACCCTTGCAAGGTAAACCTAACTCACACGCTTGGAACACCACAGGGTCGTTCCGAAGCAACCGTTTGCCTTTCATTCCGACTCGTGGATCAGTGCCACCACAAGCGACTGCAGGTCATACGCACATCCAAAGTGCAGGACGTACGTCTGTAGCGCGACTACAAAACCCATACTCCTGGTTGCCCAGCAACACGTATGCCTACACGTCGAACAAAGTAACCAAAAGAAGCAAATACATGTGGTGGGTGGTATGTCCACTCCTCGGGCCGATCGGTTACTAGGCTTACCGCTTACCATATTTCACGGCATGTGGCTAGTACTTTCAAACGCTTAACCACCGCTACCACACACTGCGACCTTATCAATTCATCAAAACAGACGGGGTATCATCTTGACCATGATACCTCATAAAACTCCCGTCCGTCATCCTTATAGTGATAACAGGAATGTAAACATTACAACTCCTATATATCGCGCGAGTGACAGGAAATCACTCGACTTCTACCGGTCCTATAAGCAGAGCAGCTATTCGGACTCAAGTTCTAGTGTTCAATACATTGGTTCCTGGAACAATGCAACTAAGGTTTCCAAACAACTCCTAAGAACCTAATGCATAAAGATATACATAAATAATAATATAGGTTGCAGTGTAATAAAGTAGGGGTTATGTCCGGGGCTTGCCTTCGCTGGTAGGGTTGGGGTTAGTCAAAATATTTTCTTCCGAACCTTGGTTCGGGGCTTCAGAGAAATCCGCAACAAGAGTCCCGGGGTCTTCAGAATAACCTTCTTCTTGTTCCGGGATCAGCTGATAATCTCCGTCGGCGAGAGTGGTCGAATCTATATGGAATGCAAAATGAAGTTTAATGGATGCATACATTTGTAGTTCAGTTCACGATAAAGTTGCAATCTAAATAAAAGACATTACATTTTGACAATCAACTTAACTACCCTGTACTGGGCAGTCATTTATCGAGTACTAATTAAACTAACTAGTCTTGTTAGGCAACCGGGGGGGTTACTCTAAACATCCAATTTAATTTTATTAGGTAGTGTATCTAATTATCCTAAGTAACACTACTCAGCAATTCCTATTTATTTTATTAGTTAAACTTTGTAATTAACTTTAGGTTATTATTTGATTAATTTACCAAGCTTTCTTTAACTTATAACAAAAGTAATCAAATACTCTAACTAGAGAGCTGATCTAGGCCTCAAAAATTTACACAGAGCTATTTACATTACCTACAACACATGCTCCAAAAACTAACAGCAACGAGGCTATGGATCACAAGATTTAATTAATGCATCCTTTTACTAGCATTTAAAATACAGAACAAACTTTGCACTTTCATGGCATGGTTATAAAATAAAAGTTGCAGAGCTCATCATAAGTTTTCTAACCCAACTAATTTCGTATTTTTCTGATTTTTCTACTGTTTTCTATGCATTTTCAAAGTTCACAGCAAGAAACTCAAATAAGGTTTACACATCAGTCCCTAGAACTAGCACAAAACCCCCTGGATTTTTCGTTTCTTTTAACCCGCAGTCCCTCCCCCCATTTCCCCCTCGGTCAAGGTAAAAGCCCGACGTTGACCGGCCTATTCCGGCGACAGCGAGCTCTAGGGGTGAGAACAGAGGGGCGGGGAAGCATCTAGGGCCTTATGCGCACCTGCACGAGCCGGTAATTGGAGGGAGACGGCTCGGAGCGGCGGCGCGACGAAGCCCTGCGGCCGGCGGCGAGGTGGTTCGGTGGGGCAGTGTTCCGGTGTCTTTGGACGACGGTGGAGAGGTCGGAGAGCTGCCTGGGGGTGTGCTGGAGCTCAGGCCGGGGTCAGCTGGGGCTAGGGAAGGCCGGAAGGTGGAGTCCCACAGTGGACCGGTCACGGCGGCGACAAGGAAGCTCGGGGAGCTCGTCGGGGAGCCAATGTAAGGCCTCAAGAACCCAATTGGCAGGTCAGGGAGCGTCGTAGGGCTGGCGTGGTGCAGGCTAGAGCATGGTGGTGTCGTGAAGTGGCTTGGGATGGGCTGCCCACGGCGGTGCCGAGCGCGGCCGGAGCTGGGAGAGAGGAGTAGCGCGGAATGTGGGTGTAGGGTTCAGGAAATGCCGCGGCAAAATGGGGAAATGGAATGTAGAGGTTCTCGGAGTGCTTGTGCGCGTGAAAGGTAAGGGCTTCAAGGCCTGGTCAGGCGTCCCCCACGGCGGCGATGTGGTGGCGGCCGATGGGCGATCGGGTTACCGTGGCGTGTGCACGGGGCGACACCGAGGAAAGGCTAGTGCGGTGGAAAGGCCCTCAGGCGACGCGTGGGCACGCGCAGGAGTTGGAGGTGGTGCTCGGGAAGCCGTGCCGGCGGTGGGCGGCGGCGACAGAAGCAGAGCAGAGGGGGAAGTGGCGCGGTCAGAGGTAGACGAAGCAGAGAGGTGTCAGGGGATCTATTTGCAATTCTCAAAAAGTTCAGGGACCCTATTGTAAACTAAAATTTTCCTACTGCTACAAAGGTCAAATGAAAAAGTTCTCAACATGAGAGTTGTAGAGTTTTTCAAACTCTACAACATTGCTTTAGGGCTTGGGTTCAGAAATTCAAAGTTTACAGCTATTTGGATTACATTTTGAAACAAGATTAAATTTAAATTAAATTTGACTTTGCCCACCTAAATTTGATCAAACTTTGGGCATTTTCACAAATTTTCTGACCTGTCATGATTACTTGTACTTTTACACACCAACCCTTAAGTAAATTTGAATTTGACTTTTATATTCCAACCATTTCATATGTAACCCTTATATTTGTTTTAATTACACTTAAGCCCTTACTTTCATACAAAGTTTATTTCTTTTAGATTTTAACTTAACATTTGTGCTTTACTTTGCTCTAATCAAATGAATTTGACATTTAAGAGTATTTTCACATAATTGCACATAGAAACTTATGAAATTCATAATTTACAATTTCACCCTTATGCTTTGTACAACTTATATGCACTATAACATGCTTACATGTAATACACCCAAACTTAGTATCTAGTTGTCTAACTACCTGGATATTACAGGAATATTCTGATCAGTCAAAGAACAGTAAAAGGGGGCAGGCATAATTTTTTACGTTACCACTTGGTATATATTTTTTAAATTTGAGTTTAATCTAAAAGTGTGCATTACATTAAACAAGTTTAGAAGGATAGGCATGTTATAAGAGGTTAGCTGGAGGATAGGAATGTTGACAGAAATATCAAACAAGTGAAAAATAAAACATACCAAGTTGTTTCAGGTTTGAATTGAACTTGTTGCTTTGTTCACCTGCAATGGGGCATGGAGTTGGATTAATAACACAATTTGAAGATTTTACAGGATCGTTTAGTACTCTTTCAGCAGAAAAATAAAACTTACATGTGACCGAGGCCAAGCAATAACAAAGCCAACAGCTTCTACTAGTGTACTCATATCATAAAGTGGTCTAGGTAACTCCTCATCTCCTTTATTTCCACTGGCGACATTTTCAAGACAATCGACATAAACACCCACAAATTCCCTTCCAAGCATGCATCCTCCAATAACTCGTTTGCTATCAGATGTCATTAACTTTCCTTTAGCCACAACTCTTCCTTTGTTTCTCAGTGAAATAAGATAAACGTCCACCTGGCTCTACCAATTTGCAAACTATATAGATATGATCTTTGAGTTTTCAACTAATTTTATTTAAAGTGAAATAGGGAAAAAAGAACCATACCGACTCTGATAAATTCGCATTGGGGGCTTTAACTCTTCGAGATCTCTGTAGTAGACATAAGTTTAATAATAAAAATATAACATTGCTCAAGTAGTTCAGCCATATATGTATATGAATCAATATTGTAATGACAGCTAAATCATACCATGTTGGTCATTAATGCATCAGTTGGTACATTGGTGCCTTAACCACTCTTAAAACTCTGAATATGTGCCTCCTGCAGCCATAGAGAACAGCTTAGTTTACATCTGAGTTAAAAAAATTCTACATGCAGCAGCCTCTACATCAGTTTTGGGCAACCAGCCAGCAGCACCGCTGTAGGGCCATGCAGCAGCTCCTGCAGGTTGGCAGCCAACCGAGAGCCCATGTTCTGTGCAGCCATGAAAACAATTGCCTTTTTATACTTAAATGTTAATTTCAGTTTTTTTGGTGATGTCATTTGCATGAAAACTTCTATCAAAAAACAAGGAAGCAAGTATGTAGCTAAGTGTTGGAGGGAAAGCTTTGTCTACTTGATTATGCTATACTCAATCACTATGCTCTGAATAACACAAGCATACCTTTTCAATTGTTCGCTCACTTGGCAAATATGTATGATCTTCTATTTCTCTATTATTTATCTGGACTGTTGGCTGTTGCAGTGTCGTTAACCATATTGTATACATCAGCAAGAACTCAAATATTATTATGGTAGGATACTAGAAATAAACTAGGTACTGTAATACCTGCACATCATTTGGTGGAGAGTACATGGCATTTGAGTCTTCACGGTTGTTATCAATATGACCTTCTGTGTCCTTAAGACCCTCATGCAAGAAATTAAAGTAGAGCTCGCATCACAATTCAGAGAGGGAGGACGGCATTAGAGGGAGCAAACAATCTTAGAATAGGATGGTCCAATAGATGCTTACTTCATCATCCTGTAGAGCTGCTTCCATTTCATCTAAGAAATCCTCTTGTGGAAATTTTTTTGACATGAAAGCAAGCCAGCGCTTCATGAGACCACTCATGTGTTGCATCTTATTGTCCATTGCATTTACTTTCTCTTTGTACCTTATTTCTTCCTCAGTTTGAGTAACAAAAGTAACACCTTGAGAAACTTGTACTTGACTCCAATACTTGTCATCGTAATATCCACGTGGTTTTACCTCCTTAGCAACTACCTCATTGAACACCTCATTGAAATCTTGAGCTGATAGAGTTCCATTGTTCTGCTTCCTTTTTTCTAACTCATCACTAGACATTTCCTATTGAAACAAGTATTTTGGAAGGTCACTAGATTGTAAACTGAATTTCAGATCAAACATAATTAGTGAGGAGCAGAAAATGTACAATTAATGCTTCCACTTTGTTGGTAGTGTATCTGCCATTCTTTTTTTATGAGCCACCTCCCATACTTCAAGCCTATTAACCTTTCTTTTCCTTTCATCTTCCTGCACAACAAAGTTATTACCATATCATTTGTAATCTCTATTAGGTGATTGTGAATATAGATGAATATTTTTCACCATATGTTTTTTGAGCCTAGCATGGCTTTTTCTCCCGGTTGTGTGTGTATTCTTCTGTTCTTTTGCACACCGAGAGTTTATTGCACATATTTTCTGCAAAGATAGAAGATAATGAAGCAGCATTACATATATCTATCACTTTCAAATTAGATACAAATATTTTGTAAAATGATGTCACCTTATGTGGTTCTTGGCACCAAAATCCAACAAGAGCTCTCCATTGATGTTCATTAACAGTTGGTGGTTTCCCTTTTATGATTTCATCTAGAGATCTCTCTTCACGATTGAAATATTGTTTCTTCAACTTAGATTTGTATGCTCGCCACCTATTGTTAACAGTCCTTAGGATCCAATCCCTTGTAAGCTATATCGTTTGACGGGGGAAGGCAAACTTTTCCTATACAGAAGAAAGGTAAATCTTAGTAGATGGATGAAATGTGGGAGGTAGTTGCTTGCAATGTACGGTAATTTTTACCTCAACATCCTTGATAATTTTTTCCTTGTGTGTATTGAACAGATCATTGTCCCATCTTTGAATATGTAAAGGAGCTAAAGATGGTTTTTCTGCTATTTGTCCAAGGTGTTGTCCAAGAATGGAGGCTGACCTTTCATTTGGGACACCATTTTCATCGGTCCCTACCATTATCTTTCCTCCCTGTAATTCTAATAGGTTTGAAACTCTGAAATCACCTAAAACTTGTCTCACCTCTCCATTTGGCCCTACATAAATAAAATTGACTGAGTTGACATTGCATCTGAATATAAATGGAACTATAAATAAAACTTACATCTTATCTTAATTGGACTTCGTGGTTGGTGGCGTGGCATGCGGGCTAATAAACCATCAATATCAGGAGGACCCTGAAAGTTATCATCGTTCTCATTGTCCATTAAATTTTCATGCCCCTCCTGGAAAGGTTCTGCATCATCTTCATCTTCAAGGTTCAAGTTCCTTAATCTTCGAGGTCTTGTTGCCATGATTCCTGCTGCAATAGGCAGGAAGAAAAAAAAGACTAGTACCAACATAGTAGAAGAAATGAACCTACTTAGTTTCCTGTAGTTTGAGCTAAGAGCACAAGCAAATTATGGGACTGAATACTAAATAATTGTAGTACATTGGAGGCTACTTCCATTCAGGGTTGTGCTGTTGGTAAGAATTTATCAGAACAAGACAATTTAAGTACATTTGAGGCTGCTTCCATCCATATAAAACCCCAGCATATGATTCAAACAGACTCACTCTAATGCAAAACTAAATAACAAGTAAAAAATTAAAGGTACAGACAATGCTTAAAATGACATGCACAAATAAAATGCAGTAGACTTTATCTACAGTACATGCAATGAGTCAGACCAAATTAGGCTTTTACTGGATATGCTTTCTTTGAACAGAAAAAAAATGCAGCACACAGTATCTAAAATGGCACACGAAACTGCTGTCATGGAACATGATATAGCAGGTTATTTGAGAAGCCATCAAGAAGGAAACATGAATAATTACATGCTAGAAGGCTAGAACGGCACATCCAGCATGGCTAGGAATATAAACACTCATAAAATTGAACAGTAGGTAGTCTCTTGCTATTTGCCAAGCCTCTACAATCAGATGAATGCAGCAGGCTTCGCTAGCAGTAGACGCTAACATGAAAGCATCATGCCTCCTGAGCAGTAGACGCACGCACGTGGGGACTTTCAGATTGGGATTTGGATTGGGCCAATGCAAACATGCATGCAGGGGCTTTCAGATTCAGATTTAGAAAGACTAGTTTTCGGCGAGATTAACTCTAATTACCAAAGTAATTGAGATTGGGACTGGGAGAAACAAGCATGCAGGGGACTGACCTTGAAATGCAGTTGCTGCAGGCAGCCGCCAAGGGAGAGGATGTCAGCACAGAAGAGCTGCGCAGGTGCCTACCTGCTGCAGTAACCACGCTCACCCCGCACCCCGAAGATCGCGACTGGAGGGCGCCGGGACTGGTGAAGATCAGCACGGTGGTGGGCACGCCAGGGAATCCACCCCAATCTAAGATCGAGGATGCATAGGGAGGAAACAGGGGAGTTACGCGCTTAATATGGACGTGGGGAGGTTAAGCGCGGAGATTTATTCGCTAATCCCCTGACACTTGGGCCCTTAGGCGGGAAAGGAATGCAATTTCTTGGCGGCAAGTCAATTTTTAGCTAAAAAGTCATAGAACGTGCAGGCCATCTATAGCAGCATTTGAATTTTGTCAATATTTTGAACGTGCAGGCTATCTAAATACAAATAGGCCCCCAAAAAAATATTTGTAGGCAGGAATCTCTTTATATTTTACATATTTACTGTACGGAGCTAAAGATCCCATCTGTAAGCATTGGAAATATTTTAAAATATTATCTGACATACATTTAAATGGGAACTATTTGTATTTAGATGGAATCTCTTTATATTTAACATATTTAGTGTAGGAAGGTAAAGGTTCCATTTGTATTTAGATGGAATCTCTTAGAAAGTTGACTAATTAATAAGTTATGATGATCACCCATATCTTTTCAACAATAATTTTAATAATGGTCTTTCTCTTTCAAGTCACAAACTCACTTAGAAGAAGAGTACGAGAAACATATTTTTCAGGAGCAAGTAAGTTGCATTAGTTTGGGTTCAATGTAAATAATGGCCTTCCAATTGACACACTTATTCAAATGAAGAGGATGAGATAGATATATTGATAGAGCAAGTCACTAGCATTAGTTTAGGCGTGTTGTTAACAAATATCCTTTGAGTGACAAACTAATTTGGAAGAAGAGATGATAAAGATACATGGTGGATGATGCCCATATGAGATACCAAAATGTAAGTATACCAACCCATAAGATTTCTAGCCCTTGCGTGAAACCATATATGTGAATTGCTATTTCAGGCTGATAAAAAAAAATCAAACATTAGATGTATCTCGAAATTGATAAAAATAGCAAATTAAAAATTGGGAAAAAAGAATGGCAAAAATTGTGCTATAGCACAGAATAGAACCGTGACCTTGTGGCCTTGAAAACTTGGAGCCAGACCACTACGCCAACGATATTAATGTGGTAGATGTCGGAACTATTATTCTATTTCATAGGTGTTCTTAACATTGGCCAAGGGCTTGGTCGCCTGCTGAACCATTGGTCCTCCACATCTGTTCTATGTAATATATTAACTTCGAAATGGTTTCTAGACCTGGATGCTTCTATTCTATGTAATATATTAACTTCGGAATGGTGTCAATTTTATTGCAACAGAACCTATGCTAAATGGTTAGGTGCTGGATGATCTGGGTATAATGGTCTCAATTTCTGTAATGCTACTGGTTCAAATGAACTCTATAGCTCGTTTAAATTACAGCATACACTCTAGAGTCAAGACAAATGACCCAGATGATCTCTCTGTCTGTACATATAATTGAGTGTCACTCCATCGAAATTATAGTTTCTAGCTGAATAGCAAAAAGGAAATCTACATTATTTATCTATAGCATCAGAACACTAGAAAGACCAAGGCTTGTCTAATCTTCTTCATCCACCGACTGCTCAACACCCATGTCAAAAGTATCTCATGGGCTAACTCTCACCACAGCATGCCATGCTTCAGCTTTTGGGTCTTGGACATAAAAGACTTGTTCCACTTGTGAAGAAAAGACAAAAGGATCATCCTCAATTTTTTCCCCTGTATGAATTTTTTGAGAAAAATTCACAAGTGTGAATCCAAACTCATCTTGCCGTAACCCAGTTTGATGATGAACATCATACCATTCACATTTAAATATCACTACCTTGTATTCTACATATGATAATTCGATTATATCTGATAGTCTGCCATAATAATTAACCCCATCATCTGCAATATTCACAACACCACTGTTTTGTGTCAACCGTGTAGCCTCTCGGCTCATAGTGTGGAACCTGAAACCATTAATAATATAGCCACTACATCTCACACCATATTTGTTCGGTTTTGCAGCCAAAGCTCTAACCTTTGCCGTGATGCCTGTTCCATCTCCTAGGACAACCTATATAAAATGAAAAAAATTATATCCATTCCTTGTATGAATGCCATGCATAATATGGAGCAATTTCAGATTGTCACACCTTTTGCTCCAACCAGTCAGGAAAGTGTTCATCGATCAACTTCTCACTGAAAAAAGATGTCAAATTAGTTGAGTGACACAATTTGCTTTTCTCCTCATCCAAGAATTCTCTGCAACAATAGGAGCAATGTCATATCATCAAGTTAGAAAATAAATAAACATAGCAGGGAGAACTATATAAACATACCTGCGAAAATCTTCAAGTTCATCACAATGTCGCAAGATGTACCGATGTGCTTGAACAAGAAGCTTCTTATCAAGGTTGATAGTACTACACTTTCCAATTGGTACACCAACACTATCAAACAGGTACATGTCTTTTTTCTCATCAGAAGGTGCAGGATTCCTAGAATACGCCCTTGTCAAACGTGTAGTTCCTTCTATAAATCTCGAACAAAAGGTCATGCACTCCTCCATGCAATATCCTTCAGCAATTGATCCTTCTGGTTGAGCTTTATTCTTCACAAGTGCCTTTAGCCGAACAAAATATCTAAATGCAAAATCATGGACACATGTAAGTGTTAAGAAATATTAACAGTGACAATGGAAATTTAACGTAATTATACCTCTCCATGGGATACATCCACCGGTACTGAACGGGGCCACCCAATTTAACTTCTTCTACCAAGTGCACCATCAAATGCACACTAACAGTAAAGAATGATGGTAGGAAAAGTCTCTCCATATCACAAAGTGTCATCACAATACTCTCTTGAAGCTTTACCAGCTCTTCTGCATCTATAACCTTAGAGCACAACTTCTTGAAGAAATTAGATAATTGAACAACAATTTTCATGACATCTTTGCTGGGGTAACAGGAACGGAGTGCCACTGGAAGAATGTCATGTAGTAAAACATGATTGTCGTGACTCTTTAGTCCGACCAATGTACAGTCTTTCATGTTGACAGATCTAGATATGTTTGATGCATAGCCATCAGGGGTTCTTAGGTTTTGGATTACTGAGCAAAGCATCTCCTTTTGTTCTCTAGACATGGTAAAAGGTGCATCAGGAATTTTCTGCTTTCCTTCATCATCTACAATAGGATGAAGATCATCTCGAATTCCAAGTTCAACTAAATCTAGTCTTGCATTAAGGTCATCCTTTGTTTTACGACAAATAGCTAATAAAGTTGCTATAAAGTTGTCACACACATTTTTCTCTAGGTGCATTACATCTAGATTGTGTCTTAATAAGTTGAGTTCCCAGTAAGGTAGCATAAAGAAAATTGACCTCTTTTTCAACCAATCTTCTGGGTTCTTCGCCTTATCACCGCACCCATTTTGTTGCTTCTTTTTTCCTGGTCTTTTACGCTTGTGTTTCTGATCACTAACAACTTCCAATTTCTTGTTCTTGTCTTTCTTATTGACCTTCTTTGCCGTGCGCCCCTTTTTCCTAACACAAACTCTTTGCCTTCTAACATTCTCAAAATAGTAGTGCCACTTATTTTTTCAGGTGCAAGTCCAGTTTCAACTGAGCCATCAAATTGCCTCTTTAGTTTTCGGTATCTATGATTTCCTGGCAGCCATCTACGATGACCCATATAGCACATCTTTTTACCCTTTTTCAAGTGAAATGATTTTGTCTCAGGACCACAAGAAGGACATGCATATGTTCCACCAGTGCTCCATCCATATAGGTAAGCTAATGCAGGAAAATCATTGATAGTCCATAATAGCGCAGCACGGAGAGGAAATTCCTTTCCTGAAGATGCATCAAATGTTTCAACTCCTTTCCACAACTGTAATAGCTCATCGATCAAGGGCTGCAAATAAACATCTACGTCATTACCTGGAGAATCTGGTCCCGGGATGATCATTGACAACATTAAAGATGTTTGCTTCATGCAGATCCAAGGTGGAAGGTTGTAAGGAACGAGCATAACTGGCCATGTACTGTGCTTTAGATTCTTATTCCCGAAAGGGTTAAATCCATCGCTAGCAAGACCAAGGCATACATTACGAGCATCTCCTACAAAATCATGATGTCTATTATCAAACTCTTTCCAAGCATCACCATCTGCAGGATGCCGTAGTTTTCCATCTTTTATACGGGCCTCATCATGCCATCGCATGTCATCTGAAGTTTTGCTGGTTGAAAATAACCTTTGGATCCTAGGTATCAATGGAAAATAACGCAAGACTTTTGCAGGTTTCCTTTTCCCCTTAGGTTCAACTGAAGAGGCATTCTTCTTATCAACCTTCCAACGAGAGCTCTCACACACATGACAAAAATCTTTTTTGGCATAGTCACCTCGGAAAAGCATGCAATCCTTGGGGCAAGCATGAATTTTCATATAATCAAGACCTAATGAACGGATGATTTTCTTCGCTTCATAATATGTCTTAGGGAGATTTGCTTCAGAAAGAAGTGCAGCAGATAATAGCCCCAGTAGTGCTGAAAATGATTCTTGTGACCAACCATGTAGGCACTTCAAATGATATAAATGAACCAAAAATGATAGCCTTGAATATTTACACCCAGGGTACAACCTTGCATGTGCATCCTTCAAGAACCTTGCATATATATTCTGTTCCCTCCCCGATGCATCACCTTCTATTGGATTCCCATATTTCTCATTGACACATGGTTCCATATCTGGAATGCCTGACTGAAAATCATCTACTACGCCTTCAGACATACTTGCATCCCTTCCAAATGCAGCACGTAGCAGTTCTTGCATGCCATCCTGCCCATCTTGTACTGAACCTGAATTAGCCAAATTTCTAGTGATATTTGGCACATCAACAAATGCAATTGTTGGTCTCTCATAATCCTCACCATGATGTACCCATGTAGTATAACCTTGAAGAATACCATCACATCGCAAATGTGTCCTTACTTCATCACGGCTCTGGTTTATTCTGTTCTTGCACTTTTTACACGGACAAAGTATATCACTATCTTGTGAAAGGTCCTGGTAAGAAAAAGCCAAGAATTGTTCAACACCATCTTGATATGCTGACTCACTTCTTGCTTTTTTCATCCAACTTCGATCCATCATCTGTGGTGAGCTGTGCAAATGAAAAAAGTCACCTTTAATTCGTAATACATAGTGGTCATATGGATGAACATTAATGATATGCTAATACAAGTACAGACATTTTTGCTCTCTGAGGCCTCGAAACATTATTCATACAGATATTAAAAAAAATATGCTCACTCATCAACTTGTGGATGGACTACAATTCTAATCAAGCAGATTGTCATAGAATTTAGGTCAACACCATCGTGCCTTACTGGTGAAAAAGGAACATTCAGATTTTAGACCATTCAAAAAAAATTAAACTGCAAAACTAAATAATCATTCCAACCCTGAAACTAACATGACATACATGATCTATATAGGTAGCCCGTAGATGGTATATATGAAAATATGAGGCTACTCATCCAATTAAGCCACATATCATGATCAGCATATGATTTTGATGTATTCAACAGCACAATCAATTGGTGAATACCTAAAACAGAGAAGGGAATTATTAGACCTGCTTGGTTCTTCCACAGATAGAAGGATCGTCCTTGCCGCACTGTTGTTAGATCAGCGACGCTACCGTGCTACAGCCCTCCAGCAGCACCAGGGAACAGCGATGAGTGCGTCGGCAATCCCTGGGCATGCAACGGTATGTAGGGGCTGGCAGCAGACGCAGCCTCTTTTCTCGGCGGCAGCAACGGCAGGGGCTAGCACAGCCGATGAGGCACCTCCTTTTTTCTAGGTGCGGTGGTGACAGGGGCTTCGAGGCATGGAGGCGGATGTGAGACGTCTTCTCCTCCATCAGAGGCGTATCAAAACAAATCTCCATATGCCTACTTGTACAGAACTCAGATTTCCAGACCTCGTCTATCTTACTCGTAACGTATGAGAAGAAATAGTATACATATTCTCAAAAGCATTGCTAGTATAGTGGAAGGATTGTTTTTTTGGTTCATAGAGGTCACAGTTCAAACCTTCGTAGCTGCAATTTTTTTATACCCTTTTTCCATCATTTTACATTGTTATTTTGAATGAACGTATCATTTTGATATTTTATTTCTATCATTTTACATTATTATTTTGAATGAACGTATCATTTTGATATTTTATTTGCCTATTTTAAAAATCATGTTTTGTTGCCTATGGACGGTCATTTGCTATGCTTGATAACTGTATCTACATGCGTCTTTAGAATCATGTCAAAAGGTATCTTTATGTGCGTATAGACAATTATTAAATAAGCATAACAATGTATCTAGATGATAGTGACGCTTAAAAGCATATCAAAATCTGTATTAATTTTAGACATTTTCAATAGCATGTTAAAAAATGTCTTTATAAGATAAACAACCCTATAAGTGTATCTAATATCGTAATACTTTGACACGTTATTAAAATCGTGTTAAAAAGTATATTTACATGGTGACATAGAGACGCTTTCAGCCTGCGTTTCTAATACAGCGTATCTATAGGGGGGTTTTCTAGTAGTGGAAGGTTGACACCAGGTTCAGCCTGAAACATGGTGTCATTCCGGAGGGTCACTGCCAGCCGGGGACGGATCCCACTCCACGGACCAGCCAAACGGAACAGAGGTTGGCCATGCTAGACCATCTGTGGGCTTCTCAAAGGTCATACGTGAAAAATAGACTAGCAAGACTGAGTATACTAATACTCAGCAAGACTTAACTGGAATCGGGTATACTTAGCCCATAACTAGACCATGGAGGATTTGAGAGGCTCTGGTTTTTTTTTGCTGAAAAGCAATAAAGAGTATGACCTAACTTCTATGTTTAGCTTTCAAATTCTAGGCTCATTAACCATTCTAGGTAAGCACCTATACTAGACAAGCAAGGTAGAGATTAGCATCCATTAAGATTATTTCAACAAGGGTTACAGTTCTTACTCTATATGGTAGAAGGAATAAGTAGTCTCAATCTCCGCGAGAAATGGACGATTCTAAATTGAATTTCATAACCTTGCAAGGGTAAACCTAACTCACACGCTTGGAACATCCAATGATCGTTCCGAAGCAACCGTTTGCCTTTCATTCTGACTCGTGGATCAGGGCCACCACAAGCGACTGTAGGACCATACGCACATCCAATATGCAGGACGTACGTCTGTAGCACGACTACATGACCGTACTCCTATCCGCTGTGCGGAACGTACTCCCGCACGTCGGTGCGCGAGAAAAACCAAATTACGAGTGGTGGGAGGTATGTCCACTCCTCGGGCCGATTGGTTACTAGGCTTACCGCTTACCATATTTCGCGGCATGTGGCTAGTACTTTCAAACGCTTAACCATCACTACCACACACTGCGACCTTATCAACTTTTATCAACACAGACGGGGTAACCCTTCATGACATGATACTGCACATGACCCCGTCCATTATCCTTATAGTGATTGCAGAATAGTAAACATTCAATTCCTATATCGCGCGAGTGATAGGAAATCACTCGACTTCTGCCGGTCCTATTAGCAAAGCATCTATCCGATAAGCACTCAGGCACAATATATGGGTTCCTAGTATTCATGCATCTAGGGTTTCATTTCAACTCCTAAACTTAATGCAAGATATAATATATAAGTATAAAATTGTATAAATGTAGTAATTTGAAATACTGGGTTATGCACCGGGGCTTGCCTTCTTGAGCGGGGCTGGAGTCAGGGATGTCAGAGACTTCCGAACTTTGGTTCAAGGCTTCAGTTAAAGTCTCGACGACATTTGCAGGATCTTCAGAAATCCTTTGCTCGTCTTCCGGGACTAGCTCGTAGTCTCCGTCGTTGAGTGTCGCTGACTCTACATGATATGCAATGATTTGAATTGAGGTGGTTCTTGGGTTAAGATTTTATTTCACGATAAAGTTGCAATCCAATCAATTGATAAATACAACTTCATAAAACAGGAGGTTTGAATTCAAATTTATTAGGTGTGCTTTAATTCAAAATCAAATTACTTGATTTAATAGAATTTGGGTAACAAGTTTGATTTTATATTTTGAAATCCACAAAGGCTCTAGCCTTGAATTTTTGTGGGTAAGCTCTCTTCTAGTTGATGAGCTTACTGTGAATTTTTTATAATTTTCTGAAAATAAACACTAAAGCATTTGAATTTAGTTCAAATGTCAAGTTTAAATTCAAATCTTAGATAAAGCAGTCCTATAAATTCTTGAAACATTTATTATAAACTACTCAGTTACATATCATCACATGATAAAAAGATCTAAGCATGAAAACCTTAGTAATAGGCTTAATTAAATTTAAACCCTTTCAAGCTTGATTTGCATAAGTTTAAATTATCAAGCTAGGGTTCAGTATTATAGATGAATTTTTCACACAAGATCACTTGTATCCTAAAAAAGCTACTCACCAAAATTCACAGGAGATAAAGTTAATATGCAAAAGTTATACTAAAGATATTCTTTTGTTAAACTTTAAAATAACTCTAAACATATTTGGTTTCAAACTGAACTTCACTAATAAAAGTTGTAGAGTTAGATTTTCAGGAGTACAACAAAATTGGTTTGGTAATTTTTGGATTTTTTTTACAATTTCCTATGGATTTTACAAGTTGGCTGATTTGAATTAAAGGGGGGTACTGATTTCCTACAGATAGGCCCCTGGAAAGTTTTGAATCTTTGCAATTGGGTCCTTGGCTGAGCTACACAGGAAAACCGATCGGTGCCGATCAAATTCCGGCGAGGGAGCTCACCGGCGGCGAGGGGCAAGTGAGGGGAAATGTTCAGGAGCTCACGGCGCTCACGAGGTTGGTCGATGTTGGGGAAGAGAGGGACTGTGGCGAAGTATCGACGGCGAACAGAGGCAGGCGGCGGAGCTCCGAGGGATGGCGATGGCGTTCCGGTGGCCGGAGGGCAGAAGAGCGGCGGAGAAGTAGCTAGAAAGCTTCCCCGGGATGATGTGGTGCTGATGGGGTGCTTGGCCGGGGCTAGAAGGCAGTGGATCGCCGGAACGACGGCGAGGCCGAGCGGCGGCGGAAGCTCGAGCTCACCGGCGCTGTGGTCCGGGCAATCTAGCGCAGGAGAACAAAATTGGGCGGGCTTGTGAGCTTCAGTGGATCGCGGTGGTGCTCTAGGAGCACTGGATTAGGGATGGGAGGCGGTAGCGGCGGCTGTCGACGGTGAGCAGGAGCTACGGCGGAGGTCCGGCGAGGTGGAGAGCTCGGGAAAGAGAAAGGTGAGCAAAATGGGTGTGTGAAAGTGCAAAAGCAAGTTCACGAGGAGCTCCAGGACGTGCTCGGGGTCCAGAAGAAGGCACAGTCATGCGGGAGCAGCTGCTGGTGACCGGCGGGGTGCGTGGCGGCTCGAGCGGTGGCGGCGCGACGTGGAGGGGCAAGGATAGGGCTAGCGCGGGGTGGGGAATGGCGGCGCGGGCGCTGGGGAGGCACGTGGCACAGAGGAGAGCGGCGCGGGGTAGCAGGTGCGCGGCACATGGCCGGCGAAGGTGGCGGGGTTCACGGGCGCGAGGAGAGCAGAGGAGGGGGACTGGAGGTAGACGAAGGGGGACTGATCTGCTATTTTCCAAAAGTGTAGGGACTCCATTGTAAAGCAAGGTTAACTTTCAAACCATAGCTCAAATGAAAATGTGCCCAAAAGCAAAAGTGTAGAGTTGAATAAGATCTATAACTTTGCTTTAAGGTTCAGTTGCAAAAGAGCTAAGGGTTTGAAACTAACATAAAACTTAGCAAAGTTTTAAATTTTAAAGAAATTCTATTTAAAATCTACACTACACTTGCATCCTATGGGTAGTTTCACCTCTATTTGCGGTTTAAAAGTAAGTTATTGACTTTTGCAAAACAACCTTCATATGTTTTGATTTTTACCTCCCATTCTCACCCATTTAACACTAAAGGGCCTAATTTTTTTATAATTATAAAAATAGCCTTTTTCCTTTGCATTAAAATTTTAACACACATACACAAAATCAAACATACGCACTTTATACTAGAAACTAGTGTGTTTTAATCCTAAGTACCTGAATGTCATAGGATCAATGTCTCTTCAGTGAACTGCACGTACAGTGAACTGCACGTAGTACTAGTCGAGAACTAGTAAACGGAGTGGTACTTTAAGTATGGGTGCGTGACCCCTCTTCAGGATCGATGCCTCTTCAGTAAACTGCACGTAGTACTAATCGAGAACTAGTAAACAGAGTAATACTAGAAGAATGGGTGTGAGGCCCCTGAAGTAAACTCGACATAGTACTAGTCGAGAACTAGTAAACGAAGTAATACTGGAAGTATGGGAATGATGTCCCTTCAGTAAGCTCCACATAGTACTAGTCGAGAACTAATAAACGGAGTAGTACTGAAGTATGGGAATGATGCCCCTTCAATAAACTACACGTAGTGCTAGTCAAGAACTAGTAAACGGAGTAGTACTAGAAGTATGGGAGCGAGGCCCCTTCAGTAAACTTGTCGGGAACTAGTAAACTCAGTTTACCGGAGCGATGTCCCTCCAGTAAATCATGCTACGCTGCAGCAGACAACTTGGGATACAAGTTAGCTAAGGGTAAAAACGGCGTAGATGGGTGATATTCCAAGAGTTTGGGACCTCCTAGCCATCAGGGTACTGTAAGCGATACGACCCTGGTCCGGTAACCTTGTGCACGATGAAGGGTCCCTCCCATCGTGAATTAAGCTTGTGCAGCCCGGTTTCATCTTGGATATGGTGAAGGACCATATCTTCAACGTTGAAAGATCGTTGTTGAACGTTCCAGCCATGGTAACAACGAACGCCTTTTAATTAGTGGGCTGACTGGAGCAAAACATTGCATCTGACTTCTTCTGCCGAGTCAAGTTCGAGATGTCTTGCATTATCAGCCTCACCTTCTTCCTACATCTCCAGTCGAGGAGAGTGCCACATGACATTAGCCGGCAATATAGCTTCAGACCCATAGACAAGAAATAAAAGTAACTATCCTGTGGCTTTGCTCGGTTGTGTGCGAAGTCCCTAGACTACTGACGAGATCCCATTGATCCACTTGCTGCTCTTTTTGCTCATCGTAGAGTCTTTGCTTCAGGCCGTCAAGGATCAAGCCGTTGGCATGCTCAACCTGACCATTGGCCCAGGGGTGAGCCACTGAAACATACTTCGCCTCAATGGCACTACGTTCACAGAACTCCCAAAATTGATGCGAGTGGAAATTGGATCCCAGGTCCATGATGATAGTGTTGGGGAAGCCGAATCAGTGCAAGATGTCGTAGATGAAGCTAACCACTCAATCTGCAGAGAGCTTTGTAATTGGCTTGTACTCGATCCACTTCGTAAACTTGTCAATAGCTACCAACACATGAGTAAAACCTCCTGGCGCAGTGGTCAAGGGCCCTATCATGTCCAGGCCCCAGCATGCAAACGGCCATGAAGGTTGTATGGTCATAAGGTTGTGGGCCAGGACATGGGGCTGCTTGCTGAAGAACTTGCAACTTGTTCACCAGCAAACGAGTGCTTTGGCATCTGCCAAAGCAGTTGGCCAGTAGAACCCGGATCTAAAAGCTTTCCCAACTAGCATGCGACAAGTAGCATGGTTTCCACACACACCTTCGTGAATCTCTTGGAGTATCTCTTTGCCTTCCTTCGTGCGGACACACTTCATGAGTATGCCTGATGCTGATCCACGCTTGTATAAGTTATCCCTGACTAGAATGTACCCTTTGTTGCACCCTAGGATGCGTGCGGCTTTAACGCTTTTTGGGTCGACGCTGCGGGGTAGTTTGTGCTCCTTGATGAAGTCGATAAATGTCACCCGCCAGTCGACCTTGATCATCAAGACCTCAAGGTTGGGTTCCAAGTGACCCTGAGCGATGGTGCTTTGATCTGGTATCTTGATGGATGGGTGATGCAACTTGTGTACGAAAACTCCCAGTGGGACGTTAGCTCGATCGAAACCCAATTTCGAGAGCACATCTGCTCCCACATTGTTGTCACGAATCACATGATCAATTTCCAGGCTCGAGAACTTGTTCTCGAGCTTGCGTATTTCCATGACATACGCATCCATGTTGATGTCCCACTCTTTGTTGACTTGTTGGACCACTAGCAAGGAGTCATCGTAGACAAGTAGTCGCTTGACGCCCAGAGAGATTGCCAGGCGTAGCCCGTGCAGTAGTGCTGCGTACTTGGCTTCGTTGTTTGAGACCTTGAATAGTATTTGGAGTACATATTTGAGTTGTTCTCCTCTTGGACTAATGAAGAGTACTCCTGTGCCACCACCTCCAAGCTTGAGTGAGCCGTTGAAGTACATCACCCAGTGCTCTGGCAGGTTGGTCGGGGCTTCCACTTGGTATTCGCGTCATTTTGCCATAAAGTCAACTAGTGCCTGCGACTTGATGGCTATTCGGGGCTTGAAGTCGAGAGTAAGAGCCCCCAATTCCACTGCCCACTTGGAGATGCGCCTAGTGGCGTCCCAATTATGGAGAATATCCGTCAATGGGAAATCAGTGACCACAGTGATGTTGTATGTGTTGAAATAGTGGTGAAGCTTCCTGAAGGTGATGAGTATAGCATAGAGTAGTTTCTGATTTGGGTAACAAACCTTGGATTCAAAAAGAAATTCGCTTACAAAGCAGACTGTTCGCTGCACACCGAAGGCATAGCCTTCCTCCTAGCATTCCACCATGATTGTTGTGCTGATGACGTGAGTAGTCGCAACGATGTAGAGTAACAGGTTCTCGCCTGGTTGTGTAGCCGTCAAGATGGGGTGCAACTACAGATGATGCTTGAGGCAAGTGCCTGCTTCGCTTCCTCGGTCCAGTGAAACTTGTTGTGTCATTTGAGCAATTTGAAGAAGGGTAATCCCCATTCTTCAAGTCACGAGATAAATCTATTCGGGGCCACTATACAGCCTATGAGCTTCTGGACATCCTTGATTGTTCGTGGAGCGTCCATGTCTATAATGGCGGTGATCTTCTCCAGGTTGGCTTTTAATTCCACGGTGGCTAACAATGAACCCGAGTAGTTTCTCTTGTGGTACACCGAAGACACACTTAGTTGGGTTGAGCTTCCACCGAAACTTACGTAAGCTGTTGAAGGTTTCCTCGAGATCAGTGATGAACTCGTCGTGGGCTCTATTCTTGATGACCACATCATCCATATAGGCTTCAACATTGCGATGTAGCTGATTAGCAAGGCATAGTTGGATAACCCGCTGATAGGTGGCTCCTGCATTCTTCAACCCGAAGGACATAGTTGTGTAGATATATGCTCTAAAGGGGGTGATGAATGCTATCTTGATCTGGTCTTTTTCCTTGAGAGTAATCATCGGTAACCCAAGTAGCAGTCGAGTAAAGAGAGCAGGATGCAGCCAGCCATAGAGTCAATGACTTGGTCGATGCGTGGGAGCGTGAAAGGATCCTTCGGACAGTGTTTGTTCAGATCAGTGTAATCCACACACATCCTCTATTCATTATTATTCTTTTTCAGAAATAGTACAAGGTTGGCTAACCACTCGGGGGGTAGACTTCTTTAATAAAACCAGCCGCGAGTAGTTTTGCTAGCTCCTTCTTGATGGACTCCCTCTTGTCTGGGGCGAAGCGTCGTAGTCGCTGCTTCTTTGGAGTGTCTTTGGGGTCAACTTTTAGGAAATGCTCAATCAACTCCTTGGGCACACCTGGCATATCCACTGGTTTCCACGTGAATATGTCACGGTTGGCCTAAGGAAGCTGATGAGCGCGCTTTCCTATTTGTCACTCGAGCCGCCTCTGATCAAAGCAGTCTTGGACGAGTCGCCTTCTTGCAGTTGGATGGCCTTGATGCCAATGTCGCTGGGGTTGGATTTTACCCTCGACTGGATAGGCCTCTGATTGGAGATCTCCATCTCTGAGTTGGTGAGCGTTTGCGCGGCCGCGGAGACTTCTACAAAAGGTTCTAGCACGCGTGATGTTGCGACATCCTCGATTGCCTCTTGGTCACAGTCGTACGACTTCTTCAAGTCGCCGCGGAACGTGAGTACACCTGTCTTGCTTGGCATCTTGAGTAGTAAGTAGATGTAGTGAGGCACGGCCATAAATTTGTCCAAAGCTGATGTACTCCATGGTATGACAACTCGAAGTCAGCCACCTCGAACTTGATGTACTCCGTGCGGTAGTTGTCCTTCATCCCAAAGGTGACTAGCAGGACCACTGAATCGAGTGGTGTAGCCGCGTTTTCCAGGATGATGCCGTAAAACGGAAATCTACTAGGGGTGACCATCTTGGAGATGTTCAGCCCCATCTTCTTCAAAGTACTCGCAAAGAGTAGGTTGAGGCCGCTCCCGCCATCGATGAGTACTTAGGTCAACTGTGAGCCCGCCTCTACTGGATCCAGGACGAGCGGGAATTTTCCCGGCTTAGAGAAGCTAGTCCACTGATCATCCCTAGAGAAGGAGATCGGGACCTTGATGTATCTTAGAGGTTTCTGTATGGCAGGCTCAACGGAGAGGATTTCATGCAGGGTCTTCCACGCGCGCTTGGAGGGAAGCCGCCGTCTCCGCCGAAGATGACGTTGACGACATTCTTCGAGTCTTCGAAACATAGAGCCCCCGCCTTGTCACCCTCATCATCGTCCTCTTGATCCTTCTGCTTTCCATCTTGAGGAAGGAGTGGAGCGTTGAGTGACTTGCGGAGGCTGACGCACTCGAAGAGTGTATGCTATGACTTCGGGTGCATCGGGCATCATTTGGGCAGGACTTTTTCAAATTGTACTTGATTGCTCCCCGACTTCTTGCCCCGCGGATTGCACTCAACAGCCATGACTTCTTGGTCAGGCTTGCATTTTTGGGGATTCCCCGAGTTGTTCCGCTGGCCCTTGTCGAAGTGATTGTTGCCGTTGCCCTACTTGTCGTTGTTGCGCTTAGGGAAACAATCGCTCTCCTTATCCTCCTGGTCAGCCCACCATGCCATCATGTTGCGTAGTTCTACGGCAGTAGTCGGGCGGTAGTATTCGCAGTCGTGGTAAGTGTGCTTCGAGAAAAGGCCATTCTGGAAGCAGCGGATGATGTCCTCGTCGGTAATGTTGGTGATGGTGGCTCGCATTTCGAAGAAACGCCAGGTTTAGGACCTTAGGGTCTCATTCAACTCTTGCTTGACCTGGGACAAATCATGATGAGTGCCTGCTCAGATCATGGATCCCTGGAAGTTGTCGATGAAGGCCCGCTAAGGTCCTCCCAGGAGTCGATGGAGTTTGGTTTAAGGCTTTCAAGCCAAGTGAGGGGTGCAGATTCCAAGGCTACCAGGAATTAAAGTGCCGGGGTGGAGTTGGATCCCCCTGAGACCTCGATGGCAACAGAGTAGCAATGAATCCACTAGCGCGAATCTTGCTTGCCATCGTACTTGGGGATGCCAACTAGTTTAAAATCCTTGGGGTAGGATTTCTCAGTTATGTTGGAGGTGAAAGCGGGGAAGCGGTCATTATCATCATCGTCGTGGTATCTATCGGGTCAGTCCCTTCTCCTTGCCTTAATGATACGCCGCGCGCCTCGGCCGTGATTGATCTTCTGCCTTAGGTCAATCGTGGGAGCGTTCTGGAGGCTGGCCTCGGGTGGAGCTTCGCCCTAAGGCCTTGCATCATGCCGGTTGCGGGGTGGGCGCATCGATTGTTGCACCTCCTGTTCGACATTGCCACACGCAGACTGCTGGCCCTAGGGATTGCCGTGGCCGACTAGATTGTCCTGGTCGCGCTGGCGATTGTCGTTCCCCAAATATCTAGGACCTCCTCCAGGGGTGTGACTAATTTGTGCAGAGTCACCATGGCACTTAGATCTCAAAAGCATGTTCCAAGTAGAGGACATTGGGTGTTGCCCATCGAGTTGCATGAGCGCGCACTAGGTTAGATATTGCAGCCTTTGTATCTGGGGGTTTGGTGGTAGTTGTTGAGCTAGGAGCACTGCTTCTGCAATAGTGCCAATCGGTGTGCGATACTCCTGATCTGCAGCTGCTGTGAAAGCGTTGTTGAGGTTCCTTTGGTATATTAGTTGCGTGCGCGGTTTTCTGCGTTTTGCTTGCGCTGGGCACGCTTGCCATTCTTCAACCATCGGATCCTTCTGTGCTCCTCGTGCTCGTCCTGGGGGTCGTCCGCCGTACGCTCGTCGGCGGACACGTCTGCGAGTAGTTCCGCATCATACTCAGGACCCGGCTCGTCGTCATCTGCATTGTGAAGGGAAGCCATGTAGACTTGACGATCCGGCGAGCTCTCAACCATGTGGTTGTACTCGACTAGCTCTATGCTGGACTCTCCCTCCTCCGAGATACGAGAGAGAGATTTGCCTTCCTGAAAAGGCAGTTCCCGCGTGAAAGCCACAAGGCGGGAGTCATATTCGAGTAGTTCAAAGGGCTCTAAGCCCTTCCAGTACACGTACTGGCCTTGCGGCATAGACATTATGGTCAAACCCAAGTGATTGCCTGAAAAGGACTCGGGGTTGTCATCTGAGTCCGAGTAGTTGTCGAAAATAGGGGCCCCCTGACAGGCGGTGGCTCCCTCATCCTCGAGCTTGAGCAGACGATCTAAGTCCTCCTCCAAGTCGGAGAGGGACTCAAACCGTGTAGCCTCCTTAGATCAGTTTGAGTCCGATCCAACTAGTTCAGGTGCAGCAGGAGTTGAAGTCGTGTCAAAGACGGACATCCTCTCAATCTCCCCAGCGAGATCGGGGAGCAGCAACTCGTTGAGGTTGTCGATGAACTCATCGAGTTTGCTGCGTCGAGTTGCTACAAAGGCCTCCGGCTTCCTGGAGTCAGCTAGGTGGCTGTTGAAGCCACCCGAGCCGTTGGCGATGCAGATCCAGGAATCAAAAACCAATGTTGTGCCCTCATCGAGCACGATGCTGGTGAAGCTGAAAGATGCCATCGAGTTCTCTTGTGGATGCTCGATGAAAACCCCTACCTGGCATGCCAGCTGTCGGTATTTTACCGCCTCGCCCATTAAGGGATACCCCCGAGGTGGTGAGTTTGCAGGTAGGGTGTCACCGAGAATAGGAACTCGAAGGTGCAAGGAACACAAAGTTTAGACAGGTTCGGGCTGCCGAGAGCGTAATACCCTACGTCCTGTGTGTGGTTTGTATTGCCTTAGGTATTGATTAGGGTGATCTTGTGTGATCCTATTTTGATGGGTCCCTACCTGCCCTTATATAGTTTGGGGGAATAGGGTTATATGGGAATCCTAGCCAGATACAAGCTCAGGAGTCCTACCCGAGTACTTTTCAGGTAGTTTCCTTCAGTTCCGACTAGTTCTACTATGGTACGAGTAGTTCTACTATGTTATGAGTAGTTACAACTGGTGTAGGGCATGGACCAGGTCCCACCCCTTATCCTGTAAGATGTACGCCATGTGCACAGTCCCGTAGGCCCGAGTCTGATAGCACCGGCCGGTGGCATCATCACCCCTTTGCCTAACCGCCCGCCTCGAGCCAGCCACCCGCCAGAGCTCCCTCTAGACCTGGGAGCACACAGGTAACCACGGACCCCCGAACCCTAACGTCGTCGGAACATCGTCCATCGCCTTTTGTTCTTTCTCCCTTTGTTACTTTCTTCTCATGGTGAAGTTACTTCCCCCTTATGCTCATAGAAGTAACAAGAGGGCTCTCGATATATGTAAATCGAGAGCCCTCTCCATGTAGCATTTTGGATATAGATAAGGCCATGTTTAAGCTTATTTTACTCAACTTATCATATATACTTTCCAAATATGTTGTATTTTACAGACATACATTATCAATGGACAAATGGTGCTGCATTTGAGGCCCATGAATAGATCCAAGTTGTTCAGGCCTCAACCATGGACGCCTCGTTGCTTGACCTGTGATTGCTGGCTCCGCACCGCGCCCAACTTGTTCTGCTCACTTACCTGTGAGGTATACATTTTTTCTCATGGCCATTACTTTACATTATTATCATCATTTTATAGCTTAAAAACTAAACTAAAGTTAAAATTATAGAGTTTTACTTCATATGCATGCCTCTTACACCATCTTCTGTATTAAAGAATGGCAAGTAAATGCTATTTAACTTCATCATTTCGTGTAGAGAAATTATACATATTATATCTTCAAGGTATTAGTTTTGATTTTCCCTTTCTTATTATCAGGGTGAAGTGGATGTGTCACAAGATGACTTCTCCGGGCCAGAAGCCGAGCGTTGCTATTGAGCCTTCAAACAAATACGCTGGGAGAAAGCCCATACGAGGAGCCACCCTCCGAGGATCCACCTGAGCCTGAGGCTCAGGAGGAGTACCATGTACCTGCTAAAGCAGCTGAGCAAGGGGATGAGCCACCGCCGGCGGCAACTCAGGAACACTCGTTCCGCAGGCGGGGACGCAAGTAGGTTGAGCCAATGAGGGTGCCGTTCTTCTAAAAAGCTAGCTGTTGCGGGGGGAGCTAAATAGATGAACCTGAGCTATGGAGCTGTTGAAATGAACCGAGGTAGCCATGGTGGCTACTAGGTGTGTGATGCAACTGATCCATGGCTCCGTTTCCTTTGTTGTTATTGTTATTGTTGTGATCAAACTTGTTGTAGCATGCAATATTCATCAGCCTAGGGAAACAATATAATGTTTTTGTCTACTCATAGCTCAGTTTTTTTTCTTGTGTTGAAACTCAATCTTAAGTCTTCAGCCCCTGAATCTTACAAATTATGCATCTAGTGGTTTCTTGCACTCCCTAAAGATTCGGTTTGATTCTTCATCGAATTGTGGAGAAATGCTCGAGTTTGGTCAGTGCGGGATTGGTGAAGTAGAAGAAGAATGTGAAGTTGGTGGGCCGCCCAAGCAAATGAGGCCAGAACTGGGCCTGGAGGAATTCACCGTGCTGTGGGCTAACTAATAGATTCCGTCCGCACAGCAGCAGTAGCACTGGACGCAAACACTGGCCTGCCTCTTCTTCATTCGGTGGCCCTGTGGCAGCAGTTCGTGTGGATTGCCGTGTTAAGCAACGACTTAAACCGAGATAAATGGGGCTGGTTTCCCGCTATCAGATTGGGGGTGTCACGGACTGACCCATTAATAGCAGTTCCTCGGCTGAAAAAACATTCCTCTCGGAAAAGAAGATAGAGAGAGAGGGGATGATGTGGATGATAACAAACATTTCTGTTCAGTACTAGCTGCGAGCTGTACTGTGTCGGTTTAGCTGAATCTTCTTACATTTAACGTTGGCAATGCCGATTGAGAGTTCTGACAAAGTGTATGTTGACTGTTGAGATGTGTTTACTACCATTTGGAAAAGAAAAGAGAAAAGAAAAGGTCCGAACCTCCTTTGATGATTTAAAAATAGTTTCCATTCTCAACATATAGGAGTACACTTCATTTGGGCGAGAAAAAGGAGTATCTTAATCTTAGTACTATCTTTAACCATGTCTAAATTTTATGGATCCCGAAACCCCTTTAGTCCCGGTTCGTAACACTAATTGGGACTAAAAGTTATCCTTTAGTTCCGGTTGGTGTTAATAAGTGGGACTAAAACTTCTCAAGACATTAGTTCCGATTGGTAATACAAACCGGAACTAACCTAGTCCCTTTATTTCGGGTTGGTGTTATCAACCGGAATTAAATGATCCTTTAGGCTTGATTGGGGTTATTAACCAGGACTAAAGGATCCTCCATACACGTCTAAAGTCACACATAGAATGTTGAGCAAGCTATGCGCGAAGCACCTGCGGACTGCATAAAAAGGGTTGGTGGTGTTTAACTTTACAGACCTTTAGTCCCGGATTTCTTGTCAATCTCAAAACACGAAACCTGGGCTGAAACCGAGCAAAATTATTGGGCCATGTCGCCTGCATTTCTCAGCCGTTGGATCTTGTATCTATGGTGAAAATCAGGGGCACGCGCGGGCGTTCCTTGGCCATCTTCCTGACGCTTCGGGCGGCAGCGTCCCTCGCGAGTCGTGCGACCCACCCTTCTTCCCTCTGCTCCTCCCGCCAGTCCACCGCTGCTCCACCGTCTATTCCCAACCAGAACACGGGTAGGAGGAGCTTGCGACGGTCGCATCGTTTCGTGGCGATGCAACGGCGGACTTTCACGCCCAAATCCAGCAGTGTTTCGGCCGATAGTTCGCTTCCTTTCTCGCTGCTCCTCTCCTCTTCCTTGCCGGCCCTCCTTCTCTTGCAGTGTCTCGCGTCGTTCCCAATCGACAGTGCGAGCGCTTCCTTTGTTGCTGTTCCTCATGTCAATCGGCGTAGAACCTGCAGGTCAGCAGGTGGATTGGATTTGAGGGATCCATGGCGGCCGGCAATCATCGTAGAGATGCAGCCACAAGACGGTCACGCATGGCGGCAGCAGCCGCTCCGCCAATGTTGCCGCGCTCGCAGCCGTATGAAAACTGAGCAAGCGCCGTGCGTAATGCCGACCGCGTCGCATCACGCAGGTGCGGCTGGTCGCGCGGCGCCCGTCATCACGCAGGTGCGGCTGGTCGCGCGGCGCCCGTCTGCCGTACGGGCCTGTGCCACCGTGACAATTGTAGCAGATGATGGCAGACAGCGACGGCGGCCCTATCGCGCTTCTGCTCACTGGGCCAAGGGCTCGCACCTGGTGCTCACGCGTGCACCCGTGCTAGCAAGCTCGGAAATACTTGCGGGCAGTTGCACAGGTTGAATCGATGTCAATACAGGAGATGCACACGATGTGCTCGATGATTTGATTATGAGAGATGACGCTACTGGTTCTCCTCCCCCATGTCCCTTGCAGTGTAAAGTGTATTTCTCAAATGAATATAATTTACTGCAGTGACAGATATTGCAACAAGTGCCGATGAGACTGATTATGTGCTACATCAAAATCCAGGTCGAGTGCCACCAGGTTCAAGCAAAGCTGCTGGGCGTTCAGCTCTCTTCCTCAAGATAATGGCAAAGGTCTGATGATCCCCTGCCAAAATACTTTTGTTCAAGGTTGATTTCTGCTTCTGCATCTCGTCCATTTCACTTGTCTCTGCTAACAAGTTCAACTCGTATGCCCTAGGAGGAGACTCAAGGAGAAGCGATTGGTATGGCTGTCACCTCCCTTGCTTAATAGGTGCTCTCTCCTTAAGCTGGTTGAAGCAGAAAGAAAAAGTTGCAAAGAAAAACTCTGTATCGCACATGAAGCATATTTGAGTAATTATTTGTCCTGCTTAGTGTCGTGATAGTAAGAAATGCACTGATTATAATGGATTTTGTTTGATGAATCAGAGGGTAGCTAAAACTATAAGTATACTGAAGTTGGTCCAAGAATGCAAGTACATAGTGGTTCCATGGATAAATATGATCTATGTTTGGTATTTTCCATACATAAATAGATTGTTCTTGATCTCAATCACTAACTTAGATCACTAGAGCTCCAGCACAATATATCCAAAAACTTTTACTAATACTCAGTACTATACTTTGCTCACTCTGATCACAAAAGTTTAGATGCATACATATACTTTTCATGCTTTACTGTGCAATGCCAACGAAGTTATCCATTCAGTTATTGATCAATGCTGCCTTTTTAAAATCATCCAGGTACTCTAAAGTTACCACTACTAAGAACCTCAGAGGCATCATATGAAAAAGACTACAGGTTCAAAAACAACAATCTTAGACGCAGAGAGGAACATAACAAACTGTATCTAATCACCGTAAAGCTATATGCTTGATATTTCATCAGTAGCATGCTTCATAAAGCTAAATGCTTGATGTTTCTTTAATAACATGCTATGGACATTCATGAAACAGAGCAGGCCCCTAAGTACATATAACAGAACCTACAGTTGCATTCTATTCATTAGCACAGCCTAGGCTGCAATTGCTTTCATATTCATTTTATGCTGATGACTAAAAGTTGTGTGAGGAGAAATTGAACCATACCATATTTGGTTGGCTCAACACGGCAGTATTTGTGTCATTGCAAATGGGTCTAATTTTTCTTCCTCCTACCCTTGGATTTCATTTCACTATACTACTAGCGAGTAGCGTAAATTGCGGCATTGAGTTAAGATAATTTAGTAAACTGTGAGCTTAATATATCTTTGGCGGTATTTTTGGATGTCCATTTACTCTTTTCTCATGTGACTTTTCTCTTCCTCTATTGCCAACCTGATCTCGAATGCGTACTAGCTGAATCAAAGAAACAAAAGGTGCTAGGTCTCACCACCAAGTTTATTGACGTCTGCACTATGTGACAATATCTGCTGCAACTTAATTGGCAAACAATTCAAGTCTGCTCCCTGTGCACAAAGCCATATACGTAGATATATTTTCAGTCCAAAATGGAAAAGTTTATAGATTCAAAGCCAAATAAATTGTTCAGTTAAAATTTCAATTTTTCCTGTTATTCTAATACCTAGCTTAAATAAATAAAAATAAAAAATTTATAACTGGTAATATTAATATTGGTTAGAACATAAAAGGGCGCGGCAAGGCAGCGCCACAATTTCTAGTACCTTCCCAACCGGGACCATAGGCTAATTCTCTAGTATATATTGGGGAGTCATAGTTCCATTGCTTGGTATTGGTACAGACATGTTTTTAATAATGGAAAAGTTCCGGCTTCACACCCTTTCACAAAAGGCGCATCAAGACACATCAGTCCTCAATTATTACAAGCGCGCTCAAAGTTTAAAACACTTCAAAATTATTAACCTATACATGAAATAAATGACCGTCCATGGGACGCGAAAAACTCCATGGCTCTTGACTCTAACCGTTGACACGCATTGCTACCATAATCAGTAAAGATTCTCGTAACGACTAGATCACCATATGCATGCCTGAGCTCAGTACTTATTGCTACTGGTCATTCGGCATCATCGATCGAGGTCTGCATATCAAGACTGGATGCTGACTGATAATGTTGTGTGCACGTGCAGCGGTTTTGAAAACAGATCCGTGCCGGTCAACCTAACTGCAGATCAAGTGTCATTTTGTGATTCCACGACTTCGAGCTGCACTTTAATTTTTTCTTTTGCATGGGATTCCGCATGCTGGATTTTACTAGATCCTGCTGAGTAGTAAAGTTTGAGCTCGTGGCTGGATTCTCGAAGGAGGACTTGCAAGATCATTGACATGACTAAGCTCTGACTAATCTATCGAGACATTGACCTGTCAAGTAGTAAGACTAATCTATATTCACCTTTTCTTTCTTGAAAACTAGGCAATTATTTTTCTGGCTGCGAGCATCCACCCTGTATGCTGAACCGGAATTATCCTTAATCTAAAAAATACTCATTCTATCCCACAATATAGCTATCACTATAAAAAACAATCTGTAGGGATGCCCCTACACCCTATTTTTTCTAGAGGCAGCCCAAAAGATAACCTACCTCTACAAATCGAGCAGGGTTACTGTAGCAATTCACCCGCCTCTGAAATTAGAGGTGGATGATGGCGTTATTTGTCTAGAAAATAACAACCATTTTAGGGGCGGGTGATGCCATCACTTACCCTTAGAAATGCATTTCCATGGGCGGGTGATAGCATGACCCACTCTTACAAATAGTCTCGCGCAAAAAAAATCATAACTTTTTCATATGATGTCAGATGAAGTCGAACTTTATATCAAAATTATAGAGATTGACGAGATATAATATTTTATATTTGATAAATTTTTTATTTAAGGTCATTTAATAGTTCGAAAAATTATTATAACTTTTCTAATAGGTATGACTATACAGTATCCCATACAACTCAAGTCATATTTTGATGTTTCCACAATCTTAACCTTTATATACACTGAAATATACTTGGCATATTTTTTTATCAACAGTTCACAATAACCATCGTGCAGAAGTTTCACTTTTTTTATTTATTTTGCTATATGTAAAGATTTAAATAAAATTTCAAAATAGATTAGAAATGTGATCTCCCAGGTTGTGCACCTTAAGTAATTTTCAACAAAGCCTAGCTAAAACCCAAAACTTGGGATAGTATTTCAACATATGCCGGGCGCCGGTAGAAGGAACGTGCATGTGTAGGTGGGAGGGAACCAACGGACAGAACAGGTCTTTCGTTTTTTACATTTATCCGGGTTAGGGCTGGGTCTAATGGTCTGGAGCCTAGGTGTGGCGGAGGGGTGGAGGAACATTTAATTCTGGTGGGAGCCACCATCCGGGACTAAAAGTGCCTCATTAGTCCCGATTGGTGGCTCCAACCGGGACTAAGGGCCTTTGGTCCCGATTGGGGCCACCAACCAGGACTAATGGTGGGCACTTAGTCCCTAGCCCCTTTTATCCCCTTCTTCGTCTTGCTGCCCGAGCCATTCATCCATTGTTCTTCCTGTTCTTGGCTCGGGTGAGAGGAGGTCATGCCCATTTTTTCCACGATTTGTGAAGGTTTTTGATTCCTCCGTCCATCCAACTATTCTAGAGGTTAGAAACTTTATCCTTTCATCTTCCATTGCTAGTGTAGCTCATTTTATCATTTAGAAATAGAGAAATTTGAGGTTTTTTAGATTGGAAAAATTGTTATTTTTTTATTTATACACATTTGAGCTCAAATTTACTTAAGGTTTGTATGTGTAGATGTGATTTACTTGTATTAGTCGATCAAAATGAGTATATGAGTAGAATATTATTTTTTAAATGGGAGTATATATAGAGAGAGGAACGCTATTTAGAAAAAAATGTATATATTAAAATGAGTATATACAATGGGAGTATGAAAAAATATAGATATGAAAATGAGTATATAGAAAAATAGTTATTAGTTGAGTATAGTAGAAATTTTTTATTTTTAAAATGGGAGTATATATATATTAACGGTTAATGACTAATTAATGTTTATTATTGTTGATATTAGTTGATGTAGTTAGCCATTGATTTAGTTTATTGTTATTTATACATGCGTTAATTTTTCTAGGTGCAGTTTGCTATTGATTTAGTTTATAATTGTTATAGTGTATTGAATTTTAGGTTGTAATTATGTATTCTGAAATGAATTATTTTGATACTTTAATGAGTAATTAATGTTTAATCCGTAGAAATGCTTTGCAACATGATGCATTAGAGCGATGTGCGTCCGCTTGGGCGTCGGTACACAATCATTTGAAGCGCACCTTGAGTTCCACAAATAAGAGCGTCTTGGACTAGTTCGGGGTCATATTCGTCGTTGCATTAAGAAAGCATGCCTCGCGCTACATAATGCAAGATGCAAATTTAAGCGTAAATTTGATGTCGAGTTGCATGGTACGGATAATGATCGCAAGTTGATGGCTCGACGCAAAGCAAGGGCGAAGCGTCGAGAATGGCAGAAATTTACTATTTAGTGTCCAGAGTTTGCGAGGTGGTTCATGAGGCATCAGTCAATAGATCTCATGAGTAGTTTTTACTAGCATGTAGGTTATTCAGTATTTTAGACATTTTAATTAATCATGTTGTGCAATAGATCATTTAGACCTTTTAATTAATCATGATGTGTGATGGATATTTGATCTTTTAATTCTAGAGATTGTTGAATAATGTTGTATTTTGGATCTCTTAATTTATTATTCATCTTGTGTGATGGATTTTTCTAAATACCATATCGTGCAATGTAGATGGACCGGCAATGGATGTACAATGCTGGCTGACCGACGTTCCAAGGAGTTCATTGATGGCCTGCATTATTTTTTCGAATGTGGCCGAGGAAAACAAGAAGAGCAAGCGCACTTGAGAAGGCTTGAAGAACAGTTGTTATCTAATGATGCAAGAATGGCGGATGAAGTGAAACGATAAGTTGTCATAGCATTGAGCTAGCAGCAGCAATCACAACCGGCTCCGGTGCCTAATGTCAGCGAGGCTAATGTGTCCCAGCAAAGAAGCAGCTGCGCTTCCACGGATCTCCCTGTCGACAATGCATTCCCCGCAGTTGAAACCATCCAACAGTGCTATCCTGTGGATGATATCACTCAACGGACACCTTGTGAGCTACAAATCCAATATAAGGGCTTAATCAACACGGTTGCCTACGCTACCGCTATGCCAATCCAACCAGGTGAGGTCTACCTTGGACAACCGACTCCGGCTAGATATGCTCGAGTAGGTGTGGAGGAGGTGTCAGACCCGGGGCCACGGGACTGCGCACATGGTATAGAATATTCTAGAATAAGAGTTGGGGCATGTCACATACCTTATATTTGTTGTAAAGTACTCGGATACGAGTAGGACTAGTCAGTATAGAAGGGAACTACCCTAGTAGTGCTCGGGTAGGACTCCTAAGCTAGTATCGGTCTAGAATTCTATGTAACCCTGTTCCCCAAAGTATATAAGGGCGGATAGGGACCCCCTCCAAAGCACAACCAATCCAAGGCAATACAAACCACCATACAAGATGTAGGGTATTACGCACATCGCGGCTGAACCTGTCTAAACCTTGTGTTGTTTGCACCTTCGAGTTCCTGATTTCGGCGACACCCTACCTACAAATCTACTACCTCGGGGTATCCCTCGGTAGGCTTGGCGTCTAAACACCGATAGCTGGCGCGACAGGTAGGAGTGTTCATCAAAGATCCACTGGCGAACTCGATGGCATCATTCAACTTCACCATCACCGTGCTCGAGGATGGCGCCACTTTCACTTTTGGCTCCTGGGTCTGCATCGCCAATGGCTCTTGTGGCTTCAACAGCCACCTGGTCAACCCTAGCGAGCCGGAAGTACCTGCAGCAACCCGACGCAGTGATCTCGACAAGTTCATAGACAACCTTGACCAGATGCTGCTCCCTAACCTTCCCAGGAAACTCGAGGAACAGTCCATTTTCAACGTGACTTCAACTTGTGCTGCATCAAGTTTCCTCGGGTCAGATTCAATCCGATCCAAAGAACAACGTATCCGATTCCCTTTCAGAGTACGTAACACCACCACTATTTATCAGGAGGCCATGCGGTTTGAGCCCCTCTCCACACTGGAGGAGGACTTGGATCGCTTACTCAAGATCGGAGAAGAAGAAGCCACCGCATGTCGGGAGGCTCCTATCTTCGCCGATTATGACTCGGACTCCGATGACGGTGTGGAGCCTTTTATGGGAGTTCATCAGGGTCTGATGATCACATCAATGCCACAAAGCCACTTCGTGTACTGGAAGGGCAAGAAACCCGCTGAACTACTTGGAGATGATGCTCACCTTGTGGCACACCTTGACATGCTGCGTTACCAAGAAGGTAGGCCCCTCACCACCTTTGGCAAAACAGGAACCGTGCTGGTCGACGACAATTTTGACAAGCACTCTTCGCACCGCCACGTCTACATGGCGGAAGTCGAAGGCAAAGGCAACGAGGACCCCAACAAACTACTCAAGCAAATCTCTGGGGATGAGGTCACCACTGATAGTGGCGATGCGAATGATGCCGAACGAGCCCTGCAGATTAAGGAACCAGAAACGCACCACACGCAGAAGGAATGCCAACACCGTGTGCAGCGGGACCTCGATGCCGAGTTTGCGGTAGCTGGTGAACAGAGTTTCCAAATCCCAATCGCCAACATCGAAGGTGTCACAACCATACTAGCGGCCAGCCAAGACCCAGCCACACAACAAGCTCTGCGACTGGCTTAGAAGGCATGGTTGCAGCTTGATCATCGAAACCTTGCTCTATTGGTGTCGGCCATTGAAAAGAATAGGTGGGTGAAAATCGCAGTCACCCATAGGTTGGCCGGACTCCTGGAGGACACAACTGATGGCCCTCTAGAGGTAATGAAGGCAACAACGACGCTTAGCAGGGTAGTCGTTCTGCAGGCGGGAGGCCATGGCCACCTCCAAGGAGCAACCAGGCACCACCTCATCCACCTCCACAACGACCCGCCTGGGGCTACAACAATTGTCGACAAGATAAATGAAGGGTGCAACGCTCACAACATCATTGAAGCTCGATGAGAAAAAAGAGCTACAGTTGAGGGCTATCATGTGCCGGATGACAGTGATCGCTTCCCAGCATTCATGCACCTATTCAGCTTGTACCAGTATCCGGAAGGTTTCAAACCAATCGGCATCACTAAATACGATGGTAAGCATGCTCCTCAGTTGTGGCTGAGGTTCTACTCTACAGCCATCGAAGTCATAGGTGGCTCCAACACCACCAAGGTTGTCTACTTTCCGATGGCCCTGGAGACCGCTCCACTCACATGGCTGGAAAGCCTCAGGAAAGACTCCATCGACTCCTGGGATGATCTAAAGGTTGTCTTTACCGACAACTTTCCAGGGGCAATTACTCGAGCAGGTACTCGTCACGATCTGTCTCAATGCAAACAGGAACGTAACGAGTTCCTGCAATCCTACACTCGCCGCTTCTTCGACACGCGTGCCACCATCGCCAACATCTCCGAGCAAGTCATCATCGACTGCTTCCACAACAGCATCACTGACCAAACTCTCTCTAGGGATTTTGGCCACAACCGACCCAAGACCGTCGCGGGGCTCCACAACATGATGCAAGCTTGGGCGGACCAAGAGGAGCAGGAGAGCGATCACTTCTCGAAGTGCGGGAATGACTACAACAACAACAAGCGGGGGAACGACCACCGCAGCGACAGAAGTTAGCGGGACTACTCGGGATCCTCCCGAAAGCACAAGCCAGATGATCTAGTGGCGGATGTTGACCGCCCCCCACGAGGCAAGAAGTCAGGGACGACGCATGAGCAGTTCGAGAAACTCCTGCCCAAGCAATGCATATGGCACCCGAACGCCAAGCACTCGGCGATCGAGTGCTACAACCTCCGAAGAACCTTCAATGCCCCACCTCTTGACAAGAACGCCAACAAGAAGGGCAAAGGCAAGGAGGACGATGAACCAGAAGACAAGTCAGGAGACGTCATATGCATCATCCTCCAATGGTCGGAGGTCCCCATCTTGTTTTCAAGAGTTGATCAGTGGACTAGCTTCTCGGAGCCGAGAAAATTCCCGCTCGTGCTGGATCCAGTGGTGGCCAGTGTTAGGCTCCCCAGAGTACTCATCGACGGAGGAAGTGGCCTCAACCTTCTCTTCGCGAGTACTTTGCAGAAAATAGGGTTGGGTATCACAGATATGCTTACCCCAAGCAAGGCTTCTATCTACAGCATCGTACCAGGGAACTCGGCTACACCTGAAAGAACCGTGATGTCGCCTAGAGGGGGGGGTGAATAGGCGCACCTAATAATTTTCACTCCAAAGTAGCGAATAAAATTCACTGCCTGCCAAACCGGAACTTCCGGGTTAGCAAATCCGAAACTTCCGAATTTAAGTAGGATAGTAGATGAACTTGGAACTTCCGGGTTCTACGAACCGGAACTTCCGGGTTCACATAGAGTGGAGTGAAGACAGTAAATCTAGTGCGAGTAAATAGTTACAAGTTCAAACCCCAGATGTAAAGTAGGCTAAGTGGAGTTTCTGAAGTAGGTCCACACAGTCCCTGTAATTACAAAAACAACAATCTCTCCAAGAACACAAGTGTTCAATGGAGAGCTCCTCAAATCTACAAGATAAAATTGAACACAATTGACATAAGGATTTTTACTGAAGTTCGGATTCACTGCATGTGCTACACAAGCTCAGTGAATCCTACTCTCCGTTGAGGAGCGCTGCGAAGCCCCCTGCCAAGGCACTACACAAGCACAACTTGACCTTCCACTATCTTGATTCCGTTCCCTTGCGGTGGTGGAAACCAACCCTAACAAACTTCCTGCAACAGCCCACACAATTAGATGCTCGCAGGGCAACACTTAGCTGTCTAGGAGCCAAAGCTCCAAGAGTAACAAATGCGAAACACACAATTTTGGCCAAACTCAAGTGCTCAAGGTTTGTTGTGCTCTCTAGTGCTCTCAAGCTTTCACTCTCTCAAACCCAACTTAACGATATTCCAAGAATCACACAATCTCACAAAGAGAGGTTGAAGAGAGCTCAACAAGACTACCAAGCTTTCTTAGGACGACCAGCAAGCAGCAGAAAAATGCCCGGAACAGCAGCCCACTAAGGAGGGGGCTCAAGGGTATAAATAGCTGGGTCCAAAGAAACTAGTAATTATATGACAGTTAGAACCCGAAACTTCTGGATTCTCATACCCGGAACCTCCGGATTTTCAAACCTAATAGCCGTTAGTGCCATGTAAGCAAAACCCGGAACTTCCAGGTTGCCCCTGTTAATTCCACTCAATGTGCACTTGAGGCTTTTGTGTCTCTCTCAACTTTCTTGGGTTACTTGAGCACTGAGACTAAACAAAAACATAATGTGATGCATCCCTCTTGATAGTACAGCACACCTATACTCAAGATCAAAGATAGATTACATTTCAACCATTTGAGTTTCTCAAAAGTGTCCCATGTCGTGGCTTGATCATTCTCAATCTGAGGAGTGCATCCAACTTGGTTTCTATAACTTGAGCATAACTTCCTTGAGCTAGTGACTTGAACCATTATCTTTGAATGAAATCCACTTCTTGTTCAAACCACCATCTCTACAATAAGATTCTAGAAGGATTGATACTTGCTAATATGAACACTTACATGACCAAGATTCTTCAAGTTGAATCCAAAGAAAGTTTCTTCACCCTAGCGTTGGTACCTCGGCACAAACCAATTGCCCTTCGCCAAGCTTAGTCCCTCGAAACACTATCCCAAATTCCAACTCTTCATCCTTGCATCACATAGAGTTTCATATAGGTTTGTATCATAATTAAATCATCAATGAAATCCATTCTTCATAATTCTTTGCAACTTATCTTCTATTGATAGATTGTCCATTTCTTCACAAGAAATTCCCTTCTAGTGCTATGACTTTGTCAACAAGCTTCATTTGGATATAAGAATAAATAGTTATCGTCAAACACTTAACTCAATCCATATAGTAATCATTGCTTGGCAATATTGTCACTTTAATCATAGCTTAATCACACGTCTTATCATATGAGCCTTTTATCTTTACTTTCAATGTCTTTCATCATAAATATTCCATTGATATACCAATCAACTCCTGCTCAAATACTCAACAAGATCATTAGTTCTTTAATCGTGGTGTCACTCTATTCACCAAAACCCACTAGAGGCCTAGATGCACTTTCAACACCACTTGGGACAGTGACCCTAACAGTCACATTCGGCATGCAGGAAAACTACATGACCGAATACATTAAATTCAAGGTGGCAAACTTCAAATTTTCGTACCACCCCATCCTGGAAGACCTACCGTGCCTCACTACGTCTACCTGCTTCTCAATATGCCAGGAAAGAGTGGGGTGCTCACCTTCCGAGGTGAAGCGTCCCCCCCATCAGGGAAGACTTAAAAGTGTTACTTTATCAGTCCCAGGAGGCTGATAACACTTTTATTACATCAGATGGTACATCACCGTACAACTCTACGCGGTAATGGGCAGTGAAGCGCCACTATCGCGAGAATTACAACTAAAACCCACACTACTACACTGGCTACGAAAAGAGAGTCATCAGAGTCTTGCGCCATGCGGAACTCCGGCGGTGGCCCTAACCACAGGCAAGACTGGGTGCAGGACGAAACCCTACTCAACGTCTTCGGGGATGTAGTCTGGATCTTCTGCTGTAAGAAGTAAGAATGGGGTGAGTACAAACGTACTCAGCAAGTCCAATCACACCCACGGGGGGGGGGTATATCAATGCACAGGACAGTCCAAGGATAAGGTTAGGGTTCATTTTCGGAAAACTCAGTTATATGCAAAGGTTCGTTTAAAACAATTTTCCAAAACAAGTTGTTAAGCATCAAGGAGCACATGGTGTTGATCCACACAGGATCCAAGTTTTAAACTGCTACCGGACTCCCCGTTCGCCGTAGTACACGGCACAACTGCCGGACAATTTCCAAACAACCCACACCAGTCCAACCATTCCCAAAGAGAAACACTAGTTATGTGACCACACCATAACTTACCCAATACCGTGGGCACGGCTATTCGAATAGATTTTAACTCTGCAGAGGTGTGCAACTTTACCCACAGGTGGGGTACCACAGCACGATCACCTTAGTGTCGGTGCAGATCCCAACAAAGCGATTACCCACCTTAGCTAGACCTGACTAGCCACCACGGGATCCATCAAGGGGTCATTCGACCTATCTCCGAGGTTTAACCGGGGCATAAGTCACACAGAGCTTATCTCTTCTCCTTGATCACCCGTTGCTCTCAGCTCTCCTGATGGCTATCAGACTAACTAGTGGGATTTATGCTAAGCCGTTGCCCATACAACGGTCAAGTGGTTTGCACGACAGGAAGCTAGGTGAGATGACACATCAACTCGGTCCTTAGGGGTGACAAGATGGATATCTCCCTTCCTCGCTCAACCACATAGGTACGAGCACACCAACGGCAATTCACACAGAAATGCCATCCATCCCGTCTGACTCGTCTTTCAAAACCACATTTTATCTCTTCCCACACACACACACACTTTCTTTATAAAACCAGGTGGTCAAGGTATGGTTATCACAAACAAGGGTGGCTATCCTACCATGTTTTCAATAAGCAAAACCATACAATTTTATAAAACAGGCCACTGGGTTGTGTTTATAAAAACTAGGATAGAAACATGCATCAAAGGGCGGGATTAACCTTGCCATCATCAAATCCTTGCGGGAGGTCCTGATCGAAGCACTGTCCCTCGGGTTCGGGGTCGCAGAACTGGTCCTTGTTCGCTTGGTCACAGTCGGGACCTTCCTCGTTCACTCCGTGTCCTACGGTGCAAACAAACAAACACACAATCATGCGAAAGAACTAAAAGCTTTCATCGTTGAGCTTGAATCGGAAATAATTTAGTTACGGAGATAGGGGTAATATTTTTGGGTGGTTTCTTAATGGCATGGCTAGAACTATACTAGAAAGGGTGTGGTAAGGATTCGGGTCGATCGGAGACCGTTTGGCGCACAAAATGACGAGGTAAAGGGGGTTTCAGGGGCTAAACAGGGGTCCAGGGGCTCATTCGCAATTATCCGGAGGGAGTAAGGACCTTTTTGCGAACCCTAGAAATACTCAGGGCCTGCTAAAGGGTGCCGAGTGTATCTAGGTTTATGTAATGGAGGGTTCGGTTTGAAATAATAGAAAGAGCGAGGCTTCTTTTGCAAAAGGGAGTGAATAGGGGGGGGGGTGCTCATGGGAAATAGAGAGAAGGGGGGGTCCTTGGGCAAAATCCCCTTTCTTCCTCCTCCCCCCACAGGAAACAGAGGCGGGGGAGGGAAGCCCCTACGCCGGCCGATTCCTGCGGCCCAGGGCGCGGCAGTGGCTCGGGATGGGGGGAAAAGGGAGAGGGAGGGGAGGGGATTCGATCCCCGGCCTCACCTCGGGCCGGGGCGGCGCGAGGAGGTGTGCCCACGGCGGGCGGCGGGCGGCGGCAGAACCGCGGGCGGCGGCGGCGCTGCAAGCTTTGGGAGGGGGCGGAAGCGGTGGTGGAGGCCGTGGGGAGGGTGAGCTGCGCGGGGGGCCAATTTATAGAGGGAGAGGGCGGTGGGGCGGAGGGGAGCAGGATGGTGGCGACTGGCGGGCAGTGCGGGGCGCCATTAATGGCGCTCCGGCTGCTTGCGGTCGTCGTCGTGCGGCGTGGGCGCTGAGGGGCCGGGCGCTGTGCGTCACAGGGGCGAGGATGTGACGGCGCGCGTGGCGGGGTGGAATGCGGCAGCGACGGGCGGCGCGATGTCGCGGCTCGGCCGTGCGCGTGCAAGCGACAGGCGGCACGGCGGGCGGCGCGGCACGCGGTGCACGCGCGGGCGCGCGCGTGGGCACGGGCGGCCGAGCACAGGGGCGCGCATGCACGGGGGGGGGGGGGGAGGCGGCCGGCGGCTGGCGCGGCGGGGTGCGGCCGGGCGCGCGTGCAGGAGCCAAGCAGGAGGGAAGAGGGGAAAGGAAGAAGGAAAAGGGAGAAAGAAAAGAAAGAGAGAGAAAAAGGAAAAAGGGGAAAAGAAAAGAAATGGGAGGGAGAAAAAAAAGAAAAAGAAGAAGGAGAGAGAGAGAGTCGCGTCGGCGCCGATCGCGGCGGCGACCGCGGTTGGTCGGCCACGCGCGCACGACGCTCGCACGCTGCGCGAGGGAAAAGAAAAGGGAAATCGCGTCGGTGCCGATCGCGGCGGGTGGTTACGCGTGGGCGACAGGCCACCGAGCGGTGCGGGATGGGACGGCGGTCGAGTTCATGTCGGTTGTCAGGATAGCGGGGAAAAACAGAGGGGGTTAGGATGGGCTTTGACGATGATCAGGTTTTTGATCGAAAGTTTTTAACGCGTAGTTTGATTTGATAATTTTCAGAGCGTCACACGAGGCGACTTGAAGAAGTCGTACGACTGCAACCAGGAGGCTATTGAATATGCTTCAACATCCCGCCAAATCCTTCATTAGAAGTACTCGCGGCTGCAGAGTAGCTCTCCCAGTCTGGGCTGGAGATCCTGATGAAGAAGGCGAACCACTCGAAGGTGCAGAACACCGGGGAAGTTGCACTCAAGATGATCGAGCTGCAGGAGGGCAACCCATCCAAGACAACCCTAATTGGTACAGGGCTCAACGTCAAATAGGAAAGCATGCTCATCAGTTTCCTTAGGGCCAACCGAGACATATTCGCGTGGAAACCAGCGGATATGCCAGGTGTGCCTAGGGAGCTGATCAAGCATAGTTTGAAAGTGGATACTAAGGCCATTCCTAAGAAGCAGCGACTTCGTAGGTTCGCTCCAGATAAAAGCGAAGCAATCAAAAAAGAGATAGCTAAACTACTCGCGGTTGGTTTCATCAAAGAGGTATTCCACCCAGAGTGGTTAGCTAATCCTGTCCTTGTAGAGAAGAAGAATAATAATGAATGGAGGATGTGTGTTGATTATACCGACCTCTATAAGTACTGCCCGAAGGATCCCTTTGGGCTACCACGCATCGACCAGGTCATTGATTCCACCGCCGGCTGCGTACTACTTTGCTTCCTTGGTTGCGACTTGGACTACCATCAGATTGCCCTAAAGGAAGAAGACCAGATCAAGATTGCCTTCACCACCCCTTATGGTGTATATGCTTATACGACCATGTCCTTTCGGTTGAAGAATGCAGGCGCAACATACTAGTGGGCAATTCAGCTATGCTTTGCTGACCAGCTACACCGCAATGTGGAGGCCTATGTGGTTGACGTGGTTGTCAAGACCAGAAACCACGATGACTTCATTGCGGACCTAGAAGAAACCTTCAATAGCCTACGCAACTTCCAGTGGAAGCTCAACCCGACAAAGTACGTCTTTGGCGTACCACCGGGGAAACTGTAACACCCTAATGTAAAATTTCGAGATTTATAATGAATTTAATTTGGCTCCAGTAATTTTCTAAGGATTTATTTTGCCTAACTTGCATTTAATTTAATTAAATTCCACAAAGAATTAAAATTTATTTTAGGATTCAACATGTTTGTGCATTCATGCTGGTGCATAGGTTTTATTTGAGTGAGTGCATAGGGTTGAATTCGAAAATTCATTTGAATTCAAATAGATTTGAATTTCAAAAGGACTAGAAAAAGAAAAAGGAAAAGAAATACTCTCTCTTCCCCTCGGGCCGGTTCCCTTCACCGCGGCCCATTCCCCTCTTCCCTCCCCTCGCTCAGCTTGCCTCCCCCGCTCTCCCCCTCACCCTGCGGCCCATTCCGGCCAGCCCAGCAGCGCCCGCGCGCTCTCTCTCTCTCTCTCTCTCTCTCTGACCGCTCGGTCCCACTCGTCAGTGTTTCTTCCTCCTCCTTTCCTTCTTCCCCAACGCGCCCAAGTCCTCCGAGATCTCCGGCGAGCCCTCGCGCAGGCCCGCACACCGAGGATGCCCCGCCGCCCTACAAATAGGATCCCCAACCTCCTGGGACCCTAACCCTAGTGTCACCGGCCGCTTTGCCTCCACCATCCTAAGCTCCCTGCTCCGCCATGGTCTGGCAGTTCCGCTGCACCTCCGCCCCGGCCAAGCCCCGCAATAACTCCGCCTCACCACCGGGAAGCTTCTCGAGCCCTGCAATCGAGCCCCCGACCCGTACCTCACCACAATTCCGCCCGGAAGCTGCCGCAGGTGAGTCGGTCCGCCACCGTGAATCCTCACCGTCGGCGTTCCTCCGACCGTGCTGATCACTTCCCTGGCTTCCCAGCTCGGCGCTGAACCTGCCCGTGGGGATTAGAAGCCCGGAGAACCCCTGCATCGACCCTCTCCACGAGCGTCGCCCCGTCTCCGCCGCCGGACCCCGACGTCGACACCTCTGCACGGCGCTACAACCCGACCTAAACCCTCGGTGAGCACCAGTGCCCTCCCCTGGTCCTTTTGCGCTAGATGTCGTAGGCCTTAGCCCGTTCCTGCAGCCGGAACGCTGCACGCCGGCAAGCGCCCCTGCACGGACCCGCCTCCGCCGCCGCGCGTGCAACCCCGAGCACCCCCGAGGCCCGCAAGTGCCCCAGGTGGATCACGCGTGTCACGCTGATCACGACAGGCCCAAACCCTGCTTGATTTGACCCCCGGAGCACCGTTTACGGTGAAGTCTGGCAAACTCCGACCGTGCTCTGCCGCGGAATAAGGTCGCCGGTGAGTTCCACCGCCGGCCGCAGCCCTTTTTAACCCTTGCCGTCCGATCCGAAGCGAACGCGTGAGATTAGATCTCGCGTACCTCTTCGACCCGAGCCGTTAGATTTAGATCCAGTGGACCGGATTCCCCGCTCAGATCGAACCATCCGATCCATCGCCTAGATCGGACCGTCCGATCCACAGCGATCAGATCGGACCGTCCGTTCCCCCCGTTCAGATCGGACCGTCCGAACCCGTGCCGTTCAGATTGGACTGTCCGAACCAGAACGCGTCCGAACCGTTCGATCCAGATCCGACGGCCCAGAAGAGAAGATACCGCTTCAGCCATGCAGTTTTGCTAAAGAGACCCTGAGTTTCTTTGGAATCAACCCGCAGTCCACCCCTGTTCAAAAGTAATTCAAGATAAGCCCTGTTTTTAGCGTTTAAGCCCCTGAGCTCTTTAGAAATAGAACCCACCGTCCAGACCTTAAGTTTTGGCATGTTAGACCCTGCATCTATAGTTTAATTTCGTTTAAGTCCTTAGTTTTTGCGCAGAACCCCCGGGAACTTTCTATTTTCTTACAGAAGAGCCCGTGGACCTTGTTTTAGCCCTAGTTTTCGCGTCTTAGCTCCGTTTTAAGTGGTTTTCGCGCCCACACGATCGATGTAATGCGTAGAATAGCTTTAGCTCAGTTTTGTGTGCTGTTTTATTGTATTGTTGTACTGTTTCTTATCTTTTGTCATTGTTTGCATGTATGTGCCTATGTGGACCATGTTTTGACGTTACGATCATGAGTAGACATTGAGCCACCGGAGGAGTACCAGGAGCCACCTTCTTCAGAGCTCTTTGAGCAGCAGCAGGAGAACTTTAAGGAAGGCAAGTATAACATGAACATCCTATCACTTTTTAATACAATTTCATAGTGCATTTTAATATTGTGTGCCTATAAGGATTTCCTAGCCACTTTTATCCTTTATATAAATACCTTGGGTTGCATTTTGGTTAGTTGTGCTAGGTGCTGCGCTCTCATACACTTGGTCCTTTTTAATTAATTTGATTAATGGTTATATGCAACTTAATTCTGAGAGTGGTCCTGTAACACCCTAATGTAATTTCCCCCATATTTTAAGGAATTTATTTGGGCTTAAATAAAATTTTCAGGGTTTTCCCTAGTTTGTCTCGCATTTAAAGTAATTTTAAAACGTAAAGAATTAAAATTTATTTTAGGTTCAACATGTTTGTGCATTCATGCTGGTGCATAAGTTGTTTTTGGTTGAGTGCACATGAGTTGAATTCAAATTTGAGTTGAATTCAAATAGAATTGAGTTGGGTTGATAAAGAAAAGGGAAGAAGCAGGAAAGTAGGTCAGTCATTCCTTCCTTTCTCAGTAATTCCTTTCCTTTCTCTGTCATTCCTTCCTTTCTCAGTAATTCCTTTCCTTTCTCAGTCATTCCTTTCCTTTCTCAGTCGTTCCCTTCCTTTCTCAGTCATTCCCTCAGCCTGACCCCACGGGTCAGACCCCTCCCCTTCCTCGCGCCCTCCCCTGTTTCTCCCCGCCGGTTCTGCCGCCGTCTCTGGGCGTGGTCCCGCTCTGCTGCTTCCCCTGGGCCCACTCCCCCGCTCTACACCCCGCCTAGAACCCTCTGGAAGTCACCCGAGCTCGGATGAGGCTCGAGCGGCAACTGCCCGCGGGATGCGCGGCACCCGTTGGATTGGTGTACGCACGCCGAGGTTGCCGGTCCTCTCCTTCTTATCTGTAGCCGCGCTCCCGAGCTGCCCTAAGCCGCCGCCAAGATCCCCAGTACAACCGAGCCCGCACCACCCTCCATCGCCTCTGCGTACCAGCCGCCCGAGCCCCCTTGCGCTGCCCCGTTCCGCCGCTCAATTTCCGGTAAGCCGTACGCCGCTCCGGGCAATTGGTCGCCGCCAGTAGGCCGCCGGCCAAGCTGACCCTCTTTGCACCTTCACAGGACCTCCACGCAACGATCCCCGGTGACCAGTACTCCGGAGAACCTCGGCAACACCTCTCCCCGCGGGAGCCCGAGCCTTTCCGCCGCTGGTCGTCGTCGTCGTCCTTCCTCCGTCGTATTCCCGGCCTCCACAGCCCCTCGGTGAGCTTCGCTCCCTCTCCCTGGACCTCTTGCACCGGTTGCCGTAGCTCTTAGCCACCCGTAGCGCCGGAACCCGCGCGCCGTCGTCACGCCGGCGTGGTTTGTCGTGCCGAGCCACTCTCGCCGTCGTTCCACCCTAACCGAGCTCGAATCCACCTCCACAAGTGCCCAGCTAGGTTCCCAGCGTTGTGCTCTACCTCCTGGGTTTGATCTCATCGTGAAACGTCCCCGGGAACTCGTGATCGCGTGTCTCCGGCGAGCTCCCGAGCCGCGCCGCCGCGGGCTGGATCGCCGGCGTCTCCCGCCGCCGCCTGTGCTCCCCGACCCAACCCGAGCCGTCCGATCCGAAGTCAGCGGTCGGGATTAGATCCCGCGTACCTCTTCCATCCCAGCCCTCCGATCAAGATCCAGTGGACCGGACCCCCTCGGACAGATCGGACCGTCCGTAAACGGCAGTCAGATCGGACCGTCCGTAAACGGCAGTTAGATCGGACCGTCCGTAAACGGATCGCGTGTAAACCGTTAGATCTAGATCCAGCGGCCACGATGCGCGCATACCCCTTCACGAAATAGATCTGATCCGAGCCGTAGAGATTAGATCCAATGGCCCAGAACCGCGCGTACCGGTCAGCGCCGGTAGTTTTGCTAAAGAGACCCCGGCCTTCTTGGAAATAAACCCGCAGTCCACCCGTAGTTCAAAAATAATTACAGTTAGGTCCTTTTCTTCTCGTTTAGACCCCTGAGCTTCCTGTATTTCTTGAACCCGCAGTCCATATCTAGTGTTTTCACGCGCTAGCCCCGTGTCTATCCTTTAATTACGTTTAAGTCCTCAGTTTTTATCCAGAAGCCCCTGGTTTTCCTATTTTTCTCGCAAATAGGTCCCTAGAACTTGTTTTAAGCGTAGTTTTCGCGTTTTAGCTCCGTTTTAGGTGTTCTTTATATCCACGCGATCGTTGTAACGCGTAGGATAGCTTTAGACTAGTTTGGTGTGCTGTTTCTATGTAATGTTGTACTGTTTTCTTATAGTTGCTATTGTTTGTGCATGTGTGTATGTGTGGACTATGCTTGATAATCGTGAGTAGACGCGGAGCCTTTGGATCAGTACCAGGAGCAGCCATCTTCCGAGCAGTTCGAGCAGCAGCCGGGAGAGTACGAGGAAGGCAAGTATAAAATGAACCTCCTATCACTTTTAAATACAATTTCATACTGCATCTTAATACTGTATGCCTATAAGGACTTTCCTAGCCACTTTATATCCTATATATATATCCTTTGGGTTGCATTTTGGTTAGTTGTGCTAGGTTGCTGCGCTATAACACACTTGGTCCTTTTTAATTAAATTGATTAATGGTCTTATGCAACTTAATTCTGAGAGTGGCCCTCTGTGCTGTGTGCTTGAGCGGCTCACGTCTCCTTAAAAGATGTTTTGGTAGAAACATGGTTTAGGGGGCCAGCACGGTGCTTAGTGCTTGGTTGGCCACTCTCCATAAGGACCGGTTCATAGAGCAACAACCTGGGACAACCGCGCAACCACAAGACTGGAATGGGACGGTCTTGACTTACTAATTAGGTCATTTTGGTTCGGGAGTAACTTACCTGCGTGGGCAAGAGGGGTGGTAAGCTTCAATGGTCCCTGCTCCTCCGGCTTGGTCTGTGCTGTGTGTCTTGTACCCCCGGAGGTGGGCCCCATCGTCGCTGATCCAGAATCCTTAGCGGTTACACCTTACCAACGTGGTCCTTTGTAACGGTCTCGTAGTGTGCTTGCTAGTCATCTCACCTAAGGCAGTGTGATGAACAACTAGCGTAGCCCACGACTTGTGGGTAAAGTTGTGCAACCTCTCGAGAGTGTAAAACTGATATATCAGCTGTGCTCATAGTCATGAGCGGCCCAGATCCTCCGTCTGATTAGTGGGGTTATCAACCTTTGACGAGGGAGATTCCCCGGGTGGTTTTGGTTTGGATGGTTCTCAGTAGTTCTTAATTAATACTGATTAATTTATTATGCCATTGGGTTTATGGTAATTCATCCACTTGTAGTAATTAGCTTTAATAAAATTTGCCAAGACTAAAAGCTAATGCAGTTGAGTCAGCTAACCTTAGAGCCTCATGCTCGTGTTATACTTATTGAGTACGAGTTTGTACTCACACTTGCCTCTCTACTCTTCTGTTCTATTTTCGGATATCTTCGACTGCTGCTCAGTGCCCGGCAACGTGGAGGATTACGTCAGTGGCTTCGACGACTTCTAGGCGTTTGTCTCCCAGTCGATGTCCCTGTGGCTCCCAGCTCTTCATGTATTCATTTTACGCTTCCGCATTCCTTGAACTGATTCTTGATTCAGTTGTAATAAAGATATTCATTTTATAATTTATACATTTTTATTCGTGGCATGTGTTGTGATATCTTGATAATCTGTTGTATATATGCGTGACTTGATCCTGGCGCATATATGATTGCTCGATTTATGTTCTTATAAATCGGGTGTGACAGATTGGTATCAGAGCCGTGTCGACTGTAGGACGAAGCCTAGATAGAACTGGTCGAGTTTAGGACTTCTTTTCGCTTGCTCTGCTTCCGCAAAACCCAAACATTCATTTTTGCTTCTATTCCTTGAGTCTTAAGCCCTTGATTTGCTATCTCACCTATCTTTTTGAGATATAGTTTGAGTTTTCCGTAGACGTTGGCCTGAGTGTCTAACCCTATAAGCTATAAGTCTAAGCTGTTCCGATGAAAATACGCTAGAACGAGGGTGTTAGTCGAGTAGTGTGGAAAACTCGACTAAGTTGTGAATATTGAATGTTTGTTATTGTGCAAATGTTTGATTTGGATTTTTGGTTGATTGCATAGTCTAGTAGTTAAACTTGTTCATGCAAATTGATCCTAACCCCACTTGAACTAAATAATAAAATTTGATTTAGATCGTTGGGAGTAAAACCTATATTCCTTTCTCTCTGTTATATCCTATCGAAGTTTCATCTCCTCAGCGGCACCATATCTTATTCTCATAAATTTCGTTTGTTGCAATCAGATGGTGAACACCAGGCGCACCGGTTCCGGTTCTGACCCGCAGGAGCAGAACAACCAGAGTACTGGTCAGCCGTTACCGATGCCTCCACCACTGACCCCGGAGCAGTTCTTCCAGCTCCAGATGCAGATGATGGCGACCCTGAACAACACCGTTCAGGCTCTGCAGCAGATCCACGCTCAGCCACCGCCTCCTCCGCCACCTCAGCCCCGTGATCGGCGTGCGGATTTTCTGAGAGGTCATCCTCCGACCTTCTCTCACGCCACGGACCCACTCTAGGCGGACGACTGGCTTCGTTCGGTAGAGCGCCAGTTGGTTGTTGCGCAATGCGACGACCGAGAGCGGGTTTTGTACGCAGCAGGGCAGCTGCGAGGCTCCGCTCTTGACTGGTGGGAGTCCTACCCAGCTCGGGACCGCGACTCTCTCACGTGGGACCAGTTCCGTGAGCGTTTCAGGAACCATCACATTCCTGAGGGCATTATGAAGATGAAGCAGAAGGAGTTCCGTGCCCTTAAGCAGGTAAATTTGAATGGAATTCTCCGCAATCTCTTGAGCTTGATCTATCCTTGATTTCTTTCGTAAACCTGATTAATTGAGCGATTTCTATCCTTGTTATCTGTGTCCGTTATTTCAGGGACCGATGACGGTGACGGAGTACCGTGACCGTTTCCTTCAGCTTGCCCGCTACGCCCCTGCTGACGTCGCTCGTGATAGCGATAAGCAGGAGTACTTCAAGGAGGGACTGGATGATCACATCCAGTATGCGCTGCTGAACCACCGCTTCGACAACTTCAACCAGCTGGTTGACGCGGCCCTCAACACCGAGCGCAAGTGCCGGGAGATTGAGGATAAGAAGAGGAAGTTGGCTCCATCCTCTTCGGGCAGCAACACTCGTCCCCGCTATCAGCATCCACCACAGCAGCAGCAGAGGCCGCCCCAGCAGTACCAGCAGAGGCAGCAGTTTCCGCCTCGTCCTCAGCAGCAGCAGCAAGCGGGACAGGGTCAGAGGCTTCCAGCGCCTCCGGCTCCACCAGCTCAGAGGCAGGGAGCGCTCACTCCTCCTCCTGGGCAGCAGGCCGCTGCACTTCCTCGAGTGTGCTTCCACTACGGCGAGCCAGGGCACTACGCCAACGTCTGCCCTCGGAAGGCGCAGGCAGGACAGCAAGGGCGTGCAGCTCAACCCAAGGCCCCAGCTCAGGGCAGGGTGAACCACGTGACGGCCGAGTCAGCGGCCGATGCTCCTAACGTGGTTATTGGTACGTTCATGGTCAACACCCATCCTGCTACAGTGCTTTTTGATACCGGTGCTACGCATTCTTTCATCACCCAGTCTTTTGTTGAGCATCATGGTATTCCTACTAGCACATTAAAGAGGTGCATGTTAGTATCTTCACCGGGAGTACAGTTGAGGTCTCATGTCTTCTGTCCCAGAGTCAGTGTGGCTATAAGGGGGGTAGATTTCAGTGCGAATCTGATGGTGTTAGACTCCAAGGGCATTGATGTGATCCTCGGAATGGAGACTCTTGCCAAGTGGGGAGTCCGGATAGATTGTGCTCAGAGGACTGTTCTTCTGTCAGCACCGGATGGTCAGGAGGTTATTGTTGGTGCTACAGAGCCTTCTGGATTTCTTCATCAGATGGAGGCTAGACCCACGGATGGTATTCGCGTGGTGTCTGAATTCCCGGATGTCTTTCCGGATGATTTGCCAGGTATGCCGCCTGATCGCGACATTGAGTTTTCTATTGATCTCTTGCCTGGCACAGCTCCTATTGCTAAGCGGCCCTATCGTATGGCACCTGTCGAGCATGAGGAGGTTAAGAAGACTGTCGACGAGTTGCTAGCTAAGGGTTATATCCGTCGCAGTTTCTCTCCTTGGGCTTTTCCTGTATTGCTGGTAGAGAAGAAGGATGGCGCGAAGAGAATGTGCGTCGATTATCGGGATCTGAATGCAGTCACCATCAAGAACAAGCATCCATTGCCTCGTATTGAGGATCTCTTTGATCAGCTTCAGAGTGCTTGTGTATTCTCGAAGATTGATCTGCGTTCGGGTTATCATCAGCTGAGGATTCATCCTGAGGATATCCCGAAGATGGCATTCACTTGCAAGTATGGGCTATACGAGTATACGGTCATGTCCTTTGGCTTGACCAATGCTCCGGCTTTCTTCATGCATCTGATGAACAAGGTTTTCATGGATTATCTGGACACCTTTGTGGTGATATTTATTGATGATATCCTGATATATTCCAAGTCAGAAGCGGAGCATGAGAAGCATCTGAGGCTCGTGTTGCAGAGGCTCAGAGAGCACAAGCTGTATGCCAAGCTCAGCAAGTGCGAGTTCTGGATTGACGAGGTACCGTTCCTCGGTCATGTTATCTCCAAGGGAGGTATTGCTGTGGACCCCGGGAAGGTGAAGGATGTGCTTGACTGGGTTGTACCACAGACGGTGAAGGAAGTCCGCTCTTTTCTGGGCTTAGCAGGTTATTATCGGAGGTTCATTGAGAATTTCTCCAAGATTGCGAAGCCTTTGACTTCCTTACTGGAGAAGGACGTGGGTTTCTCTTGGACTGATGAGCGTCAAAAGGCCTTCGAGGAGCTGAAGAAGAGGCTGACTACGGCGCCAGTCCTTACTCTGCCAGACCAGAGCAAGAGGTTTACAGTGTATTGTGATGCTTCGAGGGATGGTCTTGGTTGCGTCCTGATGCAGGAGGGCAGAGTGATAGCTTATGCCTCGCGGCAGTTACGCCGGCACAAGCTGAATTATCCCACTCATGACCTGGAGTTAGCCGCAGTTGTGCATGCTCTGAAGATATGGAGGCATTACTTGTTTGGGCAGATGTGTGATATTTACACCGATCACAAGAGCCTCAAGTATATTTTCACTCAGAGTGAGCTGAATATGCGGCAGAGAAGATGGCTAGAATTGGTCAAGGATTATGACCTGGAGATTCACTATCATCCGGGCAAGGCTAATGTTGTAGCAGATGCTCTGAGCAGGAAGAGCTATGTTAACATGGCCGTGGCTTTTCAGATGCCTCAGGAGTTATGCGAGGAGTTTGAGCAGTTGAGTCTGGGTTTCTTGCATCATACCTCGGGTACATCGTTCGAGGCAGAACCTACTCTGGAGGCAGAGATCAGGCAGCATCAGAAGGAAGATCAGAGGCTGCAGGAGATTCGTGAGTTGCTCAAGATGGGCAAGGCTCCTCATTTCAGAGAGGATGAGCAGGGTACCTTGTGGTACAAGGGTCGTATATGTGTGCCGGATGTGGCAGATCTCAGGAAGCTGATTCTGAGTGAGGCTCATGATACCGCATATTCTATCCATCCAGGCAGTACAAAGATGTATTACGACCTCAAGGAACGATTCTGGTGGTATGGAATGAAGCGTTCCGTTGCGGACTACGTAGCTATCTGCGACACTTGTCAGCGTGTCAAGGCAGAGCATCAGAGGCCAGCAGGGTTATTGCAGCCGTTGAAGATTCCAGAGTGGAAATGGGAGGAGATCACTATGGACTTCATCGTTGGCTTGCCTCGTACTCAGAAAGGGTACAACTCCATATGGGTAGTAGTGGATCGCTTGATGAAGGTTGCTCACTTCATTCCAGTGAACACTACTTACTCCGGCGCTAGACTCGCAGAGTTGTACATCTCCAGGATTGTCTGTCTGCATGGTGTTCCGAAGAAGATTATATCTGATCGAGGATCTCAATTCACTTCGCGGTTCTGGGAGCAGTTGCATGATTCGTTGGATACGAAGCTGCGCTTCAGTACCGCTTATCATCCTCAGACAGACGGGCAGACGGAAAGGACCAACCAAGTGCTGGAGGATATGCTTCGAGCCTGTGCTATTCAGTATGGTACCAGCTGGGATAAATGCCTGCCGTATGCAGAGTTTTCTTATAACAACAGTTATCAGGCCAGTCTGAAGAAGTCCCCGTTCGAGGCCCTGTATGGTCGGAAGTGCAGAACTCCGCTGTATTGGGATCAGATTGGTGAGAGGCAGGTATTCGGTCCGGATATTGTTGAGGAGGCCGAACAGCTGGTGCGGCAGGTGAGAGAGAATCTGAGGGTCGCTCAGACTCGTCAGAAGAGCTACGCGGATGTGCATCGCCGAGATTTGACCTTCGCAGTGGGGGATCATGTGTACCTGAAGGTCTCGCCGATGAGAGGAATTCGCAGGTTTAATGTAAGAGGAAAGCTAGCCCCTCGATACATTGGTCCGTTCAAGGTGTTGGAACGGAAAGGTGAGGTGGCATATCGTTTGGAGTTGCCTCTCAATCTCTCAGGAGTGCATGATGTGTTCCACGTGTCTCAGCTAAAGGAGTGCTTGAGGGTGCCAGAAGAGCAAGCACCGATAGAAGGGTTAGATGTGCAGGAAGATCTGACCTACATCGAGCATCCGGTGAAAATTCTGGAGACATCCGAGAGAGTTACCCAGAACAAGAAGCTCAAGATGTGCCGTGTTCAGTGGAGTCATCACACGGAGGATGAGGCTACTTGGGAACGAGAAGATGAGTTGAGAAAGACATATCCCGATCTCTTTGCTAGCTAGCCTATTCGAATCTCGGGACGAGATTCCTGTAAGGGGGGTAGGTTTGTAACACCCTAATGTAATTTCCCCCATATTTTAAGGAATTTATTTGGGCTTAAATAAAATTTTCAGGGTTTTCCCTAGTTTGTCTCGCATTTAAAGTAATTTTAAAACGTAAAGAATTAAAATTTATTTTAGGTTCAACATGTTTGTGCATTCATGCTGGTGCATAAGTTGTTTTTGGTTGAGTGCACATGAGTTGAATTCAAATTTGAGTTGAATTCAAATAGAATTGAGTTGGGTTGATAAAGAAAAGGGAAGAAGCAGGAAAGTAGGTCAGTCATTCCTTCCTTTCTCAGTAATTCCTTTCCTTTCTCTGTCATTCCTTCCTTTCTCAGTAATTCCTTTCCTTTCTCAGTCATTCCTTTCCTTTCTCAGTCGTTCCCTTCCTTTCTCAGTCATTCCCTCAGCCTGACCCCACGGGTCAGACCCCTCCCCTTCCTCGCGCCCTCCCCTGTTTCTCCCCGCCGGTTCTGCCGCCGTCTCTGGGCGTGGTCCCGCTCCGCTGCTTCCCCTGGGCCCACTCCCCCGCTCTACACCCCGCCTAGAACCCTCTGGAAGTCACCCGAGCTCGGATGAGGCTCGAGCGGCAACTGCCCGCGGGATGCGCGGCACCCGTTGGATCGGTGTACGCACGCCGAGGTTGCCGGTCCTCTCCTTCTTATCTGTAGCCGCGCTCCCGAGCTGCCCTAAGCCGCCGCCAAGATCCCCAGTACAACCGAGCCCGCACCACCCTCCATCGCCTCTGCGTACCAGCCGCCCGAGCCCCCTTGCGCTGCCCCGTTCCGCCGCTCAATTTCCGGTAAGCCGTACGCCGCTCCGGGCAATTGGTCGCCGCCAGTAGGCCGCCGGCCAAGCTGACCCTCTTTGCACCTTCACAGGACCTCCACGCAACGATCCCCGGTGACCAGTACTCCGGAGAACCTCGGCAACACCTCTCCCCGCGGGAGCCCGAGCCTTTCCGCCGCTGGTCGTCGTCGTCGTCGTCCTTCCTCCGTCGTATTCCCGGCCTCCACAGCCCCTCGGTGAGCTTCGCTCCCTCTCCCTGGACCTCTTGCACCGGTTGCCGTAGCTCTTAGCCACCCGTAGCGCCGGAACCCGCGCGCCGTCGTCACGCCGGCGTGGTTTGTCGTGCCGAGCCGCTCTCGCCGTCGTTCCACCCTAACCGAGCTCGAATCCACCTCCACAAGTGCCCAGCTAGGTTCCCCGCGTTGTGCTCTACCTCCTGGGTTTGATCTCGTCGTGAAACGTCCCCGGGAACTCATGATCGCGTGTCTCCGGCGAGCTCCCGAGCCGCGCCGCCGCGGGCTGGATCGCCGGCGTCTCCCGCCGCCGCCTGTGCTCCCCGACCCAACCCGAGCCGTCCGATCCGAAGTCAGCGGTCGGGATTAGATCCCGCGTACCTCTTCCATCCCAGCCCTCCGATCAAGATCCAGTGGACCGGACCCCCTCGGACAGATCGGACCGTCCGTAAACGGCAGTCAGATCGGACCATCCGTAAACGGCAGTTAGATCGGACCGTCCGTAAACGGATCGCGTGTAAACCGTTAGATCTAGATCCAGCGGCCACGATGCGCGCATACCCCTTCACGAAATAGATCTGATCCGAGCCGTAGAGATTAGATCCAATGGCCCAGAACCGCGCGTACCGGTCAGTGCCGGTAGTTTTGCTAAAGAGACCCCGGCCTTCTTGGAAATAAACCCGCAGTCCACCCGTAGTTCAAAAATAATTACGGTTAGGTCCTTTTCTTCTCGTTTAGACCCCTGAGCTTCCTGTATTTTTTGAACCCGCAGTCCATATCCAGTGTTTTCACGCGCTAGCCCCGTGTCTATCCTTTAATTACGTTTAAGTCCTCAGTTTTTGTCCAGAAGCCCCTGGTTTTCCTATTTTTCTCGCAAATAGGTCCCTAGAAATTGTTTTAAGCGTAGTTTTCGCGTTTTAGCTCCGTTTTAGGTGTTCTTTATATCCACGCGATCGTTGTAACGCGTAGGATAGCTTTAGACTAGTTTGGTGTGCTGTTTCTATGTAATGTTGTACTGTTTTCTTATAGTTGCTATTGTTTGTGCATGTGTGTATGTGTGGACTATGCTTGATAATCGTGAGTAGACGCGGAGCCTTTGGATCAGTACCAGGAGCAGCCATCTTCTGAGCAGTTCGAGCAGCAGCCGGGAGAGTACGAGGAAGGCAAGTATAACATGAACCTCCTATCACTTTTAAATACAATTTCATACTGCATCTTAATACTGTATGCCTATAAGGACTTTCCTAGCCACTTTATATCCTATATATATATCCTTTGGGTTGCATTTTGGTTAGTTGTGCTAGGTTGCTGCGCTATAACACACTTGGTCCTTTTTAATTAAATTGATTAATGGTCTTATGCAACTTAATTCTGAGAGTGGCCCTCTGTGCTGTGTGCTTGAGCGGCTCACGTCTCCTTAAAAGATGTTTTGGTAGAAACATGGTTTAGGGGGCCAGCACGGTGCTTAGTGCTTGGTTGGCCACTCTTCATAAGGACCGGTTCATAGAGCGACAACCTGGGACAACCGCGCAACCACAAGACTGGAATGGGACGGTCTTGACTTACTAATTAGGTCATTTTGGTTCGGGAGTAACTTACCTGCGTGGGCAAGAGGGGTGGTAAGCTTCAATGGTCCCTGCTCCTCCGGCTTGGTCTGTGCTGTGTGTCTTGTACCCCCGGAGGTGGGCCCCATCGTCGCTGATCCAGAATCCTTAGCGGTTACACCTTACCAACGTGGTCCTTTGTAACGGTCTCGTAGTGTGCTTGCTAGTCATCTCACCTAAGGCAGTGTGATGAACAACTAGCGTAGCCCACGACTTGTGGGTAAAGTTGTGCAACCTCTCGAGAGTGTAAAACTGATATATCAGCTGTGCTCACAGTCATGAGCGGCCCAGATCCTCCGTCTGATTAGTGGGATTATCAACCTTTGATGAGGGAGATTCCCCGGGTGGTTTTGGTTTGGATGGTTCTTGGTAGTTCTTAATTAATACTGATTAATTTATTATGCCATTGGGTTTATGGTAATTCATCCACTTGTAGTAATTAGCTTTAATAAAATTTGCCAAGACTAAAAGCTAATGCAGTTGAGTCAGCTAACCTTAGAGCCTCATGCTCGTGTTATACTTGTTGAGTACGAGTTTGTACTCACACTTGCCTCTCTACTCTTATGTTCTATTTTCGGATATCTTCGACTGCTGCTCAGTGCCCGGCAACGTGGAGGATTACGTCAGTGGCTTCGACGACTTCTAGGCGTTTGTCTCCCAGTCGACGTCCCTGTGGCGCCCAGCTCTTCATGTATTCATTTTACGCTTCCGCATTCCTTGAACTGATTCTTGATTCAGTTGTAATAAAGATATTTATTTTATAATTTATACGTTTTTATTCGTGGCATGTGTTGTGATATCTTGATAATCTGTTGTATATATGCGTGACTTGATCCTGGCGCATATATGATTGCTCGATTTATGTTCTTATAAATCGGGTGTGACAGGTCCTCTGTGCTGTGTGCTTGGGTGGCTCACGTCTCGTTAAAATATGTTTTTATAGAAACTTGGTTTAGGAGGCCAGCACGGTGCTTAGTGCTTGGTTGGCTACTCTCCATAAGGACCGGTTCATAGAGCGACAACCTGGGACAACCGCGCAACCACATGACTAGAATGGAACGGTCTTGACTTACTAATTAGGGCATTTTGGTTTGGGAGTAACTTACCTGCGGGGTAAGAGGGGTGGTAAGCTTCAATGGTCCCTGCTCCTCCGGCTTGGTCTGTGCTGTGTGCTTGTACCCCCGTGAGGTGGGCCCCATCGTCGCCGATCCAGAATCCTTAGCGGTTACACCTTACTAACATGGTCCTTTGTAACGGTCTCGTAGTGCGCTTGCTAGTCATCTCACCTAAGGAGGTGTGATGAACAACTAGCGTAGCTCACGACTTGTGGGTAAAGTTGTGCAAACTCTCGAGAGTGTAAAACTGGTATCCTAGCCGTACTCACGGTTATGAGCGGCCCAGATCCTCCGTCTGATTAGTGGGGTTTATCCTTGGTGGTTTGGCTTGGATTTCAGTAGACTCGTGAAAAAGTTTAATTAATTATTCTGTAACTTGGGTTCATGGTAATTCATCCACTTGTAGTAAATAGCTTTAATAAAATTTGTCAAGATTAAAAGCTAATGCAGTTGAGTCAGCTAACCGTAGAGTCTCATAATTCGTGTTATACTTGTTGGGTACAAGTTGTGTACTCACACTTGCCTTTTCTACTCTTCTGTTCTCTTGGGATGTCTTCGACTGCTGCTCAGTACCAGGCGACGTGGAGGACTACATCAGTGGACTTGACGATTTCTAGGCGTTTGTCTCCCAGCCGACATCCCTATGGCGCCTTGCTTTTCATGTATTCATTTTACGCTTCCGCACTCCTTGAACCGATTCTTGATTCGGTTGTAATAAAGAATTCATTTACAATTTATACGCTTTTATTCGTGATATGTGTTGTGATATCTTGATAGTTCTATTGTATATATGCGTGACTTGATCCTGGCGCATATATGATTGCTCGGTTTATGTCCTTATAAATCGGGTGTGATAGGATTGGTATCAGAGCCATGTCGACTGTAGGATGAAGCCTAGATAGAAATGGTCGAGTCTAAGGACTTCTTTTCTTTTGCCTTGTTTCCGCAAAACTCAAAAATTCATTTCCTCTTCTATTCCTTGAGTTCTAAACTTCGATTTGCTAGCTCTCTCTCTTGTCCTTTCTGAGAAGTAGTTTGATCTTTTCCATGGACGTTGACCTGTAATTTTCTATCTATCCTCATAAGTCTAGGATGCCTTTGCAAAAATACGCTAGAGCGTCTGTTTGTGTTAGTCGAGTGGTGTGATAAACTCGGCTCAGGTTTGAATATTGAGTGTTTGTGATTGCGCAAAATGTTTGATTTGGATTTTTGGATGATTGCATAGCTTAGAAGTTAAACTTGCTCATGCAAATCGACTTTAACGTAGACTTGAATTAAGTAATAAAACTGAGATAGATCGTTGGGGGTAAAACCGTACACTCTTTACTCTCTACTTTATCCTACCAGAGTTTTCTTTCCGGAATTGTACAATATCGGTCCCTTATAAATTTCATTTCTGCTGCAAATAGATGGTTAACACCAGGAGCACCGGCACCGGTTCGGGCCAACAGGGGCAGAACAACTAGAGTACCGGCCAGCCGATGCCGATGCCTCTACCCCTGACTCCGGAGTAGTTCTTCCAGCTCCAGATGCAGATGATGGCTACCTGAACAACACTGTTCAGGCTCTGCAGCAGATCCACACTCAGTTGCCGCCTCCTCCACTGCAGCAGCCCCACGATAGGCGTGCGGACTTTCTGAGGGGTCACCCGTCGACATTCTCCCATGCGACTGATCGACTTTAGGCAAACGATTGGCTTCGTTCGGTGGAGCGTCAGTTGGATGTCGCTCAGTGGATGACTGGGAGCGAGTTATATACGCGGCAGAGCAGCTGCGAGGCTCAGCTCTCGATTGGTGGGAGTCTTACCCAGCCCGGGACCGTGACGCCCTCACTTGGGCCCAGTTCCGGGAGCATTTCAGGAACCACCACATCCCTGCTGGAGTCATGAAGATGAAGCACAAGGAGTTCCTTGCGCTTAAGTAGGTAAATTAGAGTAAAATCTTCCCGCAATCCCTTCTTGAGCTCATGCCCACCCTTGTTTACCTCCGTGAAATAGGAAATGCTGAGTAATTTCCATCTTCTTTTTCCGGTACTTATCATTTCAGGGAGCTATGATGGTGACCGAGTACCGTGACCGTTTCCTCCAGCTTGCTCGCCATGCCCCCACTGAGGTCGCCAATGATGGCGATAAGCAGGAGCGCTTCAAGGAGGGACTGGACGATCACATTGAGTATGCGCTCATGAACCACCGCTTCGACAACTTCAACCATCTGGTTGACTCCACCCTCAACACCGAGCGCAAGCGCCGGGAGATTGAGGACAAGAAGAGGAAGATGACTCCTGCTGCGCCTGGCAGCAACACTCGGCCTCGGTACCAGCACCCACAGCAGCAGAGGCCACCTCAGCCGTACCAGCCATGACAGTAGCAATACCCGCCTCATCCTCAGCAGCAGCAGTAGGCGGGACAGGGCCAGAGGTTTCCAGTGCCTCCGGTACGCCCAGCTCCACCGGCTCCACCTGCTCCGCGGTAGGGAGTGCCTACTCCCCCTGTCGGACAGCCGACTTCGGCACCCCCACGGGCGTGCTATCACTGTGGCGAGCCGGGACACTACGTCAACGCTTGTCCCCGGAAGGTGCAGCCTGGACCGCAGGGGCGCCCAGCTCAGCCCAGGGTGCCATCCCAGGGTAGGGTGAACCACGTGACGGCCGAGTCTGCGGCCGAGGCTCCCAACGTGGTTATTGGTACGTTCATGGTTAATACCCACCCTGCTACAGTGCTTTCCAATACTGGTGCTATGCATTCCATCATTACTCAGTCTTTTGTCGAGCATCATGGTATTCATACTAGCACATTAAAGAGGTGCATGTTAGTATCTTCATCGGGAGGGCAGTTGAGGTCTCATATCTTCTGCCCCAGAGTCAGTGTTGCTATAAGGGGGGTAGAGTTCAGTGCAAATCTAATGGTGCTAGACACCAAGGGTATCGATGTGATTTTGGGAATGGAGACCCTTGCTAGATGGGGTGTTAGGATTGATTGTACTCAGAGGATTGTCCACTTGTCAGCACCGGATGGATAGGAAGTCACAGTCAGTGCTTCGGAGCCCTCTGGATTTCTTTGTCAGATGGAGGCTAGACCCACGGATGGTATTCGCGTGGTGTCTAAATTCCCGGATGTTTTTCTGGATGATTTGCCAAGTATGCCGCCTGATTGCGACATTGAGTTTTCTATTGATCTCTTGCCTGGCACAGCTCCTATTGCTAAGCGACCCTATTGTATGGCACCCGTTGAGCATGAGGAAGTTAAGAAGACCATCGACGAGTTGCTAGCAAAGGGTTATATCCATTGCAGCTTCTCTCCTTAGGCTTTTCCTGTATTGCTCGTAGAGAAGAAGGATGGCGCGAAAAGAATGTGTGTCGATTTTTGGGATCTGAATGCGGTCACTATCAAGAACAAGCATCGATTACCCCGTATTGAGGATCTCTTTGATCAGCTTCATGAGGATCTCTTTGATCAGCTTTAGGGTGCTTGTGTATTCTCGAAGATTGATCTGCGTTTGGGTTATCACCAGCTGAAGATTTGTCCTGAGGATATCCCGAAGACGGCATTCACCTGCAAGTATGGGCTATACGAGTATACGGTCATATCCTTCGGCTTGACCAATGCTCCGGCTTTCTTCATGCATCTGATGAACAAGGTTTTCATGGATTATCTGGACACCTTTGTGGTGATATTCATTGATGATATCCTGGTATATTCCAAGTTAGAGGTAGAGCATGAGAAGCATCTGAAGCTCGTGTTGCAGAGGTTGAGAGAGCACAAGCTGTATGCCAAACTCAGCAAGTGCGAATTCTTGATTGATGAGGTTCCATTCCTCGGTCATGTCATCTCCAATGGAGGTATTGCGGTGGACCTCGGCAAGGTGAAGGATGTGATTGACTGGGAGGTGCTGCATACTGTGAAGGAAGTCCGCTCCTTTCTGGGCTTAGCAGGATATTATCGGAGGTTCATTGAGAATTTCTCCAAGATTGCGAAGCCTTTGACTTCCTTGCTAGAGAAGGGTGTGGATTTCTTTTGGACTGATGAGTGTCAGATGGCTTTCGATGAGCTAAAGAAGAGGTTAACTACGGCGCCAGTCCTTACTCTGCCAGACCAGAGCAAGAGGTTCACAGTGTATTGTGATGCTTCGAAGGATGGTCTCGGTTGCATTCTAATGCAGGAAGGCAGAGTTATAGCTTATGCTTTGCGGCAGTTGCGCCGGCACGAGCTGAATTATCCCACTCATGATCTGGAGTTAGCCGCAGTTGTGCATGCTCTGAAGATATGGAGGCATTACTTGTTTGGGCAGAGGTGTGACATTTACACCGATCACAAGAGCTTCAAGTATATATTCACGTAGAGTGAGCTGAACATGCGGCAGAGAAGATGGCTAGAGCTAGTCAAGGATTATGACCTGGAAATTCACTATCATCCGGGCAAGGCCAATGTTGTAGCAGATGCTCTGAGCAGGAAGAGTTATGTCAACATGGCTGTGGCTTTTCAGATGCCTCAGGAGTTTTGCAAGGAATTAGAGCAGTTGAGTCTGGGTTTCTTGCATCACACCTCGAGTGCATCATTCAAGGCAGAACCCACTCTAGAGGTAGAGATCAGGCAGCATCAGAAAGAAGATAAGAAGCTGCAGGAGATCCGTGAACTGCTCAAGATTGGCAAGGCACCTCATTTCAGAGAGGATGATTAGGGTACCTTGTGGTACAAGGGCCGGATATGTGTGCCAGATGTAAAGGATCTCAGGAAGCTGATTTTGAGTGAGGCTCATGATACAGCATATTCCATTCATCCGGGTAGCACAAAGATGTATTATGATCTCAAGGAACGATTCTGATGGTATGGGATGAAGCGTTCCTTGCAGAGTACGTGGCTATCTATGACACCTACCAGCGTGTCAAGGCAGAGCATCAGAGGCCAGCAGGTCTGTTGCAGCCATTGAAGATCCCAGAGTGGAAATGGGAGGAGATCACCATGGACTGCATTGTTGGATTGCCTCGTACTCAGAAAGGGTACAACTCTATATGGGTAGTAGTGGATCGGTTGACGAAGGTTGCCAACTTTATTCCGGTGAACACTACTTACTCTGGTGCTAGACTCGCAGAGTTGTACATCTCCAGGATCGTCTGTTTGCATGGTGTTCCGAAAAAATCATATCTGACCAAGGATCTCAGTTCACTTCAAGGTTCTGGGAGCAGTTGCATGATTCGTTGGATACGAAGCTACGCTTCAGTACCGCCTATCATCCTCAGATAGATGGGCAGACAGAGAGAACCAACCAAGTGTTGGAGGATATGCTTCGAGCATGCGCTATTCAGTATGGTACCAGCTGGGATAAATACCTGCCGTTCGCAGAGTTTTCATATAACAATAGTTATCAGGCCAGTCTGAAGAAATCTCCTTTCGAGGCCCTGTACGGTCGGAAGTGCAGAACTCCACTGTATTGGGATCAGATTGGTGAGAGGTAGGTGTTCGGTCCGGATATTATTGAGGATGCGGAATAGCTGGTACAGCAGGTATGAGAGAACCTGAGGGTCGCACAGATCAAGATTGCCCTAAAGGAAGAAGACCAGGTCAAGATTGCCTTCACCACCCCTTATGGTGTATATGCTTATACGACCATGTCCTTTCGGTTGAAGAATGTAGGCGCAACATACTAGTGGGCAATTCAGCTGTGCTTTGCTAACCAGCTACACTGCAATGTGGAGGCCTATGTGGTTGATGTGGTCGTCAAGACCAGAAACCACGATGACTTCATTGTGGACCTAGAAGAAACCTTCAATAGCCTACGCAACTTCCGGTGGAAGCTCAACCCGACAAAGTACATCTTTGGCATACCACCGGGGAAACTATAACACCCTAATGTAAAATTTCAAGATTTATAATGAATTTAATTTGGCTCCAGTAATTTTCTAAAGATTTATTTTGCCTAGCTTGCATTTAATTTAATTAAATTCCACAAAGAATTAAAATTTATTTTAGGATTCAACATGTTTGTGCATTCATGCTGGTCCTAGTTTTTATTTGAGTGAGTGCATAGGGTTGAATTCGAAAATTCATTTGAATTCAAATAGATTTGAGTTTTAAAAGGACTAGAAAAAGAAAAAGGAAAAGAAATACTCTCTCTCCCCCTCGGGCCGGTTCCCTTCCCCGCGGCCCATTCCCCTCTTCCCTCCCCATGCTCAGCTTGCCTCCCCCGCTCTCCCCCTCACCCTGCGGCCCATTCCGGCTGGCCCAACAGCGCCCGCACGCTCTCTCTCTGACCGCTCGGTCCCACTCGTCAGCATTTCTTCCTCCTCCTTTCCTTCTTCACCGACGCGCCCAAGTCCTCCGAGATCTCCGGCGAGCCCTCGCGCTGGGCCCGCACGCCGAAGATGCCCCGCCGCCCTACAAATCGGATCCCCAGCCCCTTGGGACGCTAACCCTAGTGTCACCGGCTGCTTTGCCTCCGCCGCCCTAAGCTCCCTGCTCCGCCGTGGTCCGGCAGTTCCGCTGCACTTCCGCCCCGGCTAAGCCCCGCAATAACTCTGCCTCACCACCGGGAAGCTTCTCAAGCCCTGCAATCGAGCCCCCGACCCGTGCCTCACCGGAATTCCGCCCGGAAGCTGCCGCAGGTGAGTCGGTCCGCCGCCGAGAATCCTCAGTGCCGGCGTTCCTCCGACCGTGCTGATTGCTTCCTTGGCTTCCCAGCTCGGTGTTGAACCTGCCTGTGGGGATCAGAAGCCTGGAGAACCCCTGCATCGACCCTCTCCATGAGCGCTGCACCGTCTCCGCCGCCGGACCCCGACGTCGACACCTCTGCATGGCCCTACTGTGGCAGAACCAACCTGAATTACACCGGCTCAAGTATGCGAGTCCACTCTTGAGGGCTCCAACGTGCTTCAAACGGTATAATCCCTTGGCCTGTCGGGTAACATCCCGATAAACCACCGAATGCAGGATCAAACAAGGTACCTCGCACGAAGGCGAGTCCAGAGATACAATTGCCATCACATTTTACAACACAGGCAAATATATTACATGAGTGTTTTAAAGTAATATCAGTTCCCAAGTCATGCAGCGGAGTTTAAAGCACGGGCACTATACACGTCGCCAGTTCAGATATCATGCTAGCCCTGGCATGATATCACTCGGAGGGATCTGTGTTGGTCGGGGACGGGTCACACTCCACGGACCAACCATCGGGCAGAGGGTAAGGCCACGCCATAGGTAGAGCAGAGTCGTCAGGGGGATTACCTGATCAAAAAGTTACAAGGCAAGACTGAGTATTCTAATACTCAGCAAGCCTTACCCGTTCATGGTATACTTAGCCATATAACTAGACTTATGATGGCTTTTTGGGTTTTGGGTAAAGTTTTGAGCTGAAAAGCAACAAAGAGTAGATCCTTAATTTCAACTTTTAGCTTTCAAGTTCTATGTGATTATTCATTCTAGATAAGCACCTATAGCTATTCAAGCATGATAGAAACTTTAGCCAAACATCATCTTTAATGGCCATAAGTTGCTCTTGTTACTCTATGTGGTAAAGGGATCAAGCAGTCTCAATTTCCGCGAGAAACGGACGATTCCTGAATCGAATTTCAGCCTTGCAAGGGTAAACCTAACTGACACTCTTGGAACATCCAACGATTGTTCCAAAGCAACCGTTTGCCTTTCATTCCGACTCGTGGATCAGAGCCACCACAAGCGACTGCAGGACCATACGCACATCCAATGTGCAGGACGTACATCTGTAGAGCGAATACACGACCGTACTCCTGGTTGCCCAGCAACACGTATTCCTACACGTCGAATCGAGTAACAGGAAAAACCAAATACGAGTGGTGGGAGGTATGTCCACTTCTTGGGCCGATTGGTTACTAGGCTTACCGCTTACCATATTTCGCAGCATGTGGCTAGTACTTTCAAATGCTTAACCACCGCTACCACACACTGCAACCTTATCCAATTCCTCAACACGGACGGGTATCATCTCAATCATGATACCTCACATAAATCCCGTCCGTCATCCTTATAGTGATTACAGGAATGTAAACATTACAACTCCTATATCGCGCGAGTGACAGGAAATCACCCGACTTCTACCGGTTCTATTAGCATAGCGGCTAAACGAACTCAAGTGCTAGTATTCAATACATTGGTTCCTAGGAGAATCTAACTAGGGTTACTTATACAATTCCTATGAACGTAATGCATAGATAGATATAAATAATATAGGTTGCAGTGTAAATAAAGTAGGGGTTATGTCCGGGGCTTGCCTTCTTGCGTGGGGTTGGGGGCAGGAGTGTCAAAATTTTCCGAACTTTGGTTTGGAGTTTCAGTCAGATCTTCAAGGGCGTTCCCGGGGTCTTCAGCTGATTCCACTCCTTGTTCCGGGATTAGCTCGTAGTCACCGTCGGCGAGAGTAGTCGAGTCTACATCATATGCAAAGTTATAAGTTAAGGGATGCATATTATTTTATTTTATTTCACAATAAAGTTGCATTACAAGGAAAATATAATTTACTTACTACACATATCATTTACTTTTCTACTGGGCAGTTATTTATCGGTTATTAACCATTTTATCTAGGTACATTAAGCAACAGGGTTAGTTACCCTAAATATTTAACTAATGGCATGAGGTAACAGGTTGAGTTGGTTTCAAATATTTAAACTAATTATTAATAACTTTATCTACTAGCTTTACTAATTATTTATACTAATCCCTAGGTTAGTATTTAACCATGGACTTATTTTATTTAGATAAGAGTATACATTATCATAGCATGTTTTATTTGTTTTGGTGGTTTTACACCTGATCTTAGGGTTATAATTTAGTGACAGGTTACACCACTCAAGAACAGTACCTCATAATATTTTCATGATTTTTGAATATTTAAAACCACAGATATTAAATATACAAGGTTAAATAGGTATTATTCATAATTAAACTCACACTTATGAAATTATTATACAAACAGTAGGTTAATTATTTTTCCTAAGTTCTACATGTTAAAGCAAAACTAACATAATTGAGTTTATATTTTTATCATTTGTCTGCTATTTATTATGCATTTTCTTAGCCTACAACTGATCAAACTTAGTATTTAAATTAGAGCACCAACCACTTAGAAACTGAACGTCAATCTATAAGGAAAGTTGTAGATCTTAAAATGGGGATTCCAACAAATTTTAGTTTGCATTTTTATGAATGTTTCTTGAATTTATATGAAATTTCAAATTTGACAGCACAATTAACACCACGGGGTCCTTCTGGCACTATTCAGATGTGTCTTGGCTTTGCAGACAGCCCCCTAAGTTTTTGAGTCTTTGAACCCGTGGTCCTTAGCCGTGGTCAGAGGGGGAGATAGGGGTTTGACCGGCCTGTTCCGGCAACGGCGATCGCCTGCGGCGAGGGTGGAGGGGTGGGGAAGCATCACTGAGTTCTCGCGCATCTGGGGGCGGTCGGGATCGGGTCGGGGTAGCTGGTAACGGCAGCGCGGCTAGGACAGTGCAGCCGGTGGCAAAGGTGAATGGCGGGAACAGCGCTCCAGTGATCGGGGGTGGCGAGAAAGTAGTCGAGGAGCTTCAGGGCGATGTGGCGAAGCTAGTGGTGAGTTCAATTGGGGTCGAGAAGGGTCGGGAGCAGGTGCTCCACGGCGGGCAGGGGCGGCGGCGGGTGGAGATCGACGGCAACCGTCGAGAAGCCGGTGTAGTGCACTAGGGATTCAATTGGGAGGTCGTACAGCTTCACGGGATCGAGAGGAGTCTACCTGAGGTGGCGTCGTGGTGCGAGAGCGCTCGGTGCAGGCTGCCCACGATAAGCAAGAGACAGCGGCGGACGGTGGTCGTCGGCAACCATGCTCCGGCCAAAATTGGAGGGCGGCTGGAGGCTGGGAAGCACGAGCAGAGCTTGGGGAAACTTGCTAGGGGGTCAGTGGGAGCAATGGGCACTCGGTGGTGGCTGTCCACGGTGACACGTGGCTCACCGGAGAGAAGGAGCGGGCGGCGGAGGCGATTGGAGCTCGGGGTGTGCACGGCGAGGGGAAAAGAGGTGCAAACGGTGTCACTGTGATCTCCTGGTTCTGTTGGGCAAAAGAGAAGAGGAGAGGAAGTAGGCACGAGCACAGAACGCGGCGGCCGGCGGACGGCTCGGGACGCCGTGGCGCACGCGGAGGAGGGCAGCAAGGAGGGGAACAGAGCCGGGATTGGGGAGGGGCGACGCGTGGAAGGAGGGGAAGCAGGAGGTGGAGCGGCGACGGCGGCAGAGCGGCGGCCGGGGGGGGGGGGGGCTCTGCGCCAGCGGCAGGAGAAACAGAGCAGGGCAGCACGTGCCTGAGGAAGAAGAAGAGAGGGGAGGGGTCCGGGGGACCTGTTTGGAAATTCCAAGAATTCCAGGGACCTCTCAGTAAAGAAAGATTTTCCACTGATCTAAAGGGTTAATAAGAAAATGCCCAAAATGAAAGTTGTAGAGTTTTTCAAACTCTACAATATTGTTTTAGGGATCCAGTTCAAAAACTTAAAGTTTATAGCTTTACATGTTAAATTTTGAACAAAGGTAGAATTTGAATTACTTTTGTCCTTACCAAGATGGATTTGATGTAATTTTGGATACATTTGTAAGTTTTCATGGAATGTCTTGATGACTTGTATTCTTGCATTTTAGCCCTTAAGTAAACTCTGAAAGTTACTCTTATAGTTCAATAATTTGCATAAGAGGACCCATATTTTTGCATTAATTATATTTAGGTCCCTGCTTTCACATAAAGACCTATTTTTCTTAGGATTTAATCTATCTATTGCATTTTCTTTCCTATGGTGATATAAATTTGATACCTAATGTTATATTTCTCCTAGGTTTTGATGCTATCTCCCATTTTACCCAATTAACACTTAAGGACCTATATTTTACAGAATTACAATTATACCCCTATTCCTTTGTGCTACACACAAACACCATAACAAGCATACACTTTTCACACTAAAATCTAGTGTCTATATTTCTAATTACCTGAATGTCACACCTACAACCCGACCTGAACCCTCGGTGAGCACCAGTGCAATCCCCTGGTCCTTTTGCGCTAGATGTCGTAGGCCTTAGCCCATTACTGCAGCCGAAACGCCGCACACCGGCAAGCGCCGCCGCACAGACCCGCCTCCGCCGCCGCGCGCGCAACCCCGAGCACCCCCGAGGCCCGCAAGTGCCCCAGGTGGATCACGCGTGTCACGCTGATCACGGCAGGCCCAAGCCCCGCTCGATTTGACCCCCGGAGCACCATTTACGGTGAAGTCCGGCAAACTCCGGCCGTGCTCCGCCGCAGAATAAGGTCGCCGGTGAGTTCCACCGCCAACCGCAGCCCTTTTTAACCCTAGCCGTCCGATCCGAAGCGAACGCGTGAGATTAGATCTCGCGTACCTCTTCGACCCGAGCCGTTAGATCTAGATCTAGCGGACCGGATTCCCCACTCAGATCGGACCGTCCGATCCATCGCCTAGATCGGACCATCTGATCCACAACGATCAGATCCGACCGTCCGTCCCCCCCATTCAGATCGGACCGTCCGAACCCGTGCCGTTTAGATCGGACCGTCCGAACCAGAACGCGTCCGAACCGTCCGATCCAGATCTGATGGCCCAGAAGAGAAGATACCGCTTCAGCCGTGCAGTTTTGCTAAAGAGACCCTGAGTTTCTTTGGAATCAACCCGCAGCCCACCCCCGTTCAAAAGTAATTCTAGATAAGCCCTGTTTTTAGCGTTTAAACACCTAAGCTCTTTAGAAATAGAACCCGCCGTCCAGACCTTGAGTTTTGGCGTGTTAGCCCTGCATCTATAGTTTAATTTTCTTTAAGTCCTTAGTTTTTGCGCAGAACCCCCAAGAACTTTCTATTTTCTTACAGAAAAGCCCCTGGACCTTGTTTTCGTCCTAGTTTTCGCGTCTTAACTCCGTTTTAAGTGGTTTTCGCCCACGCGATCGTTGTTATGCATAGAATAGCTTTAGCTGAGTTTTGTGTGCTGTTTTATTGTATTTTTGTACTGTTTCTTATCTTTTGTCATTGTTTGCATGTATGTGCCTGTGTGGACCATGTTTTGACGTTACGATCGTGAGTAGACGTTGAGCCACCGGAGGAGTACTAGGAGCCACCTTCTTCAGAGCCCTTTGAGCAGCAGCAGGAGAACTTTGAGGAAGGAAAGTATAACATGAACATCCTATCACTTTTTAATACAATTTCATACTGCATTTTACTACTGTGTGCCTATAAGGATTTCCTAGCCACTTTTATCCTTCATATAAATACCTTGGGTTGCATTTTGGTTAGTTGTGCTAGGTGCTGCGCTCTCATACACTTGGTCCTTTTTAATTAATTTGATTAATGGTTATATGCAACTTAATTCTGAGAATGGCCCTCTATGCTGTGTGCTTGAGTGGCTCACGTCTCGTTAAAATATGTTTTTATAGAAACTTGGTTTAGGGGGCCAGCACGGTGCTTAGTGCTTGGTTGGCTACTCTCCATAAGGACCGGTTCATAGAGCCACAACCTGGGACAACCGCGCAATCACAAGATTGGAATGGGACGGTCTTGACTTACTAATTAGGGCATTTTGGTTTGGGAGTAACTTACCTGCGGGCAAGAGGGGTGGTAAGCTTCAATGGTCCCTGCTCCTCCGGCTTGGTCTGTGCTGTGTGCTTGTACCCCCGTGAGGTGGGCCCCATCATCGCCGATCCAGAATCCTTAGCGGTTACACCTTACTAACGTGGTCCTTTGTAACGGTCTCGTAGTGCGCTTGCTAGTCATCTCACCTAAGGAAGTGTGATGAACAACTAGCGTAGCTCACGACTTGTGGGTAAAGTTGTGCAACCTCTTGAGAGTGTAAAACTGGTATCCTAGCCGTGCTCATGGTTATGAGCGGTCCAGATCCTCCGTTTGATTAGTGGGGTTTATCCTTGGTGGTTTGGCTTGGATTTCAGTAGACTCGTGAGAAAGTTTAATTAATTATTCTGTAACTTGGGTTCATGGTAATTCATCCACCTGTAGTAAATAACTTTAATAAAATTTGCCAAGATTAAAAGCTAATGCAGTTGAGTCAGCTAGCCGTAGAGCATCATAATTCATGTTATACTTCTTGGGTACAAGTTGTGTACTCACACTTGCCTTTTCTACTCTTCTGTTCTCTTGGGATGTCTTCGACTGCTGCTCAGTACTAGGCAACGTGGAGGACTACATTAGCGGACTTGACGATTTCTAGGCGTTTGTCTCCCAGCCGACGTCCCTATGGCGCCCTGCTTTTCATGTATTCATTTTACGCTTCCGCACTCCTTGAACCGATTCTTGATTCGGTTGTAATAAAGAATTCATTTACAATTTATACACTTTTATTCGTGATATGTGTTGTGATATCTTGATAGTTCTATTATATATATGCGTGACTTGATCCTGGCGCATATATGATTGCTCGGTTTATGTCCTTGTAAATCGGGTGTGATAGAAACTACTCAAGCTTATCATCAGCCACTGAGGAATTGAAGCCAACCTGGAGAAAATCACTACCATCACTGACATGGGGGCTCCGGCCACAGTCAAAGATGTCTAGAATCTCATAGGGTGCATGGCAGCCCTGAACATATTCATCTCACAACTTAGGGAATGTGGACTACCCCTCTTCAAGTTATTGAAGTGGCAAGACAAGTTTCAACGGATAGAGGAGGCGGAGCAGGCATTGTAGGACCTAAAACATCACCTACAGTCACCCCCCATCCTCACGCTTCCATTACCATGCGAGACCTTGCTACTCTACATCACTGCGACTACTCATGTGATTAGCACAGCCATCATGGTGGAGCGATGTACGTAACACCCTAATTTTCAAATTACAAACCTAAATAAATTTTTGCTAGATTTCTTTAAGAATCCATAAAGTTTTTATTCCATCATTTTGATTTTAGAGCATTTACAATGAATTAATAGTAATTTACTTAACTATAAAAAGAAATATAAGCAAATATAGGTTTTGTGCATTTCATGCCGTATTGCATTGTTTTATTGTTTGCCTTCCATTTGAATTTAAATTTTAAATTCAAATTCAAATGCATTTGAATGCAATTTTTTTCTCTCTCCTTTCCTAATTGGGCTCGGCCCACCCTCTCTTTTCTTTTTCCCTCTCTCTTTTCTTCTTTGCAGCCCAGCCAAACTTGGCCTTTCCCCCCCCCCCTTCCTTTTCCCCCATGCGGCCCAGCCCAGCTCCTTCTTTCCTTCTTCCTCCACGCAGCCAAGCTTCTCTTCCCCGGCCAAGTTCGCCCACACGGCCCTCTTCCTCTTCCCTTCCCCCTTCTCTCACTAACATGCAGACCGCACTGTCGGGGCTGTCTTCTTCCCCGAGCCAGTCTCGGACTTGAGTCCGAGTCCGGCCAGCACCCGACGCCGTCTCGCGCCGTGTGAACCTCGTGCCCACACGCCAAGACCCACGTGGCCGCCCTATAAATTTGCCGCCTGGTGCCCTAGGGTTTTCCCTAAGCCGCAGCCACCGCCTTCACCCAAAACCCTAGCCGCACGAGCTTTTTCCGCCTCCACGCTTCGGTCACCGTCGCTCTCGCCGCTCCGCCGCTCTTTTGCCGCCGCAAGCTGCCGCAAAAGCTCCACCGTGGGGTAAGGATCGTCGCTGTGGTAGAACCGCCTGAATTATTCCGGCTCAAGTGCGCTAGTCATCGCTAAACAGCCGATACTAACTTAACGCACTTCAAACAGAATAACTCATTGGTCTGTCGGGTCTCCGCCCGATACAACCACGGTTCAACAGGATCGAAGCAGGTTTATCTCACACGACGGCAAGTATACAATTACATCACAGCTCACCAACTTTTAATTTACAGAAGTGTAAACATTACTACAAACTGTTTCAAACTTTAAGTAAACTTATACAATCATTGTGTAAAGTGATAAGCTAAACAGCTTGTCCAGTTTCACAGCGGAAGAAAAATAAACACGCGACTACATACGTCGCGAAGGTTGACACCATGCTCAGCCCATGGCCTGGTATCACTCAGGAGGGTCATTGCCAGCCGGGGACGGATCCCACTCCACGGACCAGCCATACGGAACAGAAGTTGGCCATGCAGAGCTATCCGTGGGATTCTCAAAGGTTATACCTGAAAAATTCACTAGCAAGACTGAGTATACTAATACTCAGCAAGGCTTACCCGAGATTAGGGTATACTTTGCCCATAACTAAACTCATGAAGGCTTGTAACGGTTCTGGTTCAATTTCAGCTGAAAAGCAACAAAGAATATGAACTAATTTTGCATATTTCAGCTGTCAGGTTCTAGTTTCATTAATCATTCTAGGTTAGCACCTATACTAGACAAACAATGTAGAGATTAACATCCATCCAGATTATTCCATAATAATTATTGTTCTTACTCTATGTGGCAGAAGGAATAAGCAGTCTCAATCTCCACGAGAAACGAACGATTCTGAATCGAATTTCACAACCTTGCAAGGCAAACCTAACTCACACGCTTGGAACACCCAACGATAGTTCTGAAGCAACCGTTTGCCTTTCATTCTGACTCGTGGAACAGGGCCACCACAAGCGACTGTAGGACCATACGCACACCAATTGTGCAGGACATACGTCTGTAGCGCGACTACATGACCGTACTCCTGTCCGCTGCGTGGAACATACTACCAAATTACGAGTGGTGGGAGGTATGTCCACTCCTCGGGCCGATTGGTTACTAGGCTTACCGCTTTACCATATTTCATGGCATGTGGCTAGTACTTTCTAACGCTTAGCCACCACTACCACACACTGTGGCCTTATCAACTTTTAACAAAATAGACAGGGTAAACCTCCAGGTCATGATACTGCACATGACCCTGTCCATCATCCTTATAGTGATTGCAAAATAGTAGACATGCAACTCCTATATCGCGCGAGTGACAGGAAATCACTCGACTTCTGCCGGTCCTATTAGCAGAGCATCTATGCGATAAGGACTCAGGCACAATACATAGGTTCCTGGTATCAATGCATCTAGGGTTCCATTTCAACTCCTAGACTTAATGCAAGATATAATATATAAGTATAAAATTGTAGTAAATTGAAATACTGGGTTATGCAACGGGGCTTGCCTTCTTGAGTTGGGTTGGGGGCAGGAGTGTCCATGATTTTCGAACTTTGGTTCGGAGCTTCAGTTAGAGTCTCGGCGACGTTTATCGGGTCTTCAGAAAACCCTTGGTCTTGTTCCAGGACTAGCTCGTAGTCTCCGTCGTCGAGCGTTGCTGACTCTACATGATATGCAATGATTTAAGTGAGATGGTTCTCAAGTTAAGGATTTCATTTCACGATAAAGTTGCGATCCAACAAATTAATCAATATAGACTCATGAAGCAAGGGGGGGATTAGATTCCAAACCACTATTTACACTTAAGTCATGGAATTACTTTGAAGTAATTAGACAAGTTTGATTTTTATTTTAAAAACCATAAAGATTCTAACCTTGAATTTTTGTGGTTAAATTTATTTTCAATAAATAAGCTTATTGTGAATTTTTCATAATTTTCTGAAAACATACACTAAAACATTTGAATTTGAATTCAAAGTTCAAGTTTAAATTCAAATTCTAAGTAAACAGAATTATAAATTCTTGAAAATTTAATTATGAACTAATTATCAACATATTAGGTTATGGTCAAAAGATCTAAATAGAAGAGCTTTAGGAATATGTTTAAATAAATTTAAACTATTCTCAATTTGATTTGCAAAAGATTAAAGGAACTTAAATTACAAAGCTGTGCTAAGCATGAAATTTTTACACTAGCTTACTCATGACCTAAAGAAGCTATATACCAAAAAGCACAAGAAAATAAGCTAGTGTGTAAAACTCATGCATAAGATACCCTTTTACTTTAGGTTTAAAATAAATAAAAAGCATTTAGTTCCAAGTCAAACTTTATTAATAAAAGTTGTAGATTTATATTTCTAGATTCTAACAAAACTGGTTTGGTAATTTTTGGATTTTTCTACACATTCCTATAAATTTTACAAGTTGACAGCTAACACTAGCTAGGGGTCTTGCAAAGAGGTCCTCGGTTTCTTGCATAGGGGACCCTAGAACAGAAAGAGTATTTGCAGATGTGCCCTTGACAGCTCACGACGGTGGCCGGCGCGTCGGTCCGACGTGTTCTCGCCGGCGGGAGGGTTTGGCTAGGAAAGAACTGGTCCTATACGACCTCCAAGTCCTACTGAGTCTAGGGGTGGCTGATGTGCTCGAGGAGCAATGGCGGAGCATGGCCGGCGACGATGGATGACGGCGGTCGTGATGGTGCACACACGTTCCCGGCGAGGGGCCAGTGAACAAGGACGGAGGGGGCACGCATGAGCTTTGTAGGAGTGCGGGGATGCTTTTCCCGTACCTAATTTGGTCGAAGACGGGGCAGAAGGGGGTGATCGACGGCGGGGCGGCTCGGGTTCTCACCGGCGGCGATGGCGGCACGGCGTTCCGTAGGCTAGGGTGTCGGAGGATGGTGGGAAAGTAGTCGAGGAGCTCCTACATGATGATGTGGTGCTAACGGTGAGCTTGGCCGGGGCTAAGATGCTCTGTATGGGTGGGTCGACGGCGAGGCCGAGTGGGCGGTGGAACTGGAGCTCATCGGCGCTGTGGTCCGGCTATTCCAGTGGAAGAATATGGAATTGATTTGCTCACTGAGCTTCGGTGGGTCACGGCAGTGCTGTTTGTGCTTTGGATCGGGGATGGGGAGTAGCGGTGGCGGCTGTCGACGGTGGCCAGGGATGGCGGCGGGGTCCGGTGAGTGGCTGAGCTCGGGAAGAAAGGTTGCAGTGGAGAAGGAGTCTTTGCGCGTGTTAAGCAGGTCGGGGAGCAGCTGCTGGGCGTGCCTTAAAGCCCAGAGAGGCACTACGCGCGCTAGCTGGAGCTGGCAACGCCGGCGGGGTGCGTGGCTGCTATGGCGGCGGCGGCGCAACATGGGGAGGGTGGGAGCAGGCCAACGCGAGCCCGGGAAGGCGGCGGCAAGGCGGGGAAGGACGTGTGGCATGCCACAGAGTGGCGCGGAGGCGGCGGGGGCGCTGCACATGGCTGGCAAGAGCGGCGGCGGCGCATCGGGCAGCGAAACAGAGGAGGGGGAGGGAAGGTAGACGAAGGGGTACTGAAATGGAAATTCCCAAAAACATAAGGACTCCACTGTAATGTCCAAGTAACTTTCAAACCAGAGCTCAAATAAGGATAGGTCCAAAAGCAAAAGTGTAGGGTTTTCCAAAATCTACAACTTTGCTTTAAGGTTCATTTGCAGAATAGCTAAGGATTTGAAAGTAATATAAAACTTAGCAAAATTTCTAAACTTTATATAAATCCTATTTAAAAACTACACTACATTTACATCCTATGTGTAGTTTCACCTATATTTGCGATTTAAACACAAGTTTTTGACTTTTGCCAAAACAACCTTTATGTATTTGGATTCCACTTCCCATTCTCACTCATTTAACACTAAAGGACCTTTATTAATTTATAACTATATAAATACTCTTTTTCCTTATCATTTAAAATTTTTAAACACACTTTCACCATATTTTGCACACAACTTCATACTAAAATCTAGGGTGTGACAATACTAAGTACCTGAGTGTCACAGTCACCAGCCGGTTATCCCCCGTTTCCCCCGCTTTCCTGTGCGCCCAATTGCTCGCCGTCACCTCGAGCCGTACCTCGCAGCCGGCCACCGTCTCTGGCCACCGACGCCCCTTCCCAAGTGCCTAGATGTGTTCCCCTCCTCGCTCTCTTGCTCTCGAGCCAAACCTGATCCTAAGCCGTGGCCAAAAACGCGTTTACGCATTTATCCGACGAGCCGCCACCTCCGGCCGCCACTTCCTCTCGTCGCTGGTGACCAGCGCCGCCCCGTCCGAGCCGCCAGCTGTGCTCCGCCACCCGATCCGGATCCGACGCTCTAGATTAGATCTAGACCTTGGTCAAACAATCTGATACCAGTCAACCTGAAGTGATTTTATGCTTTAGCCCTTGAGTTCACTTGAAATCAACCCGCAGTCCACATCAGTTCAAAAGTATTCGCGAATATATCCTTTTTCTTCTGTTTAGGCCCCTATCTTTTCCAAAAATAGAATCCGCCATCCCTAGCCTCTCTGTTTTGCAATCTAAACCCTAGGTCTAAGGTTTAATTATGTTTTAGCCCTCGGTTTCTTTGTTCAGAGCCCTTCTAGTTTCAAATCTTCTACAAATAGGCCCCTAGAATCATGTTTTGACCATAGCTTCTCTGTTTTAACTCCGTTTTCATCGATTCTTGCGCACACGCGATCCTTGCAACATATATAGTAGCTTTATAATGTTATTTTGCTCTGTTTATGTTATTTGTTGTACTGTTTCTTATTTATTGTATTGTTTATTTGCATGTACTTGTGTGTTATGATAGACTATGCGCAGTTCGAAGGTCCGCAAGAGCAAAGCCTTGAAGACGTTCCCGAGCAGCAGCAGTTCTTTGATGAAGGCAAGTGGTCCTTGATCATACTCCAGTCCCAATAACTTTATAAATATACACATTTACTTTATATGCATGCATGAGTCTAGAATATGATGGATCCCAAACTAAGGATGTGCCTAGTTTCTTTTGAACTTTCTTGATTGAACCTAGGTTGTTATACTTATGTTGTAGCTACGCTAGTTGCTTTTACGCGAGTAAGGTTCTTCTTGTAGTCTCTTACAGGGCCAGCTTTTGGATGGTACACATCATTGGGCCCTGACTCGATCCACACCTGGAAGTAGCTGGAGGAGCAGTTTCACATCCAATACCACTCAGAAGCCATGGAGGCCGGGATTGCCGAATTGGCACAAGTCTGGCAGAAGCGAGGAGAAACCATGACAGAATATATCCAGCGCTTTAGAGAGGTCAAGAATCGGTGCTATTCGACCTGTATTTCAGAAAAGGAGGCAGTCAAACTGGCATCCTTGGGACTGGTGAAGCCGATCAAAGATCTGGTTTTCCAATTGGAGTTCAAATCTTTGGTGCATTTGGTGCAGAAATTGACATCATATGAGCAGCGTGACCTAGAATTGTACCAGGACAGTTCAAGCGTCAGGTAACATTAATCAACGCAGAAGACACCGAAGATTCTGGGGATGATCAAGAGGTAGTGGTTGCAGAGTGGACTCGGGGGGCAAATCCCGTGTCCCGTAAGTGGGTGAAGCAGCGAGGACTTGTAAAGGGTTTTGATTTCGACGTAAGCAAGGTTGAGCAGATATTTGATCTGTTACTAAAAGAAAAGCAGTTGAAGTTACCTGAAGGCTGTAAGTTTCCTATAGCACAAGAGCTACAAGGGAGGTCGTTCTGCAAATGGCATCATTCTTTCACCCACAACACCAACGACTGCAAAGAACTCCGTCGACAGATCCAATCGGCTATTGAGCAGGGCCGATTGATCTTGGGACAATACGCTATGAAGGTCGATACCCAGCCGTTCCCAAGTGTCAACATGGTATAGGGTTGTGACCGATCTGCTCGACGACAATTGGATTTTGCATTTGGCATCAATATGGCGGGGCCTGTGCCACGTTGCTATGAAAGGAAAGAGAGGGCTGATCCCTGCGATCGGCCCCAAAAAGGGGAAAAAGAATACATCACGGAAGAGCAAGTAAGGCACGTAAGAAATCAACGGTCGGCTTCCTTTCCTCTCCTCAAGAAGTACGAATACCAATACCAACAACGTCTGCAGTGTGAATCGGAGGATGAAGAATATGAGCGCCGTACTGGGAAGAGCTTGAAAACACATTCTAGCATACGTGATCATTGGCATTGCCCGTTCTTCAAGTATTGCTGGGACTCTGTCTCGGTGTTTCGGCGTTTGGGACCTGTGTTGCCCCAGCAAGAGCAAATTTAGCTGCCACGCAAAAGGGAAGACTTTGAAGAGAAGGAGGACAAATATCACCGGCCACGCTGGTGTCCTAATGGACTTAATCGCTCCTAGAAGCGCAGGGTGCAGCGGCTGCGCAGTTTGGAGGAAGCTGAAGCCAAATATCTCGAGATGCTGAGAAAGGTGCACCCGGATCTAGCAGACAAGGTTCACCACACCCAGAAAAAGGAATCGTGCCCTCTTAGGAAAGAATGGCATCCTAGGCCAACAAGAGCCGATGCGAAGACATCGGCTGATGCGCATATGGTGTTTGTACTCCTTGCGGAGTTCCACGCCCAAGGTCGTGAAGAGTTACCAGTAGCCCATCTTGATTTGGGGCCAGGGCCAGTCATATTCGAGAAGCCCCGAGGAAAGGATTATAAGCATTTGAAGACTCTATACCTTAAGGGTTACATCAATGGCCAGCCTCTCAACAAAATGTTGGTCGGCACCGGTGCAGCGGTCAACATAATGCCATACTCAGTGCTGTTCAGTTGGGGTGTTCTACTGGAGATTTAATCAAGACCAACGTCACGTTGAGTGACATCAATGGCCAGACATCAGAGGCACAAGGTGTCCTTAATGTAGATCTGACCGTGGGAAGCAAGACTATCCCCACCTCTTTCTTCGTCATCAATAGCAAGAGTACTTACACCATCCTACTTGGGAGAGATTGGATTCACGCCAACTGCTGCATTCCTTCCATGATGCACCAATGTCTGATTCAGTGGGATGGAGACGAAGTAGAGGTGGTTCATGCGGATGATTCGGTCGAGATGTCTCACGCCGCCATGAGCATCTAGGACGCAGAAGATCAAGACCTGATTTCAGGAATCAGCTTGGAAGGCTGTGATCGCGTGGAAGCTACAAAAAATGGGGTGAGGCTGGTCTTATCCACGGGCCTTATAGAGTAGATGAAACATCAAGGGCAAACTGTTCTGACGCACTTGGCAAGGCCGATCCCTGTGATCGGCCCCAAAAAATAAAATGTAAACTCCTGATGACAAGTGTATTGCATGATTATGGCAATTACAAGGAGGCCCGCTCTAGCAGCCGACCGCATATTAATTGTAAAGTTTCAAGGATTAATGAAAATTATAAGACGGGCGATCTTAACGATCGGCCGAAACTCTTTTCATCATATTCTTTGTCTATTTGCAGCATTGACTTGACAGATGACGGAAAGCTAGGATACGGGTTTACATCAGCTGACGAGCTAGAAGAAGTCGACATTGGTCCTAGGGATAAGCCACGACCAACATTCATCAGCAAAAAGTTGAACCCGTGTCTACGAGAGCTGATGATAGCTTTGCTGAAGGAGTACGCAGATTGTTTCGCCTAGGATTACAGGAGATGCCTGGGTTGGACAGGAGCATCGTCGAGCATCGGCTCCTTCTCAAGAAACAATTTCAGCCGTTTCAGCAGCGAGCGCGACAAATGAAGGCCGAAGTTCTAAAAGAAGTTATGAAAGAAGTCGAGAAAATGCTAGAAGCGGGATTCATCAGGCCGTGCAGGTATGCTAAGTGGATTTCAATCGTTGTACCTATGCAAAAGAAAGATGGCTGATGGCAAGTCTGCGTGGACTTCAGAGACCTCAACAGAGCCACACCGAAGGACGAATACCTGATGCCTGTCGCGAAGACATTGATCAACGTGACTGCTGGTCACAAGATTTTGAGTACCCGGGGTGGTAGGATTGTTTGAGTATGTGGTCATGACCTTCGGGTTGAAGAATGCTTGCGCCACGTATCAACGTGCCATGAACTACATCTTTCACGATCTGATCGGCAGGTTGGTGGAGATATACATTGATGACATCGTCGTTAAATCTGCATCAGTTGAGGGACACTTAGGAGACGTACGGCAAGTTTTAGAACAAACCAGATGGTTCGGGCTTAAGATGAATCCAAAAAAGTGCACTTTCGGTGTATCGGCCGGTCAGTTCCTGGGTTTCTTGGTTCATGAATGAGGAATTGAGATTGGCCTAAAGAGTCAAGAAGCTATAAGAACGATGGTGCCACCTACCACAAAGAAGGAGCTCCAGCAACTCATTGGCAAGATCAACTTTGTCAGAAGGTTTATTTCCAATCTCTCCGGGCAAATCGAGCCGTTTATGGAGTTGGTGAAGATTAAAGCCAATGACGAGTTTTGTTAGGGGGCAGAGCAACAACGGGTGTTCGACGAGATCAAAGAATATTTGTCAAAACCGCCCGTGTTGGTTCCGTCCCAGCAGGACAAACCGTTCTACATTTATTTGTGAGTAGGTGACACTTCCATCGCTTCGATGGTGATACAAGTGCATGACGGCAAAGAGAGGGTCGTGTTCTACCTCAGTAGAAGGATGCTAGATGCAGAGACCAGGTTCCCTGAGATCGAAAAGCTATGCCTTTGCTTTTTCTTTACCTGTACAAAGCTCCGTATCTTGCTATCTGCCGAGACGATCGTTATCTGCAAATCGGATGTCATCAAGCACATGCTATCGGCTCCTGTGTTGAAAGTCCGACTCGGAAAGTGGATGTTTGCACTATCAGAGTTTGATATCCGGTACCAACCCGCAAAGGCAGTCAAAGGGCAAGCGCTGGTAGATCTTATTGTAGAAAGGATCAATACTGGCATAGCAGCACTCTCCGTGCGCGCATGGGCCATGTACTTCGACGGATCGGCTTGTGGAGATGGATGTGGCATAGGTATCCTGCTTGTGTCACCTCGGGGGGCAACATATTCTTTTTCAATCAGATTACCTACCCCTTGCACCAACAATCTAGCAGAATATGAAGCGGTACGTAAGGGTATGGAGTTGTTTCTTGAGGCCGGAGCTGAAGAAGTGGAAATTATTGGGGATTCAAAGCTGGTGATCTCTCAGCTCATAGAAGAATATAGGTGCGAGAGTGAGTCACTTTTCCCTTTATGGGTACAATGTCAGGAGCTGATATTCCAATTTAGGTATATAAATTTCTATTGGATACCAAGGATACAAAATTCAGAGGCCAATGATCTTGCGCAGATGGCTTCGGGATACAAGGCTGTGGCAGACAGAGCCGATCTTCAGATACATCTGCTTTAACAAGGAGACTGGAGAGCCGATATCTTCAATTACTTGAAGGATCCGGCTCGGGGGGCACCTAAGAGGATACGTTATAAGGCCATGAAGTACATCCTGATAGGGGACGACATGTTCTACAAGACTTTGGAAGGGTTCTTGCTCAAATGCTTGGGGCTGATTGAATCCAATTGGCTCTTACATGAGGTCCACGAAGGCACTTGTGGGACTCACCAATCGGCTCATAAGATGAAGTCGCTGATTAGGCGATCGGGGTATTACTGGCCCACCATGCTTGAAGATTCAGGCATGTTAGAGGTTTTGAAAGATACAGATGGTACCAGCGTCAGTAATGAACCCTATCGTCAAACCATGGCCATTCAGAGGCCGGGGCATGGACATGATCGGCAAAATTAATCCTCCATCCAGCAAAGGCAACCAGTTCATTTTGGCTATCACAGACTATTTTACCAAGTAGGTGGAGGCCGTCCCTATGAAGTCAGTAGCATCTAAGGATGTCATTAATTTCATTAAAGAACATGTCATTCACAGGTTTGGGATTCCTCAGACCATCATAGCTGATGGAGGGTCAGTCTTCATATCAGAGGAATTCAGAAAGTTCGCTGCTGACATGGGCATCAAGCTGATCAGGTCATCTCCAAACTATGCTCAAGCAAATGGACAAGCAAATGATCAGAGCCTTATCAAGTTGATCAAAAGAAAGATCAATGAGCATCCTAGGCGTTGGCATGAAGTCTTATCAGAGGCATTGTTGGCATACCGTGTTTCGTGCCACAGGGCAACAAAAACTTCACCTTATCACCTAGTGTATGGGCAGGAGGCCGTGTTACCGTGGGAGATTACGGCCGACTCGAGACGTGTAGAGTTCCAAAATGTCCTAACAGCTGAAGAATATGCCACTCTGATGAACGACAACACTGAAGACCCTACGGAGCTCAAACTTTGGTTACTCGAGAAGATCAAAGAAAACAAGGCCAAGGTAGCCCGCGCGTACAACAAGAAAGTCAAGCCAAAAGAATTCCAAGTTGGAGATTGTCACACCCGGTTTTAAAGACAAACCGAATGCATAACTATATGTATGCCAGGATCAAGTTCCATACATATAGTGACTTCATTAGTGAATAATCAGCAACACTATCACGAAAAGAGAATTAAAAGACTATAAAGATTATCAGAGTTATACAGCTTATCCTGGAAACGAAGACTCCAAACTTCACAGGCAATCGACCGGGGTTGCGCAGGCCTAGAACTCAGCATCATCTTCAAAAGACTTCACATCACTTTCTCCTCTGAGCAGCAATTATAACAAGCATGAGTACACTTATGGTTGGTACTCAGCAAGTGTTGGGAAATATATGACATGAAGGCCAAAATCAAGGAAAGGCTGACTGGCTTACTGCGATAAGCAATTTTAGTTGGTCAAGTTTTATTAGCACCTGATTACTAAGGTATAAGTTCATACCAAAAACCCACATTAAAAGAAATAGAAGAGATATAGCACAAGCATAACCACAACCATAAATATGGTCCACAATAACCATAACCATAGCCATGGTCCACGATTTAATTCATCTTCAAGTTCAATTAATCATGTGAGGGTCCAAGCCGCTCGTAACCGTGAGCACGGCTGATATATCAGTTTTCACTCTGCAGAGGTTGTACACTTTACCCACAATTCGTGTCTCCCGATTTGCCCGAGGTAGCTAGCCTCTTAAACACTTCCGAGGTGAGTGGCAAGGGATTCACTACGAGGCCTTTACAAAGATTCCCTAACTTATGACAATCCGCTAAGGTTTCAGGCCGCAGTCCTCCCTAATGAGGAAGACACCTTACCCAGGAACATATCTACACCTCAAGAGGACCGGGCTATACCCCATCAACGCACTCCCCTCTTGCCCTTTCGTTAAGATCATCACAAGCTAGAGTTTCTAATTAATTAGCCAAGACCAGAGCCATATAGTATTGTGGTTGCACTGTTTTCCTGGGTGGTTCTCCATGTTCCGATTAAACATATAATCTTGTATTAACAACGCATAGCGCATGAACATGGATAAAACAGGTAAAACGTCATCATTGTTATCATCATGGCTATAAATTATTCCCAAACCGGAACCAGTTATAGCAACTAAGCAATAGCTACCCAACATAAATGATAAAACCCAGGTTGACAAGGAATGATCATAAAGACTAGGCATATCCTTAATTAGGATCCATCAAAATTAGGACACATGCATGCATAAAGAAAAAGTTATATTTATTGTGATTATTAGGATAAAAGCATGATCAAGGAAACACTTGCCTTTCTTTTAGAGAATAGCTGCTCAGAGTCTTCAACTCTTGTTCTTGAAACTCTAAATCTTCAAAGCTCTTGGATCACGCTCCTTCTAACGTCACACAAGCAACGGGCCCAAAACATACAAGCAAGCAAACAAACAAGAACGACTAAGAACAGATACAACAAACAAAAAGAAAGCTTTAAAAGAGCGAACTAGAGGATAAGGCTCGCTGCTACGGTCACGAGAGCACATGAAACGCGAAAAACGGAGCTAGGGTTGAAAAGATACAGCTATCGGGAGATTTATATTATAAAAGAATAAAAGAACGATAGGCTTTCATTTATTTTAATTTAGAAAACCAATGTAAAAGATATTCAAAAGAGAATATCCCTAATTATAATTAACTCATATTATATTTGCATTTATAAAGACGAAGTAGAACTTAGTCAAATTTTATATACAATTCTCTATGTATAAATTACACTAATTAAATAATTAATTAGAAAAGAAAACTTGCGAGAACATCTAAACGCATAACTTTATGATTCGTGTTGAACTAAACAAATTAAATTATAAATATATTTAAGTGGATATTAATCAAATTAACATTAGTTATGAAAACCGGAGAAAAGACTTAATTGGATTTTATTTCGGAAAACTAGATGAGAGGATATTATTCAAATTAAATTGATATTTAATTTTAAAGAGAGGAATTACGGCACAACAATGCTACTAAACGATAGCTTAGGGTTTTAGAAGACTAACGCAAAAAGAACGGATCGAAACGGATCTAAAACGCGGAAACTACGCATAAAACAGCGCTGCGAGGACCTATACGCAAATAACTATAGACTACAGGGGCTAGCAGCAAAGAATTGCAAGACACAGAAAATAATGCTTGCAAAACAGAAAAAGATTAGGGTTAGATCTGAAAAATTTCATGGTGGGGCTGGATTGAGAAGATGGAATAGATCTAGGGGGTTTTTCTGCAATATTTGCAAGACATAGGAATTTTCGCGGAAATTACAGAAGCTTCCAGGGACTAGATCGCGAAAAGCTTGAAACAGGCAGCAATGGTGGCGGCGGGTACTGTAGCTCAGATTGCCGGCGATTTAGGGCACGAGAGCTCGCGGGAAGCGGTGCAAATGAAAGAGGACGACAAGGGGATTCCTTTCCATACCTAACTTACCACGGGGACGCATCGTAGAGATCGAATTTCGCGGAGGAAGGAGGTGGCTGCGGTCTGTTTCTGTTTCTGCGCTGGTTCTGTTCTGGTGGTTGTCTGCTGCATACCTGGGCACTTGCAGGGGGGTTGCGGCTGCAGGAGGGAGGCAGGCAGGGGGCGGCAGGGCCGGCCTGCAGGGGGGCGCGGCGCAAGGACAGGGGCGGCGCACAGGGCAGGGGCGACGCGGCTGCTCTGTTCCTGCAGTGCTGGGCGCACCGGGGATGCATGGCGGTGGCTGTGCAGGGGCGACTTGCAGGGGGCGCGCACGGCCAGGGTGAAGGGCTGGCACGGCTGGTGCAGCAGCTGCTGCTGGCGGCGCCCAAGGGCAGGGGCGGCCTGGGCTGGGCGTGGAGGAGGAGGCGCACGGGGTAGAAAGATGCAATGGCGGCGCTCAGCAGGGAGATGCGATGCAGCAGGGGGACGCCCTGGGTGACGGCGGTGGTGGTGCAGGAACGCGAGCAGGAAAACGCGAGGCAGAAAGATGCGAGGTTAGGGTTACGCGAGCAGGATTTATAGGGACGTGGAGGCCTGAGATCTGGCAACCAGGAGGGCGCGAGGGCTCGCAGGGAGGGTGCGCGGCGGCGGTTGAGCAGCAGCCGAAACGAGCAAAAAGTTTGCGGGATTAGGGTTACACGAGAATTTATAAGGCACGCAGGAGCCGACGCAGGGGAGAAAATTAGGGCCGGCTACCGGGGAACAGGAGGTGCAAGACACGTTTAAATAGACCTGCAGATATTGTGCTGAGCTCCAACTCGAACGAGGATAAGGACGCGGCGGCGCATCGGGCTGGGACTCTTTCTTGAGTCCGGATTGCCCACGGGAGACGAGATTGGACCGACCAGCGGGTCCCACAATTTAACGAGCAAAGAGAGGATAGAAGAGGTAACGGAAAGACGAAACGAGAATGGCGAGCGAGTTCGGTTATGTGCCGAAACAGGTTCGGGTGAGGGCCGAACGTGAAAACGAGCTGACTGTGCTGGTTGAACATGAACGAGTTATTCGAGAACGTGAATTATAAAAGAGAGAAAAATCAGGCCGAGTCACTGGATCTGATGGTGATCGAACATCGTCGGAAAAACACTGAAGACGAGCCACGCGACGTCGTTTTCAAGCATGATCTGATCGAGGAGAATGGTTAGAGGATCAGGAGCTCGATGGAACCTCTTAAAGATTTGGAGATGACAAGGTTAAAAGGACGTACAACGAGATACGGCTTGGTCGGACTGATGAAAATCAAAATAGAAATACTTTCCAGAACACATTTTCAAGTTTAAAATAAATCTAGAAAAGTCCAGATAAATATTTTAAACCAAGAAAAATATATCCGGAAGAATCCCAAAATTTTCGGAGAAAAACTCGGGAGGTAAATTTAGGACACGAGGAATCCAAATAGAATATTTCGGACTCATGAAAAAGAATTTTAGAGCTTTCCAAGTAAAAAAATGGATCTAGCTCTTGGATAAATAGAATAATTCCCAGAAAAATCTTTAAAATTCTCGAAAAATCTTATTGATAGATGAACATATTGCAAAAGATAGTTACATCCTAAAATTGAATATTTTAGGGTGTGACAAAACTACCCCCCTTAAACAGAATCTCGTCCCGGGATTCGCAAGGGTTGGTGGCAAAGACGAGAGCTAGGGCAAAAAGATTTCATCAAGAAGACAACAAGATTTCAAGGCGGGTATCGAGAAAGGAGAGAATTTGGATTTGGATCTTCACTTGCTTTCAGCTGGATTGAGCAGAAGGCGCTACGAGAGATTCACAAGGGCTGGTGATTGGAAGGGGAGATAGAACATAGAGTTTTTTTTATAAGGGGTAAGGCAAGATGGCAAGATGGGTAACAAGAAAAGGAGGGAAGATGATTTGGTCTTCTTCACGTGCTTCCAAGCAGATGGGGTTGACGAGAGATTTACAAAACCTTGTGGTCGAAAGGAGGCGACAAGGTAACAAGATGAGTATCATGAAAGAGAGAAAATGGATTTGGGTCTTCTGTGCTAACTTTCGCTAAGGAGCAGGAAGACGGCGTTGACGAAAGATTCGTAAAGTCTAGAGATAGAAAGGAGAGATAAGGCAAAGAGCTTCTGACAAGGAGAAAAGCGATATGACAAGATGGGTATCGAGATAGAAAGATGAAATTTGGGTTTAGGTCTTTCTGCTAGCTTATGTTTTGGAACGTGAGGATATCATGGTTGAGAAAACTAAGGGAGAAATGATGTCATTGCAGGCACAAGCCTGACAACAAATCAACGAGCAAAAACAAGGAGTCTAAGCAGTCAACAGCAAAACAACAAGCATTACAAGCACACCAAAACAAACCATCAACCAATTGAAACTAACGTTTTACAACTGAAAAGGGAAAACCTCTTAAGCATGGGTCATATCCTAAAGCTTCAGCATTCTTGAGTTAGGCATCTCTCTCAGCTTGTCTGGCAGAACATTGACTTCTTGAGTGTAACGCCTATGAGTCCAGTGTAGTCTTCAGTTGCTCTAGCTTGACTTCTTGTAGTAGATGATTACTTCCATTCTTCGGGGTACAAGGTCGGACAGTCTAGCGTTTGTAACAAGAGGAGAGGAGAAAGAAAATAAATCCACTTGGAATAGAAGACAAGGGGATTTCCAAAGTGGCCAAACTTGAAATCAAAGAGGAGGTAAATTGGAACAAAATGGATACAAGATAACCAATGCCATGGAGGGTACACGCGGACAAGGAAAATTATGAAATGTAACCGCAATGGAAAGGAGGGGATAAAAGAAAAGGATACAGAGTTAGATAAAAGCAGCATCAAGAATGAGATAAATGAAGAAGGATGAGGAATAAACAACAAGAGGGTCAAGGATATGGTAAAATATGACTTTTATGTCAAAATAGATCTTAGAAAACGACCATTGCTATCTAGGCTGGCGTCCTACGGTCGACACAGCTCTGATACCACCTCTGTCACACCCGGTTTTAAAGACAAACCGAATGCATAACTATATGTATGCCAGGATCAAGTTCCATACATATAGTGACTTCATTAGTGAATAATCAGCAACAGTATCACGAAAAGAGAATTAAAAGACTATAAAGATTATCAGAGTTATACAGCTTATCCTGGAAATGAAGACTCCAAACTTCACAGGCAATCGACCGGGGGTTGCGCAGACCTAGAACTCAGCATCATCTTCAAAAGACTTCACATCACTTTCTCCTCTGAGCAGCAATTATAACAAGCGTGAGTACACTTATGGTTGGTACTCAGCAAGTGTTGGGAAATATATGACATGAAGGCCAAAATCAAGGAAAGGCTGACTGGCTTACTGCGATAAGCAATTTTAGTTGGTCAAGTTTTATTAGCACCTGATTACTAAGGTATAAGTTTATACCAAAAACCCACATTAAAAGAAATAGAAGAGATATAGCACAAGCATAACCACAACCATAAATATGGTCCACAATAACCATAACCATAGCCATGGTCCACGATTTAATTCATCTTCAAGTTCAATTAATCATGTGAGGGTCCAAGCCGCTCGTAACCGTGAGCACGGCTGATATATCAGTTTTCACTCTGCAGAGGTTGTACACTTTACCCACAATTCGTGTCTCCCGATTTGCCCGAGGTAGCTAGCCTCTTAAACACTTCCGAGGTGAGTGGCAAGGGATTCACTACGAGGCCTTTACAAAGATTCCCTAACTTATGACAATCCGCTAAGGTTTCAGGCCGCAGTGGTCATAACCCTCCCTAATGAGGAAGACGCCTTACCCAGGAACATATCTACACCTCAAGAGGACCGGGCTATACCCCATCAACGCACTCCCCTCTTGCCCTTTCGGTAAGATCATCACAAGCTAGAGTTTCTAATTAATTAGCCAAGACCAGAGCCATATAGTATTGTGGTTGCACTGTTTTCCTGGGTGGTTCTCCATGTTCCGATTAAACATATAATCTTGTATTAACAACGCATAGCGCATGAACATGGATAAAACAGGTAAAACATCATCATTGTTATCATCATGGCTATAAATTATTCCCAAACCCGAACCAGTTATAGCAACTAAGCAATAGCTACCCAACATAAATGATAAAACCCAGGTTGATAAGGAATGATCATAAAGACTAGGCATATCCTTAATTAGGATCCATCAAAATTAGGACACATGCATGCATAAAGAAAAAGTTATATTTATTGTGATTATTAGGATAAAAGCATGATCAAGGAAACACTTGCCTTTCTTTTAGAGAATAGCTGCTCAGAGTCTTCAACTCTTGTTCTTGAAACTCTAAATCTTCAAAGCTCTTGGATCACGCTCCTTCTAACGTCACACAAGCAACGGGCCCAAAACATACAAGCAAACAAACAAACAAGAACGACTAAGAACAGATACAACAAACAAAAGGAAAGCTTTAAAAGAGCGAACTAGAGGATAAGGCTCGCTGCTACGGTCACGAGAGCACATGAAACGCGGAAAACGGAGCTAGGGTTGAAAAGATACAGCTATCGGGAGATTTATATTATAAAAGAATAAAAGAACGATAGGCTTTCATTTATTTTAATTTAGAAAACCAATGTAAAAGATATTCAAAAGAGAATATCCCTAATTATAATTAACTCATATTATATTTGCATTTATAAAGACGAAGTAGAACTTAGTCAAATTTTATATACAATTCTCTATGTATAAATTACACTAATTAAATAATTAATTAGAAAAGAAAACTTGTGAGAACATCTAAACGCATAACTTTATGATTCGTGTTGAACTAAACAAATTAAATTATAAATATATTTAAGTGGATATTAATCAAATTAACATTAGTTATGAAAACCGGAGAAAAGACTTAATTGGATTTTATTTCGGAAAACTAGATGAGAGGATATTATTCAAATTAAATTGATATTTAATTTTAAAGAGAGGAATTACGGCACAACAATGCTACTAAACGATAGCTTAGGGTTTTAGAAGACTAACGCAAAAAGAACGGATCGAAACGGATCTAAAACGCGGAAACTACGCATAAAACAGCGCTGCGAGGACCTATACGCAAATAACTATAGACTACAGGGGCTAGCAGCAAAGAATTGCAAGACACAGAAAATAATGCTTGCAAAACAGAAAAAGATTAGGGTTAGATCTGAAAAATTTCATGGTGGGGCTGGATTGAGAAGATGGAATAGATCTAGGGGGTTTTTCTGCAATATTTGCAAGACATAGGAATTTTCGCGGAAATTACAGAAGCTTCCAGGGACTAGATCGCGAAAAGCTTGAAACAGGCAGCAATGGTGGCGGCGGGTACTGTAGCTCAGATTGCCGGTGATTTAGGGCACGAGAGCTCGCGGGAAGCGGGGCAAATGAAAGAGGACGACGAGGGGATTCCGTTCCATACCTAACTTACCACGGGGACGCATCGTAGAGATCGAATTTCGCGGAGGAAGGAGGTGGCTGCGGTCTGTTTCTGTTTCTGCGCTGGTTCTGTTCTGGTGGTTGTCTGCTGCATACCTGGGCACTTGCAGGGGGGTTGCGGCTGCAGGAGGGAGGCAGGCAGGGGGCGGCAGGGCCGGCCTGCAGGGGGGGGCGCGGCGCAAGGACAGGGGCGGCGCATAGGGCAGGGGCGACGCGGCTGCTCTGTTCCTGCAGTGCTGGGCGCACCGGGGATGCATGGCGGTGGCTGTGCAGGGGCGACTTGCAGGGGGCGTGCACGGCCAGGGGGAAGGGCTGGCGCGGCTGGTGCAGCAGCTGCTGCTGGCGGCGCCCAGGGGCAGGGGCGGCCTGTGCTGGGCGTGGAGGAGGAGGCGCACGGGGTAGAAAGATGCAATGGCGGCGCTCAGCAGGGAGATGCGATGCAGCAGGGGGACGCCCTGGGTGACGGCGGTGGTGGTGCAGGAACGCGAGCAGGAAAACGCGAGGCAAAAAGATGCGAGGTTAGGGTTACGCGAGCAGGATTTATAGGGACGTGGAGGCCTGAGATCTGGCAACCAGGAGGGCGCGAGGGCTCGCAGGGAGGGTGCGCGGCGGCGGTTGAGCAGCAGCCGAAACGAGCAAAGAGTTTGCGGGATTAGGGTTACACGAGAATTTATAGGGCACGCAGGAGCCGACGCAGGGGAGAAAATTAGGGCCGGCTACCGGGGAACAGGAGGTGCAAGACACGTTTAAATAGACCTGCAGATATTGTGCTGAGCTCCAACTCGAACGAGGATAAGGACGCGGCGGCGCATCGGGCTGGGACTCTTTCTTGAGTCCGGATTGCCCATGGGAGACGAGATTGGACCGACCAGCGGGTCCCACAATTTAACGAGCAAAGAGAGGATAGAAGAGGTAACGGAAAGACGAAACGAGAACGGCGAGCGAGTTCGGTTATGTGCCGAAACAGGTTCGGGTGAGGGCCGAACGTGAAAACGAGCTGACTGTGCTGGTTGAACATGAACGAGTTATTCGAGAACGTGAATTATAAAAGAGAGAAAAATCAGGCCGAGTCACTGGATCTGATGGTGATCGAACATCGTCGGAAAAACACTGAAGACGAGCCACGCGACGTCGTTTTCAAGCATGATCTGATCGAGGAGAATGGTTAGAGGATCAGGAGCTCGATGGAACCTCTTAAAGATTTGGAGATGACAAGGTTAAAAGGACGTACAACGAGATACGGCTTGGTCGGACTGATGAAAATCAAAATAGAAATACTTTCCAGAACACATTTTCAAGTTTAAAATAAATCTAGAAAAGTCCAGATAAATATTTTAAACCAAGAAAAATATATCCGGAAGAATCCCAAAATTTTCGGAGAAAAACTCTAGAGGTAAATTTAGGACACGAGGAATCCAAATAGAATATTTGGGACTCATGAAAAAGAATTTTAGAGCTTTCCAAGTAAAAAAAAAATGGATCTAGCTCTTGGATAAATAGAATAATTCCCAGAAAAATCTTTAAAATTCTCGAAAAATCTTATTGATAGATGAACATATTGCAAAAGATAGTCACATCCTAAAATTGAATATTTTAGGGTGTGACAGAGATCTGGTTTGGGAAGCGGTGTTACCATTGGGGATTTAGGAAGCAACGTATGGCAAGTGGTCTCCAAATTGGCATGGGCCTTATAGAGTTGACCAAGTCCTACCTGGGAACGCATACATGCTTGAGGAGTTAGATGGCGTCAAGTTTTCGGTGGCTGTCAATGGTCAACATCTCAAGAAATACTTCCCAAGTATGTGGGATGATGGGCAATAAAGCCGATGCTACGCATCAGGCTGTAAGCCGATACGTACAGATTGGTCCATACAAGTGAAAGCCGATGCTACGCATCAGGCTGTGAGCCGATATGTTCAGTTGGCCCGTACAAGTGAAAGCCAATGCTATGCATCAGGCTGTGAGCCGATATGTTCAGTTAGCCCGTACGAGTGAAAACCGATGTTACACATCAGGCTATACACAAGAAAAGATGCCGACACGTTCAATCGGCTTGTAAAAAAAAGAAGAGAATTCGTACCCAAGACACTGAGTTAGTCAAACAGCCGATGTATCACCATCGACTTTAGAATGGTAATTTGAGTACATGCAGGTTTTTGAATGACAATGGACAACAAGAGGTGATTACAAGGTAGTCTACTGAAGGAACTCATCGATGGCTGCGATAGCCTCAAGACAGACGCGGTCAACTTCAGTAATCACTGCTTCATCGTCCTTGTCCTCACCTGACACTATCTGCTGACTTAAAGCACTCAGCTCTGTGAGTTCGATCTTTAGCTGGACAGTCAGGTCCTCTGCTTCTTGTTTGGAGCGGACTATGAGGTTCTTCTCTTCTTGGATGCGCTACTCGGTTGCCCGAACCTTCACCTTGAGGTCTTCTAACTCCTTCTCCAGAAGTTGAAGCCTTTGAGAATGTGTAGAAGTGTCAGTTTTGGCATCCAGAACTGCCTTCTTCTCGTTGAGCAGTCGGCACCTCTCGGCAATATTGGCTTTTAAGGGGGCTTGTGAGCGACGAGCTTCAATACTTTTGCCGAGCCTGTTCTACCTTTTCCCGAAAGAAAGGAAGGTGTCCGGTTGGCCAGAGCTTGATCTGAAGGACTTCTGAGAGCTGGGGCTTGATATCCTCGAGAATTTGCCTCACTACATCGGAGTCCCGGACCAAAGCATCAATTGGAGCTGACAACAGGCCCTTTATATGGAGAAGTTGGCTGGTGACACCAGTCGGCTGTGGCTGATGATCATCCACTTTGAGTATGGCCGAGCTGATAGATGCAGGGTCAAAAGAGAGCAATTCCAAGAGGTTTAGACCCTGAAAGAAGATAGAAAATTAGTACGATGCAGGGAAAGGAAGATGCAAATAGCTCAGAGATATAACGCATCTTTTCTAGAGAAGGATTGATAGCCGATGAGGTGACAATCGGGTCCTGCAGATGCACCCTTTTTGGAGAAGGATTGATAGCCGATGAGGTGACAGTCGGCTCCTGCAGCTTCTGAAGGTTGACCAGAGTATCGACTGTTGTTGCAAGGTTCTCTGGAGTCTCCAGGATCGGATCCTAGAGGTTGACTGCTGTCACAGGGTTCTCTGGAGCCTCTAGGGTTGGGTCTTCTTGGCGCGCTTGCTCTTCCCCGCTGGAAATATCCACGATATCAGCCTGCAAGCAAGGAAGGAGCAATTGAGTCGAAATATACCTGTTCAGAGAACCAATTCTAAAGGGACAATCCAAACCTGGTTGATGTTCGGAGCTTCTTGTTCCATAGAAGATGGTCCGGCCTCCTTCTGAATCTCCCTAACAGTCATCTTTTTCGCCTTCATCTGGGCTCGGGGGGCAACAACGTCAAAGGCTCGCTTTCGCTTGGAAGCCGATTTTGCAGAATCATGCTGGATCCACATTATGACCTTTGATAGGGGAGGTGCGTTCTTGCTAAAGAGGACCACGGGGGCAACCGGTAAGAACTTGAAAGTGGAGCCATCATCGTTCTTGGGCTCCGGACCATCCTCCTGCTGTAGAGAAAACAAACAGAATTGAAGAAGGGGATAAGCGGAATCATGAGGAAGTACTAAACTGATGGTAATACCTCTTCCTCAGGGGCTTCATACTTAGCGTTAATCTGCTGCAGCATTGGCCCCATGGCTTTCCAAAAGACACGAGTCTTCCACATTGACCACCAATCCTCGAAGCCGATGGCCGAAGAAGTGAATGATAAGTCGACAGGGATTGGGAGGTGAAGATCATTGAACAGGCTATAGCATTTCTGGCTGGTGAGAATATCGGGCAGATCAGCTCTAGTTGTTGTCAGATGGTGAAGGAAGAAGTGGGAGGAACTTGCCCAAGGCCAAATTGCCGGGCTGCTACGACCAGCTATTAGAATTCATAACCTGGCTTGATGATTCTGTTAGAGGTGCTCATGCCAACTGGAAGGAAGCAAGGGCGAATCATGATAGAGTATAAATGTCGAGTGCTATCATCATCGGCAAAATCAGCCAATCTGAAGGTGATTGGGTTCTCAAAGATTTCGGAATCTGTGTAAGGAAGGAAGATGGGGTTGTCCAGACCTCTATAGAATATCATAAACCAGCTTGAGGCATCTATGGCGTTCAACTTGGTACCAGGAAGACTGTACAAAGCTTGGCCGAAGCTAGTACACCTGATTCGTTTTCCACTCTGATCTGGAAAAGGGTTATTGGCCAAAACTGGGAAGTTTGGGATATGGTTCTAAAAATATAGGTGAGCCCATAACTGGATGAACTACCAGGGACCACCGGTTCTAAGCTTCTTTTGGGTAAGCAGGCTCGAAGACATCAGGTGAAGATATCTATAGACTTCCCCAAGGAACAATTTACCAAGGCCAACAGTATTACCTTTGGCCAGTTAATATGCTAGGGAGAGGTAGTTCTTTTTTGGGGCAAGGACCGCAGAATATGAAGTGTTCCAACCAGAGATTCAGAAAGGCCGTATGTTCTTTCTCAGTTACAGGGCCTTTGGGTTTGATGTGCTGGTTTAGGTAGGCACCCCAGTTTGTGCACTCTGTTTTGGGGGACAATTTAAAGGGACCTCAGGCAGTTTGAAGGCAGAGGGGCTGGGAGATGCAATCTCCAAGCTAGTGATCATCATGATATCCATGAGGGTTGGAGTCATCGGTCCGTGGCCAAATAAAAAGCAGTTCAGGGCATCAGACCAAAAATAGCCGATGGTCTCCAGAAGGTTCTCATTCTTCTCAAGGGGGGACAATGATAGAGATAGAGCATCGGCTATTCCTATGGTTTCCCATGTGGATTGGTAGGTTTTTGCTACTCTGTTGTACCAGGATACCCAGCCCTCGTGAGGATTTGGCCAGGCACGTAGGCTATCGGCCTAGGAATCTAAATCTATGTTTTGGCTTACAAATGGGATCCTGTTAGCCTCACAAGAAATCAGATCTACTGGACTCTCATAAGAACGAGGCCCAAGACAGAAGGAATTGGGGGAAGGAGGATGCGCAAAAGAATGTCTGAAACCTGAAGAATCGATAAGAGCCAAATAGCAGGAAAGAATCATTTAATGCTTCAAGGGTTTGAAGAATTACTTCATTAAATTAGAAAAGAGTCCGAGTTTTACCTTCAGATCAAGGACGCCCGCATCGGCACTCGAGGGTTCCGCCATCTGAAGCTCCAATGGTGATCGAAAGCTCGAGATTGGATCTAGGGTTTGCTTCGCGAGTTTCAAGCTCGTGCTCTGAGGCTTCGACCTAGGGTTTTGCGATTGAGTTTATGAGCAAGGGTTTTCGTAGCGCAACTCGGATTTGGGGAACCCGTGTAGATTTTTTTCAGGAAAGTTCCGGATTTAAGAGGAAAATGGAATTGATTTGAGAATCGACTCAGACTCAGATCGGCATTTTGAGGAAAGGAACCGATGCGTTGCCATCGGCTCCCTGTGAATCGGCTTCTCAACATTTGTTGACTAAACATAAGATTTCCTTCATAGGGAAGATAATTGAAAAGGGGGAGCCGGTTGCTCCTGAAGCCAATCTATCAGCTCTGTACATAGCAATTGTTGCTAATCCTACGAACTACCAGCAGTAAGTGCGTGAGACCTTGCGGCGCTTGATCGGAGCGACTGCGCTGGCATCACTGTCGTCGTCGCTGCCGTCGTCTCCGCCACTATCATTACTGTAGCCGATGCAGTCATCGGTTTCTTCATCATCCCCTGATGACCCGCCACGAAGGAAGCCTCCTACTGCTGAGTCTTCCTCGGTCAACGTGCCATCGATTCCTGCTTCCAAGGAGGAGAAATTCCCCTCCCAAGATGTGTCGTCGTCATCATCTTCATTCAGTTCCCCTCCAAGGAGGAGTTGGAGATCTTCACCGTCGGTCAGGGATTCATCATCCTCTGACAAGGCCCAGAAATCCCACTCTTCCGCATCCCAATGCAGAGGAGCGCAGGCCTTGTACGCGGCTATGGGATCAGACTCTGGGGTCGCCTCTCGAGTGGTCTCAGATTCGATGGAGATGACGGAGGATGTAGAGGATGAAGAGGCCATTTGCGAGAGGAGGAGGAGCAAACTGCTGCAGTTGCTATCAGCTCAAAGAAGAAGATGAATGAATAGGTTGCCAGGTCAAGTATATAAAGTCAGGGATGGGATATGGATTGGCACCATAGCGATTTCCAAGAGGTTAAATGCAGAGTGGTCACATCCCGTTGAAGTGGAAGAGGCATGCGTGTACGGATCTTGGAAGTCGAAGAGGCGAGGCGATGGAAAGAAATGATTTCAGAATTATTATTGCCAAAACTAGGGGGTATGTGTTATCACTATAATTTGGTTGGGCCAGAAGGTGGGCCGCGAGCAAGATGGGCTCAGAGGATAATTACAATGGGCTTGTGAATCGGCTCCTGCGTGGGCGGTTTAAGGCCAGATTGGCCATGTATCTAGTTTAAGTTAGTTTAGATATAGTTAGTTAAGATTTGTGTTGCAGTCAGTCAGGATTGGTTAGGAGAGGCAAGTCTCCAGACTATAAATATGTACCCTAGACCACGAATGAGAATATAAGAAACAACAACCATTCGCAAACGACTCTCGGCGCATCGCCACCTCTATTTTAGGGTTTTCCCTCAGGTAAGTGCTACGCAGCCCCGATCACAGCATTGCTCCTACCTATTTATCTTTGTTTTCTCGTGCTGAAGCATTGTTGATGACGAGTAACACTAGTTATCTTAACGTTTATAGGGATGCATTGGCTTTTCATACTGTATTCGTGCATTGTTCATCACTTGTAAATGTTTAGCTGTCCTCGCGCCCGATCCCAGGTGCGAGGGCAGCGCCTTGCTCTGTTTTGATTAGTAGATCTAATCTGTTATGGTTAATCTTTGTTCATCAAAGATTTGGCTTAATATCTGCATGGTTAGGCCCTTCAAATGAGTTAAATGATCTGGCAATATGTTTGGTGCTTATATTAATGTAAAGAGGGGTTCCGAGAATTGGCTTTCTGCTGGTTTTTAGGCCACTGTTTAGGTTGCTATTATGTTATCCTTCGTATTTGTTAGGCTTAACCACGTGTAGGATGCTCCGGCTATGTGGTGAAGCTTTAACCGTCGTAGATTGAATCAGCTTATTGATTACAGAGCAAGCTCATATTAGTATCAGATATACGCATTTCGTTTAGATATACAGATCTGATCTGATACTAGGAGATAATCGGCTCTTTACAGCCGATACTGGGGACCACCTGAAGAGCCGATCACGGCTTGGACTTACGTTTGAATATGTCTGTGCATGCAGGAAACTAACTGAAATCACATCTACACCTTCCTGATCAGGTATAGGTCAGGTGGCATGCCTAGCAAACCCAGACGCCAGGTCGTGTGCTAGATCCTGGGCCGTTGACCGAGGGATCGGGGCCCACCAGTAGTCCCGGGAGCCTCTCGGCTCCTCGTGTTGCCTGTCGCTGCTCACCGGTGGGTTTTGACCGACAACACAGATATCTGTTGTCACTGATTTCCCATTGGCGGATATTCTCCACAATCGGGATGCCACTAGACGCATCTCCAAGTGGGCAGTGTAGTTAGGGGTTCTCTTCATTGACTTCAAGCCTCGCACAGCTATCAAGTCGCAGGCACTAGTTGATTTCATGGCAGAGTAGCGGGAAAATCAGATTTCAACTCTAGTGGACAGGCCAGAGCATTGGGTAATGTACTTTGACGGCTCTCTCAGTCTCGAAGGAGGTGGTGCTGGAGTACTCTTCATATCTCCAAAGGGGGAGCAAATCAAGTATGTTCTTTAAATCCTTTGGGAAGTGTCCAACTACGAGGCTGAGTATGACGTGCTTCTACATGGGCTCTGCCTGGCGATCTCCCTCGGCATCAAGCGACTATTTGTCTGCGGCGACTCGTTATTGGTTGTTCAACAAGTAAACAAGGAGTGGGATTGCAACAAAGAAGCTATGGGCGCATACGTAATGGAAGTACGGAAGCTAGAAAATAAGTTGGAGATTCATCATGTGATCCGAGACAACAATGTTGGAGCGGATGTACTATCCATGCTAGGTTCTACCCGCGCTCAGGTTCCAGCAGGCGTATTTGTCCAAGAGCTTAAGCACTCATCCATCAAGACTCCGGCTCAAGGCACCACCGATCCATGTGTGGGATCGGGAGGTCATGATGCTGGGTGAAGTTTGGAGGGAACCATACATCAACTTCATCAAGGATCAGAAACAACCCGTGGGCATCTCTGAAAGGAGCACAGCAGCTGCTTGCATCATGATATGGGTTAACGACAAGGTTTACAAGCACGGTGCACATTCAGGCGTCCGCATGAAGTGTGTCACAGGTGAAGATGGCTATAACATTCTATGCAAAATTTGTGATAGATCCTGCGGCAATCATGCCGCATCAATGACACTAGTCGTGAAGGCATACAGGGCAGGCTTTTACTGGCCCACGGCAGTATCAAGCATTAAAGATCTAGTCCGCTGGTGCCCTAATTGCCAGTTCTTCAGAAAGCAGTCACATGTCCCAGCTCATAATTTTATCACCATCCCACCATCTTGGTCGTTTGTTTGCTGGAGCCTTGATATGATAGGGCCACTGACAACAGCGCCAAGAGGTTTCACTCATGTGTTGGTAGCCATCAACAAGTTTACAAAGTGGACTGAATACAAGCTGATTACCAAGCTCACACTTGACAGAGAAGTCGACTTCATCTGCGATATCCTACATCGGTTCGGCTTCCCTAATATTATCATCACTGATCTTGGTACTAATTTCACAGCACACCTGTTCTGGGAATTCTACGAGAACACAACCATTAAGGTCAAATATGTGTCAGTTGTGCACCCAAGAGCCAATGGTCAGGTTGAGAGGGCCAATGGCATGATCCTTGATGGTTTGAGGAAAAGACTCTACGATGAGAATAGCAAAAAAGGTGGCAAGTGGATCAACGAGCTTCCACATGTCGTCTAGGGGCTACGAACTCAACCTTCCAAAGCCACAGGACATACCCCTTTCTTTTGTCTATGGGTCAGAAGCAATCCTCCCTGCAGACATCATGTTGAAATCTCCAAGACTAGAAATGTATGATGAAGGCGAAGCTATTGAAGCAAGGCAGTTAGAACTAGACTCAGTTGAAGAAGCAAGATGCAATGCCCTTGTCCAGTCGACTCGTTATCTTCAAGGAGTCCGACGCTACCACAATCGCAATGTCCAGGAGTGGTCATCTAGCATTGGTGACTTGGTCCTCCATTGCACCCAAGACGAGACAGGGCTACATAAGCTCAACTCACGATGGGAAGGGCCTTTCATCGTTTCAAAAGTTACAAGGCTAGGGTCGTATCAATTACAATATCCTGATGGCCAGGAGATCCCAAACTCCTGGAATATAGAACATCTACGGAAGTTCTATCCATAAGTGTAATTTATACACACCTTGTCAGCTGCATGTCACACCCTAAAATATTCAATTTTAGGATGTGAATATATTTTACAATATGTTCATCTATCAATAGGATTTTCCGAGAATTTTAAAGATTTTTCTGACAATTACTCTACTTATCCTAGAGCTAGATCCATTTTTTTATTTGAAAGGCTCCAAAATTCTTTTTCATGAGTCCCAAATATTTTATTTGGAATCCTCAAGTCCCTAATTAATCTCCCGAGTTTTTCTCGGAATTTTTGAGATTTTTTCTAGATATATTTTTCGTGGTTTAAAATATTTATCTAGACTTTTCTAGATTTATTTTAAGCTTAAAAATATGTTCTAAAAAATATGTCTATTTTGATTCTCATCATAGTCGGACCGAGCCGTATCTTGTTATACATCCTTTTAATCTTATCTTTTTCGAATCCTTAATATGCCCCATCGTACTCCCGATTCTTTAATCTTCCTTCCCGATCAAATCTCGCTCGAAACGAAATCATGCCTCGACTTCGGCATTTTCCGGTGATACTTCATTATCGTCAACGTCAGCTCTGGCGGCTACCATGCGCAAGAGCGAGGCCGTGTCGACTCGGTGTTCCCTGAGCATGAACGTCTAGAATTGGTGGCCATATCTGGACCGGTCATGTGTGCCTCGCTCTTCGCGTGCCTATGCCGCACTTACCGGCCAAGCCTGCTATCTCGTCGTTACAGTTTCAGACGTCATCTTGACACCGGACGGCTCTTGTTGCTATGCTCCGCATGCACTAGCCCGACCGTCAGCGTTCAAAAAAACGTGCAGCCGCTCAACCTTTCTCTATCTCTATCTCTCTATCTCGTTCTATCCGCGATCGATACTCGCTCTCAACCGGCCCGTCGGTTTGCGCCGGTGCATTTCCACCTCCCCGTCTTTCTTCTTTCCGCGGCCCAGTTCAGCATTCCAGACCAGCCCCAAATGAACCGGCTCGGCCAGCCCAGTTTCAGCTCTCGGCCCATAGCCGAAACTGTTTCGGGGCACGACCGAACCCTCAGCCTCGCGTCGCTTTTCCCTGCTCGCTAAACCCTCTGGCGCACCCTGTAAATCCTGCATCACCAACCCCGGTCTCCCAGCCCGATGCGCCGCCTTTCTTCCTGTGCCCTAGCTCCTGTACGCCTTCCTCTCACGTCCCTGCTGCCGCCGTCCTCTATTCTGTGCAGCGCCTCTCTCGTCGCGTGCGCCCCAACAGCTCGAGTCCCTTCATCAGCACCGCCGTCGCCCAGCCCCCACGCTGCCTCCTGCTACCGCGCCTGCTCCTGTGCACCGCCAGCTGCACCGCCCCTGCTCCTCCTTTCTCCCCCAGCACCACCCCTGTGCGCCAGAACTGCCTCTGCGCCGCCGCTAGGACGAGCTGCACCGCCACCAGCAGCTGTTGCTGCAGCCGGCCCCCCTCCTATTGCCGCCGGCCACCAGGGCGCCGTGCCCCACCTCTGCGTCGTCCCCTGTGCCACCCCTGCCCAGCGTCGTGGCACTGAACACAGGGACAGACGCCAGCCGCCCAGTACAGATGAGCAGAACCGCCGCCGAGATTTCCTCCGCAAAATTCGATCTCTACAATGCATTTCCGCTGCGGGTAAGGCATGGAATTGAACCCCCTCCCTCTCCTCTTTCTTTTCCCCCAATCCCTGCGCTCTCCCGTGGCCGAAATTGCCGGAATTTCAGCCCACAGTGGCCGCCGCCGCCATGATTGTGCTATTCCAAGCTTTTCGCAATTTAGTCCTTGGAAGATTCTATAACTATCGCGTAAATTTCTTTATCTTGTGAAAGTTATAGAAAATCCCCTAGATCTATTACATCTTCTCAATCCAGCCCCACCATAGAATTTTCCAGATCTAACCCTGAATTTTTCCTATTTTGCAAGCACTATTTGTCAGACCCGGGGCCACGGGACTGGGTACATAACGTAGTTTAAAGAGGTCTAAGAGATTAAGTCCGTCTTATCTCTTATTCATCTTGTTTATCTCTTATTTATTCCATTTAAATAGGAGATGAGGCTAACCGATACAGGGGGAATCTACTCGAGATATGTTCTGGTACGATTCCTTAGCTGGTGTTGGTTAGTATCTTTGTAACTCTAGCCTCTCGGATATATAAGGGAGGACAGGGACCTCTCTCAAAACGGACGATCTCTAAGTCATTCTATACAAAAGGCAATACAAACCACCATACAAGACGTAGGGTGTTACGCATCTTGCGGCCCGAACCTGTCTAAAGTTTTGTGTTCCTTGCACCTTCGAGTTCCTGATCTCGGCGTCTCCTCACTCAAAACTTACCACATTGGGTATATCCCTCGGTGGGCAGCCGGTTAAATACCGACAGCTGGCCCGCCAGGTAGGGGAGCGCGTCGAAGATCCACCGGCGAGCTCGATGGCATCTTTCAATTTCATCAGGTCACTTCCCTCTCAGGGTACGACATTCGTTTTTGGCTCGTGGGTCCGCATCGCAGATGGTGTGGGCAACTTCCGGCGATTCCTCGTCGACATGAGGCCAAAAACCTTCGCTGCGGATCCTCATAGCAACCTCGACAAGTTCGTCGACGAGCTCGACAACTTGCCGCTCCATACCTCCGCAGCACAGATCGAGATGGAGTCTGCTCCAGGCTCGACTTCTTCTGGTGTTGCGACAACTTCCCCTGGTTTGGACTTGTTCCAATCTAGGGATCCGCATAGCCGATCTCAACTCGGCTCATGCAAACCGGCCACTGATCTTCAGGAGGCCAACGTCTCTGGGTCCATCTCCATGTTAGAGAAGGACATGGACTTGCTGCTCCAGGACGGAAAGCCTGAAGCCACCGCGTGTCGGGGGGCTTCGGGTTGTTCTGGTCCCGGTGATCTGGTGATTACCTCTTTGCCGGAGGGGCGCATTGTGCATTGGAGGGGCATGATGCTCTCCGATCTACTCGAGGCAAAGGGTCGACTTGTGGCTCACCTCGAGCCATTGCCCTTTCAAGAGGGCAGGCCATTGGCCACCACGGCGGAGGGGTCGACTGAACTAGTCGATGAAAGTTCTCATGAGCTTTCCTCCCGCCAGGTGCTGATGGCCGAAGAAGGCGAGGACGATGGGGACCTTCCCATCATCAACTTTGAAGCAATCTCTGAAGATGAGATCACGGCCAACGCCGGTGACGAGAACGACGCTGATCGTGAGGCGCGGAGGGCCAGGAACAGGGCCCGCACAATCCAGCGGTGGAGGGCCAACGAGCGTTGGCGATCTATGCATCACAAGCTCGACCCTGAGTTCGCCGCCGTAAGCGAACGGGGTTTTAGGACTCCGGTGGCCAACATCGCCAGGGTGACGGCCATCCTCGAGCGCACCCACGATCCGGAAGTGCGTCAAGCACTTCTCTACGCGTAGAGGGCTTGGATCCAGCTGGATCAACACAACCCGGCGTCCACCATCACGGAGGAGCGCGTGGGTGAGAGTCGAAGTCAGGCTCACAGCCGAACGGCTGGCGGCCGTCCTCGACACCAGCTCAGCAACGACAACACCCGCGGGAGTCAGGCCCCTGGCGGGAGGCAGCAGCCACCGCAAGGGGGTCATCCGCGACAGGCCCATCATCGACCTTCTCCAGAGGACCTGCGCCAGCACATCAATGGAGGTCGCAACACGCGGACCGTGATCTCCTCCAGGCGCAAGGTCCGCGAAGAAGTTGAAACTGAAGGTACTGACTGTAGCGATCGATTCCCTGCCTTTTCTGCTCATTTTAGCAGCTACAAGTATCCGGAGGGCTTCAAACCGATCGGCAATACCAAGTACGACGGCAAGCAAGCTCCTTAGCAGTGGCTCCGTTGCTACTCCACGGCCATTGAGGTTGCAGGGGGGTCGAATATCACCAAAGTCATCTACTTCCCGATGGCTTTGGACCCTGCACCGCTTACTTGGTTGGAAAGCCTCAGCAACAACTCAATCGACTCCTGGGAGCGCCTCAAGAAGGTCTTCATCGACAACTTCCAGGGAGCAATTGCTCATGCAGGTACTCATCACGATCTTGCTCAGTGTAAGCAGGAACGTAATGAGCTCCTGCAGTCCTACACACGTCGCTTCTTCAACGTTCGCGCCACCATCGCCAACATCTCGGAGGATGACATCATCGATTGTTTCTGCAACGGCATCACCGACCCGGCCATCTACTGGGATTTCGGGCGGAACAGGCCGAAGACTGTTGCGAGCCTTCGTGATATGATGCACGATTGGTCCGAACAGGAGGAGAAGATGCGGGAGCGGTTTCCGCGGCATCAAGATAGCAATTTGCGGCACCCAAACGACAACCGCAACGACAAAGGCCCGCGGGACTTTTCGGGTCCACCCCGGAAGCGAAAGCTAGATGATGTCATCGCGGCTATAGATCATCCTTCGCGGGGCAAGAAGTCAACGATGCAGGAGGAGTTCGAGAAGCTCCTGCAGAAAAAGTGCCCATGGCATCCGGGCGCCAACCACGCCGCTATCGACTGCTACCACCTTCGGAGGACGTTCAGCAACTCTGGTGGCGGAAAGAAGAACAAGAAGCCTGCTGACAAAGAACCCGAGGATGATGATCAAGAGGATCACGGGCGCAACCCGAAATTTCAAGACGCTTTGAAGGTTGTCAACGTCATCTTCGGGGGAGACGAGGATTTTGGTTCCAGACGGGACCAGAAGCTGCTTCTCCGGGAGATTTTGTCCATCGAGCCGGCGGTACCATGACCACTCCGTTGGTCGGAGGTCCCCATCTCGTTCTCCCGCGACGACCAGTGGATGAGCTTTTCGAAGCCCGGTAAGTTCCCCTTGGTCCTGGATCCTGTGGTGGCAGAGGTCAAGCTCACCAAGGTCCTCATTGATGGCGGGAGTGGGCTCAGTCTCATCTTCGTCAGCACTCTGAAGAAAATGGGCCTGGATTTCAAGGACATGCTGGTTCCCAGCAAGTCCCCCTTTTATGGCATCATCCCAGGTAACACGGCACACCCGCTGGGTACGGTGGTCCTCCCAGTCACTTTCGGCACGCGGGAGAACTATCGTATCGAGTTCATCAAATTCGAAGTGGCTAACTTCGAATCTTCTTACCATGCCATATTGGGTCGTCCGGCACTCGCCAAGTTCATGGCAGTGCCGCATTACGTCTATCTGCTTCTTAAGATGCGAGGACTCAGTGGAGTACTCACCCTCCGTGGCGACTTGAAGAAGTCATACGACTGCAATCAGGAGGCGATCCAATATGCTTCGACTACTCGCGTGCCAGATGCTTCGGGCTGGAGATTCCTTGCAAGAAGGCCAGCAAGTCGAGCATCCAGTCAACTGATGATGTGGCCCTCAAGACGATCCAGCTTTAGGAGGGAGATTCATCTAAGACCGCTGTCATCGGTGTGGGCTTAGGTGACAAATAGGAATTCGCGCTCGTCAGCTTCCTTCGGGCTAACCGAGACATATTCGCATGGAAACCAGCGGATATGCCAGGGGTGCCCAGGGAGTTGATCGAGCATGCTTTGAATGTACACCCGAAGCTATGCCTAAAAAGCAACGCCTACGGAGGTTTGCCCACGACAAGCGTGAGGCCATTAAACGGGAGATCGCTAAACTTCTCGCGGCTGGATTCATTAAAGAAGTAATCCATCCAGAGTGGGTAGCGAATCCCGTTCTTGTAAAGAAAAAGAACAATGAATGGAGAATGTGTGTCGACTACACTGATCTCAACAAGCACTGCCCAAAGGACCATTTTGGGCTGCCGCGCATTGACCAAGTTGTCGATTCGACGGCTAGTTGTGTCCTTCTCTGTTTTCTCGATTGCTACTCAGGTTATCATCAGATCACGCTTAAGGAGGAGGACCAAATCAAGATGGCATTCGTCACCCCATACGGGACTTATGCCTACAAAATAATGTCCTTCGGGTTGAAGAATGCAGGAGCAAGCTATCAGCGTGCGATCGAGATGTGTTTCGCGGATCAGCTGTACCGGAATGTTGAAGCTTATGTGGACGACGTCGTCATCAAGACCAGGGCGTCCAGCGACTTGATTGCAGACTTGGAGGAAACATTTAGCAGTCTGCGCAGATTTCGGTGGAAACTCAATCCCACCAAATGCGTTTTTGGAGTACCTTCAGGGAAATTGCTCGGGTTCATCGTCAGCAACCAGGGCATCGAAGCCAACCCTGTAAAGATTATGGCCATCACTGATATAGAGGCTCTGGCCACAATCAAGGATGTGCAGAAGTTAACAGATTGTATGGCGGCCCTGAACAGGTTCATCTCCCGACTCAGGGAGAGAGGACTACCTTTCTTCAAGCTCCTGAAACGCCACGATAAGTTCCAATGGACGGAGGAGGCCGAGCGGGCCTTGCAGGATCTGAAACATCATCTTTAGTCACCTCCGATCCTTACAGCACCGTTGCCAGGGGAGGATCTACTACTTTACATCGTGGCCACAACTCATGTTGTCAGCAGTGCTATTGTAGTCGAGCGAGGCGAGGAAGGCCATGCGTTTGGAGTGCAGACGCCTGTCTACTTCATCAGCGAGGTCCTCTCCGAATCCAAGGTACAGTATCCAGCTGTTCAAAAGCTTTTATACGCAATCTTAATCACATCAAGAAAGCTACGCCATTACTTCGACGAGTACAAGATTACTGTGATCACGGATTTCCCATTGGGGATATTCTTCATAATCAAGATGCCACGGGGCGCATATCCAAGTGGGCAGTGGAACTGGGGGCTTTGTCAGTCGACTTCAAGCCACGCACTGCAATCAAGTCACAGGCTCTAGTCGACTTCATGGCTGAATGGAGGGAGAATCAAGTCCCCACTCCAGTAGACAAGCCAGCGCACTAGACCATGTACTTCGATGGGTCCCTCAAGCTCGACGGCGGCAGCGCTGGTGTTCTGCTTATTTCTCCACGAGGTGAACAATTGAAATATGTCCTTCAGATCCTGTGGGCGGTATCCAACAATGAAGCCGAGTATGAAGCCTTGCTTCACGGGCTTCGTTTGGCGATATCACTAGGGATCAAGTGACTACTTGTATATGGCGATTCCCCTCTTGTTGTTCAACAGGTCAACAAGGAATGGGACTGCAACAAGGAGACGATGGATGCTTACGTACAGGAAGTGCGCAAGTTGGAAAGCAAATTCTCCGGCTTGGAGGTTCACCATGTATTGCGGGAGCACAATGTTGGCGCGGATATCCTGTCCAAACTGGGGTCCACGTGTGCTCAGGTCCCGTCGGGAGTCTTCGTCCAGGAGCTCAAGCAGCCATCCATCAAGTCTTCTCCGCAGGTAACCATCGACGCGGGTCCCCAACAACCCGATCGAGAGGTTATGGTGCTGGGGGAGGACTGGCGAGAGGCTTTTATCGACTTCATTCGAGATCAACGGCTACCAGCGGGAATTGACGCCATGAGCGCGGAGGCGGCACGCGTCTTGCGAAGAAGCAAGGGCTTCATCCTGGTCGATGGCAAGCTCTATCGGCGTGGCGCTCGGTCAGGAGTTCACATGAAGTGTGTCACAAAGGAAGATGGTTACGACATACTGCGGGAGATGCACGAGGGCGTCTGCGGAAACCATGCGGCTTCAAGAACGCTGGTGGGGAAAGCATACAGGGCCGGTTTCTGGTGGCCCACTGCAGTGACCGACGTGGAAGATCTCGTGCACAGGTGCCAAAATTGTCAATTCTTCGGCAAACAGACTCATGTTCCAGCTCATAGCCTCATCACTATACCGCCATCTTGGCCTTTTGCTTGTTGGAGTCTCGACATGATCGGGCCCTTCACGACGGCGCTAGGTGGTTTCACCCATGTTCTGGTGGCTATCGACAAGTTTACTAAGTGGATCGAGTAAAAGCCGATAGCCAAGCTCACGCCAGATCGGGTCGTCGACTTCATCTCAGATATTTTGCATCGTTTCGGCTTCCCCAACACCATCATCACGGACTTGGGATCAAACTTCATGGCAAACCAGTTCTGGGAGTTCTGCGAGAATGCTTGCATCGAAGTTAAATATGTCTCGGTTGCACACCCAAGGGCCAATGGACAAGTCGAAAGGGCGAACGGCTTGATAATTGACGGCCTCAAGAAGAGACTTTATGAGGAAAACAGCAAGAAGGGAGGCAAATGGGTGCATGAGCTGCCACATGTCGTCTGGGGGCTTCGGACTCAGCCGTCCAAAGCCACAGGACAAACACCTTTCTTCCTTGTATATGGATCTAATGCTATTCTACCAGCCGATATCATGTGGAAGTCTCCAAGGGTCGAAATGTACAATGAGGGCGAGGCGGACGAGGCGAGGCAGTTAGAGCTCGATTCTGTGGAGGAAGCTCGCTGCACCGCTCTTGTTCAGTCAGCCCGGTACCTGCAGGGGATCCGGCGATATCATAATCACAACGTCAGGGAGCGGTCATTCAGTGTTGGTGATTTGGTCTTGCGTCGTATTCAGGACGAATCTGGCCTACACAAGCTCAACTCAAGGTGGGAGGGCCCGCTCGTCGTCAAGCAGGTTACAAGGCCAGGGTCTTATCGACTGCAATATCCTGAGGGTCAGGATGTCCCGAATTCCTGGAACATTCAGAACCTGCGCAAGTTCTACCCTTAAGACGAGGCCCGGTGATCGCTGAATCCCCGGGGGCTTAGAAGATTTATTTTCCTCGAATCAATTTGGAGGCTATGAGCCACATGATTCGGGTTGTACATTCCTTCTTACCTGCATGATGGCCATGGTCACGTGCAAACACTTACATAAATCGACTTCTCATCATGAATGTTGCGGGGGCTACGGCCACGTTCATCCCCTTTTGACTTAAGTTCCTGACGGAACCCTCGGCTCCGTCTAACTCCTCTACATATCGAGTTCCGCTGTGACCTTGGATGGTCGCACACGACAGCAGTCGCATTTTTCCAACATAATCGACCCGTTCGACTGGTTTATTCCCAGTTTGTTGGATAAGCTCGTGCAAGGAGCTGCCTCGACTACATCCTGCGTGGTTGCACCCAGAGTAGTCTCGTCCCTACCACGAACACGGCATACTCGCGGCAACGCCCGCGCTCGCTCCTAGCAAGTCCGATCCATCCGTCCGGGTCCTATCTAACTTGCGGAGCGCGCTCCTACGAGGAGCAACCCCGACTACGTCCAGAGTCGATGCACTCGGGGTAGTTTTGCCTTAAAGCCTGGCAATTGCGCGACGATGCTCGCGTTCTTTTCTAACAGTTTTAGACCCACGAGTTCGGGTTGTGGACAACTTGTTAGATAAGTTCCTACATGGAGCTACGGCTACCTTCAAGGTCGTTGCACCCAGGGTAGTGTCTACTACTTACGCCTTGTAAGCCTGGATATCAATTCAGCACAGGCACATACACAAGTAGAGACATCAAAAGAAACCATATATACAAGGAAGTGAATACTTGTTTTCAGTACCCTAATCCTACATTACACTTTGAACTATGTGTTCTGATACAGGTTGGGCCTCTAGGAGGTATCTGTCAAATTGCTCCTCGGTGCAGTCCGCCGCCATGCCTTGAGCAAATATCTCTAGCTTCGCGCTCGGCAGGAAGGACTTCACGATTGCGAGGGCATTGTTGACGCACGTGACAGGTGCCTCGGAAAGGAACTTCATCACCTTCTTTGGGGCCTCACAGAGACGCTCTAGCAAGGGGCGGGGGTTTGCTTCACCTTCTTCTGGTGGGTCCACCATGTCCACCAACTCCCGGGCGGCCCCCTGATGCTCTCGAGTTCTTCGCCCAGCGTCTTGATTCGCTGAAGGCTGTCGACGAACTGTCGCTCTGTGTCACCGATCACCTTCTGCAGCCTCTCGACGTCATCTGTACAGCGATAGAGCAAATTCTTCACGTTAGTAAGTAGCTCTTCTTTACTGATTAAGTTTCTCCTAAGCTCTGTGGTGGAAAGCTTTTCAGAACCCAGGGTGAGTCATACAGTGCAAAATACCCGAGGGAAGCAACGGTTTACCTTGGTGCGCCTTCTTTTGCTCCCTGAGCTGCTCCTTATGCGCCTCGAGCTCCTTCTTCTGCTCCTCGAGTTGTTGCTGGAGCTCGGCGTTGAATTTCTCAAGATGTACATTCTCCGTCTTCTCGTCATCAAGGCGCTTCCTCAGGGCATCGAGTTCCTTACGGTCACGGGCAAGGGTCTTCAATTCCTCTGGCTGCTTCCGGGAGTGGGCGATCACACTCTGCATAAAAAGGGAAAAGCCAGATTAGCAACTCGACGTAGCCACTGGCAGACAATGCTCTCAGGTCTTACCATGGTAAAGTTTCTTGGAGGTGGGCTGTGGTTTGAGGCGGAAGAGGAAGCGGAAAAGATCCCAGTGGGGTTCGATTCCAAGAAAAGCCTCGCAGTAATAGATGAAAATTGCAATGTGGCAAATCGAATTGGGGTTGAGATGATGAAGCTCCAGCCCGTAGTAAAACAGAAGGCCTCGGAAGAAGGAACAAGAGGGGAGGGCCAATCCCCGTTCAGCAAAATGGAGAAATGTGATGATTTCGTCAACATTTTCCATGGGGAACGGCTCACGGTACGAGGGGCGCCAGTTGACAAGGCTCTTTTCTTGTAGCAACCCCTCGGAAACTAGGTTCTTAAGATGGTTGAGGGAGCACTTACTGTGTGTCCACTCCACGGTCGACGGCTGCGCCTCTTTCTTCTTCCCCTCGATCTCCACCTTCTTGGGTGCCATCTCCAATTCACTGGCCACGAGATGCTCGGGGGCTGCGGGGAGAGGGGCGGGGAGGTCGGACGGGGAGGATTTTTGTGGAGAAGTGGCGGCGGCGTTTGGCTCTGTTTGGGGATTTTGGCGGTTCTTGGCAAAATGCAGATTGAAAGCACAGTTTTTTCCCACTGTTGTCGCAGGGTTAAATAACCAGCGGGGTGGGGAAAAGTTACTGTTCCGAAGTTCAAGGGTCGTTTTTTGGAATATTCCGAAGATGAGAGGTCATTTGGTGGACTGTTTGGATTAAATATTCAATTAATCATTTTTCAGGGCTAGTTAGCCCGAAAAAAGGGGTTTTTCGGGTTGATCATCTAGTTTCCATCATTTGTATCATCATTTTGGTACTTTTTCAAGTCATCATTTTTAACCTGCATGCCACGGTTTTTACATCCTTATCTCCATATTTGTGGGATTTGGATTTAAGGCTCGGGGGCTGCGGGGTACGTGGCATCGACTACTTATTTTTCAAATTTGAAAAGTAAGGAGGATTACAGACTAATGTGACCCTCAGCCTGATTCTTCGATTCAACCTAAGGCTTGGGGGCTACTCCATATGGAGTGCAATTTTTCAATCGCACACCATAATAAAATTTGGGGCATGAGCACCTCATAGTTTCGATGCAGCCAAGCGAGTACTTGAAGAAGGACTTCAAGACAAAGCTTCAGAAGAAGTCGAAGACTGCTTCGAAAGTACTCGATAAGCCTGCAGTACTCAGCTACGAAGAGCTCGGGGGCTTGTCAGACCCGGGGCCACGGGACTGGGTACATAACGTAGTTTAAAGAGGTCTAAGAGATTAAATCCGTCTTATCTCTTATTCATCTCTTTTATCTCTTATTTATTCCGTTTAAATAGGAGACGAGGCTAACCGATACAGGGGGAATCTACTCGAGACATGTTCTGGTACGATTCCTTAGCTGGTGTTGGTTAGTATCTTTGTAACTCTGGCCTCTTGGATATATAAGGGAGGACAGGGACCTCTCTCAAAACGGACGATCTCTAAGTCATTCTACACAAAAGGCAATACAAACCACCATAAAGGACGTAGGGTGTTACGCATTGTCACACCCGATTTATAAGAACATAAATCGAGCAATCATATATGTGCCAGGATCAAGTCACGCATATATACAACAGAATCATCAAGATATCACAACACGTATCTCGAAATAAAAACGTATAAATTATGAATGAATATCTTTATTACAACTAAATCAAGAATCAGTTCAAGGAATGCGGAAGTGTAAAATGAATACATGAAAAGCAGGGCGCCACAGGGACGTCAATTGGGAGACAACGCCTAGAAATCGTCGAGTCCGCTGTTGTAGTCCTCCACGTCGCCTGGTACTGAGCAGCAGTCGAAGATATCCAAAGAGAACAGAAGAGAGGAAGAGGCAAGGGTGAGTACACAGCTTGTACTCAACAAATATAACATAAATTATGAGGCTCTAAGGTTGGCTGACTCAACTACATTAGCTTTTAATCTTGGCAAATTTTATTTAAGCTATTTACTACAAGTGGATGAATTACCATAACCCGAATTACATAATAATTAATCAGGATTTAATAAAGCTACTGAGAAACCAAGCCAAACCAAACCACGAAGATAACCCCGCTAATCAGACGGAGGATCTGGGCCGCTCATGACTGTGAGCACAGCTGATGTATCAGTTTTACACTCTCGAGAGGTTGCACAACTTTACCCACAAGTCGTGAGCTACGCTAGTTGTTCATCACACTTCCTTAGGTGAGATGGCTAGCAAGCACACTACGAGACCGTTACAAAGGATCACGTTGGTAAGGTGTAACCGCTAAGGATTCTAGATCAGCGACGATGGGGCCCACCTCCGGGGGTACAAGACACACAGCACAGACCAAGCCGGAGGAGCAGGGACCATTGAAGCTTACCACCCCTCTTGCCCCGCAGGTAAGTTACTCCCGAACCAAAATGACCTAATTAGTAAGTCAAGACCGTCCCATTCCAGTCTTGTGGTTGCGCGGTTGTCCCAGGTTGTCGCTCTTTGAACCGGTCCTTATGGAGAGTGGCCAACCAAGCACTAAGCACCGTGCTGGCCCCCTAAACCAAGTTTCTACAAAAATATCTTTTAAGGAGACGTGAGCCGCTCAAGCACACAGCACAGAGGGCCACTCTAATTATTAAGTTGCATATAACCATTAATCAAATTAATTAAAAAGGACCAAGATGTGTAAGAGCGCAGCACCTAGCACAACTAACCAAAATGCAACCCAAGGCGTATATATATATAGGATAGAAGGTGGCTAGGAAGTCCTTATAGGCATACAATATTTAAATGCAGTATGAAATTGTGTTTAAAAGTGATAGGGTATTCATGTTATACTTGCCTTCCTCAAAGTTCTCCTGCTGCTGCTCAAACTGCTCTGCAGAAAGGGACTCCTGGTACTCGTCCAAAGGCTCAGCGTCTACTCACGATCGCAACGTCAAAACATGGCCCAGCACATACACATACATGCAAACAAAGACAAAAGATAAGAAACAGTACATCATTACATAAAAACAGCACACAAAACTATGGTAGAACTGTTCTACACGCTACAACAATCGCGTGAGCGCAAAAACCACCTAAAACGGAGCTAAGACGCGGAATCTAGAGCTAAAACAAGGTCCAGGGGCTTTTCTGTAAGAAAACAGAAGTTCCCAAGGGGTTCTGCGCAAAAACTGAGTACTAAAACAAAATTAACCCATAAACTTTGGTTTTAGACTGCAAAACCACGCGTCCAGGCACAGCGGACCCTATTTCTGGAAAGTTCAAGGGCTTTGGTGCAAAAACAGGGGCTTAACTGGAATTGTCTTTGAACGGAGGTGGACTGCGGGCTGATTTCGGGAAAACCCACGGGCTCTTTAGCAAAAAGACCAGGCTGAACCAGGTATCTTCTAATCTGAGCCGTCGGATCTGGATCGAACGGTTCGAACCCGATCTAGTTCGGATGGTCCGATCGGGATCGGACTGGTCCGATCTGGTTGGGCTCGCGGAAACGGCGGGTCTGCACGGCGGCGCCCGCCGGCGACGGCGTTCCGGCCTCGGGTGCAGCCTACGGTCCATGATAGCTAGCGTAAGAGGTAGAGGGGAATGTGCTGATGCTCACCGAGGGCTCGAACTGGCCGGAGAAACAGCGTAGGGTGGTCGGCGGCGAGGGTCGAGCGGCGGGGACGGGCGGCGCTCACGGAGGAAGTGATGCAGGGGCCTCCGTGCTTCTGGTCACCGTGGATCGACTCGTGGAGATCCTGTGAAGAACCTACGGGGGTTACGGAGGTCCGGGGATCACCAGCGACAATCAATTTTGATAGAGACCGAGCTCACCGGCAATGGCGGTCGTGGCGAAATTCGACGGCGAGAGCGAGCTGGGCGCGGCTAGGGTTGCGGTCGCGGTTTAGGGTAGTCACAGGAGAGGCGGCCTGGTGCTTAAGAGGCGGCGGGGTTACCCTATGCGTGCGTGCCGCGGACCCTGCGGTGAAAGCGGATCGCGCAACTGATTTGCAAACTCCCGGGCTTTGGGGTTCAGCTTCTAGAAGGTGAAGGCGCCGGCGAGCCTGGTCGGTGGGCCTCAAGCATGCTCACCGGGGGCGGAGCGGGGCCACGGGCAGCGAGGGAGCAGCCGGGACAGCGGAGGAGGGACAGGGGAGGTCAGGCACGAGGAAGAGGAAGGAAAGGAGAAAGGCTGCCGACAGGTGGGGTCGAGCTGGGGAATGACTGAGAGAAAAGAAGGAATGACTGAGAGAAAAGAAGGAATGACTGACCTACTTTCCTGTTTCCTCCCTTTTCTTTTTCAAACCAACTCGATTCTATTTGAATTCAACTCAAATTTGAATTCAACTCCTATGCACTCAATCAAATAAAACTTATGCACCAGCATGAATGCACAAACATGTTGAACCTAAAATAAATTTTAATTCTTTGTGAATTAAATTATAAATAAATGCAAGCTAGGCAAAATAAATCCTTAGAAAATTATTGGAGCCCAATTAAATTCATTATAAATCTCGAAATTTTACCTTAGGGTGTTACAAACCTACCCCCCTTACAGGAATCTCGTCCCGAGATTCAGATAGGCTAGCTAGCAAAGAGATCGGGATATGTCTTCCTCAACTCATCTTCTCGCTCCCAGGTAGCCTCATCCTCGGTGTGATGACTCCACTGAACACGGCACATCTTGATCTTCTTGTTCCTAGTAACTCTCTCAGACGTCTCCAGAATCTTCACTGGATGCTCGGTGTAGGTCAGATCCTCCTGTACTTCCAACCCTTCCAAGGGTGCTTGCTCTTCCGGCACTCTCAGGCACTTCTTCAGCTAGGATACATGAAACACATCGTGCACTCCTGAGAGGTTGGGAGGCAACTCCAAGCGGTATGCTACTTCACCCTTCCGTTCCAACACCGTGAACGGACCAATGTACCTAGGGGCTAACTTCCCTCTCACGTTAAACCTGCGGATCTCTCTCATCGGCGAGACCTTCAGGTACACATGATCACCCACTGCAAAGGTCAAATCTCGACGACGAACATCCGCGTAACTCTTCTGACGAGTCTGAGCGACCCTCAGGTTCTCTCGCACCTGCTGTACCAGCTGTTCTGCCTCCTCAACAACATCTGGACCAAATACCTGCCTCTCGCCAATCTGATCCCAATACAGCGGAGTCCTGCACTTCCGACCATACAGGGCCTCGAAAGGAGATTTCTTCAGACTGGCCTGATAGCTGTTGTTGTATGAAAACTCTGCATACGGCAGGCATTTATCCCAGCTGGTACCATACTGACTAACGCAGGCTCGAAGCATATCCTCCAACACTTGGTTGGTTCTCTCTGTTTGCCCATCTGTCTGAGGATGATAAGCAGTACTGAAACGCAGCTTCGTATCCAACGAGTCATGCAACTGCTCCCAGAACCGTGAAGTGAACTGAGATCCTCGGTCAGATATGATCTTCTTCGGAACTCCATGCAGACAGACGATCATGGAGATGTACAACTCTGCGAGTCTGGCACCAAAGTAGTGTTCACCAGAATGAAGTGGGCAACCTTCATCAACCGATCCACTACTACCCATATGGAGTTGTACCCTTTCTGAGTATGAGGCAATCCAACAATGAAGTCCATAGTGATCTCCTCCCATTTCCACTCTGGAATCTTCAATGGCTGCAATAGACCTGCTGGCCTCTAATGCTCTGCCTTGACACGCTGACAAGTGTCACAGATAGCCACGTACTCCGCAACGGAACGCTTCATCCCATACCACTAGAATCATTCCTTCAGGTCGTAATACATCTTGGTGCTGCCCGGATGAATGGAATATGCCGTATCATGAGCCTCGCTCAAGATCAGCTTCCTGAGATGATGTGACAAGGTACCCTGATCATCTTCTCTCAAATGAGGTGCCTTGCCAACCTTGAGCAGTTCACAGATCTCCTGCAGCTTCTTATCATCTTTCTGATGCTGCCTGATCTCCGCCTCTAGAGTGGGTTCTGCCTCGAATGATGCACTCGAGGTGTGATGCAAGAAACCCAGACTCAGCTGCTCAAACTCCTCGCATAACTCCTGAGGCATCTGAAAAGCCACGGCCATGTTAACATAGCTCTTCCTGCTCAGAGCATCTGCTACAACATTGGCCTTGCCTGGATGGTAGTGAATCTCCAGGTCATAATCCTTGACCAACTCTAGCCATCTTCTCGGCCGCATGTTCAGCTCATTCTGAGTGAAAATATACTTGAGGCTCTTGTGATTGGTGTAAATATCACACCTCTACCCAAACAAGTAATGCCTCCATATCTTTAGAGCATGCACAACTGCGGCTAACTCCAGATCATGAGTGGGATAATTCAGCTCGTGCCGGCGCAACTGCCGCGAGGCATAAGCTATCACTCTGCCTTCCTGCATCAGAACGCAACCAAGACCATCCCTCGAAGCATCACAATACACTGTGAACCTCTTGCTCTGGTCTGGCAGAGTAAGGACCGGCGCCGTAGTCAACCTCTTCTTCAGCTGCTCGAAGGCATTCTGACAATCATCAGCCAAGAGAAATCCACACCCTTCTCCAGCAAGGAAGTCAAAGGCTTCGCAATCTTGGACAAATTCTCAATGAACCTCCGATAATAACCTGCTAAGCCCAGAAAAGAGCGGACTTCCTTCACCATCTGTGGTACCACCCAATCAAGCACATCCTTCACCTTCCCGAGGTCCACCGCAATACCCCCCTTGGAGATGACATGACCAAGGAATGGGACCTCGTCAATCCAGAATTCGCACTTGCTGAGCTTGGCGTACAGCTTGTGCTCTCTGAGCCTCTGCAACACAAGCCTCAGATGTTTCTCATGCTCTGCCTCTGACTTGGAATATACCAGGATATCATCAATGAATATCACCACAAAGGTGTCCAGATAATCCATGAAAACCTTGTTCATCAGATGCATGAAGAAAGCCGGAGCATTGGTCAAGCCAAAGGACATGACCGTATACTTGTATAGCCCATACTTGCAGGTGAATGCCGTCTTCTGGATATCCTCAGGACGAATCTTCAGCTGGTGATAACCCGAACGCAGATCAATCTTCGAGAACACACAAGCACCCTGAAGCTGATCAAAGAGATCCTTAATACGAGGCAATGGGTGCTTGTTCTTGATGGTGACTACATTCAGATCCCGATAATCAACGCACATTCTCTTCACACCATCCTTCTTCTCTACGAGCAAGACAGGAAAAGCCCAAGGAGAGAAACTGCGACGGATATAGCCCTTGGCTAGCAACTCGTCAACAGTCTTCTTAACTTCCTCATGCTCGACGAGTGCCATACGATAGGGCCGCTTAGCAATAGGAGCTGTGCCAGGCAAGAGATCAATAGAAAACTCAATGTCGCGATCAGGCGGCATACCTGGCAAATCATCCGGAAAGACATCCAGGAATTCAGACACCACGCGAATACCATCCGTGGGTCTAGCCTCCATCTGACAAAGAATTCCAGAAGGCTCCGAAGCACTGACTGTGACCTCCTATCCATCCGGCGCTGACAAGTGGACAGTCCTCTGAGCACAATCAATCTTGACACCCCATCTAACAAGGGTCTCCATTCCCAGGATTACATCGATACCCTTGGTGTCTAGCACCATCAGATTAGCACTGAACTCTACCCCCCTTATGACAACACTGACTCTGGGACAGAAGATATGAGACCTCAACTGCCCTCCCGGTGAAGATACTAGCATGCCCCTCTTTAAGGTGCTAGTATGAATGCCATGATGCTCAATGAAAGACCGAGTAATGAAAGAATGCGTAGCACCAGTATCGAAAAGCACTGTAGCAGGGTGAGTATTGACCATGAACGTACCAATAACCACGTTGGGAGCCTCGGCCGCTGACTCGGCCGTCACGTGGTTCACCCTGCCCTGGGATGGCGCCTTGGGCTGAGCTGTGCATCCCTGCTGTCCAGACTGCGCCTTCCGAGGACAGACGTTGGTGTAGTGTCCCGGCTCGCCACAGTGGAAGCACACTCGTGGGAGTGCTGGAGCCTGCTGCCCAGGAGGAGGAATAGGCACTCCCTGCCGCAGAGCTGGTGGAGCCGGTGGAGTAGAGCGTGCCGGAGGCACTGGAAGCCTCTGGCCCTGCCCCGCCTGCTGCTGCTGCTGAGGATGAGGTGGGTACTACTGCTGGTGCTGCTGGTACTGCTGGACCTACCTCTAGTGCTGCTGCTGCTGCTGCTGCGGGTACTGGTACCGGGGCCGGGTGTTGGTGCCAGACGCAGCAGGAGCCATCTTCCTCTTCTTGTCCTCAATCTCCCGGCGCTTGCGCTCGGTGTTGAGGGCAGTGTCAACCAGTTGGTTGAAGTTGTCGAAGCGGTGGTTCATGAGCGCATACTCCGGGTGGTCATCGAGTCCCTCCCTGAAGCGCTCCTACTTATCGCCATCATGGGCGACCTCAGCGGGGGCGTAGCGAGCAAGCTGGAGGAATCGATCACGGTACTCGGTCATCGTCATAGCTCCCTGAAATGATAATCACCGGAAAAAAGGAGAATGGGAATTACTCAGCATTTCCAATTCCACGAAGATAAACAAGGGTGGGCTTGAGCTCAAATAGGAATTGCGAAAAGATTTTTACTCTAGTTTACCTGCTTAAGCGCAAGGAACTCCTTGTGCTTCATCTTCATCACTCCAGCAGGGATGTGGTGGTGCCTGAAACGCTCCCGGAACTGGACCCAAGTGAGGGCGTCGCGATCCCGAGCTGGGTATGACTCCCACCAATCGAGAGCTGAGCCTCGTAGCTGCCCTGCTGCGTACAGGACTCGCTCCCTGTCGTCGCACTGAGCGACATCCAACTGACGCTCCATCGAACGAAGCCAGTCGTCAGCCTGGAGTGGATCAGCCGCATGAGAGAACGTTGGTGGGTGACCCCTCAGAAAGTCCGTGTGCCTGTCGCGGGGCTGCTGTGGTGGAGGAGGTGGCGGCTGAGCATGGATCTGCTGCAGTGTCTGAACTCGAGACATGTTCTGGTACGATTCCTTAGCTAGTGTTGGTTAGTATCTTTGTAACTCTGGCCTCTCGGATATATAAGGGAGGACAGGAATGTAACACCCTAATGTATTTTTCCCTAATTTTAATGAATTTATTTGGGCTTAAATAAAATTTCCAGGGCTTTCTCTAATTTGTCTTGCATTTAAAGTAATTATATAACACACGGGAATAAAATTTATTATAAGAGCAACATGTTTGTGCATTCATGCTGGTGCATTGTTTTATCTGTGTTGGGTTTGAATTCAAATTTATTTGAATTCAAATAGTTGGTTTGAATGTTTGAGTGTAGAAAAGAAGAAAGGAAGGGGAAAGGAAAGGAGTCCAGCAGCCGGCCTGCTCTCTCTCCCTTGGCCCGGCCCAGCGCTTCCCTCCTCTCTTTCCATTCCCCCGCATGGGCCACGCGGCCTATTCCCTAACCACGCCCGAGCCCTCCACGCCGGCCCATCCCTTTCCTCCCTCTCTTTCCTCCGCAGCCAGGCAGCCCGTTTCCCTTCTCTCCCTTCCCCCTCCCCCGCGTGGGCCGTGCCCTGGCCCAGTCTTCTCTCAGCCGCGCCCTCCCTTTCTCTCTCGCTGGCCGCCCGACCCCACCCGTCAGTCCTTTCCCCTTCCTCCTCGCGCTGCCCTCTGTTCCGCTGACCCCCGCCCCGCCGGCCGCACCTTGGCAACCTGGGCCCGCCTCTCTGCCTCGCACCCGCGCCGCACCCCGGCCCGCGACCGAGCCCCTTTCCAGAAGCTTCGCCGCCGAGCCAACGCCGCGCGGGGTAGTTGCGCCTGATCCGTTTCCCCCGCGTGCCACGATCCCCGCCGGGATTCTTGCGCCAGCTCGGGCACGCGCGCCAGAGCTTACCCATTGCCCTTAAGTGATTCCCCCGCACGCCCTGGAGCCCAAACACCAAAGCCCGCAAGCGCTAGCCGCCACCGCCGCCCGTTGAAGCTTAGCGGAGGCGCCCTGCTCCGCCGAGGTCCGTCGGCCCCGACCCGCCTCAGGCCTTTCTTTCCCCCTCGGTGAGCACCTCAGCGTTCCCAGGCCCTTTTTTGCATTGATGTTGTGGTCTCTAGCCTCCCTCAGCGACCGGACCGCCGTCCACCCATGGCCGCCGCCGCACCGAGCCGCTTCCACCGCCGGGCGGACCTTTCCAGCCGCCGTAGGCTCGGGCCAACCGCTCGGATAAGTTGCCCAAGCTGCCAGCTTCCCCCAGAGCCCGATCTCGTGCTGGATGAGGCCCAGATGGCCAAGACGGGCCATCTCCGGCGAGGCGCCGCCATGGAGGCCGTGCTCCGGCGAGCAATCGCCGCCACAGGCCCCTGTTTCCGTTCCCCTTTTGGTTCTGGCCGCCCGATCCACGATCCACGGACCAAAATAGAACCCGCGTACCCCTTCATTCCGAACCGCCGGATCCAGATCCAACCGTTCTGATTAGATCTTACCGCTTCAGCCTGGCCATTTTGTTAAAGAGCCCCTGCGTTTTCCAAGAATAAACCCGCAGTCCACCCGTAGTTCAAAAGTAATTACGGTTGAGTCCAGTTTTATTCGTTTTGACCCCTGCGCTTTCAAGTTTTAGTAACCGCAGTCCAGCCTAGGGTTTTTAGCCAGCTAACCCCTATGTCTAGGGTTTAATTGCGCTTAGGCCCCTGGTTTTTGTCCAGAACCCCCTGGAAGCTCCAGTTTTCTTACAAATAGGTCCCTGGATCTTGTTTTAAGCGCAGTTTTCGCGTTTTAGCTCCGTTTTAGGTGTTCTTTATATCCACGCGATCGCGGTAACACGTAGAATCGTTCTAGCATAGTTTTGTGTGCTATTTCTATGTAATGTTGTACTGTTTCTTATATTTTTGTCCTTGATTGCATGTATGTGTATGTGCTGGACTATGTTTTGGCGTTACGATCATGAGTAGACGCGGAGCCTTTGGAACAGTACCAGGAGCAGCCATCTTCCGAGCAGTTCGAGCAGCAGCCGGGAGAGTACGAGGAAGGCAAGTATAACATGAACCTCCTATCACTTTTAAATACAATTTCATACTGCATTTTAATACTGTATGCCTATAAGGATTTCCTAGCCACTTTTATCCTGTATATTATACCTTGGGTTGCACTTTTGGTTAGTTGTGCTAGGTTGCTGCGCTACAACATATCTGGGTCCTTTTTAATTAATTTGATTAATGGTCTTATGCAACTTAATTCTGGAGCCGACCCTCTGTGCTGTGTGCTTGAGTGGTTTGTGCATCCTTAAAAGATATTTTTGTTAGAAACATGGTTTAGGGGGCCAGCACGGTGCTTAGTGCTTGGTTGGCCACTCTCCATAAGGACCGGTTCATAGAGCGACAACCTGGGACAACCGCGCAACCACAAGACTGGAATGGGACGGTCTTGACTTACTAATTAGGTCATTTTGGTTCGGGAGTAACTTACCTGCGTGGGCAAGAGGGGTGGTAGGCTTCAATGGTCCCTGCTCCTCCGGCTTGGTCTGTGCTGTGTGCTTGTACCCCCGGAGGTGGGCCCCATCGTTGCTGATCCAGAATCCTTGGCGGTTACACCTTACCAACGTGATCCTTTGTAACGGTCTCGTAGTGCGCTTGCTAGTCATCTCACCTAAGGAAGTGTGATGAACCACTAGCGTAGCTCACGACTTGTGGGTAAAGTTGTGCAACCTCTCGAGAGTGTAAAACTGATATATCAGCTGTGCTCACAGTCATGAGCGGCCCAGATCCTCCGTCTGATTAGTGGGGTTATCAACCTTTGGTTAGGGAGATTCCCCGGGTGGTTTTGGTTTGGATGGTTCTCAGTAGTTTTTAATTAATACTGATTAATTTCTTATGTAATTGGGTTATGGTAATTCATCCAATTGTAGTAATTAGCTTTAATAAAATTTGCCAAGATTAAAAGCTAATGCAGTTGAGTCAGCTAACCTTAGAGCCTCATACTCGTGTTATACTTGTTGAGTACTAGTTTGTACTCACACTTGCCTCTCTACTCTTCTGTTCTATTCCGGACATTTTCGATTGCTGCTCAGTGCCCGACAACGTGGAGGATTACGTCAGCGGCTTCAACGACTTCTAGGCGTTTGTCTCCCAGTCGACGTCCCTGTGGCGCCCAGCTCTTTATGTATCTCTTTTACGCTTCCGCAACTCTTGAACCGATTCTTGATTCGGTTGTAATAAAATAATTCATTTATGATTCATTTACGATTTATATTAATGTTATTCCTGACATGTGTTGTGATATCTTGATGATCTGTTGTATATATGCGTGACTTGATCCTGGCGCATATATGATTGCTCGATTTATGTTCTTATAAATCGGGTGTGACAAGGAACCTCTCTCAAAACGGATGATCTCTAAGTCATTCTACACAAAAGGCAATACAAACCACCATACAGGACGTAGGGTGTTACGCATTGTCACACCCGATTTATAAGAACATAAATCGAGCAATCATATATGCGCCAGGATCAAGTCACGCATATATACAACAGAATCATCAAGATATCACAACACGTATCCCAAAATAAAAATGTATAAATTATGAATGAATATTTTTATTACAACTGAATCAAGAATCAGTTCAAGAAATGCGGAAGCGTAAAATGAATACATGAAAAGCAGGGCGCCACAGGGACGTCAATTGGGAGACAACGCCTAGAAATCATCGAGTCCGCTGATGTAGTCCTCCACGTCGCCTGGTACTGAGCAGCAGTCGAAGATATCCAAAGAGAACAGAAGAGAGGAAGAGGCAAGGGTGAGTACACAGCTTGTACCCAACAAATATAACACAAATTATGAGGCTCTAAGGTTGGCTGACTCAACTGCATTAGCTTTTAATCTTGGCAAATTTTATTTAAGCTATTTACTACAAGTGGATGAATTACCATAACCCGAATTACATAATAATTAATCAGGATTTAATAAAGCTACTGAGAAACCAAGCCAAACCAAACCACCAAGATAACCCCACTAATCAGACGGAGGATCTAGGCCGCTCATGACTGTGAGCACAGCTGATATATCAGTTTTACACTCTCGAGAGGTTGTACAACTTTACCCACAAGTCGTGAGCTACGCTAGGTGAGATGGCTAGCAAGCACACTACGAGACCGTTACAAAGGATCACGTTGGTAAGGTGTAACCGCTAAGGATTCTGGATCAGCGACGATGGGGCCCACCTCCGGGGGTACAAGACACACAGCACAGACCAAGCCGGAGGTGCAGGGACCATTGAAGCTTACCACCCCTCTTGCCCCGCAGGTAAGTTACTCCCGAACCAAAATGACCTAATTAGTAAGTCAAGACCGTCCCATTCCAGTCTTGTGGTTGCGCGGTTGTCCCAGGTTGTCGCTCTTTGAACCGGTCCTTATGGAGAGTGGCCAACCAAGCACTAAGCACCGTGCTGGCCCCCTAAACCAAGTTTCTACAAAAATATCTTTTAAGGAGACGTGAGCCGCTCAAGCACACAGCACAGAGGGCCACTCTAATTATTAAGTGGCATATAACCATTAATCAAATTAATTAAAAAGGACCGAGATGTGTAAGAGCGCAGCACCTAGCACAACTAACCAAAATGCAACCCAAGGCGTATATATATATAGGATAGAAGGTGGCTAGGAAGTCCTTATAGGCATACAATATTTAAATGCAGTATGAAATTGTGTTTAAAAGTGATAGGGTATTCATGTTATACTTGCCTTCCTCAAAGTTCTCCTGCTGCTGCTCAAACTGCTCTGCAGAAAGGGACTCCTGGTACTCGTCCAAAGGCTCAGCGTCTACTCACGATCGCAACGTCAAAACATGGCCCAGCACATACACATACATGCAAACAAAGACAAAAGATAAGAAACAGTACATCATTACATAAAAACAGCACACAAAACTATGGTAGAACTGTTCTACACGCTACAACAATCGCGTGAGCGCAAAAACCACCTAAAACGGAGCTAAGACGCGGAATCTAGAGCTAAAACAAGGTCCAGGGGCTTTTCTGTAAGAAAACAGAAGTTCCCAAGGGGTTCTGCGCAAAAACTGAGGACTAAAACAAAATTAACCCATAAACTTTGGTTTTAGACTGCAAAACCACGCGTCCAGGCACAGCGGACCCTATTTCTGGAAAGTTCAAGGGCTTTGGTGCAAAAACAGGGGCTTAACTGGAATTGTCTTTGAACGGAGGTGGACTGCGGGCTGATTTCGGGAAAACCCACGGGCTCTTTAGCAAAAAGACCAAGCTGAACCAGGTATCTTCTAATCTGAGCCGTCGGATCTGGATCGAACGGTTCGGACCCGATCTAGTTCGGACGGTCCGATCGGGATCGGACTGGTCCGATCTGGTTGGGCTCGCGGAAACGGCGGGTCTGCACGGCGGCGCCCGCCGGCGACGGCGTTCCGGCCTCGGGTGCAGCCTACGGTCCATGATAGCTAGCGTAAGAGGTAGAGGGGAATGTGCTGATGCTCACCGAGGGCTCGAACTGGCCGGAGAAACAGCGTTGGGTGGTCGGCGGCGAGGGTCGAGCGGCGGGGACGGGCGGCGCTCATGGAGGAAGTGATGCAGGGGCCTCCGTGCTTCTGGTCACCGTGGATCGACTCGTGGAGATCCTGTGAAGAACCTACGGGGGTTACGGAGGTCCGGGGATCACCAGCGGCAATCAATTTTGGTAGAGACCGAGCTCACCGGCAATGGCGGTCGTGGCGAAATTCGACGGCGAGAGCGAGATGGGCACGGCTAGGCTTGCGGTCGCGGTTTAGGGTAGTCACAGGAGAGGCGGCCTGGTGCTTAAGAGGCGGCGGGGTTACCCTATGCGTGCGTGCCGCAGACCCTGCAGTGAAAGCGGATCGCGCAACTGATTTGCAAACTCCCGGGCTTTGGGGTTTAGCTTCTAGAAGGTGAAGGCGCCGGCGAGCCTGGTAGGTGGGCCTCGAGCATGCTCACCAGGTGCGGAGCGGGGCCACGGGCAGCGAGGGAGCAGCCGGGACAGCGGAGGAGGGACAGGGGAGGTCGGGCACGAGGAAGAGGAAGGAAAGGAGAAAGGCTGCCGACAGGTGGGGTCGAGCTGGGGAATGACTGAGAAAGAAGGAATGACAGAGAAAAGAAGGAATGACTGAGAGAAAAGAAGGAATAACTGAGAGAAAAGAAGGAATGACTGACTTACTTTCCTGTTTCCTCCCTTTTCTTTTTCAAACCAACTCGATTCTATTTGAATTCAACTCCTATGCACTCAACCAAATAAAACTTATGCACCAGCATGAATGCACAAACATGTTGAACCTAAAATAAATTTTAATTCTTTGTGAATTAAATTATAAATAAATGCAAGCTAGGCAAAATAAATTCTTAGAAAATTATTGGAGCCCAATTAAATTCATTATAAATCTCAAAATTTTACCTTAGGGTGTTACACGCATCTTGCGGCCAGAACCTGTCTAAAGTTTTGTGTTCCTTGCACCTTCGAGTTCCTGATCTCGGCGTCTCCTCACCCAAAACTTACCACCTTGGGTATATCCCTCGGTGGGCAGCTGGTTAAACACCGACACTATTTTCTGAGTCTAGTATTTCTTTCCTGCTAACCCCCGAAGTCTATAGTTAATTACGTATAGGTCTTTGCAGCAATGTTCATCCACATTTTAGATCCGTTTCGATCCGTTCTTTTTGCGTTATTCTTCTAAAACCCTAAGCTATTGTTTAGTAGTGTTGTGGTACCGTAATTCATGTTTTTTAAATTAAATATGAATTTAATTTGATTAATGTCCTCTCATCTAGTGTTTCCAATTGAAATCCAATTAGGACTTCATTCCGGTTTTCATAATTAATGTTAATTTAATTATTATTAACTTAAACGTGATTTAGTTATTATTTGTTTAGTTCAACATGAACCATAATGTTCGACGTTTAGAACCATAATGTTCTCACCGGTTTCTTTCTAATTAATTATTTAATTCGGATAATTCGTACATAGACAGTTATATATAAAATTTGATTAAGTTATATCTCATCTTTATAAATGAAAATATAATATAAGTTAATTATAATTAGGGATATTTCTCTTTTATATCTTTTACATAAGTCTTCCGATAGCTGTTTCTTTTCAACCCTAGCTCCATTTTCCGTGTTTCTTTCGTTCTCGTGACCATAGCAGCGAGCCCTATCCTTTAGTATGCTCTTTTAAAGCTTTCTTTTTATTTGGTATATCTGTTCTTAGTTGTTCTTGTTTATTTGCTTGCTTGTATGCTTATGCCCGATGCTTGTGTGACGTTAGAAGGAGCGTGATCCAAGAGCTTTGAACATTTAGAGTTTCAAGAACAAGAATTGAAGACTCTGAGCAGCTATTCTCTAAAAGAAAGGCAAGTGTTTCCTTGATCATGTTTTTATCCTAATAATCACAATAAATATAACTTTTTCTTTATATGCATGCATGTGTCCTAATTTTGATGGATCCTAATTAAGGATATGCCTAGTCTTTATGATTATTCCTTGTCAACCTGGGTTTTATCTTTATGTTGGGTAGCTATTGCTTAGTTGATATAATTGATTCTAGTTTGGAAATAATTTATAACCATGATGAGAACAATGATGATGCTACACCTGTTTTATCCATGTTCATGCTCTTGGTGATGTTAATCACAAGATTATATGTTTTAATCAGAACATGGAGAACCACCCAAGAAAATAGTGCAACCATAATATTATATGGCTCTGGTCTTGGCTAATTAATTAGAGACTCTAGCTTATGATAATCTTACCAAAAGGGCAAAAGGGGTTGCATCGACGGGGTATAGCTCGGTCCTCTTGAGGCATATCGATATATGTGGTCCTTGGCTAAGGTGTTTTCTCATTAGGGAGAGTTATGACCGGTTTGACTTGAAATCTTAGCGGATTGTCATAAGTTAGGGAATCTTTATAAAGGTCTCATATTGAATCCCTTGCCACTCACCTCGGAAGTGTTTAAGAGGCTAGCTACCTCGTGCAAACCGGGAGACATGAAATATGGGTAAAGTGTACAACCTCTGCAGAGTGAAAACTGATATATCAGCTGTGCTCATGGTTAAGAGCGGCTTGGACCCTCACATGATAATTGAACTTGAAGATGAATTAAATCGTGGGCCATGATTATGGTTATGGTTATCATGGACTATGTTTATGGTTATGGTTATGGTTATGCTTGTGCTGTATCTCTTCTCTCTCTTTTAATATGAGTTTTGGTATGAACTTATACCATAGTAATCAGGTGCTAATAAAACTTGACCAACTAAAATTGCTTACGTAGTAAGCCAGTCAGCCTTTCCTTGATTTTGGCCTTCATGTCATATAATTCCCAACACTTTCTGAGTACCAACCATAAGTGTACTCACGCTTGTTATAATTGCTGCTTAGAGGAGAAAGTGATGTGAAGTCTTTTGAAGACGCTGCTGAGTTCTAGGCCTGCACAACCTCCGGTCGATTGTCTGTGAAGTTTGGAGTTTTTCTTTTCAGGATAAGCTGTATAACTCTGATAATCTTTATAGTCTTTTAAGTCGATTGCCTGTGAAGTTTGGAGTTTTTCTTTTCAGGATAAGCTGTATAACTCTGATAATCTTTATAGTCTTTTAATTCTCTTTTCGTGATACTGTTGCTGATTATTCACTGATGAAGTCACTATATATATGGAACTTGATCCTGGCATACATATAATTACGCATTCAGTTTTGTCCTTAAAAACCGGGTGTGACACTGCAAGACAGCATGATTATTAATAAAGAGTTGTTATTATCCCAAAACGACTGCTTTTTAATTGAAAAGCTAGATTGTAAAACTTGGAGGCCTTAAGCCACGAGTACTAACAATAAGCTATGCTAAAATCTAACGGGGTTTACTCAGGTGCTGTGTCACGAGTTCTGTCAATATGACTATTCAATAGTCCACAAGGCTAAGACACGAGTAATATACTTGTGTAATAACATATTCCAGTAACAGCTGGGACTACTTGTACCAAAGCCATATAACGAGTTAGGCTCCGAATACCTGCCACGAGCAGTAAGTGGCAAATAACTGAAGAAGCGAATGAGCTCGTAATTCTAAACAGATCGATCGGACTTTATCTGACTAGTTTGAAGAATTTCCATGAGGAATATGTGATCAAATGGCAAGTTACCGACTACATCCAAAGGTGTAATACTTGGAGTAGCGTGACCCAAGCGTATTGATTTCATCTAAGACCTATGATCGTCAATACTACACGATGGTATTTTAAACAGATCAAAAGGCAACAAGTAAAGAAATAGATTTACAAACATGCAACAGAACAGATTGTTCATAACATCTCAATGTTCTCTAGTCCTGCTCTAGGCTTTCAACTATCCTATGGGCCACTGGTTCGGCTTCTTTCAGATAACCTTTGAATTGTTCTTCAGAACAGTCTGCAGCTGTCAGACCTAGGGTCACGGGACTGCGAACATGGCATACATATTCTAGAAGAAGGGATGGGACATGGCCCACGCCCTACATCAGTTGTAACTACTCGTACCGTAGTAGGACTTGTTGGAACACAAGGAAACTACTTGAGTAGTACTTGGGTAGGACTCCTAAGCTCGTATCTGGCTAGGATTTACATGTAACCCTGTCCCCCAGACTATATAAGGGCGGCAGGGACCCCCTCGAAACACATCAACACCCAAGGCAATACAATCCACCACATATGACGTAGGGTATTACGCTCTCAGTGGTCCAAACCTGTCTAAATCTTGTGTTCCTTGCACCTCGGGGATATCCCCTAGTGGGTTTGGAGGTTAAACACTGACATCTAGCGTGCCAGGTAGGGGTGTTCATCGAGCATCCACCGGAGAACTCGATGGCATCTTTTGACTTCACTAGTGTCATGCTCGACGAGGGCACAACTTTTGTCTTCGGCTCCTGGATCTGCATTGCCAACGGATCAGGTAGTTTCAACAGCCACCTAGCCGAGACCAGCAAGCCGGAGGCCACTGCAGCAACACGATGCACTGATCTCGATGAGTTCATCGACAATCTCAACGAGATGTTTCTCCCCGATCTCACCAGGGAGATCGAGAAGATGTCCGTTCTCGACACGACTTCAACTCGTGCTAGACCAGGACTTCCCGGATCGGACTCAACCTGATCTGAGGAGGGCTATACCCGATTCCCGTTCGGGTTACACAATGCCACCTTGGTCTACCTAGAGGCTGTGCGGTTCGAGTCCCTCTCTGACTTGGAGGAGGACTTAGATCATCTGCTCAATATAGGAGATGAGGGAGCCATCGCTTTCCGGGGGTTCCCTATTTTTGACAACTACTCAGATTCAGATGAAGACCCTGAATCCTTTTCAGGTAGTCACCTGGGTCTGACCATAACTACTACGCCACAAGGCCGATTCGTGTACTCGAAGGTCATGGAGCCCTCTGAGCTACTCGAATACGACTCCCGCCTTGTGGCCTTCACGCAGGAACTGCCTTTCCTGGAAAGCAAGCCCCTTTCTCGCATCACTATAGAGGTACAGGGCAGCACAGAGGTAGTCGAGTACAACCATATGGCTGAGACCTCGCTGGATCGCCAAGTCTACATGGCTTCCCTCAGCAACACGGAGGATGACAAGCTGGGTCTAGAGTATGACGCCGAACTACTCGCGGACATATCCCTAGGACAAGAACAAAGAGCACAGGAGGATCCGATGGTTGTAGAACGCCAAGCGCAAGCGAAACATGGAAAACCGCGAACACAACCTGCTGTATCGCAGGAACCTCAACAATGCCTTCGCAGCGGCTGAAGATCAGGAATACCACACCCCGATCGGCGCCATTGCAGAGGCAGCACTCCTAGTTCAACAACTGCCGCCAAACCCCCAGATGCAAAGGCTGCAGTACCGGACCCAACGAGCGCTCGTGCAACTCGATGAACAAAATCTATTATCTTCAACACGCAGCACCCTCTCGAGATCCGAGTGTCACAGTGATTCTGCAAAGGTTAGTCGCACCCCCGGAGGTGGACTCAGACCCCCCAGGGGGGCGACAACCGCCAGCGCAACCAGGACAATCAGGGTGCCCACGGCAATTGCCAAGGCCAACAATGTGGTAGAACCGCCTGAATTATTCCGGCTCAAGTGCACTAGTCATCGCTATACAGCCGATACTAACTCAACGCACTTCAAACGGAACAACTCATAGGTCTGTCGGGTCTCCGCCCGATGCAACCACGGTTCAACAGGATCGAAGTAGGTTTACCTCGCACGAAGGCGAGTTTACAATCACATAACAGCTCACCAACTTTTAATTACAGAATATTAACATTATTACAAACTGTTTCAAATTTAAGGTTAACTTATACAAACGTTGTTTAAAACAACAAGCTAAACAGCTTGTCTAGGTTCACAGCGGAAGAACATAAACACGTGACTACGCACGTCGCAGAGGTGAACACCACACTCAGCCCGAAGTATGGAGTCATTCAGGAGGGTCACTGCTAGCCAGGGTTGGATCCCACTCCACGAACCAGCCAAACAGAACAGAAGTTGGCCATGCGGAACTATCCGTAGGGTTCTCAAAGGTCATACCTGAAAAATTCACTAGCAAGACTGAGTATACTAATACTCAGCAAGACTTAACCAGGTCATGGTATACTTAGCCATGTAGCTAGACTTATGCTGGCTTGTAATGGTTCTGAGTTTAACTTCAGCTGAAAAGCATCAAAGAGTATAATCTACTTTCATGTTTTTAACTTTCAGATTCTAGTCTCATTAACCATTCTAGGTAAGCACCTATTCTAGACAAACAAGGTAGAGATTAACATCCATCCAGATTATTCCATAATGGTTACTGTTCTTACTCTATGTGGCAGAAGGAATAAGCAGTCTCAATCTCCATGAGAAACGGACGATTTTGAATTGAATTTCCAAACCTTGCAAGGCAAATCTAACTCACACGCTTGGAACATCCAACAATAGCTCCAAAGCAACCGTTTGCCTTTCATTCCGACTCATGGAACAGGGCCACCACAAGCGACTGTAGGACCGTACGCACACCAATTGTGCAGGACGTACGTCTGTAGCGTGACTACATGACCGTACTCCTGTCCGCTGCGCGGAACATACTCCCGCACGTCGGTGCGTGAGAAAAACCAATTTACGAGTGGTGGGAGGTATGTCCACTCCTCGGGCCGATTGGTTATTAGGCTTACCGCTTTACCATATTTCGCGGCATGTGGCTAGTACTTTCAAACGCTTAGTCACCACTACCACACACTGCGACCTTATCAACTTTTGTCAACACAGATGGGGTAATCTTTCCGAGTCATGATATTGCACATGACCCCGTCCATCATCCTTATAGTGATTGCAGAATAGTAAACATTCAACTCATATATCGCGCGAGTGACAGAAAACCACCCGACTTCTACCGGTCCTATTAGCAGAGCGTCTACTCGATATGGACCTTGGCACAATACATAGGTTCCTAGGATTCATGCATCTAGGGTTCCATTTCAACTCCTAGACTTAATGCAAGATATAATATATAAGTATGAAACTGTAGTAAATTATATACTGGGTTATGCACCGGGGCTTGCCTTCTTAAGTGGGGTTGGGGTCAGAAGTGTCAGAGATTTCCGAACTTTGGTTCGGGGCTTCAGTTAATATCTCAGCGACGCTCTCAGGATCTTCAGAAAACCCAAGCTCGGGTTCCTGAACCAGCACGTAGATTCCGTCGTCGAGTGTTGCTGACTCTACATGATATGCAATGATTTAAGTGAGATGGTGCTTGAGTTAAGGATTTTACTTCACAATAAAGTTGCAATCCAACAAATTAACAAACATAAATTCATGAAACAAGGGGGGGAGTTAATCCCAAGCTACTATTTACACTTAAGTTATGGTTATATTAATGGAATTATTTTGAAGTAATTTGACAAGTTTGATTTTTATTTTAAAAACCATAAAGGTTCTGACCTTGAATTTTTGTGGTTAAGCTTATTTTTAATAAATAAGCTTACTGTGAATTTGTCATAATTTTCTGAAAAAAGAAACTAAAACATTTAAATTTGAATTCAAACTTCAAGTTTAAATTCCAATCCTGAGTAAACAGAATTATAAATTCTTGAAAATTTAATTATGAACTAATTATCAATAAATTAGATTATGGTAAAAAGATCTAAACAGAAAAGCCTTAGGAATATGTTTAAATAAATCTAACCACTCCCAATTTGATTTGCAAAAGGTTAAAGGAACTTAAACTACAAAGCAGTGCTAAGCATGAAATTTTTGCACAAGTTTACTCATGACCTAAACAGGCTACAAACCAAAAATCACAAGAAGATAAGCTTATATGCTAAAGTTATGCCCAAGATACTCCTTTTATAAACTCTAAAATAACTTTAAAAGCATTTGGTTTCAAACCTTACTCTATTAACAAAACTTGTAGATTTATATTTCTAGATTCCAACAAAACTTGTTTGGTAATTTTTGGATTTTTCTACACATTCCTTTGGATTTTTGCACATGGGACCTTAAAACAAAAAACTAAATTGCAATTGGGTCCCCGACAGCCCACGACAGCGGCTGGCGTGTCGGTCCGGTGTGTTCTCGCCGGCCGCGAGGTCCTGGGTAGGGAGGAACAGGCCTAGCATGATCTACGGAACAAGTGGTGCCTGTTGGTGAGTGATGTGCTCGAGGAACAGTGGCAGAGCATGGCCGGCGGTGAGAATTGGCGGTGGCCGTGGCGGCGTACTCATGTTCCCGACGAGGGGCTAGCGAACATGGATGGAGGGGGCGCGCATGGGCATCGTGGAAGCGTGGGGATGCGATTCCAGTACCCGATTTGGTCGGAGATGGGGCGGAAGGGGGTTGTCGACGGTGAGGTGGACCTCGGGCTTTCACCAGCGGCGATGGCGGCGCGGCGTTCTGCTGGCTGGGGTGTCGGAGGGCACTGAAGGAGTAGCTAGGTCGCTTCAGCGGGGTGATGTAGTGCTGCTAGTACCCTTGGTTGGGGCTGAGGGACAGTGTGGCGTCGGGTCGGTGGCGAGGCCGAGCGGTGGCGGGCTTGAGCTTTGCCAGCGCTGTGGGAGATGCTGTTTGGGCGCGGGAGAATGAAATTGGATGGGCTTGGGAGCACCAATGGGTCACGGCGGTGCTCTAGTAGCATGGGATCGGGGCTCGGAGGCAGCGGGGGCGGCTGACGACGGCGAGTCGAGGCAGTGGCGGTGCTCCGGCGGGAGGTGGTGGTCGGAAAAGGGAAATTCAGCGGAAATGTACTCGAGTGAGCGCAAGAAGGAGTCCATGGGAAACTCCAGGACATACTTAAGGCCTAGAAGGAGGCACGGTCAAGCGAGAGCAGGTGTGTGACACCCAGGTAAATGGCATGGTCACACCCTAGGCTTTTAGTGTGTTGTTGTGTGCAAAAGGTGGCAAAGGTGTAATTAGAGATTTAAGTGCTAAAGGAAAAGGGTTATTTATATAATTATATTTTTTTAATAGAGGTCCTTTTGTGCTAAATGAGTGAACATGGGGGTAGAATTCAAATGTATGAGGGTTATTTTGCAAAATTCCAAAACTTGTGTTTAAATCGCAAAAGTAGGTGAAACTACCCTTTGGATATATGTGGTGTAGTTTTATCTATAGGATTTACATAAAGTTTGAAAATTTTACTAAGTTTTATACTAATTTCAAAACTATTGCTCTTCAGCAGATGCACCCTAAAGCAAAGTTGTGGAGCTTGAAAAACCCTGCATTTTTGCTTTTGGGTCCATCTCCATTTGAGCATTGCGGTGAAAGTTGTCCATGCTTTACAGTGAAGCCCCTGAACTTTCTGCTTTTTACAACCAAGTCCCCTTCATCTTCCCCAATCCCGATCTCCTCTCTGTTTCTCCTCTGCTGCACGCCGCCGCCACCGCCCAGCCTTGTGCGCCGCCCTGCAGCTCTGCGCCTCCCTCCACGCATCGCCCCACCTCTTTCCCCACCACCCGTGCTACCCGTGCTGTCTTCTCCTCCCCTTGCCACGTCGGGCCACCGGAGCCGAGCAACCGCCACGACACCGAGGGAGTCACCGGCGCCGCTCGTCGTCTGGAGTCCAACCCCGTGGCCAATTCTCCTCTTCCTCCCTTCCTTGAAGTAATGTATTGCTATAAGGCCACCTCAAACCCCTTTCCTCGGCCGTCTCCTCCTTTCTTCTTCCTTGCGCCACCGGAATCCGCCTGCTTTCCTCGCCGGCATCCACCGCAATCCCTCCACCCCGACCAAATCCCCTTGGCCTATTACTTCCTCACCTCCTCCCCTAGCCCCCCAGCTTGATCCGGCCCAACTCCCGGCACCCCCTCGCCTGAATTACTCCCACCCCGAACCGCCCCTCACCGGAGCCGCCCGAGCTTGACCTCGCCGTCGACAGCACCCCTCCGCCACCTCCTCGGCCGATCCAAGTACGGATATCGCATCACCAACTCCTCCTGGTGCTCGTGCGCATGTTAGATCATCACGTTCGCCGGCCTTTCGCTGGGAACGGCGACGTGCCGCCACGGCCGCCGCCCCTCCTCGCCGCCGGCAGGGCTCCACCTCTGCCCGTCGAGCCCCACCTATTCCAACCATCTCCCCACGCCCTATTGATCGTGCCAGGCCGGTCTTTCCCCGCCGGCGACCTCGTCGCCGGTGGGAACGTGCTGGAGCCGACGGCCGGTCGCCGTCGGGACCTGGCAGGGGCCTTTTTGTGAAGGTTTTTGATGTTCCAGGGACCCGAGCGCAAAAAGACCGAGAACCCCCCCTCTAGTAGTTCTGTTATTTCATGTGACCATGTTACTGCCTTGCAAAATTCGTAGAAAACCACAGAAAAATCCAAAAATTGCAAAACTAATTTTGTTGCAAACTAGATTTCAAACCCTACAACTTTTATTAATGAAGTTTAGTTTGAAACAAAATACTTTTGCATCTATTTTAAATCTAAGGTTAAAAGGTATTTTGTACATAACTTCTACATTTTAGCTTTGCTTCTTATGATTTTTAGCATGTAACTTCTATAAGCCATGTGTAACCTTGTGTAAAAGTTTCAAACTTAACTTTGTTTAGTAGCTCAACTTCTTTTGAATTTAGGTAATTCAAATTTGAAATGTTTTAAAGTAACTAAGCATGTTCTTTAAAACTAATTGGTTAAGATCTTTTTGTCATACTCTAATGTGTTGATGATTAGTATATAATTAAATTTCCAAGACTTTATGATCCTATTTACTTAAGTTTTGAATTTAAACTTGGAATTTAAATTCAAATTCAAATATTCTAGTTCCTATTTGCAATAAATTCAGTACTATAATCATGACTCCATTATAAATGGTAATTCAAACCTAAACCCCTTTTATTTCATGGATTCATGTGTGTTGACTTGTTGGATTGCAACTTTGTTGTGACATAAGATCTTACATTCAAATTCCGTCTTACCTAAATTGTTGCATATCATATAGAATCAACGACGCTCGACGACGGAGATTACGAGTTGGTCTTAGGACAAGACCAAGGGTTTTCTGAAGACCCAACACAAGTCGTCGAGGAACTAACTGAAGCCCCGAACCAAAGTTCGGAAGTCTCTGACACTTCTGCCCCCACCCTCACTCAAGAAGGCAAGCCCCGATGCATACCCCAGTAATTCAATTTATTACAATTCTATTATTATATTATATATCTTGCATTACGTCTAGGAGTTGAAATGAAACCCTAGTTGCATAAAATCTTAGGAATCCAATGTATTGTACCCGAGTCCTTGTCGCTTAGATGCTTTGCTAAATAGGACTGGTAAAAGTCGGGTGATTTCCTGTCACTCGCGCGATATAGGAGTTGCTTGTTTACAATTCTGCAACCACTATAAGGATGATGGACAGGGTCATGTGCTGTATCATGACCTGAAGGTTTACCCTATCTATTTTGTTAAAAGTGGTTAAGGTCGAAATGTGTGGTAGTGGTGGCTAAGCGTTTGAATGTACTAGCCACATGCTGCAAAATATGGTAAGCGGTAAGCCTAGTAACCAATCAGCCCGGCAAGTGGACATACCTCCCACCACTCGTAATTTGGTTTTTCTCACGCACCGACTTGCGGGAGTACGTTCTGCAAGGTAGACAGGAATACGGGATCATGTAGTCGCGCTACAGACGTATGTCCTGCACAATTGGTGTGCGTACGGTCCTACAGTCACTTGTGGTGGACCTGCTCCACGACCCGGAATGAAAGGCAAACAGTTGCTTCGGAATGATCTTTGGATGTTCCAAGCGTGTGTGTTAGGTTTTCCTTGCAAGGTTGAATTCGATTCAGAATCATCCACTTCTTACGAGGATTGAGACTGCTTATTCCTTCTGCCACATCGAGTAAAAAGTGTAATTGTTGATGGAATAATCTTGATGGATGATAATCTCTATCTTGCTTGTTTAGTATAGGTGCTTACCTAGAATGGCTAATCAAGCTAGAATCTGAAAGCTAAAACTTGAAAGTAGGTTATACTCTTTGTTGCTTTTCAGCTAAAAATAAACCCAGAACCTTTACAATGCCTTCATGAGTCTAGTTACGAGCTAAAGTATACCCAAACCCGGGTAAGCCATGCTGAGTATTAGAATGCTCAGCCTTGCTAGTATCTGTTTCAGGTGTAACCTTCGAGAATCCCATGGACAACCCTGCATGGCCAACGTCTGTTCCTTTTGGCTGGTCCGTGGAGTGGGACCCGTCCCCGGCTGGCAGTGACCCTCCTGAGTGACACCAGGCTTTGGGCTGAGCGTGGTGTCCACCTTCGCGACGTGTGTAGCCGCGTGTTCTTTTCTTTCCGCTGTGAGTTTGGACAAGCTGTTCGGCTTGTCAGTTAAACACGGTTTGTATAAGTTTTATCTAAGTTTAAACCTGGTTTGTAATAATGTTTGAATATTTGTAAATTAAAAGTTAATGAGCTATTCTATGATTGTAAACTCGCCTTCGTACGAGGTAAACCTGCTTCGATCCTGTTGAACCGCGGTTGTATCGGGCGGAGACCTGACAGACCCATGAATTGTTCCGTTTGAAGTGCGTTGAGTTAATGCCAGCTGCATAGCGATCATTAGCGCACTTGAGCCGGAATAATTTAGGCGGTTCTGCCACAAGGTGCTAGCGGTCGGCGGCGTGCGTGGCGGCCGCGGTGGAGCTCGGGTAGCAGCGAGGATAGCTTGGTGCGCGCGGAAGACGACAGCGGGGAGAACTAAGGCGGCGGCCGGCCAGGGAGCGACGCGTGGGGTTTGCAGGGAGCAAGAGGTGGTGTTGGTCGGGTTGCAGCGACGGTGAGTGGCGGCAAAGAGCAGCTCGGGCAGATAGCCGGGCAGCGTGACAAGGCGAGGAGAGGCCAGCATGGCTCGGGGGGAGCGGTGGCACTGGGCTGAGGCGGCACGTGGATCGGCTCAGAGCAGCGCGGGGGCGGCGGTGCGCGGCACAGGGCCGGCAGAGCGGCGGCGGTGCGTCGGGCAAAGAAACAGAGGAGGCCGTGGCTAGAGGAGGAAGACGAGGACTGGTCTGGGATTTACAAAAAGTGCAGGGACCTCACTGTAATGTCTTGGTAACTTTCTAACCAGAGCTCAAATGGAAATGGGCCCAAAAGCAAAAGTGTAGGGTTTAACAAAGTCTACAACTTTGCTTTAGGGTTCAGTGGCAAAAGAGCTAAGGATCAGCAATTAACATAAAACTTGGCAAAGTTTTAAACTTTAAATAAATCCTATTTAAAAACTACACTACACTTACATCCTATGTGTAGTTTCATCTATATTCACGATTTAAAATCAAGTTCTTGACTTTTACAAATCAATCTTCATATATTTGGATTTCACTTACCATTTTCACCCATTTAACACTAAAGGACCTATATTTTTCCGAATTACACAAATGTTCTTTCCCCTTTTGCATTAACATTTGAACACACATATACAAGATCAAAACATGCACATTTTATACTAAAATTTAGTGTGTTATAATCCTAATACCTGAATGTCACAAACAGTCCGCACATGGCAACATCAACCAAGACATGCAGCAACCTCCGCGACGAACCCGCAGCCAGCACAACGTAAGGCCTCAGGGCGAAGCCCAGCCTGAGGCCAGCCTATAGAATGCCCCTACGGCTGATCTAAGGTAGAAGATCAATGATGGTCACGACGTGCGACATGTCATTGAGGCAAAGAGAAAGGACCAACCTGACAGATACCACAATGCTGAGGATAGCGACCGCTTCCCCGCGTTCACCTCCAACATCACCGATCGTTCCTACCCTAAGGACTTCGAACCAGTTGGCATCCCCAAGTACGATCGTAAGCAAGACCCACGCTAGTGGATTTGCTGCTACTCCGTTGCCATCAAGGTGTCAGGGGATCCAACTGTACCAAGACGCTCTACTTCCCGGTTGCCTTGGAATCTGCGCCTCTCACATGGCTCAAGAGCCTCAAGCCGAACTCCATCGACTCCTGGGAGGATCTCAAGAGGGCCTTGATCGACAACTTTCATGGATCCATGATCCAAGCAGGTACTCATCATGACTTGTCCTAGGTTAAGCAGGAGATGAATGAGACCTTGAGGTCCTACACCCGATGCTTCTTTGAGATGTGAACCACCATTGCCAACATCACTAACAAAGTCGTCATCCGCTGCTTCCAGAATGGTTTTTTCTCAAAGAAAACTTACCAAAACTTCGGACGCAATCGCCCAACTACTGTTGCGGAGCTCCGTGACATAATGGCACGGTGGGATGACTAGGAGGATGAGGAGAACGAGCTCTTCCCCGAGCACAACAACAACAAGCAGGGCAACAACAACAACCACTCTGACAAAGGCCAGCGCAACAACTCGAGAAACCCCCAAAAGCATAAGCCAGACCACGAAGTCACGGCTATTGAGCACAATCCATGGGGCAAGAAGTTGGGGAACAATCAAACTTAGTTTGCGAAAGTCCTGCACAAGCAATGCCCGATGCACCCGAAGTCCAAGCATTCGCTCTTCGAGTGCGTCAGCCTTCGGAAGTCACTTAACGCTCTACTCTCCGATCAAGATGGCAAGTAGAAGGATCAGGAGGACGATGATGAGGGTGACAAGTCAGGGGCCAAAGATTTCCAAGATCCAAAGAATGTTGTCAACATCATCTTTGGCGGAGAAGGCAGCTTCCCCGCGAAGCGTGCGCAGAAGTTGACTCTGCGCGAGATCCTTTTTTTCGAGCCTACCATATAGAAACCTCTGAGATATAGCGAGGTCCCAATCTCCTTCTCCAAGGAGGATCAGTGGACCAGCTTCTTCAAGTTGTATGACCACGACCAAGAGGCGATCGAGTACATCGTGACATCACGTGTGCCAGAACCTTCGGCGGAAGTCTTCACGGACGTACAGAAGCTCGCCAACATAGAGATGGAGGTCTCCAATCAAAGACCCAGCTAGTCCAGGGTAAAACCCAACCCCAGCGATGTTGGCATCAAGATCGTCCAGCTGCGAGAAGGTGACCCATCCAAGACAGCTTTGATCGGAGGCGGCTTGAGTGACAAATAGGAAAGCGTGCTTATCAGTTTTCTTAGGGCCAACCATGACATATTTGCGTGGAAACCAGCGGATATGCGGGGCACTACCTAAAAGTCAACCCCAAAGCCACTTCGAAGAATCAATGACTATGATGCTTCGCTCCAGACAAGAGGGAGGCCATCAAGAAAGAGTTAGCAAAACTACTCACGGCTAGTTTTATTAAAGAAGTCTACCACCCAGAGTGGCTAGCTAACCCTATACTAGTTTTGAAAAGAATAATAATGAATGGAAGTTGTGTGTGGATTACACTGATCTCAACAGAAACTGCCCGAAGGACCCCTTCGTGCTCCCACGCATCGACCAAGTCATTGACTCCACGGTTGGTTGTGTCCTGCTCTCTTTCCTTGATTGCTACTCGGCTAGCATCAGATTGCCCTCAAGGAAGAAGATCAGATCAACACGGCATTTACCACCCCATTCGGTGCATACGCCTACATAACTATATCCTTTGGGCTAAAGAACTATTATCGCCATAATTTGGTTGGGCCAGAAGGTGGGCCGCGAGCAAGATGGGCTCAGAGGATAATTACAATGGGCTTGTGAATCGGCTCCTGCGCCGGCGGTTTAAGGCCAGATTGGCCATATATCTAGTTTAAGTTAGTTTAGATATGGTTAGTTAAGATTCTTGTTGCAGTCAGTCAGGATTGGTTAGGAGAGGCATGTCTCCAGAATATAAATATGTACCCTAGACCATGAATGAGAATATAAGAAACAACAACCATTCGCAAATGACTCTCGGCACATCGCCACCCCTATTTTAGGGTTTTCCCTCAGGTAAGTGTTACGCGGCCCCGATCACGCGTGATCGGGGCAGCATTGCTCCTACCTATTTATCTTTGTGTTTCTTGTGCTGAAGCATTGTTGATGACGAGTAACACTAGTTATCTTAACATTTATAGGGATGCATCGGCTTTTCATACTGTATTCGTGCATTGTTCATCACTTGTAAACGTTTAGCCATCCTCGCGCCCGATCCCAGGTGCGAGGGCAGCGCCTTGCTCTGTTTTGATTAGTAGATCTAATCTGTTATGGTTAATCTTTGTTCATCAAAGATTTGGCTTAATATCCGCATGGTTAGGCCCTCCAAACGAGTTAAATGATCCGGCAATATGTTTGGTGCTTATATTAATCTAAAGAGGGATTATTCCGGGAATTGGCTTTCTGCTGGTTTTTAGGCCTCTGTTTAGGTTGCTATTCTGTTATCTTTCGTATTGTTGGGCTTAACCACGGGTAGGATGCTCCGGCTATGTGGTGAAAGCTTTAACCGTCATAGATTGAATCAGCTTATTGATTACAGAGTAAGCTCATATTAGTATCAGATATACGCATTTCGTTTAGATATACAGATCCGATCTGATACTGGGAGACAATCAGCTCTTTAGAGCCGATACCAGGGACCACCCGAAGAGCCGATCAAGGCTCGGACTAACGTTTGAACATGTCTGTGCATGCAGGAAACTAATTGAAATCATATCTACACCTTCCAGATCAGGTATAGGTCAGGTGGCATGCCTAGCAAACCTAGACGCCAGGTGTGCCAGATCCTGGGCCGTTGACCGAGGTTCCGGGGCCCACCAGCAATCCCGGGAGCCTCCCGGGTCATCGTGCTGCCTGTCGCTGCTCGCCGGTGGGTTTTGACCGACAACACATTCTGGCACGCCCAGTGGGACCATCTTCATCGACTACATCGACTTCCACTGCCAGGATGTCAAAGGAAAATCCAATCACATATGAGGAACTTTCTGCTGAGAACAAGCAGAAGTATGATGAAATCAAGGCTCTCTTCGAAGCCGATCTCATCGGCTCTTTTGAGAGAACCCACCTCCACGGCATTAGGTGGAAGGGGTTCTCACCTGAAGGCGCTCTTGATGATGTAGATCTATCTGTCCCTTCAGAGGATCGTACCAAAGCTCTGCGCTAGGAGGTGAACTACATGGTGGCTCATTCACTGCATCGGCACTCCGAGAGCCTGGTGAACGCTTTTGAGCGTGTCGCGCTGCACATGGTCCAGGAAATCATGAAGCATCAGTACTATCCAACAGGACCTACCCTGGGAGTCATAAAGGAGAATTGCCGTTCTAGGCCAAGCCACCGCTGCCTTATGCGTTTGCGGCTCCAGAACCACACAGTTCACCAGCTTACGTCGTCTACAAGGTGGGAGGTGACCCTGTGGATCACCAGTTCTTCAGCGAGCCGCCCTAGGAGATCTCACATGGGTACATGTGTGCATACATACCAGACAACAATAATTCGGTACATTCGGTGCAGAGGGTAGCTGGAGGAGTTGCTGGAACAGATGCCGATAAACAAGCGTCACTAGCTACTTATGCCATCGGGCCGAGTCATGACGGCACGCACTCGGCCCCAGGAGCACAGACGGTAGACCAAATCAGCGCCATCTTAAGGGATCAATTTGGTATTTTACCAAAAAGGCGAGTGATCGGCTATACTAAGCCGTATCCAAGTAAATATGACTTGATCCCTCTGCCACCTAAGTATCGGCTCCCTGAGTTCACTATGTTCAGTGGAGCGGAAGGAACTAACTTCATCGAGAATGTGAGCCGATACTTGGCACAATTAGGGATGATCTTAGTATCGGATCCCTTGCGAGTAAGGTTCTTCTCGCAGTCTCTTACAGGACCAGCTTTTGGATGATACACATCATTGGGCCCTGACTCGATCCGCACTTGGAAGCAGCTGGAGGAGTAGTTTCACATCCAATACCACTCGGAAGCCATGGAGGCCAGGATTGCCAATTTGGCACAAGTCCGGCAGAAGCGAGGAGAAACTATGGCAGAATATATCCGGTGCTTTAGAGAGGTCAAGAATCGGTGCTATTCGACCCGTATTTCAGAAAAGGAGGCAGTCGAACTGGCATCCTTGGGACTGGTGAAGCCGATCAAGATCTGGTTTTCCAATTGGAGTTCAACTCTTTGGCGCACTTGGTGCAGAACTTGACATCATAAGAGCAGCGCCACCCATAATTGTACCAGGACAGGTTCAAGCATTAGGTAACATTGATCGACGCAGAAGACACCGAAGATTCTGGGGATGATCAAGAGGTAGCGGTTGCAGAGTGGACTCAGGGGGCAAATCCCGTGCCCTGTAAGTGGGTGAAGCAGCAAGGATCTGTAAAGGGTTTTGATTTTGATGTAAGCAAGGTCGAGCAGATATTTGATCTGTTACTAAAAGAAAAGCAGTTGAAGTTACCTGAAGGCTGTAAGTTTCCTACAGCACAAGAGCTACAAGGGAGGTCATAATGCAAATGGCATCATTCTTTCACCCACAACACCAATGACTGCAAAGAACTCCGTCGACAGATCCAATCGGCTATTGAGCAGGGCCGATTGATCTTGGGACAATACGCTATGAAGGTCGATACCCAGCCGTTCCCAAGTGTCAACATGGTAGAGGGTTGTGACTGATCTGCTCGACGACAATTGAATTTCGCATTTGGCATCAATATGGCGGGGCCTGCACCACATCGCTATGAAAGGAAAGAGAGGGCTGATCCCTACGATCGGTCCCAAAAAGGGGAAAAAGAATACATCACGAAAGAGCAAGTAAGGCATGTCAGGAATCAACGGCCGGCTTCCTTCCATCTCCTCAAGAAGTACGAATACCAATACCAGCAACTTCTCCAGCATGAATCGGAGGATGAAGAATACGAGCGCCGTACTGGGAAGAGCTTGAAAAAACATTCTGGCACACATGATCATTGGCATTGCCCATTCTTCAAGTATTGCTGGGACTCTGGCATGAGCAGAATGCCTACTGTCAAGGATTGCCCGGAGTGCATTTCTCGGAAGGGTGACGCAGAAGGGGTCTCGGTGTTTTGGCGTTTGGGACCTGTGCCGCCCCAGCATGAGCAAACTGAGCCACCGCGCAAAAGGGAGGACTTTCAAGAGAAGGAGGACAAATATCACCGGCCACGCTGGTGCTCTGATGGACTTAATCGCTCCCAGAAGCGTTGGGTGCAGCGGCTGCGTAGTTTGGAGAAAGCCGAAGTCAAATATCTCGAGATGCTGAGAAAGGCGCATCCAGATCTGGTAGACAAGGTTCACCACACCCAGAAAAGGGAATCGCGCCCTCTAAGGAAAGAATGGCGTCCTAAGCTGACACGCATATGGTGTTTGTACTCCCTACAGAGTTCTACGCCCAAGGCCGTGAAGAGTTACCAGTAGCCTAGCTTGATTTGGGGCCACGGCCAGTCATATTCGAGAAGCCCCGAGGAAAGAATTATAACCCTCTGAAGGCTCTATACCTTAAGGGTTACATCAACGGCCAGCCTGTCAACAAAATGTTGGTCGACACCGGTGCAGCGGTCAACATAATGCTATACTCAGTGCTGTGTCGGTTGGGGCGTTCTACTGGAGATTTAATCAAGACCAACATCACGTTGAGTGACTTCAATGGTCAGACATCAGAGGCACAAGGCATCCTTAATGTAGATCTGACCGTGGGAAGCAAGACTGTCCCCACCTCTTTCTTCGTCATCAATAGCAAGAGTACTTACACCGTCCTACTTGGGAGAGATTGGATTCACGCCAACTACTGCATTCCTTCCACGATGCACCAATGTCTGATTCAGTGGGATGGAGATGAAGTAGAGGTGGTTCATGCGGATGATTTGGTCGAGATTCACACACCGCCATGAGCATCTGGGACGCAGAAGATCAAGAGCCAATTTCAGGAATCAGCTTGGAAGGCTGTGATCGCGTGGAAGCTACAAAAAACGGGGTGAGGCTAGTCTTATCCACTGGCCTTACAGAGTAGATGAAACATAAAGGGCAAACTGTTCTGACGCACTTGGCAAAGCCGATCCCTGCGATCGGCCCCAAAAAATGAAATGTAAACTCCTGATGACAAGTATATTGCATGATTGTGGCAATTACAAGGAGGCCCGCTCTAGCAGCCGGACACATATTAATTGTAAAGTTTCAAGGATTAATGAAAATTATAAGGCGGCCGATCTTAATGATCGACCGAAACTCTTTCGATCATATTCTTTGTCTATTTGCAGCATTGACTTGATAGATGATGGAAAGCTAGGATACGGGTTTACATCGGCTGACGAGCTAGAAGAAGTCGACATTGGTCCTGGGGATAAGCCACGACCAACATTCATCAGCAAAAAGTTGAACCCATGTCTACGAGAGCTAATGATAGCTTTGCTGAAGTAGTACGCAGATTGTTTCGCCTGGGATTACATGGAGATGCCTGGGTTGGATAGGAGCATTGTCGAGCACGGCTCCCTCTCAAGAAAGGATTTCGGCCATTTCAGTAGCGAGCGCGACAAATGAAGGCCGAAGTTCTAAAAGAAGTTAAGAAAGAAGTTGAGAAAATGCTAGAAGCGGGATTCATCAGGCTGTGCAGGTATGCTGAGTGGATTTCAAGTGTTGTACATGTGCAAAGGAAAGATGACCGATGGCAAGTCTGCGTGGACTTCAGATACCTCAACAGAGCCACACCGAAGGACGAATACCCGATGCCTGTCGCGGAGACATTGATCATCGCAGTTGCTGGTCGCAAGATTTTGAGTTTCATGGACAGCAACATGCTATAACCAGATTTTCATGGCTCCGAAGGATATACACAAGACCGCATTCAGAGTGCCCGGGGCGGTAGGATTGTTCGAGTATGTGGTCATGACTTTCGGGTTGAAGAATGCCGGCTTCACGTATCAACGTGCCATGAACTACATCTTTCACGATCTGATCGGCAAGTTGGTGGAGATATACATTGACGACGTCATGGTTAAATCTGCATCAGTTGAGGGACACTTAGGAGACGTACGGTCGGTTTTAGAACGAACCAGAAGGTTCAGGCTTAAGATGAATCCGAAGAAGTGCGCTTTTGGTGTATAGGCCGATCAGTTCCTGGGTTTCTTGGTTCATGAACGAGGAATTGAGATCGGCCTAAAGAGTGAAGAAGCTGTAAGAACGATTGTGCCGCCTACCACAAAGAAGGAGCTCTAGCAACTCATTGGCAAGATCAACTTTGTCAGAAGATTTATTTCCAATCTCTCCGGGCGGATCGAGCCGTTTATGGAGTTGGTGAAGATTAAAGCCAATGACGAGTTTCGCTAGGGGGCAGAGCAACAACGGGCATTTGATGAGATCAAAGAATATTTGTCGAAACCGCCCGTGTTGGTTCCGCCCCAGCAGGACAAACCGTTCTACATTTATTTGTCAGTAGGCGACACTTCCATCGCTTCGATGGTGATACAAGTGCATGACGGCAAAGAGAGGGTCATGTTCTACCTCAGCAGAAGGATGCTAGATACGGAGACAAGGTACCCTGAGATCGAAAAGTTATGCCTTTGCTTGTTCTTTAGCTGTACAAAGCTTCGTCATATCTTGCTATCTGCCGAGACGATCGTTATCTGCAAATCGGATGTCATCAAGCACATGCTATCAGCTCCTGTGTTGAAAGACTGACTCAGAAAGTGGATGTTTGCACTGTCAGAGTTCAATATCCGGTACCAACCCGCAAAGGCAGTCAAAGGGCAAGCGCTTCCAGATCTTATTGTAGAAAGGATCAATACTAACATAGCAGCACTCTCCGTGCGCGCATGTGCCATGTACTTTGACGGATCAGCACAATCTAGCAGAATATGAAGCAGTACGTAAGGGTATGGAGTTGCTTCTTGAGACCGGAGCTGAAGCAGTGGAAATTTTTAGGGATTCAAAGCTGGTGATCTCTCAGCTCACAGAAGAATATAGGTGCGAGAGTGTCACCTTTCCCTTTTTGGGTACAATGTCAGGAGCAGATGTCCCAATTTAGGTATATAAATTTCTATTGGATACAAAGGATACAAAATTCAGAGGCCAATGATCTTGCGCAGATGGCTTCGGGATACAAGGCTGTGGCAGATAGAGCCGATCTTTAGATACACCTGCTGGAACAAGGAGATTGGAGAGCTGATATCTTCAATTACTTGAAGGATCCGGCTCGGGGGGCACCTAAGAGGATACATTATAAGGCCATGAAGTACATCCTGATAGGGGACGACATGTTCTACAAGACTTTGGAAGGGTTGTTGCTCAAATGCTTGGAGCCGATTGAATCTAATCGGCTCTTACATGAGGTCCACGAAGGCACTTGTGGGACTCACCAATCGGCTCATGGCCTATTGTCAAACCATGGCCGTTCAGAGGCCGGGGCATGGACATGATCGGCAAAATTAATCCTCCATCCAGCAAAGGCCACCAGTTCATTTTGGCTATCACAGACTATTTTACCAAGTGGATGGAGGCCGTCCCTATGAAGTCAGTAGCATCTAAGGATGTCATTAATTTCATTAAAGAACATGTTATTCATAGGTTCGGGATTCCTCATACCATCACAACAAATGGAGGGTTAGTCTTCATATCAGAGGAATCCAGAAAGTTCGCTACTGACACGGGCATCAAGCTGATCAGGTTATCTCCATACTATGCTCAAGCAAATGGACAAGCTGAGGCGTCCAATCAGAGCATTATCAAGGTGATCAAAAGAAAGATCGATGAGCATCCTAGGCATTGGCATGAAGTCTTATCAGAGGCATTGTGGGCATACCGTGTTTCGTGCCACGGGGCAACAAAAACTTCACCCTATCACCTAGTGTATGGGCAGGAGGCCATGTTACCGTGCGAGATTACGGCCGGCTCGAGACGTATAGAGTTCCAAAATGACCTAACAGCTGAAGAGTATGCCGCTCTGATGAACGACAACACTGAAGACCTTACGAGCTCAGACTTTGGTCACTTGAGAAGATCAAAGAAAACAAGGCCAAGGTAGCCCGCGTGTACAACAAGAAAGTCAAGCCGAAAGAATTCCAAGTTGGAGATCTGGTTTGGGAAGCGGTGTTACCATTGGGGACTAAGGATGCAACGTATGGCAAGTGGTCTCCAATTTGGCATGGGCCTTATAAAGTTGACCAAGTTCTACCTGGGAACGCATACATGCTTGAGGAGTTAGATGGCATCAAGTTTCCGGTGGCTGTCAATGGTCAACATCTCAAGAAATACTTCCCAAGTATGTGGGATGATGGGCAATAAAGCCGATGCTACGCATCAGGCTTTAAGCCGATACGTACAGATTGGTCCGTACAAGTGAAAGCCGATGCTACGCATCAGACTGTGAGCCGATACGTTCAGTTGGCCTGTACAAGTGAAAGCCGATGCTATGCATCAGGCTGTGAGCCGATACGTTCAGTTAGCCCGTACGAGTGAAAACCGATGTTACGCATCAGGCTGTACACAAGAAAAGAAGCTGACATGCTCAGTCGGCTTGTAAAAAAAAAAGAAGAGAATTCGTACCCAACACACTGAGTTAGTCAAACAGCCGATGTATCACCATCGACTTTAGAATGGTAATTTGAGTACATGCAGCTTTTTGAATGGCAATGGACCACAAGAAGTGATTACAACGTAGTCTACTGAAGGAACTCATCGATGGCTGCGATAGCCTCAAGACAGACGCGGTCAGCTTCAGCAATCACTACTTCATCATCCTTGTCCTCACCTGACACTATCTGCCAACTTAAAGCGCTCAGCTCTGTGAGTTCGGTCTTCAGCTAGACAGTCAGGTCCTTTGCTTCTTGTTTGGAGTGGGCTATGAGGTTCTTCTCTTCTTGGATGCGCTGCTCGGTTGCCCGGACCTTCGCCTTGAGGTCTTCTAACTCCTTCTCCAGAAGTTGAAGCCTTTGAGAATGTGCAGAAGTGTCAGTTTTGGCGTCCAGAACTACCTTCTTCTCGTTGAGCAGTCGGAACCTCTCGGCAATTTTGGCTTTTAAGGGGGCTTGTGAGCGACGAGCTTCAATCCTTTGCCAAGCCTGTTCTACCTTTGCCCGAAAGAAAGGAAGGTGTCCGGTTGGCCAGAGCTTGATCTGAAGGACTTCCGGGAGTTGGGGCTTGATCTCCTCAATAATTTGCCTCACTGCGTCGGAGTCCCGGACCAAAGCATCAATTGAAGCTGACAGCAGGCCCTTTATACGGAGAAGTTGGCTGGTGACACCAGTCGGCTGTGGCTGATGATCATCCACTTCGAGTATGGCCGAGCCGACAGATGCAGGGTCAAATGAGAGCAATTCCGAGAGGTTTAGACCTTGAGAGAAGAAAGAAAATTAGTAAGATGCAGGGAAAGGAAGATGCAAACAGCTCAGAGATATAACGCACCTTTTCTGGAGAAGGATTGATAGCCGATGAGGTGACAATCGGCTCTTGCAGACGTACCCTTTCTGGAGATAGATTGATAGCTGATGAGGTGACAGTCGGCTCCTGCATCTCCTGAAGGTTGACCAGAGTATCGATTGTTGTTGCAAGGTTCTCTGGAGTCTTCAGGATCGGTTCCTGGAGGTTGACCAAGAGGTTGACTGCTGTCACAGGGTTCTCTGGAGCCTCTAGGGTTGGGTCTTCTTGGCGCGCTTGCTCTTCCCCGCTGGAAATATCCACGATATCAGCCTGCAAGCAAGGAAGGAGCAATTGAGTCGAAATATACCTGTTCAGAGGACCAATTCTAAAGGGACCATCCAAACCTGGTTGACGTTCGGAGCTTCTTGTTCCATAGAAGATGCTCCGGCCTCCTTCCGAATCTTCCTAACAGTCATCTTCTTCGCCTTCATCTGGGCTCAGGGGGCAGCAACGTCGAAGACTCGCTTTCACTTGGAAGCCGATTTTACAGAACCAGGCTGGATCCGCATTATGACCTTTCACGGGGAGGTGCGTTCTTGCCATAGAGGACCACGGGGGCAACCGGTAAGAACTTGAAAGTGGAGCCATCATCGTTCTTGGGCTCCGGACCATCCTCCTGCTGCAGAGAAAACAAAGGGATTGAAGAAGAGGATAAGCAGAATCATGAGGAAGTACTAAACTGATGGTAATACCTCTTCCTCAGGGGCTTCATACTCATCGTTAATCTGCTGCAACATTGGCCCCAAGGCTTTCCGAAAGACATGAATCCTCGAAGCCGATGGCCGAAGAAGTGAATGATAAGTCGACGCGGATTGGGAGGTGAAGATCATTGAACAGGCTATAACATTTCTGGCTGGTGAGAATATCGGGCAGATCAGCTCTACTTTTTGTCAGATGGTGAAGGAAGAAGTGGGGAGGAACTTGCCCAAGGCCAAATTGCCAGGCTGCTATGATCGGCTGGTAGAATTCATAACTTGGCTTGATGATTCTGTTAGAGGTGCTCATGCCGACTGGAAGGAAGCAAGGATGAATCATGATAGAGTATAAATACCGAGTGCTATCATCATCGGCAAAATCAGCCAATCTGAAGTTGATTGGGTTCTCGAAGATTTCGGAATCTGTGTAAGGAAGGAAGATGGGGTTGTCCGGACCTCTATAGAATATCCTAAACCAGCTTGAGGCATTTGTGGGGTTCAATGTCACACCCGATTTATAGGAACATAAACCGAGCAATCATATATACGCCAGGATCAAGTCACGCATATATACAACAGAATCATCAAGATATCACAGCACGTATCTCAAAATAAAAGCGTATAAATCATAAATGAATATCTTTACTACAACTGAATCAAGAATCAGTTCAAGGAATGCGGAAGCGTAAAATAAACACATGAAGAACAGGGCGCCACAGGGACGTTGGCTGGGAGACAATGCCTAGAAATCGTCAAGTCCGCTGATGTCGTCCTCCACGTTGCCTGGTACTGAGCAGCAGTCAAAGATATCCCAAAGAGAACAGAAGAGTAGAGAAGGCAAGTGTGAGTGCACAACTTGTACTCAACAAGTATAACACGAATTATGAGGCTCTAAGGTTAGCTGACTCAACTGCATTAGCTTTTAATCTTGGCAAATTTTATTAAAGCTATTTACTACAAGTGGATGAACTACCATAACCCAAGTTGCATAATAATTAATCAAGATTGATCATGAGTCTACTGAAAACCAAGCCGAAACCACCAAAGGTAAACCCCACTAATCAGACGGAGGATCTGGGCCGCTCATGACCATGAGCACGGCTAGTATACCAGTTTTACACTCTCGAGAGGTTGCACAACTTTACCCACAAGTCGTGAGCTACGCTAGTTGTTCATCACACTTCCTTAGGTGAGATGACTAGCAAGCACACTACGAGACCGTTACAAAGGACCACGTTAGTAAGGTGTAACCGCTAAGGTTTTTGGATCATCAACGATAGGGCCCACCTCACAGGGGTACAAGCACAAAGCACAGACCAAGCCGGAGGAGCAGGGACCATTGAAGCTTACCACCCCTCTTGCCCCGCCGGTAAGTTACTCCCAAAGCAAAATAACCTAATTAGTAAGTCAAGACCGTCCCATTCCAGTCTTGTGGTTGCGCGGTTGTCCCAGGTTGTCACTCTATGAACCGGTCCTTATGGAGAGTGGCCAACCAAGCACTAAGCACTGTGCTGGCCCCCTGAACCATGTTTCTAATAAAACATATTTTAACGAGACATGAGCCGCTCAAGCACACAGAACAGAGGGCCACTCTCAAAATCAAGTTGCATATACCATTAATCAAATTTAATTAAAAAGGACCGTAAGGTGTGAGAGCACAGCACCTAGCACAACTAACCAAAATGCAACCCAAGGTATTAATATACAGGATAAAAGTGGCTAGGAAATCCTTATAGGCATACAGTATTAAAATACGGTATGAAATTATATTTAAAAGTGATAGGATGTCCATGTTATACTTGCCTTCCTCAAAGTTCACTGCTGCTGCTCAAAGGGCTCTGAAGAAGGTAGCTCCTGGTACTCTTCCGGTGGCCCAACGTCTACTCACGAACGAAACGTCCAAGCATGGTCCACACAGGCACATACATGCAAACAAGGGCAAAAGATAAGAAACAGTACAACAATACAGTAAAACAGCACACAAAACTAAACTAAAACTATTCTATGTGTTACAACGATCGCGTGAGTGCAAAAACCACCTAAAACGAAGTTAGGATGCAAAATCTAGAGTTAAAACAAGGTTCAGGGACTTAACTATAAGAAAACAGGAGGTTCTAAGGGGTTCTGCGCTAAAACCGAGGGCTTAAACCTATTTAAACCCTAGACGCTGGGGCTATCACGCAAAACTACCAGATCCGGACTGCGGGTTCTATTTCTAAAGAATTCAGGGGTCTAAACGCTAAAAACTGGGCTGATCTGAAATTACTTTCGAACTGCGCTGGACCGCGGGTTGTTTTCAAATAAACGCAGGGAGTCTTTAACAGAAACGCCATGGCTGAAAGGGTACCTTATAATCTGGGCCACTGGATCTAAATCCAACGGCTCGGACCCAACCTAATCGCGCGAACCGGTATCTAGGAGTGTCAGCTGTCGGATCGTGATCGGACGATCCGGACCCCATCTAAACTGGATCTAATCCTGGGCGTTTTCTATAGATCGGGTGGCTAGGGTTGAAAGGGAGTGCGGGCGGCGGCGGAAGAACGCCAGCGACCATCTTCCGCGGCGGCGCGGCTCGGGGTTCGCCGGACCTCGCCGTAAATGGTGCTCCGGGGGTCCAATTGACTAGATTCTGGGTCTGGCGTGACCAGCGCGTCATGCGGGATCCACCTGGGGCTAAGGCGGGGCTCGGGGAGGGCTCAGGCGGCGCGCACGACGATGGGGACAGGTCGGCACGGCGGCGCATCGCCGGCGCGCGCGTTCCGGCCACAAGAGCGAGCTTTGGTCTACGACATCTAGCGCAAGACGACCAGGGGGACGATGTGGTGCTCACCAAGGGCCTGAACGGGCCGGAGGAGCGGCGCAAGCTGGCCGGCGATGAGGGCCGAGTGGCGGGGATGGGCGGCCCTCATGGAGGAAGACGATGCAGGGCACCTCCGGGCGTCGGGGAGTTGCCTGGCGTCGGGGGAAAGCTGCCGTGGGGCTTGGCCGGAGCTGGGTGCGGCGGAGCGGCCAGTCCATGGCGAGGCCACGGGCTCTGCGCGTCGGGGTGAGCGGTCGGTGGTGCTAGGGTTCGGTGGCAGCCGTAGCTCCTAGGGTTAGGGTCCCAGGGGGTTGGGGATTCTATTTGTAGGGCGGCGAGGCATCCTTGGCGTGCGGGCCTGGCGGGGTGAGCTCGCCGGAGATCTCGGGAGCTCAGGTGCGGCCGGTGATGCGAGGGGAGAAGAAGGAAGAGGGGGAAGGGGCACTGCCAGGTGGGGTCGTCCGGTCAGAGAGAGGGAGAGGGAAACGAGCGCTGAAGGACTGGGCCGAGCGAGCTGGGCCGAGCTGGCTGTGCGCGAGGGAGAGGAAAAGGAGAGAGTGGGCCGCAGGGAGAGGGGGCCGGGTGAGCGGGGAAAGAAAGAGAGAGGGAGATAGTGGGCCTGCGCGGGAGGAAGCGCCGGCCCAAGGGGGAAGGGGAGGTAGGTTGGGCTGCCTTCCCTAATTTTCTTTCCCTTTTCCTTTTCTAATCCCTTTTGAAACCCAAATCCATTTGAATTCAAATGAACTTTTGAATTCAAACCCTGTGCACTCATTCCAATAAAACATATGCACCAGCATGAATTGCACAACCATGTTGTCCCTAAAACAAATTTTAATTACTTGTATACTTTAATTAAATTAAATGCAAGCTAGGCACAATTAAATCCTTAGAAAATTAATAGAGCCAAATTAAATCCATTATAAATCTTGAAATTTTACATTAGGGTGTTACATTCAACTTGCTACCAGGAAGACTGTACAGAGCTTGGCCGAAGCTGGTACACCTGATTCATCTGCCACTCTGATCTGGAAAGGAGTTATTGGCCAGAACTGGAAAGTTTGGGATGTGGTTCTGAAAATATAGGTGAGCCCATAACTGGATGAACCACCAGGGACCACCAGTTCTGAGCTTCTTTTGGGTAAGCAGGCTCGAAGACATCAGGTGAAGATATCTATAGACTTCCCCAAGGAATAATTTACCAAGGCCAACAGTATTACCTTTGGCCAGTTCATATGCTAGGAAAAGGTAGTTTTTGGTTGGGGCAAGGGAAGGACAGCAGAATATGAAGTGTTCCAACCAGAGATTCAGAAAGGCTGTTTGTTCTTTCTCAGTTATAGGGCCTTTGGGTTTGATGTGCTAGTTTAGGTAGGCACCCCAGTTTGTGCACTCTATTTTGGAGGACAATGTAAAGGGGACCTCAGGCAGTTTGAAGGCAGAGGGGCTGGGAGATGCAATCTCCAAGCCAGTGATCATCATGACATCCATGAGGGTTGGAGTCATCGGCCCATGGTCAAATAAAAAGCAGTTCAGGGCATCAGATCAAAAATAGCCGATGGTCTTCAGAAGGTTCTCATTCTTCTCAAGGGGGGACAATGACAGAGAAAGAGCATCGGCTATTCCTATGGTTTCCTATGTGGATTGGTAGGTTTTTGCTACTCTGTTGTACCAGGATACCAAGCCCTCAGGAGGATTTGGCTAGGCACGCAGGCTGTCGGCCCAGGAATCTAAATCTATGTTTTGGCTTACAAATGGGATCCTGTTAGCCTCACAAGAGATCAGATCTACTGGACTCTCATAAGAACGAGGCCCAAGATAGAAGGAATTGGGGGGAGAAGGATGCGGCAAAAGAATGTCTGAAACCTGAAGAATCAATAAGAGCCAAACAGCAGGAAAGAATCATTTAATGCTTCAAGGGTTCGAAGAATTACTTCATTAAATTAGAAAAGGGTTGGAGTTTTACCTTCAGACCAAGGACGCCCACATCGGCACTCGAGGGTTCCGCCATCTGAAGCTCTAATGGTAATCGAAGGCTTAAGATTGGATCTAGGGTTTGCTTCGCGAGTTTTGAGCTCACGCTCTGAGGCTTCGACCTGGGGTTTTGCGATTGAGTTTATGTGCAAGGGTTTTCAAAGCGCAACTCGGATTTGGGGAACCTGTGTAGATTTGTTTCGGGAAAGTTCCAGATTTAAGCAGAAAATGGAATTGATTTGAGAATCGACTCAGACTTAGATCACCATTTTGAGGAAAGGAACTGATGCGTTGCCATCGGCTCCCTGTGAATCGGCTTCTCAACATTTGTTGACTAAACATAAGATTTCCTTCATAGGAAAGATCATTGCAAAAGGGGAGCCAGTTGCTCCTGAAGCCGATCTATCAGCTCTGTACATAGCAATTGTTGCTAATCCTACGAACTACCACAAGTAAGTGCTTGAGACCTTGCGGCGCTTGATCGGAGGGGCTGCGCTGGCGTCGCTGCCGTCGTCTCCGCCACTATCACTGCTGTAGCCGATAACGTCATCGGTTTCTTCGTCGTCCCCTGACGACCCGCCACGAAGGAAGCCTCCTGCTGTCGAGTCTTCCTCGATCGATGTGCCATCGATTCCTACTTCCGAGGAGGAGAAATTCGCCTCCCAAGATGTGTCGTTGTCGTCATCTTCATTCAGTTCCCCTCCAAGGAGGAGCTGGAGATCTTTGCCATCGGTCAGGGATTCATCATCCTCTAACAAGGCCCAGAAATCTCCAGTCTTCCGCATCCCAATGCAGAGGAGCGCAGGCCTCGTACGCGGCTATGGGTTCAAACTCCGGGGTCGCCTCTCGAGTGGTCTTAGATTCGATGGAGATGACGGAGGATGCAGAGGATGAAGAGGCCATTTGCGGGAGGAGGAGAGGAGCAAACTACTACAGTTGCTATCGGCTCAAAGAAGGAGATGAATGAACAGGTTGCCAGGTCAAGTATATGAAGGCAGGAATGGGATACGGATTGGCACCATAGCGATTTCCATGAAGTTAAATGCGAGTGGTCACATCCCATGGAAGTGGAAGAGGCATAAAGAGGATTTTCGACAGGCTCCACAAGAACATTCGTTCCTAGGTGCATGACTGTTGTGTTCGGGGAGCTCCTTCTTGCTAAGAGTGCTAGTGGATTCTCCTCCTATTCCTCGACTCTTTATTAAGGAGACAGACCGGTAATCTTCTACTGATAAAAGAGCGGCTATCGCGTGTACGGATCTTGGAAGTCGAAGAGGCAAGGCAATGGAAAGAAATAGTTTCGGAATTATTATTGCCGAAACCAGGGGGGCATATGTTATTGCCATAATTTGGTTGGGCCAGAAGGTGGGCTGCGAGCAAGATGGGCTCAGAGGATAATTACAATGGGCTTGTGAATCGGCTCCTGCGTGGGCGGTTTAAGGCCAGATTGGCCATGTATCTAGTTTAAGTTAGTTTAGATATAGTTAGTTAAAATTCGTGTTGCAGTCAGTTAGGATTGGTTTGGAGACATTGGTTCGGAGAGGCAAGTCTCCAGACTATAAATATGTACCCTAGGCCATGAATGAGAATATAAGAAACAACAACCATTTGCAAACAACTCTCGGCGCATCGCCACCCTTGTTTTAGGGTTTTCCCTCAGGTAAGTGCTACGCAGCCCCGATCACACTTCGCGTGATCGGGGCAGCATTGCTCCTACCTATTTATCTTTGTGTTTCTTGTACTGAAGTGTTGTTGATGATGAGTAACACTAGTTACCTTAACATTTATAGGGGTGCATCGGCTTTTCATACTGTATTCGTGCATTGTTCATCACTTGTAAACGTTTAGCTGTCCTCGCGCCCGATCCCGGGTGCGAGGGCAGTGCCTTGCTCTGTTTCGATTAGTAGATCTAATCTGTTATGGTTAATCTTTGTTCATCAAACATTTGGCTTAATATCCGCATGGTTAGGCCCTTCAAACGAGTTAAATGATCCGGCAATACGTTTGGTGCTTATATTAATCTAAAGAGGTTTCGGGAATTGGCTTTTTGCTGGATTTTAGACCTCTGTTTAGGTTGCTATTCTGTTATCTTTTGTATTAGTTGGACTTAACCATGGGTAGGATGCTCCGGCTATGTGGTGAAAGCTTTAACCGTCATAGATTGAATTAGCTTATTGATTACAGAGCAAGCTCATATTAGTATCAGATATATGCATTTCGTTTAGATATATAGATCCAATCTGATACTGGGAGACAACTGCTCTTTACAGCTGATACCGGGGACCACCCGAAGAGCCGATCACGGCTCGGACTAACGTTTGAACGTGTCTGTGCATGCAGGAAACTAACTGAAATCACATCTACACCTTTCTGATCAAGTATAGATCAGGTATAGGACAAGTTCCATTTGACCAAGGAGGCAGAGCAGGCGTTGGAAGACCTCAAGCATCATCTGCAGTCGCCCCGCATCCTCACAACTCCACAACCAGGCAAGAACCTAGTACTCTACATCACCATGACTACTCACGTCATCAACACGGCAATTGTGGTGGAACGCGAGGAGGAAGGCCATGCCTTTGGTGTGCAGCAGCTAGTCTACTTCATCAGTGAAGTCCTTTCTGAACCCAAGGTTCATAACTCATCAATTCAGATACTACTCTATGCTATACTCATTACCTCCAGGAAGCTTCACCACTACTTTGACGAATACAAGATCTCAATTGTCACTGATTTTCCATTGGCGGATATACTCAACAATCGGGATGCCATTAGACGTATCTCCAAGTGGGCAATGGAACTGGGGGCTCTTACTCTCGACTTCAAGCCTCGCACCGCCATCAAGTCGCAAGCACTAGTCAATTTCATGGTAGAATGGCGAGAAAACCAAGTGGAAGCTCCAACCAACCTGCTAGAGCATTGGGTGATGTACTTCGACGGTTCACTCAAGCTTAGAGGCGGGGGCGCCGGAGTACTCTTCATCAGTCCAACAGGAGAACTGAAATATGTATTTTTAGATACTATTTGAGGTCTCAAATAATGAAGCCGAGTACGAGGCACTACTGCACCAGCTAATCCTAGCAGTCTCTCTGGGCATTAAGTGGCTACTTGTCTATGATGACTCCTTGTTGGTGGTCCAATAAGTCAACAAGGAGCGGGATATCAACAAGGACACCATGGATGCGTACGTCGCAGAGATACGCAAGCTCGAGAATAAGTTCTCAGGCCTAGAAATTCATCATGTGATTAGCGACAACAACTTGGGGGCAGATGTGCTCTCAAAGCTGGGCTCTGATCGAGCAAATGTCCCACCAAGAGTTTTTGTCCATGAGCTACATCACCCATCCATCAAGATACCAGATCAAAGCACCATCATTCAGGGTCCAACAGAACCAGACCGAGAGGTGATGATTCAGGTTGATTGGCGGATGACTTTTATCGACTTCATCCAGGAGCACAAACTACCCTCCGGTGTCGACAAGAAGAGCGCCGAGACTGCACGCATATTAAGGCGGAGCAAAGGGTATGTCCTAGTCGGAGACAACCTATACAAGTGTGGATCAGCATTAGGCAACTCATGAAGTGTGTCCATGCAAAAGAAGGCAAAGAAATACTCTAGGAGATCCACGAAGGCACGTGTGGGAACCATGTTTCTTCTCGCACGCTGGTCGGGAAGACTTTCAAATCTGGGTTCTATTGGTCGACGGCTTTGGCAGACGCCGAAGAACTCGTCTGCTGGTGTATGAATTGCAAGTTTTTCAGCAGTCACCCCCACGTCTAGGCTCACAATCTCATCACCATACCACCTTCATGGCCGTTTGCATGCTGGGGCCTGGACATGAAAGGGCCCTTAACAACTATGCCAGGAGGTTTTCCTCACGTGTTGGTGGCCATCGACAAGTTTACGAAGTGGATTGAGCACAAACCAATTACAAAGCTCTCCGCAGATCGAGTGGTCCGCTTCATCTGCGATATCCTGCACCGATTTGGCTTCCCCAACACTAGCATTACGGATCTAGAATCTAACTTTCACTCACATGAATTCAGGGAATTCTGAGAGTGCAGCGCCATTGAGGTCAAGTATATCTTAGTAGCTCACCCGCGGGCCAACGGCCAGGTTGAGCGCGCCAACAGCATGATCCTTGATGGACTGAAGAAAAGACTCTATGATGAGAACAACAAAAAGGGTAGCAAGTGGATCCATGAGATCTTGTTAGTAGTCTGGGGGCTTCACACACAACCAAGCAAAGCCATAGGATAGTCACATTTCTTCCTCGTCTATGGGTCCGAAGCCATACTACTGGTTGATGTCATGTGGCAACCTCCATGACTGGAGATGTACGAACAAGGCGAGGCCAATGATGCAAGACATCTTGAACTTGACTCAGCTGAAGAAGTCAGATGCAATGTCCTCCTCTAGTCGGTCTGCTACTTACAAGGCGTTCGTCGTACCACGAACGGAACATTCAAGAAAGATCCTTCAACATTAGAGATTTGGTCCTTCACCACATCCAGGATGAAACTGGGCTGCACAAGCTCAACTCGCGATGGGAGGGTCGTATCACTTACAATACCCTAATAGCCAGGAAGTCCCAAACTCCTGGAATATTGAGCACCTACACCATTTCTACCCTTAGATATCTTGTATCCAAAGTTATCAGCTGTAGCGCAGCATCTTGTCATCAATAAAGAATTGATTCAATCTCAAAATGACTACTTTTTCTTTAGCAACATTGAAAGAATTCGGGAGCTGCAGCCACGAGTACTAACAATACGCTAACTACGTTAAGTCTTCTATTATACTCGGGGGCTATGCCATGAGTACCTTTTGACATGACTACTTCGCAATGGCCCTACGGGTCGCCAGGCACTAAGTACTTGCGAACACTACCGACTACTTCGAGTACTACCCTACACAGTTCACCAGAACTAATGGCTCTAGTTACTATGATACAGTTGGGGAGGCTTCTACGCCTACAAAACAATCTAGGACATCACACAATGCCATTTCACCCTGGTTTGTCTACATCCTTGTTTGGGTTTAACTTTTGAATGCACAACCATTGACTACCTTCAGAGGCGTTGCCTTCTGGGTAGCTCTATATGGGCGTCTCTATTATTTCTAAGTCCTATGATTTTTTGGTCCTACTCTACGAGTCAGCACACCGAACACATCAACAGGCAAGCATCTAGTACATATGTTTACAGTTGTACATAGCTATGATAGAGTTCTCAATGTTTTCACATCTGAAGCTACTCCTGTTCTAAGCTATCGACTAGCTTCTGGGCTACCGGCTTCACCTCTTCAACAAGTTCCTTAAACTTGTCATCAGTGCAGTCTATAGACATCCCAATCGCTAGCAGCTCCAGGTTGATCTTGGGCCAATAGGGCTTAAAGAGTCCTAGGATGTGCTCCACGTAGGTCCTGGTGGTCTCTGATACATAACTAGAAATTACTTGGGGAGTTTCGTGAAGTCGCTCCAACAGCGTCTTGTTGCTCACCACCCCTTCTTCTAGTGGATCCACCATGTCCACCACAACCTGGGCAGCACCTTAGCTCTTCAAGTTCCTTCTTGTTTTGCTCTTTTGCAGCGGTCAACTCCTTGATCTGTGTCATACAATTTACAAGTTGTACATCTGCACCTTAGAGGGCTTGAATCAACTTCTCCATGTCATCTGAACAATGGTACACAAGATTCTTCAAGTCAATGATCTCATCATCCTTATTTCTTATGATATTATTAAGTTCTTCAAGCAAAAGGAGATGGAGATGCACTTGTACTAAGTTCAGATACTACTCACCACTTGTGACAAGCAAGGATAAAGCAGTCGATAGAGTATTACTTCGGTAAGATTTGTCCTGTAGTATGTTTCTATCCTTCAGATTTTCAATCTCTTCCCGCAACAGACAAACCTCCTGGGTGTGCTCGAGCTTCAAGGTATCCAGTTCGCACTGCACTTTGGCATTTTCTGTTGCTTGTGCTTTGATCTCTTGCTCCCTGGTCTACAACTGTTGGAATTTGAGCTCCACGGCTTGCAATTTGTCTGACTTGATGCGGGATCGGTTTGCCATGGTTTGTTTGACATTGAGAAGAAGTTTGAGAAGCTTTACTACTCGACAACATTAATATGGATAGTTCAGAGCACTAACTGTGGAGAACTAGAAGAAATCCCAGAATGAATCATTGAACTCTTTCATCCGTTCATTTACGAGCATTGGGTCATCAATGTCCAACGGGATGCCGCTCTCAAAAATTGATGGTTGCGTCAGAGCTACAACTGTTGAACTACTTGCAGCGCCTTGATTGATAGGGTCATGCTGCTGCGGCTGCAGGCTCCCTGTCACATGGTTACTCCATAAGCAAACATGCAAGCAACAAAGAACTTGGGTCAAATGCAGATCAACACAACCTACATATAGGATTCTCTTGAGGCTCCTCTATGATCGCCGGCTCTGGTTCAGCGACTGGTACCTCCCTTTCACTGGCACATTAAGTTCTTGTGGGTGAGGGGACATGGGCACCTGGCTGCTGCAACGGTTCAACAACTTTCGTGGCTGCCGGTGTTGCATCGACTACCTTCTCTAGCTCGGGAGCTTGGCCATCCGCAGCATTGCCAGGCTGCATAGGGAAACATCATTATGAGTTGTTATCAGAAAGATAAGAACCTACAATACACAAAGGAAAGCACTCAGATACATACAGTGCAGACTTCTTTATTGACAATACTTTTTTCTTAAGTACTCGGGGCACTACTCTAGCACCTAGAGCACTCATCGCTGCAGGTTTGCCAGTCGAGGGCGGCGTCTGCCCTGGCGGGGCAACCGCGACGGTCACCATCAAACTGCGGTCAGCCGGGGGCGGGAATCGTTCTGGCGTGGCCTGAGCAGTACCACTTGACGGGTCCACTGCAACGGTGGGCACGCCCTGTCTCCTTGCAATATCATCCCCGACCTCCTCTTCAACTCTACCCCTGGTACGTTCGGGGTTCGGGTAGCTACCGTTAAAAATCAAGAACCAGGGGGAAATTCAATCAGAAAACGCCCAAGCAAAAGTAGAAAAAGTACTCGGGATGCAATGACAAGCACTCACCTGGACGCTCCGACATCATCCCCAGTTGGTGAGGCGTTCGCTTTGCGCTTCTGAGCAGTGGCTCTTGGTCCACACGGATGGCTGGGCAAAAGATCACCACCAGTAGAGCTTCCGCTCTCCTAGGCAGTCTTCTTGCCCTGGCCTTTTATCACTTCAGCCAAGGTGCAACCATCGTCGCGGTCCTGATCGTCATCTGTACTAATTGGATCATAGGAAGGATGAAAGACCAGCTTCTAGTACGTCGATGGCACCAGATAACGCGGACATGTGCTGTCCAGCATTGGCTGCATACTTCTATATACATCCACATCCTGCTGCAACACAATGTATAGATGAGTTAGTTTCACTCAAGACAAGAATGCAGTACAGAAGGATACAGATACTTACATGCTTTGGAGGGTCCTTAGCAGAGTACATCTTCGGGACATAGGGCACTATCTCAGTGCCCATGAGTACCCGGCTCACTCGGACTATGACATCTAATTGCTGAATCGGCTCTGCAGAAAATCGAGAAGGGTCTAAGATTCCAAGATAGTCAAAGCCAAACCTTGCCCACTTCTGCAGTGGCTGGATCCGCGTGCCGATCCATGTGAATATCACCACTAAGCCAGTAATGCCCGTATCCCTATGTTTATTGACCATACCAAGCAATTCTGGGATCTGGCTTTCATCCCTGCAGGGTTTGGACCACTCGCATGTGATCTTTAGTGCTCCTGTGGTCCTCTCTAGCAAGGAAGGCATGTGGTTTCCAATGTAGAACCATTTCTCTCTCCACCCTAACAAACTACTCAGGAATTTGTACGAGATCTATTTTTTCTCCATCCCTTGCCTTAGCTGCAGCCCAGAACCTTCAACCTCGTATGAGACCTTATCGTTGGGTTGGGACTTGAGGTGGAGAAGAGAGGTGAAGAGATCGAAATGCGGCTCTATTCCTAAGAATACTTCACAGAACTAAACAAAGATGGAAATGTGAAGGGTGGAGTTGGGATTAGGATGATGCAACTAGATTCCATAGTAAAAGAGGAGACCACAAAAAAAGTAAGAAGTTAGGAGGGCTAATCCTCGCTCAATGAAGTATTGGAAAAGAACAATCTCATCAACTCCTTCAAATGGCCTTTTGTCCCTAGTGGCAGGGCGCCTAGACGACTTCTTGGCTCTGGAGAAGACCCCCATTAACGAGGGCCTGGAGATCAGCTTCGGAGCACTTAATTGGTTTCCACCCGTCTCCAGCAGTGGTGGTGGCCTTACACTCCTTTTCTTTCCCCTTGGAGGCACCACGCTTGTTGTCAGCCATCTTTGTAGTCATAAGATGCTTCACTCGCATGCGCCCGGAGGCTATGATTAGAGAGGCGGTGGAGCAGGGCTTTTTGGCAGAAGGATGAACTAGGCGACTACTTCTTGCAATGCAAATGACCTAGATCTAACTCTGGAAGTGGCGGCGGTTGCGAGATAGAGGAAGACGAAAGGCTCGAGCAGTAAAAAGCACAAGTGAAAGGGTGAGTAAAGCCTAGGTCACCGCACGGTTAAATAACCATCGGCAGGCCCAAGTTTATTGTGCAGAATATGAAGAGTTTTTATGGGATAAGATTTGTTTTGAGCAGTAATCTCGGGTTACTTTGGGAAAGTTGTTTGTTTAACAATTTTATTAGGGATCTCATTCTGAAAAAAGAGGTTTTTGAATTTCTGAACCAATTTTCCCAAACCATCAATTCAAACTCTTACTTTTTTACACAACCCATGGCACAACCTTTTGGATCCTTTTTTCCAAACCTAGGAATTTGGATTAAAGGCTTGGGGGCTCCGGGACACGTGTCATCGATGACTTATTTTTCACATTTTTTGGAAGATAAGGACAGAAGATTCAAGATTAATTTGACCCTCAGCCTGATTCTTCGATTCAACCTAAGGCTCGGGGGCTACTCCATATGGAGTGCGAGTTCAATCGCACCCCATATAAAATAAGACTTCAAAACTACTCAGGGCATGAGCACCTCACAACCTCGATGCTGCCAAGGAAGTACTCAGGAGACACCTTCAAGACGGTGTTCGGAAGAACTCAAAGATGCCTTCAGAAGTACTCGGAAGCTTGCAGTACTCGACTACGAAGTGCTTGGGCACTTGTCAGACCCGAGGCCACGGGATTGCGCACATGGCGTATATATTCTAGAAGAAAGGATGGGACATGGCTCACACCCTACATCAATTGTAACTACGCATATCGTAGTAGGACTAGTCAGAATAGAAGAAAAGTACCCGAGAAGTACTCGGGTAGGACTCCTAAGCTCGTATCTAGCTAGGATTTACATGTAACCCTGTCCCCCAGACTATATAAGGGCAGGCAGAGACCCCCTCGAAACACATCAACACCCAAGGCAATACAAACCACCACACAGGACATAAGGTATTACGCTCTCGGCGGCCTGAACCTATCTAAATCTTGTGTTCCTTGCACCTTCGAGTTTCTGATCTCGACAACACCCCACCTACAATCTACCACCTCGGGGATATCCCTCGGTGGGCTTGGAGGTTAAACACCAACAGCAGCCATGCCTTCTGCCAGTGGCTCCAAATTGGCTTTTGGCCAGAAGGACTTGACGAGTCCAAGCACGTCCGCCATGTAGGTCTTGGAGGTTTTGTTGACGTACCCGGCAATCTTTTGTGGGGCTTCATGAAGACGCTCCAGCAAAGTCCTGTTGTCAACTACTCCTTCCTCCGGAGGGTCCACCATGTTGATGGCTACATGAGCAACTTCTTGGAGTTCTTCAAGTTGCTTCTGCCGCAATTCTTTTTCTTCGAACATGGACTTGATCTGCTGCATGCATTGCACAAGCTTATGGTCTACATCTTTGAGTTTTTTGGCCACGAGCTCCACATCATCTGAATGACGGTATCAAAGATTCTTCATGTCAATCAGCAGTTCTTCATTATACTTTAACATATTTTTGAGTTCTGCGGGCGCAACATAAGAAGAAGTACCCATGCAAGTTCAGAGACTACTATTCGACAACATTCAACTAGGCAAGAGTACACGGCAGGGAATTTCCTTGATGGACTTTCCTTTGGGCCTTGTTCTTCTCTTCAAGTTTTTTATTTCCTGCTTGAGAAGCCAGACTTCACGTGTGCACTCCAGCTTTATTTAATCTTATTGACGTTGCACTTCAACCCTCTTCTGGATCTGCTCTTCAATCTGCCTATCTTTGGCTTGCAATTGGTGTAGTCCATCTTCCACGGCCCTCAACTTGTCTCACTTCAGTCGAGATTGGTTGGCCATCCTCTACTCAAGCAAAGAAGTAAGCAAGTCAATAGATGACAACATTATGCAACAAAAACAAGTTATGATATCAAGAAGAAGCCATACCATGGAAAACATCTATAAATTCTTGAAGGTATCCTGGAAATGCTTCAGGTTTTTGTTGGTCAGCATTGGATCGTCGATAAGTTCTGCTGGCACAACATGTTGCCACTCATGTGGTGTCACCAGGATGGGGCCTAAAGAAGTACCCGCAGTTTCCGCATCTTCAACATTTAGTTGCTGCTACTAGGTACCTGCCACCTCACCCGTGGTAATCAGTCGAGCTTCTGGTAGATTAGTACTCGAGGGTGGGGGCAGCATGATCGGCTCACCTGTCAACATCTCGGGGGCTGGCTCATCTATCCCGGACTTGTTTTCCTTCGCTAGCTCAGCACCTAAAACATCCCTTTGAGCCTCAGCACTTCATAGCGCAGGAGTTTCCTCGGGTACTGATGATTTGAGCCTCAGCACTTCATAGGCTCATCTAAGCTTAGAGCAGAGGATTTCCTACGCACAACAGAGAAGCTGTCAAATACATTATTGCTTATGAGCTTACAAAATCTGCAAGAGAAAAGTACTCGAGTACTTACAATGAAGATTTTTTCACATTCAGTTTCTTTATTTTGAGAACTTTAGGTGCTGCAGTGGCACCCGAAGTACACGTGGTGGCAAGTTTGCCAGTCGAGTCAGAAGTCTTCCTCGGTGGGGCACCTGCCGCGTCTCTAGCAACATTCAATGACGGCTCCACTACAACAAAGGGCATGATTTGCCTTGTTGTAGTATCATCGCCGGCAGCTTTGTCTTCTGCCCCGTGCTTTGAGCGCTTGGGGTCAGAAGCATCAGCACTAGAAGAAAAGAAAAATGGGGAGAGTGTTCCACAACCAGCTCAAGAAGAATTTGAAGCGTCCCCTCATCAGAGGTGACTAAATATGATACAAATATCAGTCCTAGGAGGCTGATAACACATTTATTACATCAGATGGTTCATTACCGTACAAACCGTCAAGGTAGTGGGCACTGAAACACCACTATCATGAGGGATAACATAAGGACTAAAAGCCAAACTAAAGTGCCAACGAAATCTAAGATAACATCAGAGTCTTGCACCATGGTAAGCTTCCTGTGGAGACCTTGAACCACATGCAAGGTTGGGTGCAGGACGGCGACCTACTCAACGTATTCAGGAATGAAGTTCAGATCCTTCTCTGTAAAAACTAAGCAAAAGTGAGTACATGCTTACTCAACAAGTCCAACCACACCCACGGAGGGGGATAATAAAGATCATGCACAGGATATATCAAGGATAAGGCTAGGGTTCGTTTGCGATAAAGCAAGGTTTTCACATGCAAGGGCTCATTTAATAAAAGAGTTTGCTCAAAACATTTCTGTAGTAATCGAATAATAAGTGGGGTTGATCGTACATAAAGGATCCAAGTTTTAATGCTACCGGACTCCACATCCATAGTAGCTCACGGCACAACTGCCGGACACTTTCAAAACGACTCATGCCACAAGACCAACCATCCCAAAATGTCTATTGAAGTGACCAAGCCGTAACTCGTCCAATACCGTGGACACGGCTATTCGAATAGATTTTACACTCTACAGAGGTTGTACACTTTACCCACAAGTAGGGTACTGCACTATGAACACCTTAGTGTCGCTGCGGATCCTAATAAAGCCATTACCCACCTTAGCTGAATCTAACTAGCCAACACGGAAGCAACCATGGGATTAATGACCTATCAACAAAGTCATAACCGGGACATAACTCACACAGATCGTATTCCTTCTCCATGATCTCCCGTCGCTCACCAGCTCTCCTTTTGGCTAGCAGAACAACTAGTGGGGTTTATGCTAAGCCGTTGCCCACACAACGGTCGAGTGGTTGTACGAGAAGTGGGTTAGGCAAGATGACATCTCAGCTCATCCTTACATTGACAAGACGGACATCTCCCAACCATGCTTAACCACAAAGCTACAAGTTCATCGGTGGCATTTCACACAGGAAACACCGTCCATCACATCAGGTTATATCTTTCTTTTATTTTCCCGAAATCCCGTTTTATCTTTTAAAACACTCACACCTTTATAATAAGCGTGTTGTGGTCATGATTAAGATATAATAAAAGAAAATAAAAGGTCCTAAGCATCTCTAGCAGTAGTTAATGTCCAACAGAGCAAATCCTATATAGACATTAACCTAGGTCATCAAGGAATAGTCATAGCAATCAACGGGTGGCTATCCAACCATGTCTTGCAATAATACAATGCATTTTATAAAATAGGACAACAGGTTGTGCTTATAAACTGGGATAAATATGCATCAAAGGATGGGATTGGACTTGCCGTCCTCAAAGCCTTCCGGAAGCTCCTCCTCGAGGTACGGGTCTTCGGGCTCCGGCTCGCGGTACTGCTCCTCCTCGGTCACACCGTCGGCTAGGACACACAAACAATCACACAATAAAAATAGAGTACGCCGACGAGCTAAAAAAAGAGAGGGAAATAGGGAGCTTCGATTAGAAAAAGTAGAGAAGACTATTATATTTGTCGGATGTGGATCCTGAGATTTGGAGAAAATATTTGGAGATGATGCGTGGTGGAGTTTGGAATCGATTCGGAACAAAATGTCGCATGAACTAATGAGTTAAAGGTCATTTAGGGAGTAGTTTAAAGGACGATGACCTATTTGTAATGAAATAAAGAGATAGAAGGAGCTCTGATTAAATATTTGAGAGAGGGAGGTGGAGGGCTGCGGACTGCATAAGAAGAAAAAGTGGAGAGGGTTATGCACAAGTCTACCTTTCTTCTTCCTCGAGACAGAACAGGAGGGGGAGGGGAACCGTAGGATGGGGGGGCCAGGCCATGGGCGCCGGCCCCCTGGTGCATGGTGACGCCCGGGGAGGAGGGGAAAATGGAGAGGAGGCTGAGGGGGTCCGATTCCGGCCCTCACCTCGTGCGGAGACTGTCTACAGAGGGCTGTCCATGGAGATGGGTGGTCCATTCACCGAGTTGGAGAAGGCTGATGCTGCCGGCTTGTTGTTGGCATATGGACAGTTGGCAATGAAGTGCCCTGTCTCATGGCAGTTGAAGCATGCTCTGGCATTGTTGCTGGCAGTAAGTTGACTTGCATTGCTCTGTAGGGCCTTCATGGTGTTCTGGCTTTGAACTGCCTGAACTAGGTGTTGGGGGCCTGAGAGCCAGTAGCTTGTGACTGGGTCCTGTACTGCATAGGGGCTTAGGACCTAGGCACTGGAGGGCCAAAGTGCCTCGGCTTCTGGAAACGGTCCTACTAGCGAGCCTTGGATTCCAGGAACTTACGCTTATTGTCTCTCTTTTCCTCTGCCATGGCTCTCTCGGTGATGATAGCCATGTTCATCAGTGTGTTGAAGTGTGGGTAGATGCATGGGGAATGCAGCTTCTTAAGTTCTGCATCCAAACCCTTTTTGAACATATCCTGCTTTTTTCATCCTTGTTTACTTCCTCCGGTGCATAGCGAGCTAGTTCTATGAACTGATATGTGCACTCCTCAACGGACTTGTTGCCTTGTTGCAGCTCACGAAACTCATCTGCCTTGCGCTTCATGGTGGCTGCTGGGATGTGATAGCGACGGAACTCATCCACAAATTCCTTCCAAGTGATAGTGGAGGCATCCTGAGCAGCTGCACAGTAGTTCTCCCACCAAGCCAAAGCAGTTCCAGTGAGCTGGTGAGCAGCCAAATGGACCTTGTCACGGTCTCCATGCTCAAATGGCTCGAGTTTTCTCTTGATAACACGCAGCCAGTCATCTGCCTCCAAAGGGTTGTTGGATCCTGCAAAGGTGGGTGGCTTGGTCCTCAGAAAAGTTATCAGTTTGTCATTTGTACTCTGCTCATGGGGTCTTGGGTTGGTGATAACATTGGTCAAAGCTTCCACTAGGAGGTTCTGGTTGTTCAACACTTACACCAGGTCAATGGCCGGTCGGGGGGGCCTGACGTGCTCCCACTTGGCTTTCTACTCTCTGCTGGCTTACTTCCTGATCTTCCTGATCTTCATGGCCGGGGGCTTGTCCTTGCACACCCTGCTGCTTCTCCGCACTTGGAGTGGTACGTGCCTGACTTTGGGAGGTCCTGGCATTACGCCTGAGGGCCATCTGTGGATTGGGTAAAACTTTTATGAAACTTAGATTTGGAATTAAGTGATGTTTAAGTTATTTACTTTCGTATTTTCGAAAAGGCAGAATCTACCTCCTGCTGACAAGCACACAGACTAACAAGTATCAAGCACAAAACACGCACTACACGGTCGGGTACAAAGGGCACAACAGATGGGAGGGGCACAACTCTAAGCTTGAGGCCGGGACGGCTTCATTCCTGGGGGCATCTCTGAGGCATGCTACTTGCAGGGCGAGCCGTCTTCCGGGGCGGAGTGCACTTCCAGTGGGATGAGTAGCTCTTCCTCGTCATCCTCGAGGATCCCATTTTCTCAGGGCTGTTCGATAGCTCCTTCTTCTGCGGCTATAGCTGACCTTTCAGCACCTTCGGGTGGAGCTTGCGGGGTTCCAAAAGGTCTTCCCCATCCTATGATAGGTGTTCCAATTAGGACTTGGGTCTCCCCGATTGCCGGGACGGGCATTCCACTGCTGGTCCATTCTTGCATACGCCGATCCTGGATCTGCCTGAGGTTCTCATGAGCGACGGCTTCGCTACTTATAGCGGCCGCGGTTCTTGCTTCGGCTTGAGCCACCTGGATTTGGTGCATCCTCACTGCAAGCTCTGCTTGCTCGGCCCGGTGGGTTTGCTCCCTTAGGAATCGGGCTTGCTCGTCGAAGAGCTTGTCCAAGGAGACGAGGTAGGCGACCACATGGTACAAAAGGTCTTCTTGATGGCGGCGCCATTCCAAGTTCCTCATGCGGGCCTGCCAGACTTGTGTCCTGATGGCCGAGAGAAAAAGCCTCATCGGTGTGGGAATGAGGTGTTCCTCGAAGATCCGGCACAGGTAGCGGAGAGCCTTTCTGATGGCCAAGGGATAGGCATCCCAATGTTGGAATCCTATGGCAGTCACTCGCTACGGCTCGATGTCGGGGTAGCGGGTGCTTCTGTTGATTGAAAGAACCACCCTTAGCGAAGAGTGCCGAGGTGTTCATACTCTCTACTACAGTACCTTGGGTGCTCAGTAACACCGAGGCGCTCCAGGGAGTTGATCAAAAGGTGGGGGAAACCAGGCTCTTCTTGGCAAATGCCCTGGGTCTAACCATTCTCAGCCATCTGAAAACAAAGGTAGAGTGAACAAGCCTTGCACACATGGTAGGGTACAAAAAGGATAGACGGTCTTTATTTTTCAACAGGGTCGGGTACATCTCCCAAGGATACATTATTACTAGGATGATAGCTCTAGCTTAGGTACTCTACTCTTTCCAAGGGGATTCTTCCTCGATCCGGTTAGGGCACTTCTTTGGTGGAAGACATTGCTCCAATACCTCATCTTCGGTCCGAGTGCCCTTATCCCAATGGGTTTCTTCGGGTTCTCCTTCCAGTAATCCAGCTTCTCTTCTGCGTGCCTCGATACGTTCCCTTTCTCGAGCGTCGCTTTGCCATATGTCTTGGAGAGAGGCTAGGGAACTCTCAGCTTGTGCCTCAGCTTCTATTGTTCTCCTCCATTGTATTTCCAACTCTTGTTCTGCCTTTTCTGCCCTGCGGATTTGGTGTTTCAGTTGTTTTGCCTGTTCGCGGTAAAGTTGGTCTAGGCCGGTGAGGTAAATGGACAGGTGGGAAACCGTATCTTCTAGTTCTTCTTCCCTTCCCAATCCTCTCATCCGGGCAATCCATGAGCATCCTCTTCCTCCAGTAGGTGGGAAAAATCCCATAGGAGTTCGCTGAAGATGATGCTTATAGACCACGTGTAGGCGTCCAGGGCTTTTCGGGCAGCCTTTCGGTAGGTGTCTGGGAACCCAAAGCCGGTGGTGGAGATGAACCAGGGATCCACATCGGGGTAGAGTGTGCTTGTTCCCACGAAGATCATCAGGTCACACCGAAGGGTGCCTCTGAAGTTGTACTCTCGGTAGGTGTACTCCGGTGGGTCCACAACTCCAACGCGTTCCAGGCTGAGTAGGAATAACTTAGGGAGGCCAGGCTCTGCGGGGCAGATTCCATCACTCCATCCATTGTCAGCCATCTGGAACCAGACAAGGGCCAAAGGTAAGTGCCATGTGGAAAGGTGAGTTAAGTGGAAAAGATCTAGTGGGAAACAGCTTAGAAAATATCCTCGGTCCTAAGGGTCGCGTCCTACGGCCAACCTACAGCTCTGATACCACTTGAAGCATCCCCTCATCAGAGGTGACTAAATGTGATACAAATATCAGTCGCAGGAGGCTGATAACATATTTATTACATCAGATATTTCATTACCGTACAAAACGTCGAGGTAGCGGGCACTGAAGCACCACTATCATGAGGGACAATATAAGGACTAAAAGCCAAACTAAAGTGCCAACGAAATCTAAGATTACATCAGAGTCTTGCGCCATGGTAAGCTTCCTATGGAGACCCTGAACAACAGGCAAGGTTGGGTGCAGGACGGCGACCTACTCGATGTCTTCAGGAACGAAGTTTGGATCCTCCTCTGTAAAAACATGCGTACTCAACAAGTCCAACCACACCCACGGAGGGGGATAATAAAGATCATGCACAGGATATATCAAGGATAAGGCTAGGGTTCGTTTGCGATAAAGCAAGGTTTTACACATGCAAGAGCTCATTTAATAAAAGAGTTTTCTCAAAACATTTATGTAGTAATCGAATAATAAGTGGGGTTGATCCTACACAAAGGATCCAAGTTTTAATGCTACCGGACTACACATCCACAGTAGCTCACGGCACAACTGCCGGACACTTTTAAAATGACTCACGCCACAAGACCAACCATCCCAAAATGTCTATTGAAGTGACCAAGCCGTAACTCGTCCAATACCGTGGACATGGCTATTCGAATAGATTTTACACTCTGCAGAGGTTGTACACTTTACCCACAAGTAGGGTACCGCACTACGAACACCTTAGTGTTGCTGCGGATCCTAACAAAGCCATTACCCACCTTAGCTGAATCTAACTAGCCAATACGGAAGCAACCATGGGGTTAATGACCTATCAACAAAGTCATAACCGGGACATAACTCACACAGATCGTATTCCTTCTCCATGATCTCCCGTCGCTCACCAGCTCTCCTTTTGGCTAGCAGAACAACTAGTTGGGTTTATGCTAAGCCGTTGCCCACACAACGGTCGAGTGGTTGTACGAGAAGTGGGTTAGGCAAGATGACATCTCAGCTCATCCTTACATTGACAAGACGGACATCTCCCAACCATGCTTAACCACAAAGGTATAAGCTCACCGGTGGCATTTCACACAGGAAACACCGTCTATCTCATCAGGTTATATCTTTCTTTTATTTTCCCAAAATCCTATTTTATCTTTTAAAACACTCACACCTTTATTCTCGATAAAGCGCATTGTGGTCATGATTAAGATATAATAAAAGGAAATAAAAGGTCCTAAGCATCTCTAGCTATAGTTAACGTCCAACAGAGCAAATCCTATATAGATATTAACCTAGGTCATCAAGGAATAGTCGTAGCAATCAAGGGGTGGCTATCCAACCATGTCTTGCAATAATACAATGCATTTTATAAAACAGGACAATAGGTTCTGCTTATAAAACTGGGATAAATATGCATCAAAGGATGGGATTGGACTTGCCATCCTCAAAGCCTTCTGGAAGTTCCTCCTCGAGGTACGGGTCTTCGGGCTCCGGCTTGCAGTACTGCTTCTCCTCAGTCACACCGTCGGCTTGGACACACAAACAATCACACAATAAAAATAGAGTACGCCGACAAGCTAAAAAAAAGAGAGGGAAATAGGGAGCTTCGATTAAAAAAAGTAGAGAAGACTATTATATTTGTCGGATGTGGATCCTAAGATTTGGAGAAAATATTTGGAGATGATGCGTGGTGGAGTTTGGAATCGATTCGGAACAAAATGTCGCATGAACTGATGAGTTAAAGGTCATTTAGGGAGTAGTTTAAAGGATGACGACCTATTTGTAATGAAATAAAGAGATAGAAGGAGCTCTGATTAAATATTTGAGAGAGGGAGGTGGAGGGCTGCGGACTGCATAAGAAGAAAAAGTGGAGGGGGTTATGCACAAGTCTGCCTTTCTTCTTCCTCGAGACAGAACAGGAGGGGGAGGGGAACGGTAGGATGGGGGGGGGGGGCTGGCCATGGAGGAGGGGAAAACGGAGATGAGGCCGAGGGGGTCCGATTCTGGCCCTCACCTCGTGCGGAGACGGTCTACGGAGGGCTATCCACGGAGATGGGTGGTGGCCAGCAATGGTGAGCGGCAGCGGCAAGCTGCTGCGCGAGGTAGAGGAGGGGAGGTGCTGAGGCAGCGCGGGCAGAGTGAAGGGCGGCTTGGGGGCTGATTTATAGGCCGAGAGGAAGAGGGGAGATGGCCGGCATGGGAGGGTCACGGGCAGTACAGGAACCTCACCATTAATGGCGGTCGGGATGCTCGGGGACAAGGCGCAAGCTGCGAGGGCGATGGGACAGGACGGAGATGGGCCGGCGCAACAGCGGGTGGCACGCCGGCTTGGCGTGCACGGGCAGCAAACACGCAGTGGCACAGCGAGCAGCAGCGGCCGCGGCGGCCGTGGCGTGACGTGGGCGGCGCGATGCGAGCGCGCGTGCGCAGCCAGCAACGGGGGCAGCAGCGAGTCATGCGCTGGCCCACGCGTGCGTTCAAGGAGCGGGCTACAGCTCGAGCAGGCAGCACAGGGAAGAAAAAGAAAGAGGAAGCCAGCGCCGGGAGAAAAAGAGAAAGGAGAAGAGAAAGAAAAGGAAGGAAAAAATAGAGTATGGGAAAAAATGGATTTGAACAAAATGAATTAGAAGAGAGAAATAAAATGGATTTGAACAAAATATGAGAAAAGAAAAGTGGGGACACACGCGCGGCACCGACGATCGCGGCCGGGCAGGCACACGCGGCTGACCGTGACACGATGGTGATGCGACGGGACGGCGGGGCTGGTGGAAAAGGAAAAGGGACGGGCGGCTCCGCAGAAAAAGAGGAAGAGACTGCGCGATGTCGGGACGGCGGAAAATTGGGAGGTGGGCTTCGGGAGCTCGAGCGGTGGAAAAGGTTTAAAAGATTTTTAAGCGAGTGATTGGTAATGCAATTTAAATAAGATAAAAATGCGGGCGTTACAGAATTTGAGAAAGGTACTTGCAATGGTCTGGAAACACTTACCTAGATGGTTCATCATCATCGACTGAGATAACAGCTGCCTTGCGCTTTCGGGCGACGACCCTTGGTCCCTTGGATTGGATCGGCAGGAGATCACCACCAGTCAAGTTCATGCTTTTCTAGGGGGTACTCATGTTTGACTTCTTCTAGAGGTCTGCCAGAGGAATATCATCATCAGTATCATCACCTTCTTCATCGGTCAGTGGGTCGAGGGAAGGACGGTTGATTCAGAGTTGCTGATACACACTTGGCTTTATGTGATCAGGGAGGTCAATCTCTAGAAGTGGAGGCAAACTCCTATACAAGTCTGTGTGTCCCTACAAGGTCAAAAATAAACATCAGATACAACATATGTAAATGTCAAAAGTACTCGGCCGGATGAGTAGCATACCGGTTTTGGCTCGTTCGAAGCACTGAACAATGATAGGACATAAGGCACAGCGTGTACATCCATCAGTACACGTTTGACCCGCTTTAGTGCTTCTCCTGGTGGCAGTTCCTCTACAGACATCCGGGAGGGATCTTCAGGTCCGAGGTAGTTTGAATTGACACCTCTTTTGTGAAGGCTGAACCCGGCGCTCAAAAAATGTACTTGAGTACATCACTGAAGCACCAGTGACCCCCATCAATTTCAATGCTTGGATAACATCGAGTAGTTTGTTGACTTGTTTGAATTCAGAAGCAGGGGGATTCTGGTTCCATTTCGACTGTGGTTTTATCACTCCTCCAGTTCTATGAGCTAGCGATGGTTTATGATTTCCGATATAAAACAATAAGTCCTTCCAACCCAAGTGACTAGTGGGGAACTTGTACTTGACGTATTTTTCAACCAACTTTTGCTTCAGCTGGAACCCAGCCCCTCCGACTACATTCTAGTGCTCGAGACTAGATTGGGGTTTCAAGTGGAAAAGAAATCGGAACAGAGCAAAATAAGGTTTGATCCCTAGAAAAGCTTCGCATAGATGAATGAAAATAGCTACATGAGCTATTGAGTTTGGATTGAGATGATGAAGTTGGATTTCATAAAAATAAAGAAGGCCACGAAGAAAATCGGAGGCAGGAGGGCCAATCCCATTTCGATGAAATGCAGAAAAAGAATGATCTCATCAACATTTTCTTGAGGAAAGGGTTGACAGAAAGAAGGTCACCATTGAACAACATCTTGACCCTGAAGAAGACCCTCGGCAACAAGGTTTAAGAAGTCATTCCTAAAACACTTACTGTAATTCTAATCACTAGTCGCAAACTTGGCTTCTACCTCATTCTTCTTATTTCCCTTGCTGGCGGTATTCTTATTTCCCATCCTTGATGTCATGAGTGTCTTCATGCGCATACGCTCAGGGGCTCAAGAGAAGGGTGTGGGATGCGCGCAACAAGAGTGGAAGTGAAGAGAAGATGGAAATTGCGAGGAGAAGACGGAAATTGCGTAGACCTAGATCTAAATCTAGATGTGGTGGCGGCTAAGAGAGAGGGGAAGACGAAGGGCTCACTTAGTGTAGATGTGACTTAAAGGGTAAGTCAACCCTAAGGTACCACGTGGTTAAATAACCAGCGGTAGACCTGGTTTCACTGTGCGGAAGTTGAGAAGTTTTTCTCAGGATATGATTTGTCTTGAGAGGTAATTTAGGATAATTTTGGAAAAGTTATTTGATTAACCTTTTTTTAAGGATATTATCCCGAAAAAGGGGTTTTTCAAATTTTAAACCAAAATTTCCCTATTTTTACGATCAAGTCAAATCTATAAGACACACTGCAAAGTATGCCACGCTCATTTGGATCCTTTTTCCAAATCTTTGGGATTTGGATTCAAGGCTCGGGGGCTGCAGGACACGTGTCATCGATGGCTTATTTTTCAAAAGTATTAGTAAGATAAGAAAGGAAGATTCAAGACTAATTTGACCCTCAGCCTGATTCTTCGATTCAACATTAGGCTCAGGGGCTACTCCATATGAAGTGCGATTTTCATCGCACACCATATAAAAGAAAACTTAAAACTACTCAGAGCATGACCACCTCACAGCCTTGAAGCAGCCAAAGAAGTACTTGACAGATGCCTTCAAGATGGAGTTTTAGAGGAAACTGAACATGACTTCAGAAGTACTCGGAAGCCTGCAGTACTCGGCTATGAAGAGCTCGGGGGCTCGTCAGACCCAGGGCCACGGGACTGAGCACATGGCATAGAATATTCTAGAATAAGGGATGGGGCATGTCCCATACCTTATATTTGTTGTAAAGTACTCCGATACGAGTAGGACTAGACGGTACAGAAGGGAACTACCCGAGTAGTGCTTGAGTAGGACTCCTAAGCTAGTATCAGTCTAGGATTCCATGTAACCCTGTTCCCCCAAAGTATATAAGGGCGGGCGGGGACCCCCTTTGAAGCATAACCAATCTAAGGCAATACAAGCCACCATACAGGTCATAGGGTATTACGCACATCGCGGTCTGAACCTGTCTAAACCTTATGTTGCTTGAACCTTAGAGTTCCTGATCTCGGCGATACCTTACCTACAAATCTACTACCTCAGGGTATCCCTCGGTAGACTTGGGGGCTAAACACTGACAGGAGGTGTGCAAGAATTATGAGAAGCTCAAGCTCGACATTCCTAGAGGTGACGAGAAGACGACACTAAAAGAGACCATTCATGGTTGGATAATGTGGGAGAAGCACCACATCATCCTCAAGCCTGCTGATCAGGCATCAAGGCCAGCATCTCCCGGAAGCCTGCTGATCAGGCATCAAGACCAGCATCTCCCGGCAATATGAGTCCACCATCTCCACTAGCTGCACCACAACATTCTCCATCACCATCATCTCCTAGGTAGCCGTCATCTCCTACTTCACCTCCTCCTAGGCAATTGTCTCCTCCTTCACCTTATCCGCCACCGGCAAATAAGCAAAAGCAACCACCTAAGAAGCAATCATCAATTAAAGAGCCTCCAAAGAAGAAGGAGCAGCCGAAGAAGAAAGCTAAGGAGGCTCCTACGAAACCGTGGGACCATTCTTATGAAGAATGCAAAAGGCAGAGTCAGATCGAGGTTAAAGAGCACATCAAACCAAAAGAGCCAGAGAAGAAGGAACCAACAGATCCAAGCAAGTCGGCCTTTTCTATTGGAATGGCCGAAGTAAATAGGAATAAATTTATTCCGCCTTCAGACTATGACCGCTCGATTACCAAGTCATTCGAGAAGAAATAATTTGCTGGGTTGTCGTCTAATGTTCCACAGCTTGGAGCCCAAAAGAAGCAATCAAAAACACCGCTCGTGGTGCTACCAGCAGATCAACAAGGGCTACTTGATTTTATGAAAAGCTCGGATCTCTCGGCGGCTAAGGTTGCAGGGCGTAGAGAAGTTGCAATACACCCTGGAGTTGCTGGAAGGAAATATGAGTTTGGCAAGAGCCTTATTCCCAATGAACTCGTGCCTGAGCTTCCAACGCAAATGCCAAGGTTGCATGATTACTGCATGCTTGCGTCATCCAATGGCGTGTTCATGATGGGTGTAAGGGTTAAAGATGAAGATTGCTTTCGGGCGAGGATGCGATATGGTTGCATTTCGAAGAATTATACCAACTAAACCATCAAGACGCTCTTGACATCTCTTTCATCAGTACTTGGCTTCTGTAAGTGGTGTTCTTTAGTTTTCATTTACATAGTTAGTGAATCTTATTACATGCCCTCAATCTATTCGTTGCTTCTTTTGTATCATGTAGAATAAAGATCAAAGTTGAAGGAAGAAAAGGTACTCTCACTTGGGCTTCGTTGACCTAGTGGTTGTGAATTGCGGTACTCTAAAGGACAACCCTCAAGAAACATTTAATAACTTATAAAAGTTCTTATCCATTCAGCATTACATGTATAATATAATATTTCCTTACAACTTTCAGTGAGTGTTTTCTGCCGTGTAACCCTTTTACTTTTGTATAATTGAATTTTTTAACCCTAACAAGAAGTGACTCTGTATAATCTTACAGAAATCACTGGATACTAATGATGATAATTCCTGATATGAGCTTAGCAATAGTTATGGACTCATTAAGGAAAGATCTAGAAGATTACAGAAGTATGACCAACATGTTGAAAAGGTAATTCTGATCACATCGCCTCAATCACCATTACCTTGAAATCATACGATAAATATATTTATTCGTTCTTGATTATGCACAGGGTTTGGAAAAAGTTACGTGAAAACATCCAGGTAATTTTAGAACCAACGAACTTAAATTGAAGACAGACTTTCCGGTACGTACTGTATGCTGCTTTGCACGTTTCACTGTTTTGTTATATATTCATATGGATACCTGATGACTTTTTTTCTCTTAAAGTGTTTGAGGTAGGCACAGGACAATAATTTATAGGCATACTACGTTTGCGAGTTCATTCACGGTCTAGTAGGTCCTTACAAGACATATACTTCTTGGCAAGCGGAAGTAAGTAATAAACAACATTTCGCAATGTTTTAACTAATTTTAAAAATTGCCATAATTAGTACTTTCACTTTTCTATATATCGATAGGATGCGGGATCAGGAAAGAGTTTTGGCGATTCAAGAAGTTCTGGCAGGATTTATTTATGAGCAGGTTGTCAACAAAGATGGTGAATTCCACTATGATGGTCACAATCTTGATACAAGCAGTAAATGTAGCATAGATGTTAATAAAACTTTGTTGCACTTTATATGTATGTATATGTATATATCTACGTTGCACTTTAGTGGTGAATCTCACTAAATGAATTTATATATACGTGTGTGTATATATATATATATGTAGAAACATACAGCGGTACTATAGAAGAATACGTAATTTTGAATATAAAAATATAAAGAAATGAATATAAAGGAACATAGAAAAAATAAGAAAAAAAATCTTTAGTCCCGGTTGGTAATAGGGGGACCTGCCTTGTCTAAGCAGGGAGTCCATTTAGTTCGGATTGGTATTACCAGCGGCTCCTTTAATTCGGGTTGCCTGACCTAGGATTAAAGGTTCCGGATTGGCGGTTCCGATGAGAAAATCAGGACTACAGAGGTTTTTGGACCAGGACTATAAAGCTTTTCTGTACAAGTGGAACAAAATGATCGAGTAGGGGCCATATTGCGGCAAGCTGATCGATGGCCCTGTCACCGTATGCCTCACGCGCTGCCTAATGTGCTTGCCAGTAGCACACATACCAGAACTGGACGGACAGACCAGATACTTACTGTATATATAAACCTTGCCGGGCTCTACAGCTCCATAACCATTGGCCAGCTCCAAATACACCGCAAGCCAATCAGCATCCATCTATGGCCACGTCCAAGAACATGGCTCGAGAACTCACCATCTTCTTCTTCTTGTGCTGCACCGTCTTCCTCCCGTCCTTGGCCGGCTCCGACGACTTCCTCCAATGCCTCTCGCAGACGATACCAAGCGACCTCGTGTACCAGCAGAGCTCGAGCAGCTTCGAGTCCGTGCTGCGGTCCTCGGTCCAGAACCCCAGGTACGCGACCAACACCACGGTGCGGCCGCTGTGCATCGTCGTGGCGTCCGGCGTTCCCCACGTCCAGGCCGCCGTGCGCTGCGGCCGCGCCCACGGCGTGCGCCTCCGCGTGCGCAGCGGCGGGCACGACTACGAAGGCCTGTCCTACCGCTCCGTCCGGCCCGAGGTGTTCGCGGTGCTCGACCTGTCGAGGCTCCGCGCGGTGGACGTCCGCCCGGCTGAGGCCGCCGCATGGGTGGACGCCGGCGCAACGCTCGGCGAGCTCTACCACGCCGTCGGCACGGCCGACCGCCGCCTCGCGTTCCCCGGCGGCGCGTGCCCGACGGTCGGCGTCAGCGGGTACCTCAGCGGCGGCGGCATCGGGCTGATGATGCGCAAGTACGGCATCGGCGCGGACAGCGTCGTCGACGCCAGGGTCGTGAACGCCGACGGGGACCTCATCGGCAGCGTCGCGTCCACGGACCAGGACCTGTTCTGGGCGATCAGGGGCGGCGGCGGCGAGAGCTTCGGCGTCGTCGTGGCGTGGCGGCTGCGGCTCTCGATGGTGGAGGAGACGGTGACGGTGGTCAACATCGAACGCACCCTCGACGAGGGCGCCGCCGCCCTCGTCGCCAAGTGGGAGACGCTCATCCTCCAGCCGTACCTCCCGGACCTCACCATCCGGGTCGTCGTCCAGGACCACCACGCCTTCTTCCAGACCCTCTTCCTCGGGCGCTGCTCGCGCCTCCTCCGGGCGATGCGCGCCTTCTTCCCAGAGCTCGGCATGGCGCCGGCCGACTGCCGCGAGATGACCTGGCTGCGCGCCATGGCGTTCATCGGGCTCGGCGCCGCCGACGCGCCCGCGGAGGGTCTCCTCAACCGGACCAACAACCTCGGCACCTACGTCAAGAACAAGTCCGACTACGTGCGCCGCGCCATCGGCCGGGCCGGCTGGGAGGGCATCTTCCAGCAGCACCTCTCCCGGTACGGCGCCGGGCTGATGATCCTGGAGCCCCACGGCGGCGCGGTCAGCGCCGGCGTGCTGGACTTCGCCACGCCGTACCCGCACCGGCAGGGCGTGCTGTACAACGTCCAGTACGTGGTGTTCTGGTTGGATGAGGCCGACGGCCCCGCGGCGGCGGCGGCCGCCGGGTGGCTCGGCGGCCTGTACGGGCACATGGAGCAGTTCGTGACCAGCAACCCTAGGGAGGCGTTCGCCAACTACCGGGACCTGGAGATCGGCGAGAACGTGGTCGGCGGCGACGGTGTGACGACGTACGAGAGCGGGCGGGTATGGGGCGAGAAGTACTTCATGGGGAACTTCCGGCGGCTCGCTGCGGTGAAGGGGAGGGTGGATCCCGGTGACTACTTCAGGAACGAGCAGAGCATACCCCCGCTGCTACAAAGATTCTAGTTTGTCATGGGGTTTCCATGGATCTCGAATTAATCCAAGATTTCTTTATTTGCTAAGTACTTCGTGCTGTAGTGTTTTTTCATTATTCTAATAAGTAGTATTTGTTCTAGGCAAGAATAAATGGACTGGAAAAAAGTCAAAAGAATCCATGAAGTCAACCACATCTAAACTCACTCCCCTCTATGTCTTGATTTGGTTTGTGAAGCCCTGAGCAGTGAATTTTCTTGTATTTTGTCCCCCCACCAGCCACCCCCTTCATGTATATTTTTTATTTGAGGGCAGACCCCCTTCATGTATATGTTTTTCTTTGAATTGAAGTGCTACATACTACTAGTTTTGTTTTGTAGGTACGACGCGACCCTACAGCCCTCCGATCCATCCTAAAGCCGAAGCAATCACTACTAGAAACCTGAATATGCTTGTGGATCATGAACCTTTTTATGGTTCATTGCGACTTCCGAACAGTTACCACAGAAGAACCGAGTGCATTCTCTTATGAAAGGGTTTTTTTGCATACATATTCTAGTAAACACCTGAATCGTCAGCATTCACGTAAAGTTGATGTACTACACCAAGAATACTCTCGTACTTGCTTTTGCATACCCGTAGTGTATAACCAAAAAATCTGCAGCATATGACAAATAAAAGAATAGTCAGCATCAATGAACGTCTACAGCATAACAACGAAATCTACAGCATAACGAATAATTTCTAATGTAGCTGGTGTTTAACAATGACAACAACTTGCATACCAATAGATCCTATGTTTCAGATTTGGGCCCTATAGAATAAATCAACTTACCTTGTCAGAAACAAAATATGCGCCTTGTCAAAAATTGCTATCCTTCAAACTCAGTGAAATCTGAAATAAAAAAGCAAGTTACATAAGTTTGTTTTACACATTATTGAAGGCAAACTCATATTTAGCAAAAAGCTAACAAGCTGCTATCCAGCTCAGTTCACTGATAGAACAAGGGTGTAAGGATCTCGGTGATGCTTAGAGGGGGGTGAATAAGCGTATTTGAAAAATCTGAAAATTTCTTTGCAGCAATTAAATCTGTCGGAACTTCTGAAACTGTGTAAGAAGTTCCGGTGGACCGGAACTTCCAACACTGGACCGGAACTTCCGATAAAAGGAAAGTTCTTATACGAAATTCAAAAATAAACTTGAAACTGCAGAACCTGGTTGAATCAAAGGTTGAGCAATGATACTAGGAGATTTCTGCAAGTGAACATTGCAAACACAACAACTTATACGTAGATCGGCACAAAACAAACTCTAGGTCAACAAGAGCTAAATAAATGCAATAAACACAAGACACAAGAGATTTATTTCCGAAGTTCACTCCCACTAAGGAAGCTACGTCTCCGTTGAGGAGCTCACAAAGAGCCGGGTCTTCCACTAACCCTTTACCTCACTCAATCAACCACAAAAGAGGATTGAGTCACTTACTATGAAATCAACAAAGGATGGGTAATACAAACTTCCCGGGGCGCACACATACTAGAGGACGCTCAACCAGGTGACACGAAACCGTCTAGAAACAAGCTTCAAGAGTAACAAACGCGAATTAATGGATGAGGATGCTTCAAGTGCTCTTGAGATGATCGTGGCTACCTTCTCACTCAAAAGCTCAGCCTCACACCTCACTCTAGCTCTCACCCAAGCTCTAGCTCAAATCAACTAAAGGATTAGCTCATGGAAAGATTGGGGAGGAGTAGTAAATGCTCTTGGAGGTGTTTGTCTCGGGTTAGGTCAGCAACAAATGAAGAAGGGCTGAGGGGGTATAAATACCCGAGCCCCAAAAATTAGCCGTAATAAGTGATTGTCGGAACTTCCGACACAGGATCGGAACTCCCGGCTCGCCTAAAAACACCTGGCCGAGAACCCACTGTCCGAAGTAACTAGGAACTTCCGACAGGTGTCGTAACTTCTGACACACACTGAATCAGTCAGAGAACTAGGTGCACAAGTGTGTGATTCTATGTCTCTGTTTGATGGTTAGCATCTCAAATAAGCACTTTGGCACCTTCATGCTATCCATTCGCATCCCTCTTAATAGTACGGTGTTTCCTATACTCAAATTCAAAATAGAAAATATTAAAAGATCTTCTTTTGAGCTTAACACCGTCCTTTAAGCAAATTTGGCATATTTTCTTACTCTTTTTCATTTCATTAAATTGTAACCTATCCATAACCTGGGGTCAGAACTTCCAACAGAGCCCGAGCCAGCACAATCTTCCATGGATCGAGAGATTTGGCCCACCAAACTTGACAAGATTCTAGGCAAAAGTTCTATGATGCATTTAGAAACTATCCCCAAAAGGAAATCATCAACTTCCTTCTACATTGAGAGACCAGGCGATGCGGATTTTGAATGAAATACCTTGAAGATTTCCCACGCGAATCAAAGAAGAAGTAATGAGGATTGGATGTTCCGAAGAGTGGAGAATCCAAAGAAATCCAAAGCAACAAAATCCCACAATTGAAACTTGATTTCCTCGTGAGAGATTGAGAGGAGAGAGGTGGAGGCATCGGTGGTGTTTGAAAGAGTAAGTTAGGGTTTTGAGATGCTGTCCAATGGGTATATATAGATCAAGTGATTGTCGGAAGTTCCGACGATAAAAGAATGCGACTCCTGAGGACCCTCGGTCGGAAGAATGCTGAAACTTCCAAGGGTCGCCGGAAGTTCCGACCTCGTGTCGAAAGTTCCGATGAAACAAAATCCAGCCTCCCGAGGACCCTCTGTCGGGACAACCTTGATACTTTCGATGGGTGTTGGAAGTTCAGACCTAGGGTCAGAAGTTCCCACATATACTTTTAAGCTCCATAAAGATAAATTTTGAGATTGAATGAATTTGGAGTTTCGAAGAGATATGGCTTGTAGACATATGAGACAACTGACACTTAGAGATCAGCCACAATCAACAATACACAACAATGATCCCAAGAGTCAAGTTTTGATCTAAAGATCAAAATCCAGGTATTTCAAAACAACTCAACACAAGTAAATTTAATTTTCTTATCTAAGCAACAATCAAGTATGTGCAACAAATCAAGCCAAGTTACGAGAATCCAAAATATTTAGTTCACTCCTCAAAGCACAAAACGTTTGCTCATCTGGAGGCTTAGTGAAGATATCGGCAAGTTGCCGTTCGGTGCTCACATGACGTAAAGCAATATCTCCCGTAGCCTCATGATCACCGGATTGTTTGCTAGCTTGATAGCACTCTCGTTATTACATAAGAGCGGAATCTTGATAAACTCACAACCAAAGTCACTCAATGTTTGCTTCATCCACAAGAGTTGGGCACAACAAGCATCCTCTGCAGCACATTTAGCTTCAGCGGTGGATAAAGCAACCGAATTTTGTTTCTTAGAGCTCCAAGACACTAGGGACCTTCCAAGAAATTGGCAAGTCCCCGTGGTACTCTTTCTATCTACCTTGCAACGGGCATAATCTGAATCGAAATAGCCAAGTAGATCAAAAGTGAAGCCTTTGGGATACCATAAGCCAAGGTTATGAGTGTGTACCAAATATCACAAAATTCTGTTAACAACTATTCAGTGACATTCCTTGGGATTGGCTTGAAATCTTGCACACATGCACACACTAAGCACAAAGGTAAAGAAGAGAGCCGATCATGGAGTGATATACCTTTTGATCAACCGACTTCCCTACTTCATTGAGATCAAGATGACCATTTAATGCCATGGGTGTCTTGATGGGCTTGGCATCGGCCATGTGAAACTTCTTAAGCATATCCTTCACATACTTGGTTTGACATATGAAAGTTCCTTCCTTCATTTGCTTGACTTGAAATCCAAGGAAGAACCTCAATTCACCCATCATGGACATCTCAAATCTCTTGGTCATGATCCTACTGAACTTCTCACAAAATTTCTTATCAGTAGAACCAAATATAATATCATCGATATATATTTGGCAAACAAAAATATTCTTATCAACTTTGTGAGTAAAGAGAGTAGAATCGGCTTTGCCCATTATAAAGTTGTTCTTAAAAAGAAAATCGTTAAGGCATTCATACCATGCTCTAGGAGCTTGCTTAAGCCCATAGAGCGCCTTATGGAGCTTGTACACATGATTTGGAAATTTTGGATCTTCAAAGCCCGGCGGTTGTTCTACATACACCAACTCGAATAGGGGGCCATTCAAGAAAGCACTTTTCACGTCCATTTGATAAAGCTTGAAATCATGGTGAGTAGCATAGGCTAATAGTATACGAATTGACTCAAGCCTAGCTACGGGTGCATAGGTTTCACCAAAATCCAAACCTTCAATTTGGGAGAAACCTTGTGCAACTAACCTTGCCTTGTTTCTTGTGATGACACCATGTTCATCTTGTTTGTTTTGGAAAACCCACTTGGTGTCAATCACATTTTACTTTGGTCTTTCAACCAACTCCCATACCTCATTTCTTGTGAAGTTGTTCAACTCTTCTTGCATAGCAATTACCCAATCCAGATCATCAAATGCTTCATCTACCTTGAGAGGTTCCAAAGAGGAAACAAACGAGTAATGTCCACAAAAAGTTGCTAAACGTGAACGAGTAGTTACCCCTCTTTGAATACTTCCAAGAATATTGTCAACAGGATGATCCTGTTGAATGCTTTGATGAACTCTTGGATGAGGCACTTGTGATTAAGGTTGAATGGGTCCATCATCATCATCTTCAACTTGTGGAGCATCTTCTTGAGCTTCCCCACCTTGTTCTCCCCCTTGATCAATGCCATGAACTTGATCGTCACCATGAACTTGACTTTGATCTTGAGTTTGTTGAGAACTTGGTGGTTCAACTCTTGTGGATGATGATGGATCATTATTTCTTTCTTCAACCGGAGTTTGAGCTTGAACTTCACGAGGCCTCACTTCTCCCAAGCCCATCCTCATGATTGATATACTTGAGGGTTCCTCCTTATCTACAAGATTTTTATCAACTTGCTCTACTTGAGAGCTGTTGGATTCATCAAAAGTTATGTCCACCATGACCTCAACACAACAGTGGTTTTGCTGAAAACACGATAGGCGTGTTCGTTAGTACCATAACCAAGTAGAAAGGCTTCATCAACCTTTGGTGCAAACTTTGAGTTTTAGGTTTTCTTGTTAAGTATGAAACACTTACTCCCAAAAACTCTAAAGTAGTGCACCTTGCATTTGTTACCGGTGATTATCTTGTAGGGCGTCTTGCCCAAGTATTTGTGGAGGTAGAGGCGGTTGATGGCATGACACGCCGTATTGATTGCTTTGGCCCAAAAGATATCCGGAGTCTTGGACTCATCAAGCATTGTTCTTGCGGCTTCAATCAACGTCCTATTCTTCCTCTCTACAATACCATTTTGTTGAGGTGTGTATGGTGCGGAGAATTCATGCTTGATTCCTTCTTCATCAAGAAATTCTTCAACATTGGTGTTCCGGAATTCCAAACCATTGTCACTTCTTATATTCTTGATCTTCAACTCATATTCATTTTGAGCTCTTCTAATGAATTTCTTGATAATTCCTTGAGCTTCACTTTTATCTTGCAAAAATAATACCCAAGTGAAATGAGAAAAATCATCAACAATGACAAGACCATATTTGTTACCGCCAATGCTAATGTAGGTAATGGGTCCAAACAAATTCATGTGTAGAAGCTTCAATGGTCTTAATGTAATCATGATGTTCTTGGTGGGGTGTGAAGCACCAACTTGCTTCCTCGCTTGGCATGCGCTACACAACCTATCTTTCTCAAAGACAACATTTGTTAGTCCTAGGATGTGCTCACCTTTTTGAAGTTTGGCTAAGTTCCTTATCCCAACATGGGCTAGTCAACGATGCCAAAGCCAACCCAAATCAAATTTTACCACTAAACAAGTCTTGGGCTCAACTTTCTCCTTTGAGAAATCAACAAAATACACTTTGCCCTTCAAGCGACCCGTAAAAGCAATAGAGGAATCCTCCCTTCTAAAAACGGTCACACCCTCATTAGTAAAGAGACAATTGTAGCCCATCTCATAAAGTTGCGAGACCGACAACAAATTGTACACCAAAGTTTCAACCAAATAAACATTTGAAATAGAGTTGTCATTTGAGAGAGCAATTTTACCCAAACCAATCACATCTCCTTTGCTATTGTCTGTCAAACCCAGGCCTACGGGACTGTGCACATAGCCTACATCTTACAGGATAAGGGGTGAGGCATGGCCAACGCCCTACACCTATTGTAACTACTCGTAATATAGTAGAACTATTCATACCATAGTAGAACTAGTTGAAAAAGAAGGGGACTACCTGAAAAGTACTCGGGTAGGATTCCTGGGCTCGTATCCGACTAGACCTCCATGTAACCCTGTCCCCCGCTCCCAAACTATATAAGGGCAGGCAGGTACCCTCTCCAAATAATAGATCACCCCCGATCAACACCTAAGGCAATACAAACCACATATGACGTAGGGTATTACGCTCTCGGCATTCCGAACCTGTCTAAACTTTGTGATACTTGCACCTTTGAGTTCCTCATCTCGGCGACACCTACCTACAAACTCACCACCTCGGGGCTATCCCTCGGTGGGCGTGGCGGTAAAACACCAACATTGTCTCCAAAGATAATAGTTTCTTTAGGTATGTCATGAAGCTCTAGGGATGTGAACAAGTCCTTCTCCCCGGTCATATGATTTGAGCATCCACTATCAAGCAACCATACGGTGCCACCCAAGGAGTAGGCCTACGAAACAAGTTAAGCTTTGAATTTTGGTACCCAAAAAGATTTGGATCCTAAAGGGTTAGATGGATACACTTTTGGAAGCCACACACTTATATGAATTGCCCTTTTAGTGTAAGCTCCAACATACTTGACCACTATTTTACTATTGTGGACCATTGTCACCATGTAGTCGGTAGTGTAGCTTGATGATGGCTCATGAGTGACAACCTTAGTCTTGATGGGAGCCTCAACCTTCTTTTTGACTTGAGAAGGAGTTGTGGTGGTCACACCGTGTGCCATATTCTTCAAGTCCTCAAGATTTGCTCCTTTTGTGAACATGACACATTCCTTACCTTTGACCAACTTCAGGTTATTTACCTTTTCTCCCTTGTAATGTCTAAGTCCTTCCTTTTTATTTGGATATCTTCCATCCTTGTAGTTTACCTTCGGCTTGGGCTTAGCATTACCTTCATATCCATTCTTTACTAACATGTTCAATCTCTCAAGTTGAGCATCCTTTGCTTGGAACAACTTTTCTAGCTTAGTAACACAAGCTTGTACATAACTTTATAACATTTTGAGCAATCTTCACTTGTGAAGAAATTGGAGTCAAGAGTTGCTTTAGAATTGGTTTTGGTACCTTCCCAAAGGGCATTATAGCTAACTTCAAGACCTTTGTACTTGGTCGTTAAGCACGAGAAGCTTTCTTGAAGTTCACTATGAATGGCCTTTAGAGAAGCTAGAGATTCATTTATCAAAGTGGTCTCCTTTAGCATCCTCTCTTTTGAATCATTAGCTAGAGATAAATCAATAGCTAATTTTTTAACCTTCACCTTTTCTTTAGCAAGAGCCTTCTCTAAGGCAAGGTTTCTCTCCTTCTCAAGAATGAGCAAATCCTCTTGCCTATCGAGACACTCCTTTTTTTCTCCAATTTCTCCATAAGCTTTTTAATTTCTTTAAAACCTTTCTTTCCGAATTCTTTTATCATGAACGCTTTATGTTGCTCTTCCTCATCATCAAAATCATTTTGTGTACTACTAGATATGGTGAAAGGATGAGAAGAAGAGGTGGATGATTCTTGTACCTTAGTCCCTCTTGCCATGAGACAAAAAGGAGTGTCATCTTCATCATCGGAGATGTTGTTGAAGAGTTTCCTTGAAGACTTGGGCATCGCTAGAGTTGCCATACCTTCATGATCGGAGTCTTCATGACTAGACTCCCACTCTTGACCAACATGAGCATAACCTTGATATTTCTTCTTGTAGTCCTTGCTCTTCTCCTTGTACCTCTTCTCATCCTTTTCTTTTTTCTTCAATTGTGGGCAATCGTCAATGTAGTGGCCCACTTCTTTGCACTCATAACATCTTCTTCGTGATGGCTTCTTATCATCACCACCTTTCTTGTAGTACTTCTTCTTCATGAGCTTCTTGAAGTTTCTCAACACCAAGGCCATCTCTTCATCGATGGAGCCTTCGTCACTTGAATCTTCCTTCCTTGACCTTAGTACCTTGGTTCTTGATTCAACTTTATCACTTGAGCTAGCATTGAGTGCTACGTTCTTGTTCACTTTGCGGCTAAGTGACTTGGCAACATTCCTCTCAACCAACTCTTGATGAAGAATTTCACCAAGAAGTTGATTACGTGTCTTGATCTTGAATTTGGGATCTCTTCTAATCATTGTTGCAAGAGTAGGGTTCCTTGGTGTGAAAGCCCTAAGCAACTTCTTTGTCACCTTGTGATCTTCCCACTCCGTGCGACCAAGAGATCTAATGTCCGACACAAGGACTATTAGTCTATCATACATTTGCCTCACAGTTTCTTCATCATGCCTGACAAAGTGCTCTAGCTCTCCTTGCAACAAATTCATCTTGCCTTCTCTAACTTCATCGGTCCCCTCATGAGCCTCAATGTGTCCCAAATTGTCTTGGCTACTTCAACATTGCGAACCTTGTATAATTATTGGGCACAAAGGGAACTTGTGATGACCCTCATGGCTTGCGCATTGCGGAAGTAGTCTTGAGCTTGTTCGGCTATGGGTACACTGTTCGTAGGAGGAGTCACACCTACAACCACAACCTCCCAAATAGAGGGGTGAAGCCGTACATATGCATTTTCATGTCATAAGACCAATTGGGATAATCCATCCCATCAAACAAAGAAGGTTTTCTCAAGTGGACCGATTGAAATTGAGAAGTAGGATATTGAGATGAAGCATAGTTATGAGGAACTTGATGTAACCTGAAGAAAGAATGCTTCTCGCTTTCTTCCTTGATTCGCTTCATCATCAACTTCTCAGCCTACTTCTCAATTTTAGCCTTCATCTTCTCTTTGGCCTTCATCAACCTGATGTGTCACCCTCACTTTCATCACTTGAACTTGAGTCAGCATCATGAATGGAGGGTGAACAGCGTGTTTGCCCAAAGCGATTTCCGGCACCATCTAACTCGGTACCGGCATCGACTTGAGCAGCGATGGTTGCAGCGGCGTTGGCACCATCCCGAACTATAGACATCTTGATATCCCTTAGTGGCTAAGCCTTAAACAAGAAATTAGGCTCTAATACCAATTGAAAGGATCTTGGTGATGCCTAGAGGGGGGTGAATAGGCGTATTTGAAAAACCTGAAAAATTCTTCGTAGCAATCAAATCTGTCGCAACTTCCGACACTGTGTAGGAAGTCTTCATGGACCGGAACTTCCGACAAAAGGAAAGTTCTTATACAACATTCAAAAATAAACTTGAAACTGCAGAACCTAGCGGAATCAAAGGTTGAGCAATGATACTAGAAGACTTCTGCAAGTGAACTTTGCAAGAACAACAACTTGAGTACGTAGATCGACACAAAACAATCTCTAGGACAACAAGAGCTAAATAAATACAATAAGCACAAGATACAAGAGATTTGTTTTTGAAGTTCACTCCCAATAAGGAAGCTACGTCTCCGTTGAGGAGCTCACAAATCGCCGGGTCTTCCACTAACCCTTTACCTCACTCAATCAACCACAAAGGAGGATTGAGTCACTTACTATAAAATCCACAAAGGATGGGTAATACAAACTTCCCGGGGCGCGCACACATGAGAGGACACTCAACCGGGCGACACGAAACCGTCTAAAAGCAAGCTTCAAGAGTAACAAACGTGAATCGATGGATGAGGATGCTTCAAGTGCTCTTGAGATGAACGTGGCTGCCTTCTCACTCAAAAGCTCAAGCCTCACACCTCGCTCTAGCTCTCACCCAAGCCCTAGCTCAAATCAATTAAAGGATTAGCTCATGGAAGGATTGAGGAGGAGTAGTAAATACTCTTGGAGGTGTTTGTCTCGAGTTAGGTCAGCAACAAATGAAGGAGGGGCTAAGTGGGTATAAATACCCGAGCCCCAAAAATTAGCCGTAAGTGTGCAGAATAAGTGATTGTCAGAACTTCTGACATAGGGTCGGAACTTCCGACCCACCTAAAAATAGCTGGCCGAGAAGCCCCTATCAGAAGTTACTAGGAACTTCCAACAGGTGTCGTAACTTTCGACCCCTGGTCGGAACTTCCGACACACACTAAATCAGTCAGACTAGGTTCAAAATGTGTGATTCTATGTCTCTCTTTAATGGTTAGCATCTCAAATAAGCTTTTTGACACCTTCATGCTATCCATTCGCATCCATCTTAATAGTACGGTGTTTCCTATACTCAAATTCAAAATAGAAAATATTAAAAGATCTTCTTTTGAACCCAACACCGTCCTTTAAGAAAATTTGGCGTCTTTTCTTGCTCTTTTTTAGTTAATTGAATTTTTACGTGTCCATAACTCGATAAACTCATTAGCTACTTAATTTTGAATGTCATCGACACCAAAACTCACTTTGGGGGCCAAATGCACTCTCAAAGGGACCTACCAATCTGTTGTTGGTTATCTACGCAGTCCTTCGAAAGAAATTCTGAATAAAAAAGAAAAGAATACTATTAGCAATTGTGACACACATAAGGTAGCAATTCTACTCAATTATGAAAACTATACCTTCTCTAGTCTCCTCATAGGTTTGAATTTATAACGATGACACTTCCACATACGAGTTACAATTTTAATTTATAACAATGATGCTGATGGAGATTTCTTGTGAGCTGCAAGCCTAATTGTTAGCACTCAACTCTCAGGAACATAGAAAACACATAGTGGTTTGGCGCTGCTGAAGCAGCCTTTTCAGATTGCATTGCCTCCTTATTTGTAGAAGTGATTACATGGCCTCAATGGCCAAAACTACTGGCCATAGTGGCCATAACAACCTGGACACATCCAGTGGAGAGCAATTGATTCTAATCCCTAAACACCAGGACATCCTAACAACCTTGACTGACTCGGCCGTCTAACTAAACCTGACTGAGCTAGAAGACTAACAGATGACCTGACTGAACTGAAATAAACAGGACTCCAAATGAACTGAATAAACAAAAACACGACGTGACTCAAATAGATAACTGAACACAAGGACATGAATTATTTCAACCACTAATAACATCCAATCATGAAGTCAGAGGGTGATAATAAGTTTACAAGGTAGTTGTGCTCAATCATTCAAGCAGTTTATATCAGAGATGACCTGCTGGTGGACTTTGCCATTTGGGCAGTGACCAGAAATTGCAACAGAAGGGAAAGGTGATTTCCTATGGATTGAATCTTAGACTCATCCCTCTCTTTGCAAACTAAACTTAATTTTGATCTGAGCTAGGGTTCATCGCTGAAGACAATCCACAAACTAGAAGCGGACATGGAAGAAAAAGGAAGCCATCGACAGAAGAAGGATAGAAGGCAAACCTTATCAGCGGAGGTTGACCCATTGTGTTGACACTCACATTTGGCACGGGCAAGTTTGAGCATGAAGATATAAAGATTAGCCTTAACCGAATGGAAGATGGAATAAAATGCAGAAAGAAGATCACCAATAGATAGCCCTCATCAAAACGATCGAAATGGACATGTGGATGACCCAAATTGGACTTCGGATGAGGGAGTTATGGCTAATGGAAGACAAAGTGCTACAATTGGCAGATTGATTCGGTCAAAAGCATTGACCAAAGCAAAGGATGAATCGGTCATTCTAGAGCTGAAACTGAGCCGATAACGAGCTAAGCCGATGAGCACCGGTTGACTCGGTGAAAAGCATTGGTCAAAGCAGAGGATGAATCGGTCATCCCAGAGCCGAATCTGAGCTGAAGTTGAGCCGAGCCGAGGAGCACGAATTGATTCGGTCATTGGTTATGGGCATCACCAAATGAGTAGGTCAGTGTCCAAATTTGCGGATTTCAACGAGTTTTCAACATATACTCGGATTTAGGCTTTCCTTAGCTCATGTTTTGTTGGTTTGGGACTCTTTGGTGCGCCCCTTAGTTGTTGGACAAGTCCATGCCGTCCCATATATAGTTGAGGGGTGTAGGTCGATTGAAAAAACCACAATCGAATCTATCAAACACAATTACTCCTTTTTCTCTTTGCCCTTACTTTTCCAACCATAGTTTCTATTTGTTCTTCGTCTCAACAGTGATCTACAACGCCCTAGCTGGCCTGCCGAACCTAGGGCACTCCATTGACCGCCACGCCTTGACGGGATCCCTTCCGGGCACGGCGTTCTTCGGATTCAAGACCTTTGACGGAGTGCCTTGCGCATCGCACTCGCCGTTCAGGGCACACGGTGCATGTTCAGTGTAGGACACATCTTCGTGTCAACACACTTTTTGGCGACTATGCCGGGGACAAAGCAAACACTATCATCAGCTATGGCCGGTGAGGATCATGACAAGACGAAGGTCGACCCCAAGAACATCATCAATGCTGAGTACGATGATTTGCCCGAAGATAAGCTCCAAGCTCTTGAGGCCTACATCAAGCAGTATGAAGCGGATTGCAAGAGAAGAATGGCCTCATGCTTCGGGAAGACTCAGCATGGTCTCGTTGAGAAGGAAAAATTCATCATGCCAACACTCCCACCTAAGGTACAAAACAATGTGAGTACAAACGCTATTCCTGAACATTCTAATATTGAGAGTGTGATTAAAAATATTTTTGATGCTAGGGTAGAATCTTTGGTAGATCTTCGTATGCAAAGTAATATGAATTTTGATAGGGATGAGTTTGAATTACAGAATAAAATACCTAAAAATCCTAGCGCTTCCAATACTAAAGTAGATTCGGGTAAAGGTATTTCTGGCGAAAGGGAAGATGAAGGCCGAACTGATTCGGCCAATAACATTAATACTATGCCGATTTCTACGAGTATTGGAACAAGATAAACAACTCCTGCAACCAATGCTTTGGTATTCAATGGCCGGAACAGTAATGCTAACAATTTTCAACGATCGTATTATGAAACTATGGCTTATGGTGATTCCGTGCCTCATAAAGAATCGAGAATCCTACATGGGCCGATTCCTGATGCTTATTTTCCTAATCCTATACCAATGCCACCAGTTACACAACAACCAATTTTAACCTCTATCCAAACATCTAATGGTGGATTAATGGAGGACAAGATACGTAGAAAATTGGTTAATATAATGAGGAAGATGGGGCTAGATACCAGTTCTAGTGTGAAAATTTACAAGAAGCCCTATCCGGAACATTATGATAACATTCCCTACCCTCGTGGGTATAAAGTTCCTAATTTTCATAAATTTACAGGGGATGATAGTAGGACGACATGGGAGCATGTCGGCCAATTTCTTTCTCAATTAGGGGAAGCTGGTTTTCTTGATGCTTTTGAGACTAGGATGTTTCCTTTATCATTATTCGTAACTGCTTTCTCATGGTTTTCTGCTTTAGCTCCTAATTCTGTTTCTACATGGTCCCAATAGGAGCATAAATTTCATGAGCATTTTTATACTGGAGATAATGATTTAAGGCTCTCACACTTGACATCGGTTAGGCAAAAACATGATGAATCTGTTGCTGATTATATTAGGAGGTTTAAGGATACTAAGAATTGATGTTATAGGGTTACTATATCTGAAAAACACCTTGCTGTTTTGGCTCTTAATGGTTTGCATTTTCATCTAAAAGATAAATTAGAAGGTCATGAATTTTCTAATGTTACTCAAGTATTGCAGAAAGCTTTGGCGCAAGAGAGCCGTGCCAAAGATAGTACAGAACATTACAAAAGCAAAGTTGATCATCTTCACATTCATAACGTGTCACGATTCGGGTAGCTCAGACGATAAGTCTAGAGATATATGTGCTGCTGAATTTGTATGGCCGTCTAAAGCTAAATCACATGCTTGTGCACCTCTTAAGCTGGTTCATAAGAATCGACAGGAAGATTTGAAGCTTACTTTTGATGTATCTAAATGTGATAAAACATTTGATGCTTTGCTGCGTGATAATATGATTAAGTCTTCACATGTCATATGCCGCTTGATGAGTTGAAGCCGAGAGCTTATTGCAAATGGCACAATTATTTGTCTCATGCAACTGAAGATTGTAATGTCTTCCGTCGACAAGTGAAATTGGCCATCAATCATGGATGATTGGCATTTAGTGAAATGCAAGTTGATACACAACCATTCCCTGTCAATGTCCATACCATTGATCTTGAAGGCAAGGAAGTGTTGCTTCGGCCTGATCAAGCTAAATCCGCCGAAGGAAAAGAGGTGATCATTGGTGAACCACGGGTTGTGAATGTAGACAACAATATCTTGGGTAGAGAAGTGACAATAGAAAAGGCTCCCGATGGCAAAGAAAGGTTGTTGATTACTTTGAAGACTCCTATGCCTAGGGGCCAAGTGAAATCAAGTGGATAGGATAAACTGAAGACATTCAAGCCCAAGAATCCCGAAGTTGGCAAGTGGAAGGTGAATGAGTCAAGCAGATCACGTTCAACATTCAAGCCTAAGCCATCATTTGATCATCTTTTGTCCAATAATGTGAATGAAAAGGCCAATCAAAAGTGTAAGGATTGGCCAAGAGACTTGAAACATCAGAGATCACCTCCAAAAATGCCTCCACATTCTCCACCAAAGGGGCCTCAAAAGCAAGAGATGCAGCAACAACAGTCAAATGGAGGGAATGTGACTACTTTGTACCCACCGCAAGGCCCATGTGCACCTACACAATGGGCGCAATATCCTTATATGCCATATCTGTCAGACCCAGGGCCACGAGATAGCGCACATGGTGTACATATTTTAGGATAAGGGATGGGACAGGGCTCATGCCCTACATCAGTCATAACTACTCGTACTGTAGTAGAACTACTCGTACTGTAGTAGAACTAGTTGGAACAGAAGGAAAATACCTGAATAGTACTCGGGTAGGACTCCTGAGCTCGTATCTGGCTAAGATTTCCATGTAATTCTATCCCCCCAAACTATATAAGGGCGGGTAGGGACCCCCTCCAAACAAGATCACCACGATCAACACCTAAGGCAATACAAATTACCACATAGGACGTAGGGTATTACGCTCTCGGTGGCCCGAACCTGTCTAAACTTTATGTCCCTTGCACCTTTGAGTTCCTGATCTCGGCGACACCCTACATACAAACTCACCACCTCGGGGGTATCCCTTAGTGGGCGTGGAGGTAAAACATAGATAGCTGGCGCGCCAGGTAGGCATGTTCATCGAGCATCCATCATAGAACTCGATGGCATCTTTCAGCTTCACCAGCACCATGCTCGATGAGCACACAACATTCATTTTTGGCTCCTGGATCTGCATCACCAACGGCTCGGGTGGTTTCAACGGCCACCTAGCTGACTCCAGGAAGCCGGAGGCCTTTGCAGCGTTTTGACTAGTTTGTCAACAACCTTGACGAGTTGCTGCTCCTCGGTCTTGCCGGGGAGACTGAGAGGATGTCCGTTTTCGACGCAACTTCAACTCATGCTGCACGAGGACTTCTCGAATCATACTCACGCAATCCCGCTTTGGTCAAGAAGGAGGCCGAACGGTCTGAGTCCCTCTCTGACTTGGAGGAGGACTTAGACCGTCTGCTCAAGCTTGGAGATGAGGGAGCCACCGCCAATCGGGAGGCCCCTATTTTCGACAACCACTCGGACTCAGATGATAACCCCAAGTCCTTTTCGGATAGTCATCTGGGTTTGACCATAACTTCTATGCTGCAAGGCCTCTGAGCTACTCGAATACAACTCCCGCCTTGTGGCCTTCACGTAGGAACTGCCTTTTCAGGAAGCCAAACCCCTCTCTCGCATCTCTGAAGAGGGAGAGGGCAGCACAAAGCTAGTCGAGTACAGCCATATGGCTGAGAGCTCGCCGGATCGTCAAGTCTACATGGCTTCCCTTCGCAATGTGGATGACGACGAGTCGGGTCCTGAGTATGATGAAGACTACTTGCGGACGTATCTGCCAATGAACGTACGGCAAACGCCACTCAGGATGAGAACGAGGAGTATTGAAGGACCCGGCGGTTGAAGAATGCCAAGCGTGCCAAGCACACGCGGAACACGGAAAACCACGCACGCAACCCACTATACTAGAGGAACCTCAACAACGCTTTCACAGCAGCTGAAGATCGGGAGTATCGCACCCCGATCGGCGCTATTACAGAAGTAGCGCTCCTAGCTCAACAACTACCACCAAACCCCCAGATACAAAGGTTGCAATACCTAACACAGTGCACACTCGTATAACACGATGGGCAACACCCAATGTCCTCACCTCGGAACATGCTCCTGAGATCTGAGCGCCATGGTGACTCTCCACAAGTTAGTCGCACCCCTGGAGGAGGTTTCAGACATCGGGGGAACGACAATTGCCAGCGCAACCAGGACAATCCAGTCGGCCATGGCAACCCTCACGACCAGCAGTCCACACGTGGCAACATTGAACAAGAGGTGCAACAACCAAAGCGCCCACCTCGCAGCCGGCACGACCCAAGGCCTTAGGGCGAAATTCCACCTCAGGCCAGCCTTTAGAATGCTCCTACGACTGATCTAAGGCAGAAGATAAATGACGGTCATGACGCGCGGTGCATTATCAAGGTAAGGAGAAGAGACTGACCCAATAGATATCAAGATACCAACGATAGTTACCGCTTTCCCGCTTTCGCCTCCAACATCACCGAGAAATCCTACCCCAAGGATTTTAAACCAGTAGGCATCCCCAAGTACGATGGCAAGCAAGACCCGTGCCAGTGGATTCGTTGATACTCCGTTGCCATTGAGGTCTTAGGGGGATCCAACTCCACCAAGGCACTCTACTTTCCGATAGTCTCGGAATCCATGCCCCTCACTTGGCTCGAAAGCCTTAAACCAAACTCCATCAACTCCTGGGAGCACCTGAACAGGGCCTTTATTGATAACTTCCAGGGATCCATGATCCGAGCAGGTACTCATCATGATTTGTCCAAGGTTAAGCAGGAGTTGAATGAGACCTTGAGGTCCTACACCCAGCGATTCTTCGAGATACAAGCCACCATCGCCAACATCACCGACGAGGACATCATCCGCTACTTTAGAATGGCCTCTTCTCGAAGCACACCTACCACGACTTCGAACGCAACTGCCCGACTACTGCCGTGGAGCTGTGCAACATGATGGCACAGTGGGCTAACCAGAAGGACGAGGAGAATGATTGTTTCCCTAAGCGCAACAATGACAAGCAGGGCAACAGCAACAACCACTTCGACAAGGGCCAACGGAACAACTCGGGGAATCCCTGAAACCGCAAGCCAAACCAAGAAGGCGTGGTTGTTGAGCGCAATCGATGGGGAAAGAAGTCGAGGAGCAATCAAGCATAGTCTGAGAAAGTCCTGCACAAATGATGCCCGATGCACCCGAAGTCACAGCATACCCTCTTCGAGTGTGTTAGCCTCCGCAAGTCACTCAACGCTCCACTCCTTCCTCAAGTCAGAAAGCGGAAGGATCAAGAGGACGATGACGAGGATGACAAGTCAGGGGCTCAAGATTTCCAAGACTCGAAGAATGTCGTCAATGTCGAGGACCGCCATACAAAAACCTCTGAGATACAGCAAGGTCCCGATCTCCTTCTCTAGGGACGATCAATGGATCAGCTTCTCCGAGTCGGGAAAATTCCCGCTCATCCTAGATCCTGTCATGGCGGGCTCACAGTTGGCTCGAGTACTCACCAACGGCAGGAGCGGCCTCAACTTGCTCTTTGCGAGTACATTGAAGAAGATGGGGTTGCGCATCTCCAAGATGCTTACCCCTAGCAGAGCTCCATTCTATGGCATTGTCCCAGGTTCAATGGTCCTACCAGTCACCTTCGGGATGAAAGACAACTACCACACAGAGTAAATCAAGTTCAAGAGGCGATCGATTACGCCGCGACATCATGCGTGCCAGAATCTTCCACAGAAGTCTAGCTCATCAACACAAAGATGGAGATCTCCAATCAGAGGTCTAGCCAGTCTAGGGTAAAACCCAACCCCAGTGACATCGGCATCAAAACCATCCAGCTGTACGAAGGCGACTCGTCCAAGACTGCTTTGATTGGAGGCGGCTTGAACGACAATTAGGAAAACATGCTCATCAGCTTCCTTCGGGGCCAACCGTGATATATTCGCATGGAAACCAGCGGATATGCCGGGCGTGCCCAAGGATTTGATTGACCATTGCTTAAAAGTTGACCACAAAGCTGCTCCGTAGAAGCAGCAACTATGGTGCTTCACCCCAGACAAGAGGGAGGCCATCAAGAAGGAGTTAGCAAAACTACTCGTGGCTGGTTTCATTAAAGAAGTCTACCACCGCGAGTAGTTAGCCAACCCTGTACTAGTTTTGAAAAAAAAATAATGAATGGAGGATGTGTGTGGATTACATTGATCACAACAAACACTGCCCGAAGGATTCCTTCGCTATCCCACGCCTCGACCAAGTGATTAACTCTACGGCTGGCTGCATCTTGCTTTCTTTCCTTGATTGCTTTCGGGTTACCATCAAATTTCTCTCAAGGAAGAAGATCAGATCAAGACTGCATTCATCACCCCTTTTGGAGCATATGCCTACACAATTATATCCTTCGGGTTGAAGATCGCAGGAGCCACCTATCAGCGGGCTATCAAATTATGCCTTGCTGATCAGCTACATCGCAATGTTTTGAAGCCTACGTGGATGACATGGTCATCAAGACCAGATCCCACGACCAGTTCATCCCTGATCTCGAGGAAACCTTCAAGAGCTTACGCAAGTTCTGATGGAAGCTCAACCCAACCAAGTGTCTCTTCGGTGTACCACAAGGGAAACTACTCGGGTTCATCGTTAGTCACCGAAGAATTGAAGCCAACCTGGAGAAAATCATCACCATTACAGACATGGATGCCCCATGGACGATCAAGGATGTCCAGAAGCTCACAAGCTGTATGGCGGCCTGAAATAGATTTGTCTCGCAACTTGGAGAACGGGGCTTAACCTTTTTCAAATTGCTCAAACGACACGACAAGTTTCAGTGGACTGAGTAGGCGAAGCAAGTGCTGGAAAATCTCAAGCATCATCTGCAGTCACCCCCCATCTCGACGGCTCCACAACCATGCAAGATCATGTTACTCTACATCACCGCAACTAGTCATGTCATCAGCACGGCAATCGTGGTGGAACGCCAGGAGGAAGGCCATGCCTTCGGTGTGCAGTGGCTAGTTTACTTTGTCAGCAAAGTTCTTTCTGCATCCAAGGTTCGTTACCTGACAATTGGCCGATATTCTCCACAGTCGGGATGCCACTAGGCACATCTCCAAGTGGGCAGTGGATCTAGGGGCTCTTACTCACGACTTTAAGCCCCGAACGGCCATCAAGTCGCAGGCACTAGTTGACTTTATGGCAGAATGGCGAGAAAACCAAGTGGAAGCCCCAGCCAACCTGCTAAAGCATTGGGTGATGTACTTCAATGGCTCACTCAAGCTCAGAGGCGGTGGCACGGGAGTACTCTTCATCAGTCCAAAAGGATAACAACTCAAATATGTATTCCAAATACTATTTGAGGTCTTGAACAACGAGGCCGAGTACGAGGCCATGTTATTGTACGCTTGGTAGTCTCTCTAGGCATCAAGCGACTACTTGTTTACGGCAACTCCCTACTGGTGATACAACAAGTCAATAAAGAGTGGGATATCAACAAGGACACCATGGACGCGTGCGTCATGGAAATACACAAGCTCGAGAACAAGTTCTTGGGTCTGGAAATTCATCATGTGATTCGCGACAATAACATGGGAGCGGATGTGCTCTCGAAGCTGGGTTCCGATCGAGCAAATGTCCCACCGGGAGTTTTCGTCCACGAGTTGCATCACTCATCCATCAAGACACCAGATCAAAGCACCATCGCTTAGGGTCCAATAGAACCCAACTGAGAGTTCTTGATAAAGAGGTCGACTGGCGGGTTTCTTTTCTCGACTTCATCAAGGAGCACAAACTACCTCCCGGCATTGACCCAAAAGGCGTTGAGGCCGCATGCATCCTAAGGGGTAGCAAAGGGTATGTTCTAGTCAAGGACAACTTATACAAGCGTGGATCAGATAGGCATACTCATGAAGTGTGTCTGCACGGAGGAAGGCAGAGAAATACTCCAGGAGATTCACAAAGGCGTGTGCCGAAACCATGCTGCATCTCGCACACTAGTCGGGAAAGCTTTCAGATCTGGGTTCCCCTAGCCGACTGCTTTGGTAGACGCCAAAGCACTTGTTTGCCAGCGCACAAACTGCCTGTTCTTCAGCAAGCAGTCCCACGTCCTGGCCCAAAACCTTATTACCATACAACCTTCATGGCTGTTCGCATGCTGGGGCTTGGACATGATAGGGCCCTTGACAACTGCTCCAAGAGGTTTTACTCATGTGTTGTTATCCATCCCCAAGTTCACAAAGTGGATCGAGTACAAGCCAATTACAAAGCACTCTGCAGATCGAGTGGTTAGCTTCATCTGCGACATCTTGCACCGATTTAGCTTTCCCAACACTATCATCATGGATCTGGGATCCAATTTGCACTCGCATCAGTTTTGGGATTTCTGTGAACGCAGCGCCATTGAGTTCAAATATGTTTCAGTGGCTCATCCGAGGGCCAACGACTAGGTTGAGCGCGCCAACGGCTTGATCCTTGATGGCTTGAAGAAAAGACTCAATGACGAGAACAGCAAAAACGGTGGCAAGTGGATCAATGAGATCTCGTAAGCAATCTTGGGGCTTCGCACACAACCAAGACAGCGACATGTAACACCCTAATTATCAAATTAGAAACCTAAATAAATTTTGCTAGAATTCTTTAGGATCCATAAGTTTTTTATTCCATCATTTTGATTTTAGAGCATTTCCAGTGAATTAATAGCAATTTACTTAACCATAAAAAGAAATATAAGGAACTATAAGTTTTGTGCATTTCAGGCCGCATTGCATTGTTTTATTGTTTGTCTTCCATTTGAATTTAAATTTCAAATTCAAATTCGAATGCATTTGAATGCAATTCTTTTTCTCTCTCTTTTTCTAATTGGGCCTGACCCACTCTCTCTTTTCTTTTTCCCTCTCTCTTTTCTTCCTTGCAGCACGGCCTAGTTCTTCCTTTCCTTCTCCTCCCGCACGATCCAATTGGCCCAGCCTCTTCTTCTTTCCTTCTCCTCCGCGTGGCCCAACTCCTTCTTCCCCCAGCCCAGTCCACCGTGCAACCCTTCCTCTCCTCTTCCCCCTTCTCTCGCTGATAGGCGGGGCCCACCCGTCAGGGTCGTCCCCGACCTCTGGCACGAGTCCGGCTCGGACTCGCACCCAAGTCTGGCACGGACACCCGCCGCACGGAGCCCCGGGCCCGCACGCCAAGGCCGCAGCCGCCCTATTTAATGTGCCGCCCCCGTGCCCTAGAGCCGTCAAACCCGCAGCCGCCGCCTCTGGCTCATGAAGCCCTAGCCGGCGCCGCCGCCATTGCCATCGTGCTTCAGCCACCCGACGCGCCGCTGCTCCCTGCCGTTGAGAAAGTGCTCCAGAAGCTCCACGTTGTGGTGAGGATTCTCGCCAGCCGCTTTTCCCCCTTCCCCATGCCTTCCCGCACGCCCAATTCCACGCCAGAGCCCCGTAGCCGTGCGCCGCCGCCATGCGCCCTTCTCCGGCCCCCGACTCGCCAACCCAAACCCTTAGATGAATTCCCCGTAGCACCCGCGATCTTCTTGTGCAACCCGCATTCAAAACCGAGGCTGAAAATGCGTTTATGCATTTGTCCAGCAAGTCGCCGCTGCCCGCCGCCGCTCCCCCCTCGCCGCCGGCGCTCAACGCCACCGCCCCGTGCAGTCATTCGCCCCACAGTCGTTAGATCCCGATCCAACTGGTTAGATTAGATCTAACCGAGTCAAGTGAACCAGATACTGGTCAACCTGAGGCAATTTTGCACTTTAGCCCCTGAGTTTCATAGAAATCAACACGCAATCCACGTTAGTTCAAAAGTATTCATGAATAGATCCTTATTTTTATGTTTAGGCCCCTATCTTTTCCAAAAATAGAACCCGTCGTCCTTAGCTCTTCTGTTTTGCAATCTAAACCCTAGATCTAAGGTTTAATTATGTTCTAGCCCTCGGTTTCTTTGGTCAGAGCCCTTCTAGTTTCAAATTTTCTACAAATAAGCCCCTAGAATCATGTTTTAGCCATAACTTCTCCGTTTTAACTCCGTTTTTATTGATTCTAGCGCTCACGCGACCCTTGCAACGTATACAGTAGCTTTATAATGATGTTTTGATCTATTTATATTGTTTGGTGCATTATTTCTTATTTATTGTATTTGTTTGTTTGTATGTACTTGTGTGTTATGATAGACGGTGCGCAGTTCGAGGGTCCGCGAGAGCCTTTGAAGACGTTCCCGAGCAGCAGGAGTTCTTTGACGAAGGCAAGTGGTTCTTGATCATACTTCAGTCCCAATAACTTTATAAATACACACATTTACTTTATAAGCATGCACATGTCTAGAATATGATGGATCCCAAGCTAAGGATGTGCCTAGTTTCTTTTGAACTTCCTTGATTAAACCTGGGTTGTTATATTTATGTTGTAGCTACGCTAGTTGCTTTTACTTAGTCTTTGGTTGGATAACCTAAAAATCATGATACACTGGTTTACTCATGTCCTAGAATACTTTATTGATGATAATTAAGATGCTTGCATTAATTGGAACATGGAGAACCACCTAGGAAAATAGTGTAATCATAATACTATATGGCTCTGGTCTTGGCTAATTAATTAGAAACTTAGCTTGTAATGGTCTTACCGAAAGGGCAAGAGGGGAGTGCGTTGATGGGGTATAGCTCGGTCCTCTTGAGGCGTAGATATGATCCTGGGTAAGGCGTCTTCCTCATTAGGGAGGGTTACGACCACTGCGGCCTGAAACCTTAGCGGACCGTTGCAAGTTAGGGAATCTTTGTAAAGGCCTCGTAGTGAATCCCTGTCACTCACCTTGAAAGTGTTTAAGGATCTTGCAAACCCGGGCATCAAGGGAAACAGGAATTTTGGGTAAAGTGTACAACCTCTGCAGAGTGAAAACTGATATATCAGTCGTGCTCACGGTTAGGAGCGGCTTGGACACTCACATGATAATTGAACTTAAAGATGGTCTAAATTGATGTTCTTTATTCATGATGTTGTTACTTATCTCTTTTATTTATTTAAGGGTTGGTATATACTTACATTTAGTTAATGCTTGCTAAATAAAATTTGATCAACTAAAAATGCTTATCGCAGTCAAACCATGTAAGCTTTTCCTTGATTTTGGCCTTGCATGTCATATAATTTACTCCACTTGCTGAGTACCAACCATCAGCGTACTCACGCTTACTTTATTAAATCCAATGCTACTCAGAACAAGATAATTGTTCGGAGTTCCCTGAAGATTTTGAAGAGTACTAGGCGTATGTCTCCCAGTCATCTGCCTGTGAAGTTGAAGTCCGCTGCTAGTTATAAATATTTATTTATTCGCTTAAGATTAAGACTTTCGGTCATATAATAAAGTACTATGTTACTCTATTTCGTTATTGCATTGTTTCGGGTATACACTTGTGACGTCTATCATATATGTGGAACTTGATCCTGGCGCACATATGAGATGCATTCGGTTCCCTTTTCAAGTTCAATTATCATGTAAGGGTCCAAGCCGCTCTTAACCGTGAGCACGGCTGATATATTAGTTTTCACTCTGCAGAGGTTGTACACTTTACCCACAATTCGTGTCTCCCAATTTTCCCAAGGTAGCTAGCCTCTTAAACACTTCCGAGGTGAGTGGCAAGGGATTCACTACGAGGCCTTTACAAAGATTCCCTAACTTATGACAATCCGCTAAGATTTCAAGTCAAAGCGGTCATAACTCTCCCTACTGAGGTAGTGCCTTAGCCAAGGACCACATATTATAAAGCCTCAAGAGGACCGAGCTATACCCCGCTGATGCAACCCCTCTTGCCCTTTCGGTAAGATCATCATAAGCTAGTGTTTCTAATTAATCAGCCAAGACCAGAGCCATATAGTATTGTGGTTGCACTGTTTTCCTGGGTGGTTCTCCATGTTCCGATTAAAACATATTATCTTGTGATTAACAACACAAAGATCATGAACATGGATAAAATAGATGTAACATCATCATTGTTGTCATCATGGTTATATATTATTCCCAAACCAGAACCAGTTATAGCAACAAAGCAATAGCTACCCAACATTAAGGTAAAATTCAGGTTGACAAGGAATGATCATAAAGACTAGGCATATCCTTATTTAGGATCCATCAAAATTAGGACACATGCATGCATATAGAAAAAGTTATATTTATTGTGATTATTAGGACAAAAGAATGATTAAGGAAACACTTACCTTTCTTTTAGAGAATAGCTGCTCAGAGTCTTCAACTTTTATTCTTAAAACTCTAAATCTTCAAAGCTCTTGGATCACGCTCCTTCTAACGTTGCACAAGCATCGGACCCAAGCATACAAGCAAGCAAACAAACAAGAACAACTAAGAACAGATACACCAAACAAAATGAAGGCTTTAAAAGAGTGTACTAAAGAATAGGGCTTGCTGCTACGGTCACGAGAGCGCAAGAAACACGGATAACGGATAAAATATCTAGATTATTATTAGCCCATATTATATTTACATTTATAAAAATAAAGTAGAACTTAGTCCAATTTTATTTATAATTGTCTGTGTATAAATTACACTAATTAAATAAATAATTAGCAAAGAAGACTTGTGAGAACATCTAAACGTCGAACTTTATGATTCGAGTTGAACTAAAGAAATTAAATTACAAACACATTTTAGTTGATATTAATCAAGTTACATTAATTAAGAAAACCGGAGTATAAATCTAATTGGAGTATAAACTAGATGAGAGGATATTAATCAAATTAATTCTATATTTAATTTTAAAAATAGGAACTATGATACGACAATGCTAAAAAATAATAGCTTAGGGTTTAGAGACTAACGCAAAAAAAATGGATCGAAACGGATCTAAAACGCGGAAACTACGCATGAAAAAAGGTTGTAGGGACCTATACATAATTAACTATAGATTTCACGGGCTAGCAGCAAAGAATTGCAAGACACAGAAAATAGTGCTCACAAATAAAGAAAAGTTTAGGGTTAGATCTGAAAAAGATCACGGTGGGGCTGGATTGAAAAGATGTAATAGATCCAGGGGGTTTTCTGCAAATTTCACAAGACACAGAAAAATACATGATAATTACAGATTTCTCTGGGGACTAATCTGTAAAAGCTCCACAGCACAGCCATGGTGGCCGGTGCCTGCTGTTTTTCAAATCCCCGTCGTTCTAGGGCACGGGAGATCGCGAGGAGCTGGGCAAAAGAAAGAGGACGTCGAGGGGATTCGGTTCCATACCTTACTTACCGCGGGGATGCATCGTGGTGCCCGAATTTCACCGGAGAAGTTGCAGCGGCGGCTCTGTTCCGTGCGGCAGCGCTTCTGTTAATGGCGGCAGTGCTGAGCAGGGGCGGCACAGGAGGAGGCGGCAGGGGGAAGGGCGCGGCGCAGGGGAAGGGCAGGGCCATGGCGCGCAGGGGCGAGACGGCGCCCTGGTGGCGCAAGGACTCGGGCTAGCAGCGGTTCTGCTCATCCTGTTCTGGGTGGCGGCGGCAAGGCAGGGGCACTGGTGGTGTCGCATAGGCATAGCGGCGGCGCGGCGGCAGGAGAAGGCGCGGCTACAGTAGGGCAAGGGCGCAGCTAAGGGGCGCAGGGCGTGGAGGAGCGCTGCAGGGGTGCGAGACGAGGGCTTAGGGGCGGGCGGCGCTTGGGAGAAGGGTAGGGCCCATAGGGGCAGGAGCGGCACGGCAGCAAGAGGAAGAGCTGGTGCGACTCAGGCAGCAGGGCGCAGGGGAAGGGCAATGGCAGCTCTCTAGGGCAACAGGGGCGCAGGGGCTAGGGCACAGGGAGAAAGGGAGGTCGCAAGGGGCTGAGGGTTTATCAAGCAGGGATGAGGTGGCGCATCGGGCTGGGACTCGTCCTTGAGTCCGGATTGCCCACAAGAGAAACGAGATTGGGCTGACCAGCGGGCTCCACAAGTTAGCGAGCAAAGAGAGGAAGGAAGAGGTAATGGAAAGAGGAAACGAGAATAGCGAGTTCGGCTATGGGCCGAAACAAGTTTGGGTGAGGGCTGAACATGAAAATGGGTTGATAGCGCTGGTTGAACATAAACGGATTATTTGAGAGTGCAAAAAAGAGAAGGAAGGGATCAGGCCGAGTCATTGGTAGTTACGACAGCAGAGCACATTCGAAAAGGAACGCTGAAATCAAGCTATGGTTCCGTTTCGAGTAAGGTTTGATCAAGAAGAAAGATTAGAGAATGGGAAACTCGAATGGAAATTAAAGGGTGTTAGATATGATAGAGTAAAAAGGGAGAATAGTGATATAACGGATCGATCCGACTATGATGAGAATTTGATATCAAAATAGAAATATTTTCCAAAACATATTTTTAAGCTTAAAATAAATCTAGAAAAAGTCTAGATAAATTTTTAAACCACGAAAAATATATCCAGAAGAATCCCAAAACTTCAAAAGAAAACTCTAGAGGTAATTTGGGACACGAGAAATCCAAATAAAATATTTGGGACATAAAAAGATTTTAGAGCCTTCCAAAAAAAGGATCTAGCTCTAGGATAAATGAGTATAATTGCCAAAAAATCCGAAAATTCTCGAAAAACCCTATTGATAGATGAACACATTCTAAAAGATACTCACATCCTAAAATTAAATATTTTAGGGTGTGACATTCAATCAAATTCAGCCTATGTGATCCCCAAAGAAAGTGTGGAAGCCTAAACAAGTGGAAGTTCCAGCAGCTCCTACACCTTCTACGGAGGTGTCAATATCAACTTCCACATCATTAGAGGTGCCTACTATTTCTTCTTCACCAGCTATAGCAACACCATCAGCGCCTACACCAAATGAGGGTGAAGACATGGTGGATTATGAGTCCACACCAAGTCATGAAGGCATATACATGAATATAGTTTATTGCTTACCTTCATATTAGCTTGACCATATAAGGCTGATATTTTGTTATCGCCCTTAGACATTTTATATTCATGGCCGATGAGGGTTTCCATCGTTCTTAGACTTATACTATAATGCATGTATTTTTTTGGCACGCAAGCTTTGCCAAAAAAAATAGGGGGGCATGTGTTGACACTCACATTTGGCACGGGCAAGTTTGAGCATGAAGATATAAAGATTAGCCTTAACCGAATGGAAGATGGAATCAAAATGCAAAAAGATTTGCTTTTGTCGAAATGATCAAAATGGACACGTGGATGATCCAAATCGGTCTTCGGATGAGGAAGTTATGGCTAATGGAAGACGGAGTGCTACAATTGACGGATTGATTCGGTCAAAAGCATTGGTCAAAGCAGAGGATGAATCGGTTATTCCAGAGCTGAAACTGAGCCGACAACGAGCCGAGCTGATGAGCACCGGTTGATTCGGTCAAAAGCATCGGTCAAAGCAGAGGATGAATCGGTCATTACAGAGCCGAATCTGAGCCGAAGTTGAGCCGAGCTAAGGAGAACAAATTGATTCGGTCATTGGTTATTGGCATCACCGAATGAGGTGGTCAGTGTCCGAATTTGCAGATTTCGACGAGTTCTCGAGAGATACTCGGATTTAGGCTTTCCTTAGCCCGTGTTTTGTTGGTTTGGGACTCTTTGGTGCGCCCTTAGTTGTTGAACAAATCAATGCCGCCCCATATATAGTTGAGGGGTGTAGGCCTATCGAAAAAACCACAATCGAATCTATCGAACAAAATTACTCCTTTTTTCTCTTTGCCCTTACTTTTCCAACCATAGTTTCTGTTCGTTCTTCATCTCGACGGCGATCTACGACACCCTAACTGGTCTGCTGAGCCTAGGGCACTCCATTGACCGCCACGCCTTGACGGGATCCCTCCTGGGCACGGCGTTCTTCGGATTCAAGACCTTTGGCGACATGCCTTGCGCATCGCGCTCGACGTTGAGGGCACACAGTGCGTGTTCTGTGTAAGACATATCTTCATGTCAACACATTGCCACCAAGCTCTGTGGGGGAGATGCAGCGGCGAGTCCACATCCATGTTGAAGGACCCATCCATGGAGGCAACAGCCTCCTTCAGTCCCCACGCTCCTTGGCTGCGAGCGCAGCCTCTACCTCGAGGCCTCGAGCAAGGCCATCGCGCGGCATCTTCATCACAGCCGCCGGCCGCCGCCCCATCTCTGCAGCCGGCCCTTTTTTTCTTTCGATGCCTAGCGTTTGGCTTCGGCGGCCTCGGTGGTTTTCACGGGTTGAAACAGCAAACCAGCAGACCACCGCTTCATGCATGTGGGTCCACATTGGTCCGGCTCCAACCCGCGCTAGAGACCGGGACGACGGGTCCATCTAGGTTCGGTACGGGCCGGTTTTGCTGAAACGGTGAACAGGGCGACATCTAAGGCCCAATATGGTCGGGCTCTAGATACTAATTATCCATTGAAGTTATTTTAATTCACCTTGAAAACGATTTCTTTGTCAATCATAGTCAGTTATTATGAAGTTGTTTGGCTAGCTGGGTGATAATTAAATTTACTAGTGCCTTTGGTAATATCCTTGGAACAGGTCGTCTCGTATCTACATAGTCAACTCTGGTGTCCGACTAGAAAATTGTGTACTTGCACCAACTCGTGTAAAAGATAAGAGGAGAGAATAAATAATAGATAAAGGGGGCAGACGAAAAAAAGACAAAAACATAGTAGCTCAATAAAGCAAATAAATTTGTATATCTGTACCAAATCCTCAGAAACCTTGGACTTCCTACTATGTAGGCAAAATAAACATGATGCTCAATTATTCACTAACTGAAGAGTGATATAAACATGATGCAGGTTTGTTCAGAGGAACATATTATGCAAGGTTTTGGGAGCTCTTGCTATGAAGGGCAGACTAGAACGTGTATGCATGGTGTGCCACACTTTGGAGCTAGAGAGCAACAACTAGAGATTGTGCTGGAGGAGCATCGGTTTGCCAAAGATCAATACAAGCAAGCAGTAGCTTGAAGCTACGATCCAGAAGGTCGAACATAAACACCAATTGCATCAAGATATGCCCCAGAGCGCCCAAAGAAGCCAACAATGCTGCCGGTTTTGTCCACTCGAGTATGAAAGGGGGTTCCTGATGGTTGTCCGAAAGGTCCATAACTGTATAAATTGGTCACCAGGGTAAGTGACGTAATAACATTATTCTTGGGAAGATCAGAGAATGGACCGTACGTTCCGGAGACCTCCTTCACAAACTCCGAAGGATCAAGATTAATCTGCAAATGGGGAGAAAACAGAATAATCAAGCGTCTTTTTGTGTTCCAGAGATGAGCATTTCTATTGGTCAAAAAGTCATAGACCATGATGATCAACCACAAGGTCCTTGTTGGGACACCGGAATTTCTAGGGGTTCTTGTGGATTTTTTGTTTTCTAAACAGTGCCTGGATTGCGTTCTACTTTGAACTATGATGATTCAATCAAGAAAGATGTACGCATGCTGCACACTTGCCTTGGTTAATAGTGCAAAGTAATACTCTAGAGAAAAAGGGAAAATTCAAGGACTATGCCCTCACCGTGCGGATACTTCCACCAACACCACCCCAAAGTGGTGTGTTGTGTTCCCTCCCATTTCTGTCAAGGTAAGAAAAACCAAGTGCATCCACCACAACAGCACTACAAACTTTCACACTCTTTAGACTTTGGGGTGCCACAGTGATGTCGTGAGTTCTCCCTCCATCTCCACCCCATGGCCCCCTCCTTTGAACAACCTGAATTATATAGAAGGTGCCAAAATTAGTGGAATAAAAAACCTAAGTTTTTCACATATATTGGTGTTATTAAAAAAGACATTGTGCTCTCCCTATACATGTAACCATCGGATGGAACCATTTAACCTTCCACAATATGGAACTGGCTGAAAATTTTCATGGGAGTTGCAAATTATCTTTGTGCTTTTGGCCGGGAGGCTGCAGTTTAAACTCTAAATATGCATGATCATGACTTTAGCACAAGGACCGAATATGTATTAGGGGCCGTTTGAGAAAGCTTCTCCCAAAATGACCTGTGAAACTAAAACACTGGTTTCACCTGCCTTCTAGTTCATTTTAGCCTTAGTTACAAAACGGGTTTATACTAGGTACCTTGATTTGAGAGAAAAAAAAGGTGCAACCAAAGCCAATGTAAGCCCCCCAGACAGGTCCTCGCAGATCACATTTGCGGGACTTAGGATACAAGTAATTTGTTTTTGTTCCAGAACTTCATTAGAATTAACAATCAAGTTTTGACAGTAACATATATTTATTTCAGAACTACCCCAAATATCTTACAACTGGGTATGATTTTGGAAATTACAATCATTTTACAATGATTTTGGCATACTGAATTCTAGGCATTTAATCTGGGCAAGAATTTCGAAGTTAATATGCTTAGCAACAATAGTAACTTCTCGTCACCTTATTAGTGCAAAATAATAACGTATTAGGTATGAAAAGAAAAATACTAAGCTAAAACTCTCTAACAGATATTAACTGTACCAGTCGTAGAAAAGAGGTTATAGAAATGGATGAAAATCAAAGAGGTTATAGAAATGGATGAAAATCAAATAGTTTTGAGACGGAAGTATTAATTAAGCATTACCTCATCATCATCATCCTTCAATATTTTCTTATTGCATTGGAGTTCGTCTTCTACCATTTCATCTTCATAATACCTTATCACCTCAAGCTTAGGATGGTTGAGATTCAAACCAGCTGCCTTCCTCATGGCAGAATCAGCATCATACACCTCATAAACGGTCGAATCTGTACAGCTAATCCTAATGATGACCAGCTTAATGGAAGAGAGATTCTCCAAGCCAAGATCAAAATCACCATATGCATCCTTTCTCTCCTGCACTTTGAATGTGACCTCAAGGATTTCAAGCTTTGGCATAGCTCCCTGTGCGAAAAATAGCCCCATGCTATCATTGTGAAAGTGAAATTCAGATAGAGACTGGAACTTTGCTCCATGAGTGCTAACAATGGTCTTTTCTTCAGCAGAATAAGTTGTTAACACAGTAACACAAAGGAATTGCAGAAATGGTAAGCCTCCAAGATTTTGGATATCTTCCTGTCGTAGTATTTTCAGTGTCATGGTCATAGTTGTCAGATCTGATAGCATGGGGTTCATCCACCTTGGCAATCTAGGCATACTTCCTGAGAAATTTTTGAGATACTGAGGAACCCATGCTAAATCCACAATGATCTCAGTGGACATTCCTGTAGAATCAATGTGCAGTTCCTGGATTTGCTTCAGGTTGCATAAAGAATCAACGAAACAATGCTTGTGGCTCTCATGCCATGTGTTAATAAATGAAATGTGGAGCGTTCTCAATTCCGATAGCCTGCCTAGTTCTTTTGCAAAGTTTGCAGATCTGTTGACACAAACGGATGACAGAAATTGTAGAGACACCATGTTCCCTATCCCATCTGGCAGAATCACTGATGGTTCAATATATAGGCGCATCAGTTGTTTCAGCCCAACAACTGTTGATGGCAGATAACTTATGCTTGTTTGCTTCATGTCTAGGGTGTGCAAATAATTTAGATTCCCTATTTCTTTTGGGAGGCTGGTAATATTTGTATCCCTCAGTCCTAGATATCTTAAATGAAATAAACTCCCAACATTACTAATGTGATGGTTTTGCAGGTCACGACAACCTTCTAAGTCCAATACTCGCAAAACTTGAAAGCTTGAAAGAGAAGGCATCAAGTTAGTAGCTCCAGGGAAGACAATAAGTGATCTCACATGGGACAAACTCAAGGCCACCTCTCCTCTGGCGTTCTCTTCATCACTACTATTGAGGGAAAATCTGCGAATCGTCTTTGGAAGATGTGTATGTTGGTGATGATGTGATGTAATGGCGAAATTTTCTTTGATTGATAATGATATGATGAGATCAAGCACCATGTCATGCACACGGCAAGCTCCAACCATGCCACGACCATCAACATGCTCAGGTTGAATCATGCTTCTGTTTATGAGCTCATTGAAGTAATGGTGCCCGAGATTATTTGAAGTTTCAACATCATTGCCACGGATAAAGCCTTCAGCTATCCATCTTCGTATCAACTGATCCCTCAAAATAGTGTGATCCTCTGGATAAACACTTAGATACAGCAAACAAGGTTTTAGATGGGAAGGTAAATCATAATAACTGATAGATAATATTTGGCGCATGTTCTTCATACCAGGGAACTTTTCAGTTCCAGAACCGATAGAACTATGCACACTATTCCACTGATTTATGTTCTTTGGTTTATTGGCCAGAAGACTAGCTATAGTGATGATGGCTAATGGCACTCCATAACATTTTCTCAAAATTTTCTCTGATATTTCTTTCAGTTCTGGATGGCAACTATCTTTGTCGCCAAATATTCTTTTGTAGAACAACTTCTTCGAGTCAATATGAGAAAGAGGTTTTAGCTTATAGATTGTACCACCAGTAAAACAGCAGCATGCTGCAGCAACCCCAGCTATACGAGTTGTTGTGATCACTCTGCTACCACAGTTGCTATCAATGAGCGCATCTTTGATCAAATTCCAAGCTGATTCATCCCAGATATCATCAATTATAATGAAGTACCTGTGCTTTTATGTAAGATGTTAGCAATATGAGTAGATCCAATTTTTCTTTAGAAAGAATAGGTTGTAACATGGAATGAACATTCCAGCCTTGCAAAAGCAACTAATGAAGTAATATGCTTGCAATTTCCTTTTTTGTGAAATCTGAAGTACTTTTGCAAAATTTATTATTCCAAGTTCAAATTACAAAAAAAATCAATCTGGAATAATATGAAGAGACAGAATGCAAGTCTAAAGTGAGCATATATGAGTTACCTCTTATTCTCAAGAACTTGTCTGATTTTGTTGATGAGTTCAACAACATCCCATGTTTCAATGCTCATATAACTTTGCTCGCTAACTTGACGGAGTACGCTGCCTAGAATTCTCTTCATATCAGGTTTGAGGGACACTGGCACAAAAGCATTGCATTCGAATTGTCCCTTCAACTGTTGGTACATCACATTAGCAAGAGTTGTCTTACCCAAACCACCAACTCCGACAATGGATACCACTTTCAGTTGCTTGGATGTGCCCTCTTGCACGAGCAACTCAGCTAGTTCCTCTCTTGGGCCACTGATCGCAACGAGTTTTGCTGATTCTTCATAGATACCATGCAAACGAGGGTCGATGTTTGTTGCTAAAGAAGGTGGGATGACAACAGTGTCAACCTTGTACCTATTGCGGCGCTCAGCCACCTCCTTGACAAGGGTCTTCATATCTCCAATTTCCATTGCAATCTGATGCTGAGTCCTGGCAGCTGTCAACAATCTCAAGCTCCTACTAATGAACCCTTTGAATCCCTGTGGTGTGGCTGATGGATGGGTGTCAATGCGCACCATGAATTTATCAATACTATCCTCGATGTCATAGGACAGCTCTCTCACCTCATTTGCCCATATATTAACCTGGTTTTCAATTACAGGAGCCTCTGACACCCTCTCGAGGGCAGCTTCCATGCTCTCAAGCTCGGCTTTCAGAAACATGATCTCACCCCTTAGGCTTGTCTGCAACTTGTATTCATCAGTTAGCAGTTCAGCCAGCTTGACGAGGAGGGAACTCATCGCACCCGTCGCTATCTCCATCTTCCCTGGTGTTAACAAATAAACTTAGCTTACATTTTCACCACCGGAAGTCTCCAATACATTTTGCTCTTGCCACTTTTAGACTTGCGAAATAATTGATGTCACCAAATGCCCTTATCTAATTATTGGGTCACCCATATTTCTCTTCGTTTTGTTATACCCTACCTCCTCTTATGGATGGTGTCCAGACTCCAGAGCAACAAGATGAGGAGGAAGCACGCTATAAGTTTGAATAAGTGGTATTTTTGCCTGGCTTAAAACCGAAGCCAAACAATGGTCAAAACATCAAGCAACACTCCTCAGCGGACATAGAGGATGAAAATGGAAAGAAAAATGGGAACAAACGCAAGGTGTAACACAAAGTTTTAGTGGCAAAATCAAGAGACAATCTTTTTGATATGATGGCAAACACCCATATTAAGAGTGAAAAAAGAAAACAATCCACAGTTTCAGGTTGCCACTTTCCATGGAGTATTCGTACCTGGAGTATTAATTAGTTATTGGTGGCCTTGCTATTCCTCCTTGCCTGCCTCAAGCAGAAGATCAACAGCAGCCTGCCGGTGAGTTGTTGTCGTTGCAGTCTTGGAACTCTTGATTGGAAAAGTTTTGGTGCTTCTGCTCTTTGTTATCTTTCTCCTGTCCTTCATTTTCATTTATTGCTGCGTTTGATTTCTTGATGCTCAAGGATTGGTGGGGTTGGTATTGACCTCGAAGGATTGGTCACCATCCAAATCAAAGTTTATTTGAGGTTGCTCAAAAGGCCAGGAGAATATATGCAATGAATGATGCATGCAACTGACCTGGTCATATATTCCTAGATGTAGTCGCCATAGTGTGAGCGCAAATATGATAAGGAATGTGAATATCCTTGAATGCGAGAATGATGTTTTATGAGTACAAAATTAGAATCAAGTGCCTCGCACCTACTTGAGCGGAGTAGCTAGGATATCGGCTCCAGATTTATTTAATGGTATAAGAGAATTATTTCTTTGACCCCGAGAGATTTTTTTCGGTCCATCAATTGTTTAACGGTAAGACAATTCTTTTCGCTTTTAATAGATGGGGTTTTTTATGCTGCGTGAAAAGGTACAGAGAAGTACCAAAATTATAGCTTCATATATCGATTATCGAGATCTTGTGTACAAAAATTTGATACCAAATTACCATTTTGCGGTACCTTCTAAATTGGCATATTGAAACGAACCTACACCTTCATTTGAACCAAGATACGGATCCGGATAGGTGGATAGCTTGGCAAATTGTTATCTCACATGTGGTTAAACTATGAACTACTGTACTTTGGATTAGTGCGCTAGGTTTTGACATTATAAGGATTGTTGGAGTTGGTCTTCATCTTCCAATTGACTATGGATTTGTTTACTAGCACCAAACATGGAGAACATCGTGTCGTCTAATCGGTTGAATCAGTCAACCAGGTGATGTGTACATTATTTTTTTGGATGTATATATCCTTGCCGTCCAAGTTGATGGAGTAGTTGTTGAAATGATCTGGTGCTTTACCAGTCAAATCGGACGCAAAAAAAAAAAGATGTGGTGGCATGCATGCATCATGCCTGTTTCTAGAAATAAACAAGATTGTGACTTCTGAATTCGTGCTCTAAGTTTGGTTGAATTGGTCTTAAAGTTGCTTCAGGATAAAATGCACTTGAATTTGTCCACGTTTCGAATTTCTTTTCAATTCACGCTCAAGACTTTCGAATTTGTCCACGCGTGTTAGGCAGTCGATGCTACAGCCTAACGACGATCTCAAGACAGGAGCAAATTAAAACTTGATCACGTGGTATCATATTACTACCTATCCAGATCTTCGGAGATACGCCATCACGCCGATCCCGGTGACGAGGGCAGCCCCGGCAGCCACACCGCTGTACGCCGCCGCCCACGCGTCCCGGCTCGACATGCCCACCGCCATGGCGCCACCGGAGGCCACAGCTTTCCTACGCCCGGTGGTGCCGGAGTAGTCCAGGAACAGCCTCAGGCCCTGCAAAATTCAGGACAGACCGTCGTCAGAGACCCAACAGACGCATCGGCTGAGAAGGCGCTGCGCGTGCGTGCCTTCCATCCGGCCAGCCTCGCGTGGTCCACCGCGGCGGCGAGGTCGTCGTCCGACGCGAGCACCACCTTGTCCCCGTCCTCGTCTTCGTACTGCATCCACAGCAGCAATTGCATGTTTTTTTGGGAACTTATGGATCACTTGCTTCTATACATAGCATCGATCAACAAGACTGTATGTTGTGTTTCTTTGCCGGCCGGGACGATGATGTACCAGAATTTGTGGCAGGCGGTCAGGGTCGATGTCGGCGCCGAGCCGCCGGAGGATGCAGGTCACCAGCGGCGTCAAGCTCTGGACCTCTGAAGGAGAGAAGATTCACTTTGTCGGAAATGCTACAGTGCTCAAAGTTTGCCGAACAGAAGCTGCGTTACTGTACTGAAAACGGCAAGTTCAGTATGCTAGCGTACCACAGCTGAACCGGTGCATCCGGCCTCGCCTGTCCTGGAGCTTGAACGAGAACACAGAGGGGTACACCGCCTCGCTGCCGGCAACGGACTCGTGGTGGGCTTCAGACATCATCTGGGACCTCGTCGCCTCACTGATTAGGCCAACAAAGATGGAGAGAAAAGAAGCATGTGGAAACTGCATGACACGGTGATCGCTCGATTCAGAAAGTTCAGGACTACTTGTCCATGCAAACCTCATCTGGGACTGGGTGTCTGTCTCGTCGTCCAGGGGCCCTAGGGCCATGGCGGAGTCCCAGAACCGCTGGATCATTGATGCCGCCGCGTCGTCGCTCCCTTCGCCACTGCTCTCAACCTGTCGCACCTTGGACAATCAATTGGAGATCTCGCACAACCCGAGCATGCCATCAATTGGGGATCTGAACAGAGCTTACGATGGAGATTGCCGCATGTGTGATATCGATCACATCAAGAATGGAAATGATGGAGCCGTCTGACACGGAAAGAAAAATCTTTTGAGACTCTGGTCACAACCTACATGTTGTTTTTCTGAGATGGTGTACCTCTATCCATCACAGGCAGATGCAAGAATTTGCGCTCCTGCATTGTCCGTAGCGCGTCGAGTATAGGCATGTCAACCGTGGCGCATTCAGGATCAGGAGTCATCACCTAGAGTTATTGCATCAAGTAAATTCCTTGACCTTTTAAGCTCAATCAGTATTTTGGGCCTTCTTTTTAGGCGAAATTAGTTGGTTTATGAAATTCAATTGCACTTACCTTCTCAACCGGAGTCGAGTCCGGAGAGAGATTCTTGGCGATAACGCGCATCAAGATATCCCTTGAACTGGCAAGCATGATTAGAAACCAGAAAGTGTACGAAATTAAAAGGAAGAAAATTCAGACAAGTTCCATGGACACAAGAGAGCAATGCAGGCACTCACGTCAGGATGCCTTGAGCCTTGTTCCCCACAGCCACCACAGCTGAGCTCGCATGCGCTTCGACCATCTTCTTGGTCGCTGCGAGAACCGAATCACCAGGCGATACCATGACGACTCTGTCCCGAGATCCACAAGTTCAATTCACAAATGTGAGATGATGTCTTTAGATTGACTAATAATCTGCAGAAAATGATGAACAGTATATTGTCCATGGAAGGGGTGTTCGAACCAACGTTGAGTCTGTACTGGCGATTGCGGACAGGCACGGTCTGAACATTTGCTCCTTGAAAGCCTCGACAATGGAAAACTTGTCGTCGCCATCGGGCACGTTGGCGATGGCCGCCTTCCCCTTCTCGGTCACCCTCTCCATCCTGGCGATGGCGTCGTAGAGGCACTTGGCGATGTCGAGCATGGCGACCACCTCGCCGTTGTCCACCACCGGCAGGTGCCTGAACTTGCCCTGGACCATCTTCTGCAGCGCCTCGACGGCGAGCGTGTCGGAGAGGACGAAGATCGGGTGCCGCGTCATCACCTTCCACACCGGCGTGTCGTCGATCTTGAGCTCCCGTGCGATCACCCTCGTTGCAATGTCCTACACGCATGGGTAGCCGTATTGGCACGTTTGATCCGATCACTCCATGGTTGGTTACAAAGCAAATTAGCTAGGAAGTTAATAAAGAGCACGAAGAACAGGGGGGAGACCTTGTCGGTGAGGATGCCGCAGAGCAGCGCGTTGGAGTCGGTAAGGAGCGCGGCGTCGGCCCTGCGCGCGGCCATCCGCCGGCACACCTCCAGCACGGTGGTGCTCTCCGGCACCGTCAGCGCCCGGGACAGTCGCAGCCGCTTCACCGTGCGCTCGCCGCCCATGGTCCTGCATGCGTCCATCCATTCATGGCAGAGATCTCAATCGATCAGGTTGTTCCATCGCACAAGAGAAAGAAAAATGTGTCGTCGTGGAAGAACGATGAGTACATGGACCGGGAGAGCCCGGGCCTGGGGCTGTCGGTGGCGGTGGCGGCGGCCGCGCGCCGCGCCATGGCGCCACTCCCCATGGACAGCGTCCGCCGGGGCGGTGACAGGCCGCCGACCATTGCTGCGGACGGGCGGCCACCAGGTTTGGGGAACGGGACGTGATAGAGGTGCCTAATTGAGGATGCCGGGAGGTGGGCCTGGCTCCCGCGCTTTTTTCTCTAGGTGAATCGCCGTTTAAACTTGCACGGGGCATTCAGGGCGCTCCTGAGTTGCCCAATTATAACCTGCGGTGGGGAGTGATCCCTAGTCAACTCACCAAGATCTGATTTCAGAAATTTAGCTACAATAATTTCAAGTCTGTTTGATACAAATTTAAAGGTTCTAAAATTTCCGGCGGTCCTTCTTTTCCCCAATAATATGCTGAAACAGTGTCTCAATACATATTCCTTTCCCTAATAATAATTTATTTGTCCTAATATTTCATCCCAATTCTCCTCAAATAAATGGAGAGAAGAATCTCACCCAATACGGTAGTTGTATTGAGGTAAGATTATTGGAGAAATGTAAAACTATCTTTCACAATAATCTATGAAAGTGGTATTGGGGCATTCCAATAACATTGTACTTGAAAATATTTATTGGGAGACTGCTGAAGATACTCGTGTATATTCTTATCAAATTTGAGATCAGCCTTAGTCTTAACACTGTGGAACACATTACCGGAAGATAGGAAGGATAGTTATCGAAATTTCATTGATTGTACAAAAGTTTGAGTATGGAAATTTTGGATACGCCACACAACTATATTTCTAGCAATTTATTTTGATAATATTGGATACGCTACACAACTATATTTCTAACGCATGTTAGCTTTTCCCTTTTTGTGTCAACAGGACACTCAAGTGTCTTAGATAGGGGAGGATAGCACTCGATTTCTGGGCCATCTGATGAAGGTCCAACGGCCATCCTGCTTCTTCTACCTTGAGCAGCAACATACAGTCACACAAACGCTGATCTTCTTCACGGAATCCCAAGCCCCACCGCCGCCCCACGTGCCACCATGGCTGGGAAGGTTCTCGCCGGAGCTCGATGTTGGCGGATGCCGCAAGTGTCAAACTCCGGCGAGACCCTATATCCCGTGGCAACCTCTCCCTTACTCCTTCCGCCGCTACTTGCCCCATCGTCGTTCACCACTGCCCCGCCCCGATACGGATCACCAGTTGTCCACCATTGCCCGGCCGGCGGTGCCACCGTCATGTGCCAACTAGCCACCACAACCATCACAGCCACCGGACAAACCTGCCATCCATGACCTCCCTCTGTAGCCGTTGCTCTTGGACAAACCTCACCCGCCCCCCCCCCCCCCCCCCCAAATACTAACCAGGTCGCCGGAGACGTGCCTGTGGTCGAAGAAGATGAATGGAGGCTCCAATCACATGGCGTACCGGCAGCAGCAAAAATCGGGTGCTGGACATACTGTAAAACACCCGAGCACATATTACTCTTCCCTTTTAGATTACCCATTTTACTTTGTTCCTTTTAGCAGAAGGTCCATTTTACTGCCCTCGAAAGTTCATTTTAACTGTCAAACCGAACAAACTTAGGCTCGATTTACCCCTCGAACTATTTCGGTTAGTCTAATTTACCCCCTATGAGATTTATCTTTATTCTCCATGTGTATATTTAATTTTAAGTTCAAATTTTAGAAAATTATATTAAGAATTTTGCATAGTTATTTCATAGGTTAGGAATATTTAAGAAAAAATATATCCTAGAGATACAAAATTGTATGAAAAGTACTTGTGAAAATTTCTAAAATATTTTTCTAACAATGGGTACCATGTTACAAATAAGTTCGCAAAATTTGAAGTTAGAACTCAACTTGTATGCGAAGAAAAAAAAAGAGAAATCTCATTAGTGGTAGATTGGAGCAACCAAAATAGTTCAAGAGAGTATTCTAAATTTTGTTCGAGGGTTAAGCGAACAAAGTAAATTATTTGGTGAAGGTAGTAGAATGGAATTTCTTCTTTACATGTAATAATTTGTTAAAATTTATGAAGCTTACTTCCCTCTTGCAATTACTAATTGGAGGATTTCTTCTGAGCCTCCACATTAATGTCAGGAGACATGTTGAGACAAAAAAGATATTAAAAATTCCTAAAACTAAAAGCATCCAGCCATTTATTCGGTAGACTTGAATCATTATGGATAATTATAGTCATTATATCTATTCTGTTTTTTTAAAAGGTCATACAAATCTGTAATTATATGTCTAAATCTAGTACTACCTCCATCCCAAATTATAATAACTCTTAGACTTGATCAAAGTCCAACATTTTCATCTATAACTAATAGTATATCAAAAAATAATTACTCATAAATAGAAAAAGTTACATGTTATAATAGTTTATTTTATCTATAACCTCTGCACCGATGTTACCGGCGCTTGGTTCGGCACTGCCCTTGCTTTATAATAGCATAATATATACACTGCATTTGGTGTCAACTAATATCATGATTCGGCTATTAATGAGTGCATATATTATTGTTACTTGGTATTTTCCAAGATCTCTTATAAGGTAAATGGTAAACACCACCTCCTCCCAAATTACAATTCATTTTGACTTTTCTATATACATATATTTTATTATACATCTAGCTATATATTATATCCAGATACATAGTAAAAACTATGTATCTAAAAAACCCAAAATAAATTATAGTCGGAGACGGAGGGAGTACATATGGTCGTTTTGTTACCGTACATGCTGATGATGCTAACGTGTTTTCATTTCTCTTATTTTTTTCACCTATATTCAGCTGTACCTAGAGTTCAGTTAACGAAAGCAAGAATTAAGACTGAATTAACGGGGAACAATTGTTGCTATTTTGCAGCTGAATATTTTTTAACAAGAAATTTCTTTTGCCGGTAAATCAAGCTATGGACTCTGCAAAATTTTCCCAAGTTGGGAAGTCAAGATACCTTTTCAACAAGAGAATCTAAATCCAGTTATCATTCGATACTAACTCTCCATCTCAGTTTACTTTTTTTAATATATAACCAGTAGGGGAGCTCTCCCCTCCTGTTTCATCAAAAAAAACTTGGATAACTTATTTTCTAAAAAAAGTTTGTAAACTCTTAAAACTGTAATAACGCTGTTCGTTAGCTGCCCGACCTGACAAACACGACTCGGCCCACCCGAACAGTGCCCACTGCCCAGTCCAAAACCTGACTTGACCAACCGGGTGAATTCGAGAACTTTTTTAAAAAAAGTTAAAAAAATAAATTTGGAAAGGGGTGCCGATTTGGAGAATTTCGAAAAATGGGTACCTCCCGCTCCCGCCCGACTAACGGGTGAGAGGCGTGGGGCCGATCACCTCCCGCCCATCCAACGGGCGGGAGGTGCCAAATATTTTTCTAGACCCCTCCCGAGGGCCTCTTCGCGAATAATTTCTTATTCGTGAAGAGGCCCCTGATGCGCCGCGGGGGCATCCAGCCCGCCCAACGGGCGGGAGGTCCCCCGAGGGGCATCCCGCCCGCCCAACGGATGGGAGGTTCTCTACCACTATATAAGCCCCCACCTGCCCCCAAATTCCCATTTTATTCAGCAAAAATTAGGAAAAAAAGAAAGGGAGAGAGGAAGAGAGGAGAGGAAGCGGCGAAGCCCTGTTCACACGTCGGTTTGGAGGTATATTCTCGTTCTAGTCGTATAATTACTTGAAAATAACTATAAACTAGGAAATATTTCTTAGGCTAGTTATATTTTGAATAGTTTTTAGTATTTTCAATTATTTTTAGAAATATTTCTTAGGGTAGTTATATTTTGAATAGTTTTTAGTATTTTCAATAGTTTTTAGAAATATTTCTTAGGTTAGTTATATTTTGAATAGATTTTAGTATTTTGAATATTTTTTGAAATATTTGTTAGGGTAGTTATATTTTGAATAGTTTTTAGTATTTTGAATAGTTTTTAGAAATATTTCTTAGCGTAGTTATATTTTGAATAGTTTTTAGTATTTTTAATAGTTTTTAGAAATATGTCTTCCGAGAAGGATACTTTTAGTATATATTACGGAGAAGGGTAATTTTAGTATGCAACTAGATTTAATGTATCGTACTTAATTTTTCATGCAGACATGGCGCAGACACCGGAGCTCCTTGACACGAACACCGACGAACGGCACAGGTCGTACCTGGCGGCGGTGGAGGGGCAGCAGCTTCACGAGTTCTGCCCTCGTGTAGCAAAGGAGTTGTTGCACCTAGACGACCGCTGGCTTGACAGGTGATAATTTGTATTTTTATACGGAATGAATGTATTGCTTGTACGATAATTGTAACCATAATGCAAAATATATAGGTTACGTGAGGCTGGTTTGCTGCCACTCGCACGTATGCTTCAGGCCGGCGACGGACGAGATGGTGGCGCCAAGAAGCGGATGCAGCTCGACCGCTCTCTACTTGCGGCATTGGCGGACAGGTGGCGTCTGGAGACACACACATTCCACTTGCCGTGCGGGGAGATGGTCCCCACGTTGCAGGACGTGTCATACCTGCTCGGGCTTCCTATTGCAAGTGAAGCTATTGGCCCGGTTGCCGTGCCACATACCTGGACGGCGGAGCTTCAGGAGTGGTTTGCTCAAGTGAACCCGCCATATTTTTTGGACGTACCTGACGTGCCCGGCCCCGCCAAGGGTTGGGTAATACAATATAGGGTACGTATAATTATTTTTAATTAATTTAACTGAATCATATATGACTACCTCTAAGCATTGAACAAATATATTTCAGGCTCAGGATCTTCACCCTCTGGCTGGGCAGTACGAGGTGTCGCGCTGCCCTGGAGGCATATCTGTTGTGGTTGTTCGGCTGGGCTCTTTTCTGCAACTCTAGCGGCAACTATGTGGACAAGGTTCTCATCCAGTACGCGCGCGCGATTGCGGATGCGGAGTTGGGCGAGGTACCTGGGTGGAGCTGGGGATTGGCAGTGCTTGCTGCCACGTACCGAGGCCTTTGCCAGGCTTGTTTCAAGACGGAGAGGACCGCCATCATCACAGGCTGTCCACTTCTGCTGCAGCTATGGTCGTACGAGCGATTCGCCATAGCACGCCCCCTAATCAGCGAGGAGCCTTATCCGCCCGAGATGTATGGGCTGTGGCACGAGAATAGCCCCACGATGGGTTCGCTTCGGACTGATCAACGGGTAAGCTCTTTAATTTACTGTTGGACATTTCTGTATATGCAAAGTACCGACGCAGTTGTGTAATTTTGTAGATGAGCTGGGCACATCGGCAGGTCCAAAAAGCATACCCGCAGTTCATGTACGAATTTGATCGGTTGTGGCCACAGGATGTCATCTGGACCCCATACACCGCTGCAGCTGTCCACACATGTGCGCCGCACGGGTTGTCCTCCCTGTGCACGCGGGACGAGGCATACTGGCTCACAAAGGCGAACCTAGTGTTCGATATTGTCATGGAGCCGTACTGTGTCGAGCGAGTGATAAGTCAGTTCGGGTGACGACAGCACTTCCCTCTCCTACCCCGAGCGTTCCAGGCCGTGCCGCGCAGTGTACACGAGTAAGTTTGTGATAACTCGTTTTCTATTAATTATATAACCGTTATCATGAAACAATGTTGTCCTCCAAATATTTGCAACAGATATTCGAGCAGGGGATATCATGCCAACGAAGTCAACTGGTTGTCAAGCTGCAGGAGTACGTAGGAGGGTGGCTAGACGCACCTGACGATGTGTGGGACGAGCCGCAGCCACACACAGAGGCGTCTTATGGCGCATACCTCCGCTGGTACCTCACTCGCACACGTCCGTACGTCACTCTTTCACGTATTGATGATGCGGAGCATCACCATCCGCCTACCATCTCGGACACGTATCCCTTGTACCGTGATCAGGCGCAGCGTGGCACGGTACGTCTTTCGCAACTTCAATTATTAAATCTTTTTTTAAAAAAATCAATAACAATATTACTCTACTTCCCATTACTCATGCAGATCGATCTGATCAACTACGCGGAGGTCAAAGCTGCATCTCAGATCACGTTGTTTGAACGTGGAGTACGTGTACCGGACGCACGGTACGAAGAGAGCTTTCGTCGGATTCATGACAACTTGACGTGAGCGTTACCTGCACTGACGTGTTGCAGCATAGACGACGTGGGGGCCTCCAGTTCATCTCATGCGTCCGCCCACATGTACATAGCTGGCCTGTCAACCTCTGCAGCACCGCACGCAGCGTCCAGTGGTACTGCCGCCAGTTCGAGCTGTAAGTCCTTTATAATTGCCATTTCGATCAACTTTGATTTACACGACTAATGGCGTTTGTTTTTATAGTCATGCACTGGACGGCAATGGGGCCTCCTCCTGCAAAAATGAAGCCTCAGACATTTGGCGCCTATGCTCCAGGAACGTCTCTCCCGTCGGGTTCGATGCCAGCTGCTCCGTATTCTCAGGGCTATACTCAGCATGCGTGGTCGATAGGAGCTCCTGCACACGGTGGTCTGTTCGGTGTGCGGGACTGGGACGGCTGGGACGGCGGCTCTGTCAGTTTGTTGGAGTTGGAAGGCGGCGGCGCCGGGCCAGACATCATTGGCCCCTCCCAGACGTATGACGCTCCACCTCCACAGTCCTAGGATGACCCGTTCACGCCGGCGCCTCCTCCGCCTCATCCTCATCGTGCTCCAGATGCACTCACGTACTCGGAGGGACACATACGCCGACGGCCTAGGACTAGGGGGGAGGACCAAAAGAGCGCGAGGACCGGAACAGGCGGAGTAGACACTCCTGATTCGGTGGACTCTGTATATTTAAACTGTTTTTTATATGATACTATTTTATTTTTAATGGCTTGATGTATCGTACTATCGTAATATTTGGATTCTATGTTGCAAAACGTTATCGCTTAACCATCTTCATACGAGTTTTAGATACCATAATCTTCTTCGTAAAATTGAACTAAAATTTTATATGTATACAAAAGAATATGGTGAATAAATCTTGTATTTGAAAAAGTATGAATTTTAAATAGTTTGTAAAATATAAATTCGAACAAAAAATAAGAATGTGGCCACCTCCTGCCCGTTGGGCGGGCGGAATGCCTTAGGAGCCTCTTCGCGAATAGAAACTTTTCTTATTCGCGAAGAGACCCTCGGGAGGGGCCTGAGAAAAGTTTTGGAACCTCCCGCCCGTTGGATGGGCGGGAGGTCTCTGGCCCCACGCCTTCCGCCCGTTGATCGGGCGGGAGGTACCCATTTTTCGAAAATTTCCAAAACGGCACTCTTTTTTAAATTTAATTTTTTATCTTTTTCAAAAAAATTGGTGAATTCAACATCCTACTACACCATGGAGCCGGGTGCGGGCTCCAACATTTGATCTGAAACACGGCCAACTCAAAAAAAGCCCACCATATACATGCACCAGGCCAGCATGGGCCGTAGATATTTGGCCCGGTATCATGCTCAGGTCGGGCTCACAAATTTTTGGTAGGTTTTTTAACTTGGTCTCGCCTGCTGTTTTTTCCTGGGCGCGTGAACCATCCCCTGAAGCGCGTGGTAGTCTCCGGATATTTTTTGGGCCGGCCCATTATTGGTTGACTGCTGTGCATATTCCCAGACAAAAGTGCTGACGTCACACACATGTGTATAAATTCGAAACTAAAAAAAATTATAACTATTAAACCGAGCATCCAGATTAAATTTGGATTACACTATTATCTTTCTTATGATAAGATCTTTAAAATAAGACCCGACTTGCCTATGTTTGCATAATTTTTTTAAATGTATGTTTTAATACTAAATACTTATTTCAGAAACTGGAAACAAATATTTTAAGAACACGAACAAATAATTATTTTTTACGAATAAAAAATTAAACATGACGAACAAATAATAATGTACCACGAACAAAATATTACATATCGCGAGCATTTAATTGTATAGGATAAATAATAAAAAATAAATATCGCGAACAAATGGGTCAACCTTATGGAATAATTTAATCTACAAAGCGAACAAATAATTTGAGTTGCGAATGAATTAGTTACATGTAGATAAATAATTTTATATGAAGAACAAATGCAGCTACATCGTGAAAAAATATTGAATTGAGCATATATACACGTGCTAAACAAGTTAGTATATAAAAAATAAATTATTCTGCACACCAAATTATAAGTCTACAGTATAAATAGATTAGAATACATTGAGTATGGCTCGCTCTTAAAATTTGAACAAATAATTTTATACTACTATAATAAAAGATAAGTATAGATCTGTTAATATTTAATTATATAAGAAATAAATATGGTTGATATCAATTATAAAAAATAAATTATAAATTTAAATAAATATTATGTACATCAGGTTCATAATCAGAAAATAAAGGAAGAGAGAATAAATAAATAAGCATATACAAAAGATGAGGAAAAAGAAATGAAAATAAAAATGAATGGAAGGAACTGGGAAAGAGAAAAAAGAACAAGAGAAGAAAATAAAAAATATGGAACAAGCAGAGAGAAAAAAACAAAGCGATAGGCAGCGCATAGCAAAGTATGCAAGCTGCGCTCGTCGTAAAACATAATCATATGACAGAACTTGTCAGGATGTATTTGCCAGCGGCACGTCGAAGTTAGTGTTGTTGGCCGCGTAGCATGCAACCTCAATTGACTCAGCTAACCAAGCAAGCACGTGACATGAGAAAATATAGCAGGTGCTCTTGCGTCTACGTTGGAAATAATAAACTAAAGTATCCAACTAATCCGAACAACAAAGCGGACCGTAACAATAGCTATTGGGCTGAATATATTAACGAAACAGCCCAACAGTGGGAGGCCTCCTTTAGATGATGGATGTGAAATTTATAGCCTTCCTGATTTTACCAGGTCTAAGGTGTTGTACAGTATAAATAATATTTCATGATAAATCTAGATAATGACTATACAGCATTCGAGTGACTTTTAACTTTTGTCTTACTCGGTTCCAGGGCAAATTAAAACACGCCACATATCAGCTTTTCAGATGAAAAAAGATTGAGTGAACAAGACAACAAAATCGACCAATTTGTAAACCAACACGCAACAGAAAAATTTGAGTGAAAGGGCAAATGTAATCAACCAGAAAATAACGATACACACCCAACCGAAACAAAAGGAAATTGAAATAACCGAAAATTTAGAAAACAACGAAACAATCGTACGGAAACAACATAAGTACTGATTGTGTGGTGTACTGGTGTTCAAATGTAAGGTAGTTAGTATGTCACTCGAGGACCGTTCATGATCGTAGAGGAGGCGAGAAGCCACTCATATCAGCAGCGGCACAGCAGGTGCCTGGCCGAGCCATCGAGCCTGCATGCGCCCATCCCGGCGACAATTCCACGCAGGGCGCCGCTACACGTCACTTCAGTCTTCAGGCGATAAACAAAACAGGCATCGACTGAGGGAGCCCGCGCGGGCATTTGGGCCGACTCGTCGTTCCCGTCTGTTTCAGCCCAGCACGTTCGGCTGTTTATGCCCGTATGCTTAAATCCAGTAGCCGTATATTTCCACAGCACGTTCGACTGTTTACGCAAATACTGGGCTGCTGCTTGTTTTCTTTTCTCTTTAGGACCAGGTCCAGTGTTTCTAGCACTTCGTGCTTCCCATCGTCACTTGTGTCGCAATCGGTATAGTCCGGACCAATAAACAAGCAAGCGGGATAGCAGAACATGTACACATTTTTATTACAATGGTGAAAGACTTTTTTTTTTCTAAACACACACGGACACTGGCACTTCGCAATTCTATCTCATTGAGCATTTCCGATAGACTAGGCTAGCATATCTTGAGATAAATAAAATCATTATTGGCGCATTGTTGTCGACGAGTGAGTTGCCTATCACTAAAAATTATAGCACCGTTAATTTTTAGAATAAATCTAGAAAAATAAAAGCACCAGTACCAAACCAAGGACTCAAACTTTAATGAGCAAGTTCCACCATAAGAATCTATGAGCATGTTAATTGTATCACTCTTTTTAAGGAACTAGTAGAGACGCACATGCCACAGGCACGTGTATTAAAAACCTATTAAATAGAAATTTAATATTTTAAGAGAAACTTCGTAAACAAGAATATAGTAATTGAAAATTTAGTATCACATAGATTAAAATTATTCGATAATAAAAAAACTTAACCCATACTATAATTATTTATATTCAACAATTTAGCACATATTTTTAAAAGATCTAGTAAAAAACTTTATATTCATATATTAAAATACTTAATACAATGAACAGTAACAAAGAAACTTTGTAGCATTGAATTGAAATAAATAAAAACATTCATGATCCATGTATATCTCCCATATATACCAACATATACATTAGCAAATTTTATTAATGATTACATAATAATTATTCAAGCATTAATTATAGTGTTAATTAAGTTCCCGTAGTTGTTGATGTATTCATAGACATCGATCATCCCCACTGTAAGAGTAATCAGCAATCAAAGAACAAATATTTCAAATATGGCCAGAACAAGCAAATCCAATGGAATGCAACATTAATTTTGTATCCCTACCATTACAGGGGTTCTTCTCTTTATAGCAAGGAGAAGAATCCAATTTATTGCATACATGCTATTGTAACCCTCTCTCAAAAAGAAACATTTAAAGGAAAGCTAAATGCCCGTACGTTGGTACAGGAAAAACAAATTTGTTACATAATGCTATTGCAATTTAGATTTATTTTACATGGTTACATGAATTTAATTAACTTGTTACAATCTATCTCATAAAATATATTTATCATCTATTCTCGCGCTATAATTTCTATTCACGATCTTGCCCCCAATCTGATCATCAACATTTACATCTTTTATTGGCTTGGAATGTTGCCTTATCATTGAGCTAATCAAGCATTAAAACATAAAAAAAGGAGAGTTAACAATATCAATCCATACGGCAAATTTGCACATGAAAGGCTAACTATCAACAAAACTGTTTCAATATAAGAGGTCATTCTTGTTATCATGAAAATAAAATCATGATCATAAAGCAAGAGTAGGCTATCAATTCCCTTAATTGAATTCTATTATGCACGCATAATGGAATGTGGACCATGGAAGCAGGCATTTTGCCTTCCCTGACCAGCCCAATTAGATCCAGCAAGATTGCTAGTAAAAATAACTCCGGTGTAAATCCAAATGTCCATATGGAAAAAGTAATACTAATATCTCTTGGACGGGATAAAAGGCCAATCATATCTTACATATTTATGATTTAACTGCATCAAACTATAATAAACAAGAAACCTTAATATAAACAAGACAAATGCACCAACCAAAAAATAATGCTAGAACCAAGCTTCCAAGCAAAGATAAAATGTCTAGAATCTGCTTGAAAATCTGTAAAATCATCTTATACTCACAAAGACTTAGGATATCAACGGAAAAGCACCTTTTGAAAAGAATGAGTCAGTTTGCCGTAAACACTAAGTAATCCATTGAGGGCCCAAGGAGGAAAAGAAAGGATCCTCCTGCTTCATGAGGGCGTGGATCACCATCACCGCATCTGCCTTCTTTGCCAACGATGCGGCCTCATCCACCTGGGATGGGGTGGGCAGGTGGCGGCCATCGGCTCGCCCAGGATTGGGATGTGGGTGGATGTAAAATCTCAACATGAAATCTACTACGAGAAGGAAGAGGAAGGAGACTGCACCTGACTGGTAGAGTGGTAGCAGGGAGGGGGTAATTCATTGCGGCGGTCCCTCCGTGCAGTGCTAGGCATCTCCTCCACTCGGGATGGAGCCACCACCATGTCTCCTCCGTTCGGAATGGGGCTGCCGTCGTTGCGTCTGCTTAGCGGAGAGGGCGGGGCGAACGGGGCAGGGAGGGGCAAGGAGAACGGGGAACGCCGGCGATGATGACTAGGGAAACGCGAACGATGTGGGACGCCGGTGACCTAAGACATGATTTCAACGCCATCAGCACCTCCTGCCTAACCAACAACATAAAACTGCTATCACAACAAACGTTACAACATGGGCAGGAGGCAGACCTTAGTGTTGGATGCGACGTCCTATTGCTCTTGTGAAAGCAGATGCTTGGCGCAACTTTAGCGCCCTTTAGATCGGTGGAGAGGTGCTGTCTTGGAATAAGAAATCAGATGATAGCATCTTTTTGGCGCGGCAACAACAGCAATGGGGTGAATGATTAACCCTAGGGGTGTATGGATTTATAAGTGCGGTGAGACATCATGCTTTTGGAAAAGGCTTCCTACGGCAATCAGGCCATCTGCAATTAGCCCCTTGATTGATTGATAGGGATATCTTGATTTAGTATGGAAAAAATTTATACTAGCGCCTCTATTTATACTACTCTATTTCTATTTGTCCATATGAGTGATTCATAAGTAAGGAAATAAATATTAATAAGTTGAATTTGTGCATAAGGAAAGAAATATATGGGGTCAATTTTCTCCCTTAATTGTGTGCGTCTTGATGTTGCAATTAGCACCTTGATTGATTGACAGGGATATCTATGTTTATTTAGTATGGAAAGAATTTATACTGCTTAATTTATGCCTCTCTATTTATCCTACTCTATTTCCTATTTGTGCATAAGAAAAGAAATATGTGGGATCAATTTTCTCCCTTAATTGTGCGTGTGAGGGTGCTCCATGCGGTGGGTACACTGGCTGGGTATGTAGAAGAATTTGGTGAAAATTTTTTTAGCTTTTAGGTGAAATCATTTTCCTTCTATCAAAAAATGGATCTCTACTCCCTTTCGTCAAACCTCTAGAGCTGGCAAATGGGATCTCCGTGAGGAGTACAGTAGGTCTAATCTTGATGACAAAGGGTTTCAATTGTTTAATTTTTATTTTAAAGAATAACCGATAAATTGGGGTATTTATCGGTGACCTGCTCAAATAATTTAATCTACAAAAGTGCACAAGTAATTTAACATTATGAACAAAAGTCTACAGAGTGAACAAAATACCTTCATATGCAAACAAAAGTATTCTACATGGAGAACAAACACATTACGAACAAATTATTCTTATAAGTGAACATTTTAATCTAAAAAGTGAATAAATAATCTAACACATTGAACAAATTTATCTACAAATTGAATAAAATAGCTCCACACGCGAACAAATTATTCTATATGAAGAATAAATACGTTCACATCACGAACAAATTATGTTCACATGAAGAATAAGTTAGTATTCAAACTGGATAAATATGTTCACATTAAAAATAAGCTAGTATTCAAATTGAATAAATCATTTACATCACCTGCTAGTCAGTGTACACTTGGAATAAATCAATATACATCAACACGAATCAATGCCGACAAATAATCCAAGTGTAGAAACTAATTTGATTATATAATAAATAAAGAGAGATGATATTGAATTATGGAAAATATAGATTAAAATTTCTACATGAGATTCGGAAACAAAAATCAAAAGATAAAGAAAGAGAAAAGAAAAATAAATAGAAAAGGAGAAGAAAAGAAAAGAAGAAACTAAAGATGAAAAAAAAAGAGCTTCGGCCAGGTCAGAAGCAAATACTATACGTGTAATTAGTTAAGAGGAGTAAAAAGATACTTTGGCCAGGTCGCTTGCTTGAAGCCTCAGCCCCAGACAAGAAAAACTAGGCAGGGTGACGCGTTTCGCCGCGTCCATCCCCAGGGACGCGCCCATGCACATGCGACGAATTACAATAGGTGTTCCATGCATTTTAAGGAAAGATATGGAATACGCTGATACCTCATGCTAAATTAACTCCAGGTTAACTTGTTACGCCAACTAGTCCAAATAAAAAGATTACGGCATCTCATGAGGTAATAAATAGCTATGGCACACAACTATACATGATCTGCCACGCCAGCACGACGACACCTTCATAAATTATACTCACAGAGTATCAAATATCAGATAAAGAAAAAAGAAAGTATTTACACACCACATCTGATATTAGCAGCGCCAATTTTTATGGAAACCACTTATTTGCAGAAACTAATCAAACTAAATTGAACCCCTGAAACACACTATATGCAAGTTAAGGATTTTAGAAACCCGGCCATAATAGGGAATAGGCATACTAATCAAATTAGTCAAATCCCACGTCACATTGGTGGACATTTCAAAACTTCCTTGGTGGTCCTGTGGACTCAACTTTTCTCGTCCCACTATTGTCAAGGATATATTATTCTGTATCGATTGAAAATGGAATTAGCTTCCCAAAATGAAGCAGTAAACTGAATGTAAGAAACACCATCTCAATTCTTTAGAAGAACATCTCCGAGCAATGACTTGAGCACATAGTTCAGCTATGCATGGAAATAAAGACCCGTTTCTAATAAGCAGGATACAGACATAATATACACGGTGATCATTGAGAATTGAATGCCAAATCAAGGCAGAATGGAATAGCAAAAGAAAGAGTAGAACATTCAAGGGGTGTTTGGCTTCCCTATGGTTTACTTTAAGCTCCGTCACATCGGATGTTTGATGCTAATTAGAAGTATTAAACATAAACTAATGACAAAACAAATTTCAGAACTCTAGGCTTATTCACGAGATAAATATACTAATCCTAATTAGTTCGTGATTAGTCCATATGATGCTACAGTAATTATATGCTAATCATGGATTAATTAGACTTAATAGATTTGTTTCGTGAATAAGCTTAGGCTTATGTAATTAGTTTTATAATTAGCTTATATTTAGTCTTCTAACTGGCATCGAAATATTCGATGTGACATAGTTTAAAATAAGCCTCAGGGAACCAAACATCCCCTCAGTCTAAATGAATCCTAACATACGGTTAGCTAAATTTATTGCTTCAATGCACCCCTTACTAATGGAATTTTGGCAGGAGATCAATCCAAATCTGTTGTAGCGTTGCTTGCATATTTATGTTATGCATTCATATTAATTTTTGCACATGACATACAGATGCCAAATGATGAAAAAACAGCAGACATCTTTTTTCTAAATAATTAGTTTCTTAGAACAACAAATAAATGTGGAGGGTTGTGTTAGATCTGGCGACATCTTTCATAGAAAGACAAATAAATGATGAAAAAACAGCATACATCTTTTTTCTAATAAACACTGCCTTTGCCGGTTCCAAGCCCGCGATGAGAAAATATGGAGGGTTGTGTTAGATCTGGCGAACCAGCGTAAAAAAATCAGCCACTCAAATGGAAATGAAACCCATAAGAAATTCGTTGGGGCGTAACCCTCTTAGCGACGCGCTACATCGGAACCCGGGTGTGGTGTTAAATGGGCAAGGGCCGGGTCGTCATCCCCTCAGGGGCACGTCGTATCATGATCCGGGTACGATGATAAGTGAGCAAGGGTTAGGTCGTCGCAGCCTCTGTGGCGCGCTACATCTGCGCCCGGATGTAGTGAAAAATGAGTAAGGGTCTTCGCATTTCTCTCGACGGGTGCGAAGGGTAAGGAAGCTAGCCGAGCCAACTAGGATTCGTCTAGGTAGTTGGAACGTAGGGTCTCTAGCAGGTAAGTTAAGAGAATTAGTCGATGTAGCAATTAGGAGGCGTGTAAATATTCTATACGTGCAGGAGACTAAATGGAAGGGCCAGAAGACGAAGGAGGTGGAGGGTTCTGGCTTCAAGCTCTGGTACACGGGAACAACTTCGGGTAGGAATGGTGTAGGTATCTTGATCGATAAGAGCCTTAAGGATGGAGTTGTAGATGTTAGGAGGCAAGGCGATCGGATTATCCTAGTGCGGTTGGTCATTGGAGATTTGGTTCTGAATGTGATCAGTGTCTATGCCTCTCAGGTAGGTCTTAGTGAGAGCTCCAAGAGTCAATTTTGGGAAGATCTTGATAGCATGGTTAGTACCGTGCCTATTAGTGAGAAGCTCTTCATAGGAGGAGACCTCAATAGCCATATGGGAGCGACTAATGTAGGATATGAGCGAGTACACGGAGGTTTCGGGTATAGTAGTAGGAACGAGGGGGGGAGGATGTTTTGAATTTTGCGGTGGCCTACGACCTGCTGTTAGCAAATACCCTCTTTAGAAAGAGGGAGTCCCATCTAATGACTTTCCATAGTGGACAATACTCGAGCCAAATCGACTTTATCCTTGCTAGGAGAGAGGATAGACGTGCATGCTTAGATTGTAAGGTGATACCTGGTGAGTGTGTTGTCCCCAACACAAGCTTGTGGTGGCGGATTTTCATTTTCGGGTACGTGCCCACCGGGACAAACGTGCCAAGATTGCGAGAACGAAGTGGTGGAAGCTTAGAGGGGAAGAGGCACAAACGTTTAAGGAGAGGATGCTAGGCGAGGGGCCTTGGGAAGAAGGAACAGGTGTAGATGATATGTGGCTAAAGATGGCGACATGTGTTCGGAAGGTGGCCTCAGAAGTGTTTGGTGTGAGTAGGGGAGGCAAGCAGGAAGTGAAAGAGACTTGGTGGTAGAATGACGAGGTGCAAAGGGCTATTAAGGAGAAGAAGGAGTGTTTCAAACGCCTTCACTTCGACAAGAGCGCAACCAACATCGAGGGCTATAGATTAGCGAAGAGGTCTGCAAAGCGAGCTGTAAGTGTAGTGAAAGGTCAAGCTTTTGATGACCTTTATCAACGGCTAGGTACGAAGGAAGGAGAGAGGGACATTTATAGGATCGCTAGGACCCGTGAGAGGAAGACAAGGGATATAAACCAAATCAAATGCATCAAGGATAGGACAGATCGACTTCTGGTGAAGGATGAGGAGATCAAGGACAGATGGCGAGAATACTTCGACAAGTTGTTTAATGGGGAAAATGAGGGTCGTACCTTCGAGTTGGACGACTCATCAGATGATATCAACAGACGCTTTGTGAGGAGGATTCAGGAGGCAGAGATCGGGGAGGCTTTGAAGAGGATGAAGGGAGGTAAAGCGATAGGTCCTGATGGCATCCCCATTGAGGTGTGGAGATGCCTGGGCGAGAGGGCGGTAGTATGGTTAACTAAGCTTTTTAACCTAATTTTCTGGTCAAACAAGATGCCGGAGGAATGGAGGAGAAGTATATTAGTACCGATCTTCAAGAACAAGGGAGATGTTCAAAATTGTACTAACTACGGGGGGATTAAGCTGATGAGCCATACGATGAAACTTTAGGAGAGGGTTATCGAGCATCGCCTAAGAAGATTCACAAGGGTGACCTAAAACCAGTTTGGGTTCATGCCTGGGAGGTCGACCATGGAGGCGATTTTCTTAGTACGACAGTTGATGGGGAGATATAGAGAGGAGAAGAAGGACTTACACATGGTCTTTATTGACCTAGAGAAGGCGTATGATAAAGTACCGAGAGACGTCATGTGGTGGGCCTTGGAAAAACACAAAGTCCCAACTAACTATATTACCCTCATCAAGGATATGTACAAGGATGCGATGACTTGTGTTCGAACATGTGATGGCGATACCAGTGACTTTCCAATTAAAATAGGACTACATCAGGGATTAGCATTGAGCCCTTATCTATTTGCTTTGGTGATGGATGAGGTCACAAGGGACATAGAGGGTGATATCCCTTGGTGTATGCTCTTTGCTGATGATATGGTGCTAGTTGACGAGAGTAGGGCAGGGGTTAATATGAAGTTGGAGCTGTGGAGACACACGTTAGAGTCGAGGAGGTTCAGACTGAGTAGGACCAAGACCGAGTATATGATGTGCGACTTTAGCCCGACTAGGCATGAGGATGGGGACGTTAGCCTCGAAGGTCAAGTGGTGGCCAAGAAGGATACTTTTCGGTATCTAGGATCAATGCTTCAGAAAGATGGAGACATTGATGAAGATGTTAGGCATAGAATTTCAGCCGGTTGGTTGAAGTGGCGGCAGGCTTCTGGCGTCCTCTGTGAGGAGAAGGTGCCACAGAGGCTAAAAGGTAAATTCTATAGGACGGCGATTCGCTCGGCGATGCTATACGGTGCTGAATGTTGGCCTACAAAAAGACGACATGTTCAGCAACTGAGTGTAGCAGAGATGCGTATGCTGCGTTGGTTCTGTGGGCATACAAGAAGGGATAGAGTCCGGAACGAAGAGATTCGAGATAGGGTCGGGGTGGCACCTATCGAGGAGAAGTTGATTCAACATCAGTTGAGATGGTTTGGACATGTACAACGGAGGCCCCCCGAGGCGCCGGTGCGTAGTGGAGTTTTAAAGCGAGGCGATAATGTAAGGAGAGGTAGAGGTAGACCTAGACTAACTTGGGACGAGACGGTCAAGAGAGACCTTAAGGAGTGGAATATCGCTAAGGAATTAATTATGGATAGGAGAGCTTGGAGATTAGCAATTAACGTACCTGATCCGTGACCTTTGTTACTTTTTGTTTAACCCCTAACTCTTCCTTTGGCTTGTGCCCTTTTTGTGTTTCTTATTCTTGTTTTCTGTGGGTTTCATCTCTAGCCTACCCCAACTTGCTTGGGATAAAAGGCTAAGTTGTTGTTGTTGTTAGAATAACAAATAACACAGAAACCACTGTCCCCTGCAAACAAAAAGTGAGGAAAATAAATTAAAGGAACAGCTACATTATTCCTTGGCAATAATTAGTAGTCTATTTGAAAATGGAATTAGCTTGGCAGAAGTAAGAAGCAAACTGGAACACCTTCTCAATTCTTTTCAAGACACATCTTTGTGCATTGGACTAGAGCAAAGAGAGTATAGTTATGCATGAAAATAAAATGGAGGCAGTCCTAATGAACAGGATACGGATATAGTATATATAGTGGTGACTTCATCTTTGCAGTAATAAAGTATGAAATATTCATATGCAAGATTAAACACAACAGGATGAAAGGTGCATTCATTGGGTCTTGTTCAAGCAGCAAAACATGCAGGGGAAGAACAAATGCAAGGTATGCACTAAAATTTGGACCCGCATCAGCATATAATAATTGTTCTAAAAAGTCAGACAGCAAGTTAGCATCTGCTCAACATATGAGTTGTGTAATGATATGAATTCACGGGAGCCCCACATATGAACCTATATAAGCTGGTATACTAATCTAATTACAAAATGATGTTAAAAGTTAAGAACTTGCACCAGTAATCTTTTGAAAAGCGACAGTTCAATAATTTGACGAACCTTAGAAAATATCATACTTCATTTCGAATGGACTGAGCAGTGAACTCCTTGTAACAAATATATCAGGGAGATGAATAATCAACCTAGGCAATAGTGTGGAGGTTGAACAGATCAGATAAAGCACTCAAACTGGTGAACATCAAACATTCTCCAATTTGAAGTATCTTACCACTGTGAAAAGGAGAAAAATGAAAGAATACAAAGAACCTGATGATTCTCGGTTCTGCAGCATACATAAGAATGACAAATCGTATCAATGAAGAGTAAAACCAATGCTCAGATAGACAATTCTCCAAAGAGAATATAATCTGAAGAGACCTTCAAATGATCTGAAATCACTAAAAGGGCCTTCCTACAACTAAATTAAAAGTTTCTAAATGCAAATAACCATCTCATAATGACATAACTTGAAATGACCTAGTCATAGGGTTTTTTATTTTTTTTCTTCTTTTTTGGCAATGCAAAGGAGAAATATGGCATTACAATTGTAAGTTCCATATATATGGTCAGAAATTTCATAGTATACCTTGCTACTTTTGGAAAAGATACATAGATGGGTTCGAATTGGAAACACATAGAGCCACCAATATTCCCAATCAATATTTTGGCGCATGAGAGCTGACTAATCCAATGCAAAATTAAAACATGGCACATTAGTTTTTGTACAAAGATGTCACATGCAAAATCCAAAAGCAAAGATGCCCTCAAACTATATAGGCAGATATGTTGTATTTATGAAAGAGATATATCATCAAACATGTAGGATACAAAGAGTAGACCAACCTATGAACTTAGATTATACCTGCTCCAATGCTCTATGGTGTTTGCAGAGCTCTGGAGCTGCCGTCTGTTGATGACAACGGGCACTTCGCCTTTGAGGTTGATCAGCCCCGACGGCTACGATCTCAGCTGGTGTGCAGCAGCATCGGATGTGCAATGGGGAGACCGGGAGGCTCGCGACAGTCCGGATTTGAGTTGGGAAAGTAGGAACTGAGGAAGGGAAAATGGTGAGGGACTTAGGGGAGAAGAAGACCGTCGCCGCATGCTGACGACATGCCTGCCTCGCTCCACGCAAGCGACTGCACCGCCGCCTGACTGAATGGGGCACGCCGCACGCGTGGTAGGGAGGCTCGCCGCAGCGGCTCTAGGAAGGAGAAGCGAGGGAGGTGGAAATCGCAGCGGCGTCGGGCGGCAACAGAGCAGAAGGGTGAAGGGAGCAGGAACGGACCAGCGCGGAGCAGGCGGCTGACGACGACGCAAATTAGCAGACAGGACAGCCCTCAATATTAGCAAATTTTTGCGAGTCAAGGATGACTCGTTCGGTCGGTGGTGGCCGTTTCGCGTGAGGCAGACGCACACGCAACGCAGGAATGACACGTCCACGGTGATAACACGTGTTGATTTTCTATTTACACCGCAACAAACGGTAACATGATACCTCCGAAGATAGAGAGTTCTTCGGGCACAAGAGTTTACGTGTAATAGAGAACAAAAAATAAAGAACAGATCCTTTTACCGATGACCTCACGTGCACGCCTTCCTATTGGTCCTACCTGACTCGTCCCTCGCGCACCTCAACACCCGTATGCTGTGCAGACTGCAGTGAACTCAGCTAAATTGGGCCACATTCTCCCCGGCCCATGCATGCGGAGTAAATACTTCAGGTGACAAAAAAAAATTTATCACGCGTGCGATGTATAGTTATCACGTGTTTGGTTCCGATTAAAATCGGATTCTCGATGGAGAACCGCGAGAATCCCGCCAAACGCTTCCAACGGAAGCTTGATTTTTTCCACCGTCGCTTCTCCGACAATCCAAAATACAAGTAGCGCTCGATTTTTCTGGTCCGCGTCCTTCCCCTCGCTTCGCAGGAAAGCCGTCGCCCCCGCTCCCCGCTCCCCGCTGCCCGCTGCCGCCCCCGCTCCCCACGCGCCGCCGCCGCCCCCGCTCCCCGCTCCCCGCTGGCGCCCCCGCGCGTCGCTGCGGCCCCGCCCCCGCTCGCTGCCGCCGGCCCCGCGCCCCCACGCGCCGCCGCCGGCCCCACGCCCCGCTGCCGCCCTGCGCGTCGCTGCGGCCCCGCCCCCGCTCGCTGCCGCCGGCCCCGCGCCCCACGCGCCCCCACGCGCCGCCGCCGGCCCCGCGCCCCGCTGCCGCGCCCTGCGCCCCGGGCCCCCGCGCCGCCGCCCCAGTGCGCCGCCTCCCCCTTGCGCCGCCGCCGCCCCCGCTCCCCGTTGCCGCCCCCGCGCGTGACAGCTCGTAACAGCTCTTGTTGTTACTGCTAAGTCAAATTGGTAAGTGAGAATAGCTGCCGGTTAGTGATTTTTATTACGTATCACCAGCTAGTCATGAAGAAAATAAAGTTGTGTGATGGCACCTGTCCAATAATCATTTTTTTGCACTCTTGTTGAAATGAATTAGTACATGTGGCTCGAGTTATTATTAAGACTGTTGTTTGTCTCCCAGCATCAACACCTTATACCAGTCATTCTTTGGGACTCGTCTCCCTGTAGCGATAGGTGGATCCTACACTGCCATCGTGCCGACCATTTCCCCAACCCTGAAGTAGCAGCACAGTCAAAACAGGTGCGCTCGGCTACCTTTTCTCTGATGATGATGAATCGATAAATGGACTGCTGAGCTAGTGAATCAGTTTTGATCAAAACAGGGCAAGAAAAAGACTGGTGTGTGTTGGCAATGGTTTGCTAGGCATTTTCTGTCTTGTGCTAATGTGGGTAAAAATTTATTTAGACTGTGCATCAGGATTGAAGCAGAAAAATATAGATACACACTGGTAGTGATTAGCTATCAAGTTATAGTGTGCGTATTAGTTAGCTATCTAATAAAGTCATCAGATTGATTGGTTATCTAGTATAGTTTTCTTATCCTTCTTGTGTGCAATAGAAAATATGAACAAGCTAAGTTCCTGTCATGGAAAGTCTGCATTTAATTTCGTATGCAATTCAGTGAAGGAATTGAATGCAGATTTTGACATGATGCAGGGACCTCACTGGAGATTGAATATCAAAGTGACTAAATTGGAGTGGCTGTACTCTAATTTATTGCAGACCTTAATATAATGTATTTGTAGTGTTTAGTAAAAGATGACCTGATTGCATATTCTACCACAGTATGCATCTTTGGATACTCTTTTGTTCGATGATCTTTTGTTTATGTTTTTTAAAGTTTACTTGATTTATGGTCTGTTGCGTGGCTACTGAAGTATGCTTTTGCCCTCAGCTCTTAGACTGTGCTCTTGGGCACAATGAGTCTGCACTTTTTAGGCGAGCTCAGTTGAAAGCTCTAGTTTCAATCCATAGCAAAGAGGTAACATTATCGTATCACTCTGCTTCTTGAGAAGTTTTCATGCTCAACCAGGGGTATATGACAGTGTAGCCTCTACCATAACAGTGTTGCCTCCTTGGATGTGTCTAAACTTTGGGCTCATTTTGATTCCATTCTCTGATTTTTAATATGGATTGCTAGTTTATGTTCCCTTTGTTGATTGCATGCATCTGCGTACTTTGTTTTTGGAGTTAGTTGATGCTTGGTCATGTAATGTGAACTTTTATTGTTGTGTAGCTTGATGACCTCATATTATCTGTACTATGTAAACTGAAGTTGTACTACTGATATGTGATAATGTTAGTCCTATATTTTGAATAGATGGAAAAAGGAGTGAAGGTTGCGGCGAAATGGGATTCATTTGCTGCCAAAACTTTTAATGATATTTGTGTGGAAGAAGTTCTCGCTCACAATAGGCCCCAAAATTGTTTGAACAGCACTGGGTATGCGAATCTTGTACGTAAGTTTTTTGAACGTACCAGGAGACCTTACAATGAGGGGCAAATGAAGAATAGGTGGGATGCACTTAAAAAAAGGTATACCCAATGGAAGACATTGAACAACAGAGCTACCGGCTTGGGTAGGGATTCTATGACAGGGTGTATTGTGGCTGATGACAACTGGTGGAAAGAACAGAATGATGTAAGTATACATTGCAGATTTTTCAGTTTTTGATATACAAAAGTTACATGTTTCAATTTACAACGTTATTACCTTTCCTTTTCAGGCTATGGTCGGTTGTATATCCTTTAAGGATGCACCACTTGAGCATGAGGACCAAATGCGGATTATGTTTGAAGCTATTAGTGTTACAAACGAGACAACGTTTGTTCCTTCAAATGGAGAAGGTGGTGGCCAAGAAGATGATGGTGGTCAGAATAGCTGTGAGTTAGGGAGGGAAGGGCAGGTCCCTACTCCCCCAAATGGCACTCCAACTTTAGGCAAGAGAACAGCTCCATTATCCCCCAAGGGAAAGAAGAAGAAGACCTTTAGAGATCAGTGTATAAAACGTTTAGTGGAAGCATATGAGAAGAAAGCTGAAAGTAGCAATAATTCAGCCACCTCAAATGTGGTTGACAGTGTAAGGGAGGAAATTGGTAACATGTTGGATCAAGTGATTAAGGATGGGGCTGAAGAAGGCAATGATGAACATTACTACGCCACACAACTTCTTATAAAGAAAGAGTACCGTGATGTGTTCATTACTTTAAAGACATCAAATGGGAGGTTAAATTGGCTAAGGAGGGCATGGGAGGATAATAAGAAGCACTAGTGTGTTTGTTTGAGACAATTAATTTCTATTTGTTGTTTGCTTGAGACATTTTATTTCTACTTGTTGTTTGCTTCAGACATAATAGCTTGCCTGTGTTGCATGTTTGAGACATAATAACTTGTTGTTTGAGACAATTAATTTCTATTTGTTGTTTGCTTCAGACATATTGTATGTGTACTGTATGATTCATGTATCTATTTTTTTAATAGATGAGTGACTCAGATGATGATTTTCTGGTAGCGTATTTGGCTTTGGAGTGCATGGGATCTGGATCAACCGGTAGAAGCGCACCAATTCCTGATAATATTCCAGTTATGACTGGGATCCAATGGGTTGAGCTAACTCTAGCGAATGCAGTTGACTGCTATGATATGTTCAGAATGTCAAGGTCAGTTTTTCTACATCTCCATGACACATTGGTACAGAATTATGGGTTGAAATCAAGTTGAAAAATGTGTACGAAGGAAGCAGTAGCCATGTTTTTGTGGATGTGTGGTGGTCCTCAATCATTTAGGCAAGCTAGGAATAGGTTCAAACACTCATTGGAAACAATTAGTAGAAAGGTTGATGAAGTTCTAGATGCTATTATGGGACTGGCTTTTCACAATATTAGGCCACAGGATCCACAGTTCGGAACAATTCACCCTAAGTTGCAAGAAGCAAGGTTTTGGCCTCATTTCAAAGATTGTATTGGTGCCATCTATGGCACGCATATAGAAGTCACAGTTCCGGCATCTGAACAACCAAAATATATTGGTAGGCATGGGTATACTTCACAAAATGTCATGGCTGTTTGTGACTTTGATATGAGATTTACATTTGTTGTCACTGGCTGGCCTGGGTCCGTACATGACACTCGCGTATTTTTGGATACTCTACTCACGTACCAGAACCAATTCCCAAAGCCTCCCAATGGAAAGTATTATCTTGTAGACTCCGGATATCCTAATAGAAAAGGGTATCTTGCACCTTATAGGGGACAAAGGTATCATGTTTCGGAATGGCAACATCACCAACCAGTGGGAAAAAAAGAAATGTTCAATCAAGCACATTCATCACTTAGAAATGTGATTGAACGTTCATTTGGAGTGTTGAAGATGAAGTGGCGTATCTTGTTGCACTTGCCTAGCTATCCTGTCACACCCGATTTATAAGAACATAAATCGAGCAATAATATATGCGCCAAGATCAAGTCACGCATATATACAACAGATTATCAAGATATCACAACACATGTCACGAATAAAAGCGTATAAATTATAAAATGAATATCTTTATTACAACTGAATCAAGAATCAGTTCAAGGAATGCGGAAGCGTAAATGAATACATGAAGAGCTGGGCGCCACAGGGACGTCGACTGGGAGACAAACGCCTAGAAGTCGTCGAAGCCGCTGACGTAGTCCTCCACGTTGCCGGGCACTGAGCAGCAGTCGAAGATATCCGAAATAGAACAGAAGAGTAGAGAGGCAAGTGTGAGTACAAACTAGTACTCAACAAGTATAACACAGACTATGAGGCTCTAGGCTAGCTGACTCAACTGCATTAGCTTTTAGTCTTGGCAAATTTTATTAAAGCTAATTATTACAAGTGGATGAATTACCATAACCCAATTGCATAAGAAATTAATCGATATTAATTAAGAACTACTGAGAACCATCCAAACCAAAACCACCCCGGGGAATCTCCCTAATCAAAGGTTGATAACCCCACTAATCAGACGGAGGATCTGGGCCGCTCATGACTGTGAGCACAGCTGATATATCAGTTTTACACTCTCGAGAGTTTGCACAACTTTACCCACAAGTCGTGAGCTACGCTAGTTGTTCATCACACTTCCTTAGGTGAGACGGCTAGCAAGCACACTACGAGACCGTTACAAAGGATCACGTTGGTAAGGTGTAACCGCTAAGGATTCTGGATCAGCAACGATGGGGCCCACCTCCGGGGGTACAAGACACACAGCACAGACCAAGCCGGAGGAGCAGGGACCATTGAAGCTTACCACCCCTCTTGCCCACGCAGGTAAGTTACTCCCGAACCAACACGACCTAATTAGTAAGTCAAGACCATCCCATTCCAGTCTTGTGGTTGCGCGGTTGTCCCAGGTTGTCGCTCTATGAACCGGTCCTTAGGGAGAGTGGCCAACCAAGCACTAAGCACCGTGCTGGCCCCCTAAACTATGTTTCTACAAAAAACATATTTTTAAGGACGCACAAACCACTCAAGCACACAGCACAGAGGGTCGGCTCCAGAATTAAGTTGCATAAGATCATTAGCAAATTAATTAAAAAGGACCAATTGTGTTATAGCGCAGCAACCTAGCACAACTAACCAAAATGCAACCCAAGGATATTTATATAGGACATAAAGTGGCTAGGAAAGTCCTTATAGGCATACAGTATTAAAATGCAGTATGAAATTGTATTTAAAAGTGATAGGAGGTTCATGTTATACTTGCCTTCCTCGTACTCTCCCGGCTGCTGCTCGAACTGCTCGGAAGATGGCTGCTCCTGGTACTGCTCCGGTGGCTCGGCGTCTACTCACGATCGTAACAGCAATACATGGGCCACACATGCACACACATGCAAACAATAGCAAAATATAAGAAACAGTACACCAATACAATAGAACAGCACATTATACTGGCCTAGAACTATTCTACGCGTTACAACGATCGCGTGGATATAAAGAACACCTAAAACGGAGCTAAAACGCGAAAACTACGCTTAAAACAAGATCCAGGGACCTATTTGCGAGAAAAACAGAACTTCCAGGGGTTCTGTGCGCAAACTGAGGACCTAAACGTAATTAAAGCATAGACTCGGGGTCTAACGCGTGAGAACACCGGACATGGACTGCGGCCGCCAAATCCAGGGAGCTCAGGGGGGTCCGCGCAAGATTCTGGGTCTTTCTAGAATTATTTCTCAACTAGCTAGGACCGCGGGTTGTTTTCTCTAAAAGACAGGGGCTCTTTAGCAAGAACGCCAGACTGAAGCGGTACTTTCTTTTCTGGGCCCTCAGATCTTGATCGGGCGGCTGAGATTAGATTCACTAAACGAAAGGGTACGCGCTCACTATGGCCACCCGATCTAAATCGGACGGTCCGGACCTCTACTTAAACGAATCTAATCCAGATCGCAGATCTTGAATCGGACGGCTCTGATTCACTCCTACCCCGAACCGGTACGCGCGATTTACATCCCTCGGATCTCGATCTCACGGCTCAGACTCACCTCGAGCTCGATCTAATCTCACCCGTGGATACAGATCGAACGGCCAGGAGAAAAGGGGGCGCGGCTGGCGGTGCTGCTCGCCTCTCCCGCGGCGGCGCCCAGGGGGAACACGCCGGACTTGGCCTATCTTGGTCGTCCGGGCTCGGTTTTGAACGACATCAAGCCCTGGACGTCGAGCACGACATGGGGAACTCATCTAGGTGCTCAAGAAGGTGAATTAGGGCTCGGGTGGTTGCTCCCCACGGCGAGGGGCGGCTCGGCGCGACGGTGCAACGGCGGCGCGCGTGTTCCGGGCACTATGGGTGGCTAAGGGCTACGACATTCGGTGCAAAAAGGACCAGGGAAGAGTGGCGAAGCTCACCGAGAGCTGTGGAGACCGGAGTTGCGGCGGAAAGTGGCCGGCGGCGAGGTCCCGCGGCGGTGATGGTTCGGTGCTCGCGGGAAGGAGTGTTGCCGGGGCTCTTCGGGCTCCTGGTCACCTAGGATCGGTGCGTGGAGGTCCTGTGAAGGGAATGAGGGGGTCAGCACGGCACAAGGGGTACGGGTGGCCGGCAATTGCACAGATGAGGCTCACCGGCGGCGACGGCTCGGGTGCAAGCAGAGGCAAAGCGGCGGCCGTGATTAGGGCTTTGGGGCGGCGCTGTTGGGATGAGAGGGTCCAAGGGATGGCGCAGGGGGATAAGAAGGGCAGGGCCGGGGGTCTCGGGGAACGGTTGTGGCAGAGGAGATCCGGAGCTCACGGCCGTTGCGGCGGCGCGGCCGTTGAGGGAGGAGGGGGATGACGGGTGGGGCCGGCCTGGCAGCGGGAGAAGGAGATCGCGGGGGAAGGGCGAGCGCACGCGGCAGCTGCGCGCGTGAGAGGGAAACGCTGGCTCGGGCTGGGCCGCGGAGGAAAAGAGAGAGGGGGAGAGAGGCGCGGGCTGGGGAAACGGGGTGGGGCGCGGCCCACGCGAGGAGGGGAGGGAAGGAAGGGTGCTGGGCCTCGGGTGGCCCATGCGGGAGAGAGGAGGGGAGAGAGAGAGCTGGGCTGGGCCAAGGCTTTGGGTTGCTTTCTCCCCTCCTTCTTTTCCTTTTCTTTTCTATACTTAACTAATTCAAGCAAATCTAGTTGAATTCAAAATACAATTTGAATTCAAAACTATAAACTCAACACAAATAAAGAAATGCTGCAGCATGAATGCACAAACAATTTAATCCTATGATATATTTTATTCCCTTGTGTTATAAATTGCTTTAAATGCCACAAAAATTTAAAGAAAGCCTGGAAATTTCATTTGAGCCAAAATAAATTTATTAAAATTTAAAGAAATTACATTAGGGTGTTACATATCCTATTACCAAACAAGCAAAAATTATAGTCGCATGTATGGCTCTTCACAATTTTGTTAGAGAAAATACCAATGAAGATCCAGATTTTAACTCCGATGTGCAAGATAATGCTACCGGTGGCAGCCAACCTACCATGATCGATGCTAGTGCTCCAGGAGATGACATTGATATGGGTGCCTTTCGTGACGCTATTACTGCCTCTACGATGTCTTGAATATCATTGTAAAATTGTATTATTTATTAATCTATAATCATCATGACTATTATTTATTAGTTTATTTTATCATTATTGTGTGTTTTATGACTATAATTATACTATAACAAAGTTCTGGTACTAATAATATACTTAGATTTGAAAATGGTAGAGAAATCCGATCAAATTGAGCTATTACAGGACTCAGGGGCAAATAGGTCATTTTACAGTCAGAACAGACAATCCAGTAGAAATAATCAGGATTGCCAAACACCCCAAATTCTTCAGACAGCGAATTATCAGAAAATATTGATTCTCAGATAAGCGATTCTCAGGTAAGCGAAACCAAACAGGGCCTATGCCCTTGCGACGGCCACGTGCACGCTGATGGGCCGGGCTGTAAAAAGTCCTATCGAAAGCAAACTCAACGCGTTAAGAAATCGATTGATAGAGCAAAACAATAATCACTCGAGTAAAATAGTTGGGAACTACGTGAATCTATTATAATGAAGTTTCAAGCACATGCAATTCTTTTGCAGAAAAAAACTAGTAAAAATGCTACATTGCCTTGTCAGTTAATAAAAGTGTTTGGGACAGAGTTTAGTGTATATTTATTCTTCTTTTCATTTTTTTGAGCACATAATTCTTATGTGGCTTTGAGAAGATACTTTAGCTCTCGCTTTTCCCATGAACGAACCAGTGAACCCTGTAGTTCTGTTGGACAAGGCCTTATTTGCAGCACTGACCAATGGGCCGAGTATTGCCATGTACTATATGGCTTCAACACGGACACTATGTTGTGGTCCACGAACAAGTACTATTTGAAGCAATCACATGCCTTCCTGACTGAAGTTTCACCGGTCAAGTATAAAGCTAGGTTGCTTAAAAAAAAGGTACAGAGGTAGGAATCTATCTAGGGCCCCAATCAGCTTGCAACAGATCACTCTGTCCATCTAGCAAGCAACAATGGGAAGGGAGCAACGATCATTTGTCACAAACACAATCCACTGTCATTATTCCTCTTCTCCATCCCTTTGCCCACAACTCTACACATATGTGCAACTGTGCGCATGATTCCAAAGTCCAAAGATAAACCCAAGCACCAAATCATTCATTCATGTCCTCATCCAAACACAGCCACACACCTAGTGTGTGACCCATGATGCAAAATGACAAGGGCCACAGTTGCTGATGCAGCCCATGCACCTAACCCAGCCGGCCCACACAGGAAGCTTCCCTGTACTGCTGGTCCCCCCCCCCCCCCCCCCCCCCCCCCCCCCCTCCATGTGTTTAGCAGGAAATAAAGGAATTGCTGTGCAATTTCTCTTGCACTTTTGTGTGTCATCATGTTTGGTGATGAGATGGCGAGTTTGAAACACAAACCATTTTTAGAGAGACCAGAGGGCACACAGTGTCAATTTAAATTATTGTCGAGATCAACCGACCGTGATTTTGTCTGTGTGCCACCATGATTTAGGGGCAATTTGGCCCCGCATCAGGAAAACGTGTGCATCATGAGTTCAGCTGTGCATATAAAGACCAATGGTGCGTTGATTTAGTCTGCCCCCTTTGGCTACATTTGCATCCTGTTCAGATTGAGAGGTGCCTTGTGACTGTCATATATGCTGATGCATAACCTAGCTTGATTTCTGGAGTAGTAAGATATTTTCAGAAAGAAATTATAGGCTGCTAATTTACTCCAGAACGCATTATAACGATTTAATACCATAAGAGTTGTGTAGAAAATGACACATATAGTTCTTTGTTTTTGCGCAAACATTTGCGTATGTCCTAATAGTGCAGTGGCAAATTACCAAATGAGTTCAAAATATTTTAGTATCGGTTTCATGGTGCCGGCCCGATCACCGGCACGGATGAGATGCTCTGTACTAGTGAATTAAGTAAACAGCTTAAGCTTAAGTTCCTTCAAGGATAAGTAAACATTTTAGGATCTGGAGATCCAGAATATCAAAAAGCTCGAGGAAATCTGAGAAGTAAAAACTGCTGCTAAAAAATGGATGCTACGCTTCCCTCAAGTTCAAGTCTTAGCAAATAATAGAAAACTTAAAGATATCTTAAGCCCATCCTGAGTTACAAAAGTATACTACTAAACCCCCTTTGCTAATCAAGGTCTCTAAAAAGTTGGATGAAACCTGTGGAACATATACTAATCCAAACCGAGTTATGGGAGGTGCAATATTCTTTCTCCCACGCACGAGTGTTGCCGAGGATCAGAGAAGCTACTTTTTCACATCTACAAGATACACATTATGTTGCCTTTTAGTGAGAGAAATGGCTTGCAATCATCCACTGTTGGCTATATGCATTTTCCAAAAATAACACAAAAAGTTAATGTTAACTCCATGTGAATTCCTAGTAGCCAATGCATCCCTCTGCTAGTCCATTTTTTCCACCCTAAACATGCCCCTAGGGCAACCACACACACCTTGCCCCATGTTTGGCCAAACACTCTATCAAGGTCCTCTCCCGACAAACCGTACGTTGCTGGCAATAAAGCTCCACAGTGCCCCCTCCTCTTGGCGCCGTCTGCCCAGATCGACCTTCCAGCAGCCCCACGGCTGAAACGGACATGGCAACCACCCCCACCAGCAGGCCACCATGACCATACCATGCAGTCATGCAAGCCACCATGGGAGTTCTCTTTGTGAGGCCTTTATTCCACGCCCAACCCGACGAGCAAGAGAACAACGTGTGAGGACGAGGACGCCAGTCACAAGCGAGTGAAAAAAAATAAAAGATTTGCATGGAGGGGATGGTGTGGTGAGTGGTGACCACTGACCTGATGCACGGGTTTGGGATCTCTCTGTCTCTCTTGCCCCTCAACTGCCTTTGATTCCATCTGGACTCACTTTCACTTTCTATCTAGCTCCACCACCTCACCTGCTTCTGATCTTCTACAACTTGGTTGCTGAAGTGCATAGCACATTGGGGTTGTGGTTCATGTCATTCAAATGGACTAATTAATGAGCAAAGAAAAGTAGGAGTATCGCAGATACTAAGTTTAAAGGTACAAAAATTAAAGAACATGTTAACTCAGCTTCCTTGTACCACAGAGTACAATTGCGAGGTCATTGGATGAAACGCTAAAAACCCATATCCTAGAAGAGAAATTATTATTCTGTTTAGGAAAAAGTCCGGTTTACACCTTGAACTATCGCGAAAGTCCGATTTTCAACCGTAAACTACAAAACCAGATAAGAAAGGTCATCCAACTGTCGAAACCGGGTAAATTTGGCCCTTAGGGTGGTTTCGAAGGGGTTTTCCATTTTATGAAAATTAAAAATATTCAAATTTAAACTAAAAAATTCATAAGTAATTCATTTCAAATCCAAAAAATACGAAATGAGTATCAAAATTTTTCTTAAAATGTAACTTATCTATTGGCACTATACTTTGTTAATTATTCGGTTCCAATTTTTTGATGTTCATAGTATTTGGTTGCTTGTAGTTATGCCTATTATTTTTGAATAAATAAGATTAATAAAAGAGAGCAATGATAGATAGGGTACATTTTTAGAAAAATTTTGGTACTAGTTTCAAATTTTTCTTATTTAAAATGAAATAGTTTTGATTTCTTATATCTAATTAGAATTGTTTATTTTTTTAGAAAGAATACAAAACTACCCTAAGGGCCAAATTTGCCCCGTTTCAACAGTTGGATGGCCTCTCTTATCTGGTTTTATAATTTAAGGTTGAAAATCGGACTTTTTCTATAGTTCAAAGGTGTAAACTGGATTTTTCCCTTCTTTTTATTCCGATGTGTGTAGTGTAGCATCCTTGGCACATATGTGAAAGCCATGGAAAATAATATGTCGCAATCTAGTACACAATGGCTTTTGAACTGTGAAATGTTTAAAAGCATTGCAAGCACAACACATTAGTAAGACTCAAAAAGTAAGATGACTTCTGTTAAATTGTGATACCCGTTGCAAAAGCAGGAAAGATCAATGAGCTACAAGAACTAAACCAGGAAAGATACCAACATCCACACGTCAAAAATACACAAAGAAGCCTGTCCACATGATTATACAGAGATAATAACCTTGATATCATATCACATGATTATCTTCTATATAGCTACACTAATATAGTAATAATATGCCAGAAACACCACACGCCATGCAGATCCTCCTAGCAACCACAGAGGATCACGCACTCCCCCCATCACACATTTATAGCTCTTTTTTCTCCACCTCATCTGGATCTTTTTTTCCTTTTTTGCAGGTCCACCTACAGTTTTATGGATGCACACTATTCATTTGTTGAAATTGAAGCCTCCTTGTACCATAAGGTAAACAAAGTATTACTTAGGTTGGGCACTAGGAGTAGATCAGTTCATATCTGACAAAGTCAACATCAAGTTAGATATTAGGTTAATAAATAGTAAGAACTAAATGGTCGATAATTGCATATGTATATATTAGGTTGATGAGATTCTATGATGTTCAACAAGAATCAAAAGAAGGGCCTTTCGATTGCTACCTTGAAGGGGATTGATAGGACAACCAAACTAACATGCTCATCACCTGAAAGGTGATCCCCTTGAAAAAGAGCCAACAAGCAAACGATGTAACAGCTTGCCACGACATCCGTAAAAAGCCATGCAACTTCAAAGTGACATTCTCTTAGAAAGAAAGCGATACATTACTATGAAAACTTGGAAAAAAGTACAGACAGATACATGTCAATAAAGTACAAAAATGAGCACTACTTGTATAACCAACTTTGATTTATTGCCATACATAATTTACAGCTATCTACGTCAATGTTTCAATTTCCACAAGTCGCTTTTCTCACAACCGATATCAATTCATTCAGCGGTGTTCTAAAACCACACAACACGGCTCCTTAGAAAGAAGAATAAGAAACCGCACCATGGCCAACCCTCCCTACGGACACAGAGGATCACCCTCCCACTCACACATGCACCCACCATCCTATTTGCCCTCCCATTTAGTTAAGTTATTCCCTGACCAAAAGGCCACTATATATTACCCTCCCACGCTCCTCCTGCCACTCTCCCCCACTGGTCCTACGCCACACCAAACCAATCAGAATTCAGAAGGAGCAGGAGCTGAGAGCACACGCGGTGGAGGCCGGGCAAGCCTGCAGCCGCGAGGAGGCCGTCGTCGTCGCTCGGAGATTATGGCGGACTGGGCGCCGGTGTTCATCGGGCTGGTCCTGTTCATCCTCCTCTCCCCGGGGCTGCTGTTCCAGATCCCCGGCAAGGGCCGGATCATCGAGTTCGGCAACTTCCAGACCAGCGGCCTCTCCATCCTCATCCACGCCATCATCTACTTCACCCTCATCGCCATCTTGCTCCTCGCCATCGGCGTCCACGTGTACCTCGGCTAGCCACCAGTCCACCATAGCGGCGGCGGCCTCCTCGATCTCTGACCGGCCAGATTAGGTACAGTGGTAGAGGCATGTTCAGCTCCATTGGTGGTTGGCTTGGTATACTAGTATAGTGGGGTGGGTCTATGTGATATGGTGGTGGTGTTCTTTGGGCATTTGTCAGGTTAAAGGCTCACTTCTGTTCTGCAAAATGTAGTCTTATCTCTTATGTGCAGTACTACTGCTTCTCATGATGACAGTCATCGTCTTTCAGCATGTCTCTCCTTTTAGCATGAGTTGTTAGTACTGGATAACTGAGCTTGGATTTGCTCGAGATGTTAGTAGTCATGAGGGTCGATTTGTTGCCACACTTTGTTCTGAACTTTTTTGCTGCTCTTCTTTCTCATCTGAACATTGTTTTGGTGCCTGTTCCTGGCCAGCTAGTAGGCTAGTTCAGGAAACGTTTTCATTGGTCTCGATTTCCATATCAAATCAAATTCTTGTGGACATCGTTGAAAGTCCTTGGACTTAGTGTTGTGTACACACTCCGGCCTGCATAAACACGCGTCCCCAAAGTTTGCAGGCATGGAGTATTTGATTTTTAGAAACAGTAGAGAAGATAAATGTGCAAGGTACCAATGCTAGCTGACCTAATGTACCGGAACCGTGGGCTAGTCGACCAAAGATCTAGAGAGAACAAACTCTTTGGTCGCACATGGGTTGTGCTGAAAGAGTTGTTGGCGTGCCCATAGTCTACACATACCGATCTCCGACAGTTGTTGCTGAGCTACACACGTTACTGCTATGATAAGTTCATTCATTTTCCATGGGGGCTGTATCACTCTCTATTTGCACAGTTTCCTGAGTGACTAACCACCACCGGTGTTTTTTTTAGAAAAGTCCACTTTACAACCTCGAATTATTGCAAGAATTTTATTTTCAACCTTCAGCTACAAAACCGGGTAATAAGGAACAGCCAATTATCGAAACCGGACAAGTTTAGCCCTTTAGATGGTTTGGTTTTATATCTTTAAAAAAATAAAAAATTCTAGTTAGATATAAAAAATCAAAATTAATCCATTTTAAATCAGAAATATATGAAACCAGTACCAAAATGTTTATAAAAATGTAACATATCCGTTGTTGCTCTACTTGTATCTTATTTATCTAAAAATAATAGCCATAACTACAAGCAAACAAATACTATGAACATGAAAAAATTGGATCTGAAAGTAGAGTGCCAATAGATAGGTCACACTTTGAGAAAATACTAGCACCCATTTCCCTTTTTTATTAAAATAAATTACTTATAAACTTTTTAGTTTAAACTTGAATATTTTTATTTTTTTACAAAATGGAATACCACCTTTGAAACCAACCAAAGGGCTAAATTTGTCCGATTTCGACAATTGGATGACCTTTGTTATCCAGTTTTATTTATAGTTAACGGTTGAAAATCAAACTTTTATAATAGTTCTACGGTGTAAACTGGATTTTTTCTTTTTTTTTTGTTTGGGGGGGGGGGGGGGAGGGAGTGGGGTCATGCAAAATAGCATAATGCCGCACATGTATCCATCGATCAAAGGCCTATAGGTAGGTGATTACATCCACAGGATTTACATGAGCGGTGTCACTTAAAACGCGCTAGTCAAACTCTATGTCCGGGGAGATCCGGCGCATGCGTACATGCTATTTAGAGGCCGGTGGACGCGCCTTGTGACATGGTCGTGGCGAGAGAGTTTGGTTAGAGCGTGTACGTCACACGACTCATGCAAACCTTGTGGATATACATTGCCTATTTGTAAGCCCGGCCTTGGTTGATGAATACAGCCATACAGGTGCAAGCTTTCTGCTATTCTGCATTCTAATCAGAGCCAACGATTATGAACCTCCCTTCTAATCCAGTTTCTTTTTTCTGCATGACATCATGAGCGACACCGCTGCTGTCGTTGCCAATTCCACCACGGCCATGTTCAACATTGCCTACATCGCTACTCTCGGCGGCCTGGTCCACTACTAGAAATTGGCATTTTGCAACGGTGAAATATCATTATTGTAGGTGGCAATATCTACCAACTGCCACGCTATCACATTTGTTGGCAGGCATGGGAAGTACATGCATGGTTAAAAAATTAACCCATGGTTTTTTTTTCTTACAATAGCTATGCTAATTGCCACGAAATAAAATATTGCATTAGATATTAGTTACAATGACTAATGTTGTGGCTATAGTATGTTAATATTGTGATAAAAGTTTGTAACAATTACAATAAATATGATCGTGCCACTAAAAATGTTATAACTATTGTTTTAGTAAATAGTGGTAATAAACTATTTTTTTCGATGATATGTTTTTGTGGGAAAAAATAAATATAAGAAAAAAAATAAAAGCTGGTTCTAGTTGGATTTTAACCTAGAACCTGTTAGGAATATAATTCTTTACCACTACACTAGAGCTAATTTTATTGTATATTTTTGCTAATAATCTAGAATGAACATGCACCAAAATTATGGTAATAATATTCATATATTGCAACATTACTTCATGTGTGACAACAATAAGTTTTGTGTTACCCCTATTTTTTGGACTATTGCCGCACTAGTCTAGCTACACAAAACAATCAATGGAACAACATATATTTATACTGCAATAGATGCTAACATCTTGCAATGTAAGTTGAACATATGGTAATACTATAACTTCGTGGCAATACAACATATATATTGCCACAAAATATTAAATTATGGTAATATCATCTATTATTGCCACTATTTATATGTTGTTGCACTATTTTTTGTAGCAAAAATCCATTTTCTAGTAGTGGCCACCAACGCTGCCACATCTACTGTTGCGGCTTCTTCCTCCCTCTCTAGCTCAACTCACGACGTCAACATCAAAAGCCCATTCCATATCACCCTCGACATGCAGTCACACTGCTACTGGCGCTCGAGAAATCTCTTTCTTGTCATGCTCGAGTGGTTTGATCTGCACTTCCATGTTGACGCTGACACTCCGTGACCTAATGACCCCTCCTAGGTACAGGTCGACTCAAATGCCTCATGTCGCTGCAGGTGAAACTCGCCGATGATCTCATGGACATGGTCTTGGTGGCAACAAGCACGACATCCAGGTGGGCGCCCTGCAAGTTTTCTTCCATGATCAAGTCGCCTCGCGCTTGCATGAGCGTCGGGAATTGGTGCAGCAGTACTAGGAGCATATTCAAGGTGGAGAATGGAGGATTGAGGCCTCGGATCAGTTGGTGGATAGAGGGCATGGTCGCCAAATGGCTGGTTGCAATCGATGAGGGCATCCGAAAGGGGCTTCCTACCAATAGGCAAAGGCACACATGTTACCTTGTTGAAGGCTGTGGAGTTCACCGAACAAATCATGAATCTTCTTGTAGACCGTGCAGGCTGTTGGGTTGTCCGTCATGACACTGTCCACGAGATCATCGGTGACGGGTGCATTTAACCACATGAGGAGCGTGAGGTCCGCCTTTCACCTAAAAGGGTTCGTAGAGTCGCGAAGTGTAGCCATCAACATGGGAACGGAGATTGAACCGACCGAGCATGATTTAGAAGAGATTTCTTGAGTGCCGGTAGCAGTGCGACTGCGTATTCAAGGTGATGGGGACTAGGCTTTTGATGTTGACACTGTGAGACTGTGAGTGGAGCTGGCACTGTGAGTGGAGCTAGAGGGGGATGAATAGGCAGCACTAGAGGCATCGTTGAGCACGGCCGCGGTGGAGTTGACAATGGCGGCAGCGGTGTCTTTCATGATGTCACGCAGCTACAAAAGAAATTGGATTAGAAGGGAAGGCTTAGAATCGCGGGCTCCGATCACGATGCAGAATAGCAGAATATTGCACTTGTATTGATCAATGGATGGCCAATAGATAGGCAATGTACTTCCCGCAAGATTTACATGAGCGGTGTGCCTTGGCATGCGCTAATCAAACCTGTGCATGCATGAATATACCTTACCTATTTATAAGCCCTTCTTAATTTATAAATACAGGTGCACAGCCTTCTGTTATTCTGCATGGTAATCAGAGCCTCCGTTACGAACATTCCTTCTAATCCAGTTTCCTTTTACACGCACGACATCATGAGCGACACCATTGATGTCATAGCCGATTCCACCACGGCCCGGCCACGTTCAAGAATGCCTACATCGCTACTCTCGGTGGTGGGCCCACTACTAGAAATTGGCATTTTGCAACTTCATTAATGTAGGGTTAAAATCGTGGCAATATCTACCAATTGCCACAATATCACATTTGTTGCTAGGCATGGGAAGTATTTGCGTGGTTAAAAGATTGTTGCTAGGCATGGTTTTCATTTTGTTGCAATAGCTATGCTAATTGTCACGCAATAAAGTGGTAACGCAGTGTCAATTAGCTATGCTATTTTGTTACAATGACTAATATCGTGGCAATAGTATGTTAATATTGCGATAAAAATTTGTAACAAGTACAACAAATATGATCGTGCCAACAAAAGTGTTATAGCTACTATTTTAGTAAATACTAGTGATAAACTATTTAAAGCTAGAGCTTGTTAAGGAATATAGTTCTTTACCACAACACTAGAGCTACTTTTGTTATGTATTGTGCTAATAATCTGGAATGAACATGTACCAAAAATATGGTAATAATATTCATATATTGCCACATTACTTCATGCAGGGCAACAATAAGTTTTGTATTACAGCTATTTTTTGGACTATTGCCACATTAGTCCAAAACAATCAATGCAACAATATATTTATATATTGCAATAGATGCTGACCTCTTGTAAGTTGAACATATGGCAATGCTATAACTTCGTGGCAATACAACACATATATTATCACAAAATTTTAAATTATGGTAATATGGCCTTTCACCTAAAAGGGTTGTAAAGTCGCGAAGTGTAGGTACCAACATGAGAATGGAGATCGAACTTACCGAGCATGATTTAGAAGAGATTTCTTGAGTGCCGGTAGCAGTGCCACTGTGTATTCGAGGTGATAGGGATAAAGCTTTTGATGTTGACGCTGTGTGTGGAGCTAGAGAGGGATGAATAGGCAACAAAAGAGGCATCCTTGAGCATGGCCGCGGTGGAGTTGACGATGGCGGTAGCGGTGTCTCTCATGATGTCGCGCATCTAGAAAAGAAATTGGATTATTAGGAAGGCTTAGAATCGCGGTCTCTGATCACGATGCAGAAGAGCAGAATGCTGCGCTTGTATTCATCAATGAATGGCCAATGGATAGGCAATGTACATCCCGCAAAATTTACATGAGCGGTGTGGTGTGCCTTGGCATGCGCTAGTCAAGCCTATGCAGGCATGCCGCATGCGTCATGCGTGCGGTGCATGTAGCGGCCGGTGGACGAGCCTCGTGACGTAGTCATGGGCTGAGAATTAGTCCAAGCCGTTGCTCGGTCAATAGGATCCAAATTAAAATGACAGAAATTATCCGTCAATGACTTCTGCATCGCATCAGCTTCTTCACGGCGTAAATAATCTGCCATTTTCACATGAACATAAGCATGTCGTTGAGCATCAGTCGCAGAGCCGGGACAGTTTCAGTTTTTAAAAATGTTAAGAGCCATCCAGATGTAGAAACTTACGCTAACAAACAATATGCCAGTACAAAATTTTACGGTACATATCTGAACAATTACATGTATGTATAACATTCTAATAGTATTTGCAATAAAAACCTATCAGTGATATATACTTCCAAACTATTGCTTAACTGAATAATCTTAAAATTATTATTGATCAAACAATAAGAATCCTGAATAATTTAAAAATATGTATTATTAGCCAAATCTTGAAAACGAGATCATATAAGAAGATGGACGTAATATTGTCTTGCTCATGAAGAGAGTCTGGAAAGTCAGCCATCTGACGGCCCACAAGGCCCATACTGCCCATCAAAGGGGAGACTGTGCAGCCCAATGCAATGGAGCATGCTGTTATTTTACTCGTTACGCTTATGACACTCGAGTAAAAATGGCAGTCGAGTAAAAACTCGTTGTCGTCCTCGGTCGATTTTTAGGTGTGGACTTTGGTTTTTGTTTAGCGTTTTTTCACCGCACGAAATTTTGGACCAACGGCCGCTGCATTCCAAGCAAACGGGTCTATTTGTTTTGTTGGATCCGATAGTGCAACTATTTTCAAATTGTTTTGTATTTTCCCTGTACCACGCGCCGTTTATTCACACCAACCATTTAATTTTCCTGTCTCCTTTTTTCCTCCGCTTCCTTGAAGTGTTCTTTCTTGTCAGCATCAGTCGGAGCCCGTAGATGTAAGTTTGCTGTGGATGATGTTGGGGCTCACCTTGAAGGCCCATATTATCTCTAGGGAGCAGTTTTATTTTTCAAGCATAAGAGAAAAATCCGGTTTACACCTCTGAACTATCACAAAAGTTCTATTTTCAACTTTCAACTATAGAACTGTATGGCAGAGGCCATCCAACTGTCAAAACCGGGCAAATTTGGCCCTTTGGGTGGTTTCAAATATGTTTTTTATTTTATAAAAATTAAAAATATTCAAGCTTAAACTAAAAAATTCAGTAGTTTATTTTAAATCAAAAAATACAAAATAGGTATCAAAAGTTTTCTAAAAATATAACATATCTATTGGCATTCTACTTGTCAGTTATTCGGATCCAATTTTTTCATGTTCATAGTACTTGTTGCCTGTAGTTATGCCTACTATTTTTGAATAAATAAGATTCAAATAGAGCAATAATAGATAGGTTACATTTTTCAAAAAAATTTGATCCTAGTTTCATTTTTTTTTGATTTAAAATGAATCAGTTTTGATTTTTTAGATCTAATTAAAATTTTTTAATTTTATTAAAAAATACAAAACAACCTTTTAAACCACCTAAAGGACCCAACTTGTTCGGTTTCAAGAATTGGATGGCCTCGTTATCCGGTTTTGTAGTTAAAGGTTGAAAACTATACTTTTGCGATAGTTTAAGAGTGTAAACTGGACTTTTCCCGAAGCGTAATGAAACGGTGTCCCTGGTATTCTGTTTATTTGTTTTGTTAGGTTTCTCATTTTGAAATTAAATCACGGTGGGGGTTAGAATAATTTCTATTTGTCACGCAAATTCTGTGTTGGCCATCCTAGCTAAGAGTGAGGGAACATGTATGTTTGTTTTGCTTTTGGATTATATCTACATAGCTGAGCCAATAAGAACCGATCATATGTTTCTGTGCAATGTGAATTATCGATTAGTGTATAACTCTCAATACATACTTGTTTAATGCCATTTTCAACTATAATGCTTATCTAGATTTCACATTCTGTCTATTTTATCCGTTGAATCCAGTGATGCTGAGCTGTGAGTACTTTTCTAGCTTTCTTAATCAGGGAGGGAATTTTGCTATAATGCTTATCTAGATTTCACTTTCTGTAATGTTTTGTTCTATTTTTTGTTTTGCAGGGAGTGCTTTCTTTGGGTCAGATAAAATTAATGGAAGAATTTGTGTTCTGTTTTGTAAGCAAGGCATGTGTCTTTATTTGTGCCATGAGTATGTAATCCCTATCTTGTATCTTCAGATTTTCATCGCCCATCCTCTGCTGCCATAATTTCTTTTCCAGCAGAACAGACACCAGTTAGCTGCTATCAATGTAAATCGTGCAGATAGACATGTGGCTACATCCGAATCTCTTTTTTGTTGTAGTTTGTAGAGGGCACATAGAGAGAAACTAAGGAATCAGAAACAAAGTCAAGATCACGCTTATCCTGATCTGAAGAACAAACTTGCTGATTCATTTGGACAAAAGAATAAAAATAGGAGAGAACAAATAGGTCATGTGTTCACAATTCATCCACTATTCATACACATACATATATACATGCAAAAGTTGCACCAGGCAAGCAGTCAAGTAATACAATTTATCCTCCATTCATACATACATATGCACATGCTAAAGTTGCACCACGCAAGCAGTCAAGCAAAGAGGATGGTCTGCATTCTGGTCCATCTGAAGCGTTGCCTCTGGGTTACTCTGCTTCGTATCTCCAGAATGGATGCATGAAAGCTCAGTCTCTTTTCAGATATCGTACTGCAGCAACATAAGAATTCACGATGAATCAATGGACTTAGTTGTTCAGTAGAAATATACTAATTTTTTTTTAAAAAGAACTAACTTAACTGTGGACTGCCCTATCTATCATGAAGTGTTAGCCAACTAAACTAGCAGCAAGCTCAAAAGATGAATCAGCTGCTTAATCATGAGAGCATACAGATAGACATGCCAGTTTTTCACATCCAGCAAGCAATTACAAAATCATGTGAAGAGTTCTCTTCGAAACAGAAATGCTACTGCTAGAGACCAGGATCAGTTTAATTAGTAGCTCATTTCATATCTCATCAATTTTGGACCAGTAACACATATGATGGGTAAAATAATAACAAAGGAGCATTTATCAAGATCAGTGTGCAACTTTAGATAGTAGTTTTACAGTATATAAGATCAAATGATTTACTCTAAAGAAGCTTCAATACACCACAATTTATTTGCAACCGCTCTTTTCAGTGAACTACCATTTACTGAACAACAAGAGCAGGACAGCGACAGGAGTGTTGAACTACAAGAGCAGGCCAGCGATAGTAGTTTTGGAGCACTTATCTGTGATCCTGAGACCAGCAATTTGTGTTGGGGATTGACAGTGCAGCCCGCAGACAAGGAGCCAGCGGCCCCATGACCCAAACCCCATATCCAGGATACCCTGCAGCAGGAAGGAGAAGCCAACTTTAATGGAACGGCTCCATTCCAATTTCTGAGAATGAAACCACTCCGTTCTACGTTCGGTAAACAGAACGGAGCCGCTTCATTTTTTGTTTGATTGGAGAGTGCGCTAGAGTAGAACCATTCCATTCTATATTTAGTTCCATTCTATGTTTGGTTGGAGAGGCAGATGAGCGTGGCTACCTCCTCCTTTGTTGGGTGAACTTACCACCATATTTCAGTTAAAATGCACCATAATTAACTGAATTTCAAAATGACATAATATGCAATATAATTAACTGAGTTTCAACATAACATAATATGTAGAATTGATCCCAAGTGCATTGTTCAAGGACACATGCAAAAATACACGCATACATGAGTTCAAGTCAACCGAAACAACTAGACTAACCAACATAAGGGCAGCAGCCACCCTGACACTAACCACGACCCAGAAGCTAGAAGTTCTCACTAACAAAACTCGAAAACCACGATAGCTTCCAATCGGATGGTAGATTCACGAAAGCATGGGCATCATTAGGATGCCTAACCAAGTGATGATAGTATCGAGTCTTGTGGTGAAGCTCAAAACCTGGGAGACTATCCACGGCTTCAAACAAACCATCTGGTAAAGCATTGCTTGCTTTCTCTATTGCCTTTGCTAGCCTTTGGCTGCCACGATAAAATGCTTCAACCAAGCAATCAGTCTTTCTCCCGGTATCATCAGTAGTCTTGGCTCTCTTAGCTGGTCTAGATGATGAAGATATATCATCATTGATGACACTTTTACCAATACCATGGTTCAGCCCATCACTTTCTGCAATGGCATCATCCCCATTGCTCATACCTTCACTTTTATCAGTTCCAATTGGTTCGCGGCGTTTTCTTCTTCTAGATTGAATAACCATGGCCATCATTGAAAGTAACATATGCGCTGCAGCTGCAGCTGTGTAAAGTAAAAGTTGCTGCTTCTTATCCATCTAAATCATACAGAAAAAAGATAAAATCAAAAAAATTAACACATAACAAATAATCACACAAGGCATATAGTCAGTAGTTGTAACCTTCTGAGGCGTACACGTTGCCTTTGTTCCTCCAGCCAAACTTCTTCCTGCGAACTGCCAAGATCAAAACAAAATCTCACTGACCGAACAGATCAAGAAATCATAGATGGGGCGGTGTCCCGCGCGGGGGGGGGGGGGGGGGTCGCCTGGAATCCGCCGGGGGGGGGGAGGGGCGGTCACCTGCAGGCGGGTGGCGTCAGGAGGTGAGGGGCACGGTACTCTTGCGCGTGTGGGAGACGAGCGCTCGCGTCCGGTCGGTTTGGGCGAGCGGTCTCGTTCCGCATATTGGGGGTATATTCCCTTGCTGGAGCCGCTCCGTCCCACCGTTCCTGAACCAAACACCAGTAAAAATGGAGCCGCTCCATTCCATCTCCATCCATCCCACCAACCAAACACACCATAAGAGAAGCACCCCACAGGCAATAGGTGCTAACATAACTCTAAATGCTTTAGAGCTACAGCGTACAGGGTACAGATCAGTTGTGCACCAGCCACTAGGTTAAACCACTGAGTACATAGCAGAGGCAATCTAGGCAATACGTGACAGTATCTATCATGTCTTGAGCTGTATAAATGTTTAAATTATTTAGGAAACACATGTATTAGAGAAGCTGTATTGAAAACTATAATTACGGAGATGTGCGATCAACTTAAATAGCTTACCTGCTGAGTAGGCTGGAAGTAGGATGCATAATTACTATCTGCTAGACTTGCTATGGGACTATGATGTGAAGTCAAACTTGTAAGGTATTGAATAACATACTAAATGCAACAAGACTGCCTGGAATATCAACTTTGATAAATTTAATATGCTAAAAAACAGATTAAATGGACCTGCACCTACCTCACAGTCAAAAAAACCTGTGAACTTTTCAGCCATACACTTAACTGAATGAACTATTATGCATTTGATGCAGGTAGAAGATGCTACCTGCAGTTTTGGTCGAAGTGCGAAATGAACCAAGCAAATTACATTCAGAAATGCACTTAGCCGGAGTTAGTTTTGAACATTGATGCCTGCCTCGTTGCATAATCATTGCAAATGCTTATAGGACATGATATCGTTTCTTCTGGATGCCTCATCTTTGAATGACAAAACAGGAGCAGAGATGACCTCACCTCTCACTGCCTTCTCGTCACCACTGGCCCTGCGTTAATGTTGTTCGATACATCTCTAGGAAGGCCACAGACCACATGATTATTAGTTTTTTTTACTTTGTGGAACAAACGGAATCAGTTTGACTCACTACTCAACATGAACAAAGAAATCCAAAGGTCCAAATCCAGATGATAATCCGTGCAGTACCACAAGCTTATAAAGATGCTGTCATTTTCGACGAGCTACCCACTGAGCACCGCTAAGAAATCCAGCCGAACAGGTTTAAATCCATTTATGCTTGGCACACAACATCAGCACCTAATCCCCATCGCCCACCAAAACCCAGCCTAATCAACCAAGAAAAATCCATGACTCCCCAACCCCCTTCTTTCCATGTGGAAAGGCACGAACAAAAAAGCGTTTCCCTGCAGCTCTGGGCTCAATCTGACTCGAAATCGAGCAACCAGGTATACGAAGCGTTCGGGTCCATTGATTCTGCGCCCAATCTAGCAGTACAATTGAGAAATTGGCCACACTTTTCGGCGGGGAGGGAGGGGGGGGGGGGGGGGACAAACCGGACATAGCGTCCAGACGAGCTCCATCACTGCCATCCATCACGGGCCCAGGAGCACCAACCCCCAGCAGATCCCGCACCTCCCGCTGCTCCTGCGCAGGCCCGAACCGCAGGCGCAGGTCGCCGGCTCGATCTACAGGAGATGGCCCCGTCCCGGCCGCCTCGTGCCCGGACCAGCGGAATCTCTTGGGGGAATGCCCTACATCTACCCTAATAGTGACTAAGCGGGCTTCTCCTGGTGCCCTTCGGCGGCGGCGAGGCTAGAGAAGGCGCCGGTAGGCTACCGCCGCCGGCGGCGGCTAGGGTTTTGGAGCTGCCTGTTTGCAGCGGCGCGAGAGCGAGAGTGGTTTGGAGGAGAAAAGGAGCACGAGCGTGGGAAGAGGAAAAGGGTTGCAGAAATTTTGCCTCGCGCGCCCTTTTTTGGCCGTTCTCACCGACACATGGCCAGGTAACCGCTAGGGAAAAAAATAGAAGGAAAAAATTATGGTTGTGGGACATGTACTAAGTGGTGAACCAATATTAATGATGAATTTGTGACATTTGTTAGTTGGCTCTTGAGACAAATTAAATTTCACCACAATATGGTATTCGTCTCATTTATGACAATTTCTACTTGGTTTTAGAGACGGACATTGTATTTTTGTCATTAAGTTATACTGCCTTCAACAAAATGTCGTAAAACGAAATGGTCTAATGACGTTTTGATCAACTGTTATGTGTTGTAGTGATGCATGAGGAGGTTTGTTCCATTTCTAAGGGTGCGTTCGGCACAGGCCTCTAAAGGCCCGAGGCGGTAAAATTTAGAGGGAATCGGCCCGAACGGCCCTCTAAAAATCGGCAACGAATGCCTTTAGAGGCCTCTAAACGGTAGAGGGGGGAGAGGCTCTAAAAGCCTCTAATATTGGCTTCCGACGGCACTGCCCTCGCTCTCGACCCTATCCACTCGCGCGCGTCGCCTAGGGGTTCGTTCGCCGCCTCCGCCGCCGACCTGGCTTCCAGGCGCCGCCGCCGCGTCCCTACGTCACCTCCGTTAGTCCCACGCCCTGTGCGCCTCCGCCTGCCCGCCCCGCAGCCGTCCCTTTCGAAGCCCGCCAGCAAAAGTCGCCGTCGCCGCCGGATCTTGAGGCGACGCCCCCTTGCGTCGACGCCGGCAGAAGTCGTCGGCAGCAGCTCGTCCTCCAACATGGACGGGTACGAGGACGACGGCTACGAGGATCCGGGATACGGGGACGACGGTACCCGGGAGTTCTTCCCCACCGCGGATCCGTACTCCCCTCCCCATTCGTCTGCCCCCCCCCCCCCGACGGTAGCCGCCGCCCTCCATCCACCACCACTGGGTCCCGCCTCAACTTCAACAGCCTGGACCTGAACTCTGAAGGCTTCCCCCACCTTGGTGCCTACCAAGGTTTCCTCCAAGGCACCGGTGATTTCGGCGGCTCGGGTGGATTCGTGACCGGTGGCAGAGGCCGATCAGGTACACGCGGTGCCTTTCCTCCCCATCCTTGCCACAGTGACGGTCCACCGCGCGGAGTTCGCGCAGGGCGAGGAGGTGGACGGGGGCCCAGGCGCGGTCAACGTCGGCCCGGTCCTGGAGGTACTGGCACTGCCCGTGCGGGTGCTGGGTTCAGCCGATCTGCCAAAGGCAAAGATGTCGCCGGGGCAGATGATAATGACGCTGCCGATGATAAGGTATCATTCACAGTTCGCAGTGCTTTTGTATGCTGTAATTGCTTTGGTCCGTTAATACATTTGCGCATTGCACATTGTAGAATACTGATAGGGGTAATTGGACAACGCAAAATACTCATACCTTGTGTGAAATTATTGCGGAGCAAAAGTTGAGTGGTAACTATGTCAACGGAAGCATGACCCCTCGGGGTTATCCTATTGTAGCTGCCAACTATCGTGCTAGAACAGGCTTGAGGCATAGTCGGGAACAGCTGCGCAATAGGCTGAGCCAATTGAAAAGCATGTATTCCTTCATAAAAGCCTTACACAAGAAGACTGGTGTCGGTAGGCGTCCTGATGGGTGGCCTGCTGCCTCTCCAGACTGGTGGTCTCAGCAAACAGAGGTAATTACCGGCACTGTCGTTAGTTGTTCCACACTGTTGCACACAAGTCGCCCTTCACACTACGCTAACCATTTTGTGTTAACAATTCCAGGGCATGCCGTCTGAGTTCAAGAAGTTGCAGAACGGACCTCCCCCATACTTGGACCTGCTGCATACTATATTTGATGATGTTGCCGTTGATGGCTCCACAGCCTATGTGCCTGGCCAAGTGGACTTGGAAGAACAAGAAGAAGAAGATGAAGACGACGACCGCTTCGATTTGGATCACAGTCCTGTTTCGTCCGGCAGCCGTAAGCGGGCCAGCAGCAGTAGCACCAGTGCAACAAGCCCCGCAAAGAAGTCCAAGAGCCCTATGGTCAGAATATTCCGCAACTTGCTTGCCCAGCAAAAGGAGCAACAAGATCTTAAGTTGTCATTCATGGCAAGACAAGCTGAGGAGAGGAGGAAATTTATTCAAGAGAAGGAGCAGCAGCAAGCCTCGGATTTGGAGCGTATTCGGCAACTTGCACTTGAAGCTGGAGTTCAATGTGGCAGTCCCGAGTACCTGTCTATAGGATTCCTCGCCGACGATCGTAACATGAAGGGGTTGTTCTTGGCCTGCAACACTCCTTAATCACGCCTTCAGTTCATCAAGGGATACATGAAGATCATGAATATGGACTGATTTTATGTATGCTGTTGTTGACAAATGTTGTGCTGTTGGACAAGGGTTTGTAATAATTAGGACAAGGATTAATTATGTTGTTGACTAATGAGTTTGCTGATGCAATGTGTTTCTATTTCCTATGTTGCTATGCGTTGCTATTTTCTGTCTTGCTATCGCTTTATATTTTCTGTGTACTATTGATTCAGTTGATGCTATTTCATATGCTGCTATGTTCCAATGGGTTCGTATTTGCTATGTTGCTATGCTGTTCACATGTTACAATCCTTAATCACTATGTACTGTTCCTGCTTTACTTAATGCTCATGTGGCTTACTATGTTGTGGTTGCAGGATGAGGGCGAAGAAGATTTCGATGCTGAATTCTTGTTTGATGAAGACGCAGAAGACTTGGATGCACAGCTTCCCTTCCTCTTATATGGTATGTTGTACGACATGCAACATTTCTCCAAATCAATAAGAGTTAGGGGTCAGGAGAGTGGACATGACCTTGTCATTAGGTTCCTTTCGGATCCACATTACTGTCACATCATGTTTAGAATGAGTCCAGACTTCTTTCATCATCTTCATGATACATTAGTTAATGGTTACGGTTTGAAGTCCACGAGCAAGAGTTCTAGTATTGAGGCATTAGGGATGTTTTTGTGGATGGTTGGGGCACCTGAACCATTTAGACAGGCTGAGACCATATTTGGGAGGTCCCTAGATACTGTGCACCGTAATTTTACCAAGGTTTTGACCTCTGTTGAGAAGCTAGCAGCAGATAATATTAAGCCACTGGACCCACAATTCAGCACTATACACCCACGGCTACAAGAGGCTAGGTTCAAGGGCCTGTTCAACAATTGCATTGGTGCTATAGATGGAACTCATATAGAGGTCACAGTTCCAACAAACAAGGTTGTGCAGTACCTTAACCGGAAGGGACGGACATCACAAAATGTAATGGCCGTAGTGGATATGGACTTGAGATTCACTTTTGTCCTAGCTGGTTGGCCAGGATCAGTTCATGATATGAGGGTTTTCAATGATGCCGTGAGCAAGTTTGGGGCAACATTTCCTCATCCACCTCCGGGTAAGCAATCAGATCCACATTGTTCTTTCCTTCCTTTGTTAATTAATACCAAAGGTACTCTTGAGACAATGTGATTAAGGTTTGCCACACTATGAAACTGAATGCTCTTGGCTGAAAGGATCGATGGACCAAGAGGGGGGGTGAATTGGGCCTTTTTCAATTTCTAAAACAAGGTAAAGCAACCTTAACCTATGCAAAGCTAGAAAGGCACCAATTCACCAACCGGGTAACTAAACTACCTACGCGAGCTAGGATAGAAAAAAAAGGTAAAGCCAAGCACGGTAGAGCTAACTAGTGATCCCTAAATCAAGCACATGAGTGAATTGCATGAAAGATAATGCTTGAATAAGTAAAAAGGGACACGAGACAACCGGATTTTTTCCCGTGGTATCGATGTGTTGGCACACACACCCCTAATCCACGTTGTGACACTCACAAAGAGTATTGTCACCTCCCAAGTCACCAAGACGAGGGCGCTCACTAAGAGTCTCCGTTCACCATCCCGGTGTGGTGGAGATCAAGCCACGTACAATCTTCTTCTCCGGGCTCCCACAATCCTTGGCAAGCTCCGCGAGAATCACCTCGATCACCAAGATCGCCTAGGTGATGCCAATCACCAAGAGTAACAAGCTAAGGCCTTCACTAGAGCAAGGACCGATCACCAAGAACGGATGCACACAAGCTTCTCTCTACTCAAGTCCTTAATCTTGCTTCTTGAATGATTGAATGAACAAGTGTGTGAAAAGATGAAGCTCAAGATGGCTCTTGACTATAGTATGAGTGTTTGGATGTTGCCTGGTATCAAGAGTAGTAAAATGACCCATTGGAGGGGTATATATAGGCAGCTCACACGAATAGAGCCGTTGGAGAAAAAGCTGCCAGAAAACTGCGTAGCGCCGGTTAATCCGACGTCCCTCCAATAGTCATCGTCGGTTTAACCGGTGAATGTAAACTACCCCTTCTGAAAACTAGCCGTTACAGCTTGGGCAGATTAACCGTCGTATCATCGGTTTAACCGGTGAGTGTAGTCATCCATTGATCAACTGAAACACCAAGTCTCTGGACAACTTCACCGACGTCCAATTTCAAATATCGTCGGTTTAACCGGTGAGTGTAGTTGTCCACTGATCAACTGAAAACCAAGTCTCTGGACAACTGTACCGACGTCCAATTTCAAATATCGTCGGTTTAACCGGTGTATTGACTTGTCCAGACCTGGTGACCTCGTTTAACCGATGTATAGAAAACTTGAGGCGTCGGTTAAACCGGTGTTAAGGATTTTTTCTGATTTTGCCTTTTCTGACTTGAGTCTTGAATGAAATCCAAATATTCTTGAGATATAAGTTGAGAACCACTTATTTGAGCTTCTAGAAACCTGAGTGACCATTGTGTGCATCCATTTTTAAATGACCATGTCCATGCTCAAGTTACTAAGCCTAAACCCCTCTTAATAGTGCGATCACTACAAAACTATAAAACCTATACTAACCTAAGTGTCCTTCTCATCCTTATGACACTTAGGACTAGAAAGATCCTTAGTCTTGACATATTATTGAGTTAAATACCGAGATCGCCTTTTTGAATAATGAAAGTTAGGGGCCTCTTTTGACATATAACCAAATGAGCGATAATGATCTATAAAGCTGCACAAACTCATTAGTCACAATAATGGTTGTCATTAATCACCGAAACATACCTTGAGGGCCTAGATGCTTACAATCTCCCCCTTTTTGGTGATTGATGACAACATAAACATAAATAACGAGAGAGCGAGAAAGATAAGGCACGAATAAACACAAGCAAACTCGAAAAGAGAGGATCAAAGAACTCAATGGCTCAAACGAAATCCATAGATATGTCTCAAAAGCTCAGCATGCTCAAATGACAAATGTACATATCCATGAACTAACACCAAATATAATACAATAAGAAACATCAAGGTCCTGATCACGAGCTCTCTCTAATGCTACCCTCCCCCTGACTCTCACTCCCTCTCCCCCTTTGGCATCAAAGCACAAAAAAGGAGAGCTACTGATCCGGCTGATGAGGGACGGCGAGGAAGCGATCCGGGTCATCATCATCGTCGTCGTTAGACGGTGGATCCTCAGAGACTGACGGTAGCTGCTGATCTGAAATGCCTGCTGGGGCTGAGCTGACCGGAGGTGTAGCTGTCGTCGAGGCTCTGGTGCTAGCACTGCCGGGGAGAGGATCCGTGGAAGTAGTAGCCGGCTCAGCAGAAGATGTGTCAACATCTGAAGTAGTGAGTGCTGATGCTGCCGGCTGTGACGACTGCTGAACCAAAGAGACCTCTCCTCCTCCCCCTGAAGGTAGTGTTTGTGGAATGACGGGGAGGCCGGCAGACTGCATTGCTGAGGGTGACTCCTGGAAGAGTGAGGTCGTAGGCAGTGGAGAGAAGAGTGGACGACTCGCAGACCCAAGTAGTGCTGACAATGAGAACATAATCTCCGGGGTCGCTGAAGAAGCTGGAGCAGTGGAGGCTGGAGCTGGTGTAACTGCAAGTGGTGGTGCTCCAGCGCCCTGAAGGCCTGACGGTCCTGGCTGCTGTGGGGCGAGTCCGGTGTGAGAATATAGCTGAGAAATCATCCCGAACATCGCCATCATGCCCTGCTGCATCTGCTGAAACTGAGCGTCTGTCCTCTGAGATACTCTGTCAATGAGGCCGACAAAACGCTCCTCTGTAGCAGCTCGCTCTCGGGCGGCCTCTCTCTGTATCTCTGCAAGCTGGGCCTCATGGGCTCTCCTGGCCTCCTCCTGAGCACGGCGGTCCTCCCTCTGCTGTGTAACCAGCTGCTGCAGAAGTGCGGTGAGCTCAGACGGCTGAGACACCTGAGACTCTGAAACTGTGGTAGCAGCAGCAGCTGACACTGGAGCTGGCTCTCCGGAACCTCCTGCCTCGTGATCGTGACTCGCTGGAGCAGGTGCAGGGAAGTACTCCTCATCCTCGGAGGAGTCTGACTCTAGGTCTGACCAATGTATCTCATCATCTCCTCCGGGAAGCTGTGCCTCTGCGGCTAGCAGTGCCTCATCCTCCTGGGCAACACGGGCCTGTACCTCAGGTGACAGCCGTGCCATGGCAGCTCGATCTGCCTGTCGGCCTCTCCTCCTGTCTGAGGGTGCGGTCGGACGGTAGACTGGAAACCAGGGGACCTCCTCCTGCCTGTAAACTGCACTGACGGGTGACTCAGCTGGCACAATCATAGAACAGATGAAGCTGATCCAGTGAGCATAAGGAAACTGTCGTACAACGCCCATCCCATCAGTGATGACATCCTCAATCTCAGCCAGAATAAAGTCAACAATATCGAACGGCTCGTGAGTGAGAATGTGAAGAAGCAGTAGCTGCTGCAGACCTGTGAACCCCTCTGGGTAGCCACTCCTCGGAAGCAACGTCCTCCGGAGTGCCATGTGAACTGCGTAAGCCTCTGGGGTCAGCAGGCTGGGGACTCTGGCGTAGGAGGCTGGAAAGGGCTGGCGGAAGCACTGTGAGATCGCCTCGTGAGAAGGTGCAATCCCGCCAATCATGGCCCTGTGAGGTGGATCTGCATCACCGTAGACCATCTCGTGCAGAGAGACGTCAACTAGGTCAACTCCAAGGATCCCTGCAAGTGTCGCTCTGGACAAACCAAACACCTGGCCACCAAACATGAAATGTACTGCTCTGCGCTCTGGGGCAATCCATGCTGTGGCATAAAAGACTCTGACCCAGTCCTCAATACATCTGTTCCGCTCAATAGAAAGTAGCCTGGGCAGACCCCTGAAGTGAGCAAAGTGCTCCCTGACATCTGCTCCCCCTGCAGCTGTCCTCAAAGAAACCCAGTCAAGAACTCTGTGAGGAAAGATCCTGTGGCCCCGCCTCTGATAGGTCTTGTAGAAACTGGCCTGAAGGAGTGTCCAGAATCTGCGATCGACCCTGCTGTCACGTGTCACCGGGAACCACTCCTCCTCCTGTACACTCCACCTGAGCCTCTTGACCTTCGCTGCATTGGCCTTGGTCAAGTTCTGGAGCAGCACACCTGGCTCCAGACGCACGACAGTGTCCATGCGGAACACTGCGCGCTCGGCCGCTAGGGCCTCGGCTGGACGAGCTGCTGCTGCTGCTGCGGTGGACCTGCGAGGCTCCTGTGGCTGGTGGCCTCCTCGCGTCCTCGGTCCGGTGCGACGCTCGGTCGCTGGTGAAGTGTCACCTGCGGGAGACGTCTGCCGGGTGCGGCTAGAACGTCGTAGAACTGGTGACTGAGTGTCCTGCCCCTGAGACTGCTCGGACTGCACTGTATCTGAATCTGAATCGGACTCTACCGCTGAAAGTGACTGCTCTGACTCTGCTGCTGCTGCTGCGGCTCTGGTGGCCCTGGCACCTCGGACTCTGCCCATCCCTCTACCTCTGCCTCTGCCCCTAGCTGGCGTATCTCTGATCGCGAACGGACGAGCACGGCCTGACGCCTGCTCCTCGGCGGCCTTAGCCACCATCTCGGCCCTCTCGGCCTCTCTCGCTGCGCGAGTCCGCTTGCGAGCGGGCTCCTCGACCACTATCTCCTTTCCCTTCCTCTTGTCACGACCCATTTCGATCACTGACAGGAACAAAGAATGCGGCGCTGCAAACTAGGGCTAGCGAAAAGGGAGCGCGGCGTGAATGCGGTGCAATGGCACGTGGGCAGCGGCTCAGTAGAGGTGTAGGATGTGCAGGCAACGGCGTGGAGCGGCAGTGGTGGTGGCACAGTGCGTGGGCGGCGCTCGGGCGCAGGCGTGAGGGCGGTGGTGCGCGTGCGCGCGGGCGGCGGTGCGACGGCGCGGTGGCACGGTGACGGTGCAGGGCTGTGCGGTGGCGGACGGCGGCGGCGCTGTTGCAGTGCTGGCAGCGCACGGGCGCGGCTGGGCGCGCGGTGTAAGGCGGCGGCGTCGCGGCTACGGCTACGCGCGAGCGGTCAGGCGGTGCGGGCGGCGGACGGTGGTTGATGGCGGCGCACGAACGGCGGCGGAGGAGACGGCGGTGAGAGCGAAGGCGAACAGGCGGCTGAGAAACAAGAGTGAGCAAAGGGTCGTGAGCCGGCAAGAGAGAAATATGACATGTGGACCCCGCAGTTTTTCTTATCGCCGGTTGATCCGACGCTTAGGTCTTGAACACCGGTTGATTGCGTCGGTGTAGTTTACCAGAAACCCTGCCAAATCTGTATCTGTACGCCGGTTGAACCGATGCAAATAACAATTGATTTTCAGGTCAAATTTGTGATCTGTTCACCGGTTGATCCGATGCTGCAAACTTTGTATACACCGGTTGAACGCCTGAAATGACTGAGCTGAAGCTGACACATAGTAACGCCGGTTAAAACGATGGTTATAGATCCATTGAACGTCGGTTTAACCGGTGAACCCAAAAACCTTCTCTCAGCTCACTTTTCTATGCTAAGTCCAATGAACTTATAAGATTCAACTAAACTCAAGTTAATGGACTTGCATAGGCGACTTTACCCCTCAAAGTAAATAGGATAGCTTAATAACTTAAATAGTTTTTCTTTTCAAAATCAAGAAAAAGTCGCAAGAGAGACAAAGCGCCAAATTAAAATGTATGAGCTATGTCATACATAGCTTAATAACTTAAATAGTTATTAAAATGGACTTGCATAGGCGACTTTACCCCTCAAAGTAAATAGGATAGCTTAATAACTTAAATAGTTTTTCTTTTCAAAATCAAGAAAAAGTCGCAAGAGAGACAAAGCGCCAAATTAAAATGTATGAGCTATGTCATAGGAATATTGAAGGAGGAAAGCTTCAAACTCACCACGACATTGCTCACTAGGCAATAACGCACCTAACACTTTACTCTTTTCACTTCTCATGAGTTGAGATCTTGTACGTAAAACAAGTCTCATTTTCATCAAGTGATCTCCTTTGTGACCCTTACGCATGCAATGATAATGCAAGCTACAACCACATGCGAAAGAGAGGTAAATATGAAGTGCACAACTATATGACAAGAAATGCATAGCGAGAATTTTAAAATCTACTTGTCAAGTTTGATCCCATGGAAAGCTTCATCATGATGAGCCTTTCTACAAGCCTAGAGGAAAACAAGTGGACCACCACCTCTAGCTAAACCCTTGATCATTACTATCTTACCATGGTTAGACAAGTGTCCTATATGTATGCATTTTTCTATATGACATGGCAACTTACATGACGTTTGCCGCATCTAATACATTAAGTTCATTTCTTAGCCTAACAAAGGTACTCTCGTCTAAAGGTTTTGTGAAAATGTCTGCCAATTGCTCCTCGGATCTCACACCTTGAAGGGAAATGTCCCCCTTGGCTTCGTGATCACGCAAGAAGTGATGGCGAATATCAATGTGCTTTGTGCGAGAGTGTTGAACCGGATTCTTGGCAACTTTTACGGCACTTTCATTGTCACAAAGGAGTGGTATTCTTTCTAGCTTCACACCAAAGTCCAAAAGGGTTTGCTTCATATATAGAATTTGGGCACAACATGCACCGGCTGCTATATATTCCGCTTCCGCGGTGGACAATGCCACAGAATTTTGCTTCTTACTCGACCAAGAAACTAGAGAACGCCCAAGCAAGTGGCAACCCCTGGAGTTACTCTTGCGATCCACACGGCTTCCGGCAAAATCCGAATCCGAGTATCCCAAGAGATCTAAGCTAGCGCCTTTGGGGTACCACAAGTCTATGCTAGGAGTGTGTTTGAGATACCGAAGGATCCTATTCACAGCAGTAAGGTGTGATTCCTTAGGGTTAGCTTGAAAACGGGCATACAAGCACACACTAAACATTATATCAGGCCTAGATGCGGTAAGGTAAAGCAAAGACCCTATCATAGAACGATAGAGGGATTGATCAACAGGTTTACCGTCCACATCCAAGTCGAGATGCCCATTTGTAGCCATAGGAGTCTTAATTGGCTTGCATTCATCCATCTTGAATTTCTTCAAGATATCTTTAGTATATTTTTCTTGATAGATGAATGTCCCTTCTTTCATTTGTTTGACTTGAAAACCAAGGAAGAAAGTTAATTTGCCAATCATGGACATCTCGAATTCTCTAGACATCATGGTAGCAAACTCATGGCTTAGTAAATCATTAGTTGAGCCAAAGATAATGTCGTCAACATAAATTTGACAAATGAAAAGATCCCCGTTGACGTCTTTTGTGAACAAAGTGGTGTCCACCCTCCCGATTTTGAAGCCTTGCATGATTAGGAAGTCACGAAGCCTCTCATACCAAGCCCTTGGAGCTTGTTTGAGCCCGTAGAGTGCCTTGTGCAACCTATAAACATGGTTAGGGTTCCTCGGATCTTCAAACCCGGGAGGTTGCTCAACATAAACAAATTCGTTAATAAAGCCATTTAAGAAAGCACTTTTCACATCCATTTGATATAACTTAATATTATGATGTGAAGAGTAAGCAAGAAGAATGCGGATAGCTTCAAGTCTTGCGACCGGAGCAAAAGTTTCACCAAAATCCAAACCTTCGACTTGAGAAAACCCTTTTGCCACAAGTCTTGCTTTGTTGCGTACCACCACCCCATGTTCATCTTGCTTGTTTCGAAAGACCCACTTTGTGCCGATGATGTTCTTGTCTTTCGGAGGAGCTTCGAGGACCCATACTTCATTGCGGGTGAAATTGTTCAATTCTTCTTGCATGGCCATCACCCAATCCGAGTCCTCAAGTGCTTCCTCTATGCTAGTGGGTTCAATACAAGAAACAAAAGAGTGATGTTCGCAAAATGAAGCATACTTAGAGCGAGTTCTTACTCCTTTGGAAGGACTACCAATGATTTGACCAATTGGATGATCCTTGGAGATGCGAACATGCTTCACTAGCGGTATTTGCGTGGATGCCTGTTGGGGTGGATCATGAGTGACTTGTGCTTGTGGTGGAACATTTTGCTCTTCTTGTTCTTGGGCTTGGGGTGTTGGCGTTGACACATTTTCTTGAGGTAGTGGATCAACTTTATCTTGATCTTCATCCACTTGGGGTGCCGTGGAGGTATTTGGCAAAGATGAGGAAGTTCCTCCCCCTTGATCATTGTCTTCATGCACCTCCTCCGGCTTGATATCCCCAATGGGCATCTTCTTTAAGGCTTCTTCAATCTCTTCATCCCCTACATTTTCATAGCCAACAACCTCCTCTTGGGAGCCATTAGATTCATCAAACTCCACATCACATGTTTCTTCAACTAACCCGGAGGTTTGATTGAATACTCTATATGCTTTGGAGTTTGATGCATAACCAAGAAAGAAACCTTCATCACATCTACTTTCAAACTTATCGAGCCTTTTCTTCTTATAAATGAAGCATTTGCAACCAAAGACTCGAAAGTATGATATATTTGGTTTCCTCCCGGTGATGAGCTCATATGGAGTTTTCTTGAGGAGTCGGTGAGGATACACTCGGTTGGATGCATGACACGCCGTGTTGATTGCTTCCGCCCAAAACTTCTCGGACGTGCCATAATCATCCAACATTGCTCTTGCTAGGGTGATGAGTGTCTTGTTCTTTCTTTCCACCACTCCATTTTGTTGAGGCGTGTAGGTGGCGGAAAACTCATGTTTGACTCCTTCTTCATCGCACCATTCTTCAATCTTCATATTTTTGAACTCGGTGCCGTTGTCACTCCGGATCTTCACGATTGGGGAATTGTATTCCCTTTGAGCTTTTCTTGCAAATGACTTGAAGATTTCCGGAGTTTCACCCTTATCGCCTAGAAACATGACCCAAGTGTAACGTGAAAAATCATCAACAATTACTAGGCAATAGAGGTTACCACCAATGCTCTTGTATGAAGTTGGACCAAAGAGATCCATGTGTAGTAGCTCGAGCGGCTTGGAGGTAGACAACATCGTCTTGATAGGATGATGAGTTGCAACTTGCTTCCCGGCTTGACATGCTTTGCATAGCTTGTTCTTGTCAAATGTGACGTCTTTTATGCCGGTGATCATCCCTCTCTTGTGGGCTTTCTTGAGGTTGCTCATGCCAATATGAGCAATTCTTCTATGCCAAAGCCACCCAAGAGACGACTTGGTGAAGAGGCAAGTCATGGTGCTTGTTTGCTTTGAAGAGAAATCCACCAAATAGATATTGCCATGCCTAAACCCCGTGAATACCAATGACTTGTCTTTTTCATGAGTCACTACAACACCATTCTTGTCAAATGCACACGTTAGTCCAAGATCACATAATTGTGCAATAGAAATAAGATTAAAACTAAGTGCTTCTACAAACAAAACATTTGAAATGGATAAATCTTTTGAAATTGCAATTCTACCCAAACCTAAGACTTTCCCCTTTGAGTTATCACCATAGGTGACATGTTCATGATCGCCGGGGTCTTCAAGTGAGGTGAACATGCTATCATTGCCGGTCATGTGTTGAGAGCAACCGCTATCAAGTACCCAATGTTTTCCACCGGCTTTGTAGTTCACCTACACACATGAGAATTTATTTTTGAGTTTTCGGAACCCAAACAAGCTTTGGGCCTTGCACATGTGTGACAAGAGCTTTTGGGACCCAAAGTTGCTTGGGGAGCTTCTTCTTCGACTCCTTAGCAATTTTGCCAATGAACTTGGCCTTCACCTTGCCCTTCACTTTACTCAAGAGAAAATGGTTATTTTGGAACATTGATGAATAATTCTTGGGTAATTTAGGAAGAGGACGTGATGGCAAAGTGCACTCCCTAGTGTGGTGCCCGGTGACTTGGCAATGTTGGCAATATGAGCCCACTTCCTTGATGAAGCTTGTCTTGATCTCCGGAGAAAGAGTTGTAGCCATGTTTGGCTCCGGAAATGAACCAAGACCTCTCTTGCCATAGTCACGGGCATTGTTGAAGAGAATCTCCTTGTGGATGTATTCTCCTCTTGAGAGTTTCTCCACACTACTCTTGAGGCTTGCCACTTGATCCATCAATTCCTTTTCCCTGAAAGAGTCAAGCTTGGGCACAACATTGGTGGCATATGCATCAATGAATAGGTCATCACATGAAGTAGAAGCATTGACCTTTTCATGAGCAAATTTCTTAAGACTTGGGTCAATAACTTCATAGGCAAATTCAAGTTCTTGATACTTGTGAGCCAACTCCCTATGCTCTTGTTTGAGCTTTTTGTGGCTCTCTTCAACTTGCTTAGCAAGTACAAGTGACTCATTGTGCTTTTTGAGCAAGTCATTGTACTTACCAAGTAAGTCGGAGTGGGCAAGCTCTAACTTGGCATGAGTGCTCTCAAGAATTTTGACTTTGCCCTTTTCCCTCTTGATGACGGATGTATACTCATTGATAAGGTTAGTGAATTCATTAGGATCAAGCTCTTCATCACTATCATCTTCACTATCTACCTCACATACCTTGGTGTTACCTTTTGCCATGAGGCACATAGGAGGCGGAGGTAGAGATGGTTCTTCATTGGTGAGGGCGATGGTGACGATGTCTTCTTCATCACTTGAGTTTTCGCTTGATGAGACATCGGTCACCCACTCTTGTTTTTCCACCAAGAAACTTTTCTTGGTGTGCCCTTTCTTCTTTGGGAAGAGCTTGGTCTTCTTGTCATGGGTCTTTTTCTTCCCAAATCTCTTGTTTTTGTTCTTTCTTTCCTCTTCTTCATCATCGCTTGAATCATGGCGATGCTTGCTCTTGTTGTCCTTGTTTCTTTTATCCGGCTTGGGGCAATTTGGACGGATGTGCCCTTTTTCGCCACAATTGTAGCAAATCTTGTTCTTGACATCCATTGGCCGGAACATTCCCTTCTTGGAGTCAAAGTTGAAACCCTTCTTATTGATCTTCTCATTTAAGCGTGTGAACTTTCTCATCATGAGAGCAAGTTCTCCATCATCTTCAACATCGGATGAGCTCTCATGATGATCATCTTCTTCATTGCTTGAGCTTGAGTCTTGTTTGACCATCTTGAGCTTGCGGGATTTGTTTGTCTTGGTCTTTAGAGCAATTGATTTGCTTGATGTTGGCTCTTCGGACATACCAAGAATGCTCATTTCATGAGCGCGAATTTCGCCCACACGTTCTCCTACTTCCATTGTGGCGAGATCCTCCTTTTGAAGCATAGCATTGATAATGTTATACTTGGGCTTCGGGAGGAGCATGAGGATCTTGCGATTGATGGATGCACTGTCAATTTTGGATATTTCAAGTGCATTAATGTCCTTGACAATGACATTCAAGCGAGAATACATATCATTGCAATTTTCATGAGCTAGCATTTTAAAGGAATCATACTTAGCTCTAAACAAGTGATATTTTTGCTCACGAACTTTGGTGGAACCTTCATGAATTTCAATGAGTTCCTTCCAAATATCACTTGCTAGGTCCATGCCATTTACTCTAGCAAAGACCTCCTCACTGATAGCTTCGAAAATTGCATTTCTAGCTTTAGCATTCCATTTTAATTGTTCGGGGTGGGAGTTCCGGTGAACCCGACTTTAGTTGCCGACCACACTTCGGGGGCAATCGCATCAAGGTATGCGGCCATGCGAACTTTCCAGTAGGCAAAGTTCTTGCCCTCGAAGTGAGGCGGCGAACCACCCATCTTGGCCATAGCTCTAGGCGGTGAAGCCTAATGATCCAAATGAGCAACGAGGCTCTGATACCAATTGAAAGGATCGATGGACCAAGAGGGGGGGTGAATTGGGCCTTTTTCAATTTTCTAAAAACAAGGTAAAGCAACCTTAACCTATGCAAAGCTAGAAAGGCACCAATTCACCAACCGGGTAACTAAACTATCTACGCGAGCTAGGATAGAAAAAAAAAGGTAAAGCCAAGCAAGGTAGAGCTAACTAGTGATCCCTAAATCAAGCACATGAGTGAATTGCATGAAAGATAATGCTTGAATAAGTAAAAAGGGACACGAGACAACCGGATTTTTCCCATGGTATCGATGTGTGGCACACACCCCTAATCCACGTTGTGACACTCACAAAAAGTATTGTCACCTCCCAAGTCACCAAGACGAGGGCGCTCACTAAGAGTCTCCGTTCACCATCCCGGTGTGGTGGAGATCAAGCCACGTACAATCTTCTTCTCGGGCTCCCACAATCCTTGGCAAGCTCCGCGAGAATCACCTCGATCACCAAGATCGCCTAGGTGATGCCAATCACCAAGAGTAACAAGCTAAGGCCTTCACTAGAGCAAGGACCGATCACCAAGAACGGATGCACACAAGCTTCTCTCTACTCAAGTCCTTAATCTTGCTTCTTGAATGATTGAATGAACAAGTGTGTGAAAAGATGAAGCTCAAGATGGCTCTTGACTATAGTATGAGTGTTTGGATGTTGCCTGGTATCAAGAGTAGTAAAATGACCCATTGGAGGGGTATATATAGGCAGCTCACACGAATAGAGCCATTGGAGAAAAAGCTGCCAGAAAACTGCGTAGCGCCGGTTAATCCGACGTCCCTCCAATAGTCATCGTCGGTTTAACCGGTGAATGTAAACTACCCCTTCTGAAAACTAGCCGTTACAGCTTGGGCAGATTAACCGTCGTATCATCGGTTTAACCGGTGAGTGTAGTCATCCATTGATCAACTGAAACACCAAGTCTCTGGACAACTTCACTGACGTCCAATTTCAAATATCGTCGGTTTAACCGGTGAGTGTAGTTGTCCACTGATCAACTGAAAACCAAGTCTCTGGACAACTGTACCGACGTCCAATTTCAAATATCGTCGGTTTAACCGGTGTATTGACTTGTCCAGACCTGGTGACCTCGTTTAACCGATGTATAGAAAACTTGAGGCGTCGGTTAAACCGGTGTTAAGGATTTTTTCTGATTTTGCCTTTTCTGACTTGAGTCTTGAATGAAATCCAAATATTCTTGAGATATAAGTTGAGAACCACTTATTTGAGCTTCTAGAAACCTGAGTGACCATTGTGTGCATCCATTTTCAAATGACCATGTCCATGCTCAAGTTACTAAGCCTAAACCCCTCTTAATAGTGCGATCACTACAAAACTATAAAACCTATACTAACCTAAGTGTCCTTCTCATTCTTATGACACTTAGGACTAGAAAGATCCTTAGTCTTGACATATTATTGAGTTAAATACCGAGATCGCCTTTTTGAATAATGAAAGTTAGGGGCCTCTTTTGACATATAACCAAATGAGCGATAATGATCTATAAAGCTGCACAAACTCATTAGTCACAATAATGGTTGTCATTAATCACCGAAACATACCTTGAGGGCCTAGATGCTTACATTGGCTCAATTCTATATTTAAGAACAAAGTGTTGCCGTGGTAGCGAACTAGTGACCAGGGAGATGTACGGGCTCCTAAATGAATACGATGTTTTGTTGCAGGTAAGTACTACCTAGTGGACTCAGGATACCCTAACAGACGGGGATATTTGGCACCATACAAGGGGACAAAGTACCATCTTCAAGAGTATCGGTTAGGGACACTGCCTAGAGATATGAAAGAGACTTTCAACTATGCACATTCTTCAATTAGAAATGCAGTAGAGAGGTCATTTGGAGTCCTAAAGCAGAAGTGGAGGATCATGTATGGCATTCCTAGTTTTCCCCTTGCAAAACAAAGCAAATTATTGTTGCATGCATGGGACTTCACAATTTTCTTAGAGAAAACGGTGATACCGATGATGACCTGGACATGGAAGAACAAGATGATCTCTATACAGGGGGGAGTAGCAGCGACCATTCTCAAGGTTATGATGAAGATGAAGCAGGTGACGCCGACATGAATGCATTCCGTGAGCAGATTGCACATGCTCTGTACAATAACCGGTAAATGTGGTTCGGTGTCCTGACTTTTTTTTTGTCATTGATTGATGAATTCTGTTTGTTTCGGAGGATGTACAATAACCTGGACATTCTGAAGGTTTCAATGCATTCCGTGAGTATAACATGTATGCTCTGTACAATTTTCGGTTGTCATTAATTGATGAATTCTGTTTGTTTCGGACAAATGCTGCTTCTGAACAATATCTAATCAGTTATATTGATTGTTATGTTGGTGTAATTGTGATGGATTGTTATTTGCATGAATTCTGCATGGAAAGAGGGGCAGAACTGTCCTTTTTCATGGTTTAGATGTTTGAAACGAACGGGCCTCTAAATTTTAGAGGGGTGACAGTTTTTAGACCTCTAATTGTACACCCTAATATTTTTTAGCTTTTAGAGGGATCCGAACGCACACTAAATTTTCTTAACATTTTAATTCAAGCACATTACACAATATGTCACTGTATCTTTTCCCACCTTTTTCCTTATTTATTATATATGAACTATAAAACGCAGACAATCGATGCAATATGTGAATTGTTCATCGGGACAAGCAAACAAAGTGCATTTCTTGCAAAGCCACATCTGATGTCCCAGTGATGAGCGTGCTCAAACTATTACCTAATTCTTGACTCGCAAGAAAAGCCTTAAGGCCCATTTGGAATCTTGGAATTGAATTTTATTTTAATAATTATAATTTAGACATAAATCTATTAAGCTAATATGATTGTATACGGAATATATTTGTATAATATTATTAGCCATATGAGAGAGATACTTATGTGCTATATTTCTACTATAAAGAAATGAGCCAAAGAGTATATTATAAGTTACGGAATATAAACATAGCTTGGTGGTGTATAGAATCAATTTTCATCTCCCATCCTATGAATTTAGGATAGGCTTATACCATTTGGATCTCTTATTTTGGAGGAATTGAAATCTACCTAATAAAAAACTAGGCTATTTGGCTTAGAATTTGACATCCCGCCACTTTCAAAAGTTATACAAGACTATCCTAGATTCATAGGGTGTGAGACAGAAATTGATTCTATACACCATCAAGTTATGTTTCTATTCTGTAACTTATAGCATAGCATGCTCTTTGCCTCACTCCTCTATAGTAGAAATATAGCACATAAGTATCTTCCTTATATGGCTATAATCATATTAGTTTAATAAATTTATATCTAAATTATAATTATTAGGATGAAATTCAATTCCAAGATTCCAAACGAGGCTTAATAGTTTTCCTTTCCTTTACCAGGTCTGCCTTTTTCTGGTTCCTTTTTACCGGATGGTTATGTTACTTTTTTGGGTGACGCGTGCACATTTTATTAGTCGATTCCACCTCTGATTGTTTCATTAAATAATCGATTGAATTTTGGCTTGTCCTCGAATTTTTCAGATGACTATTGTCTACATGGCACCATGTTATGGTTTGGAAAATCGAGTGATACACTAATCAATATTTACATAGTGTTTGGTTCATCATTTTGTGATGTAATCAGATTACGGCGGGAAGCAATCACGTTACTTACGTTTGGTTGGAGGTGGCGTGTAATCCATTGCCATATAATCGGTTACCAACATATTCAATCTTGTTACCGTCCACCGTGGTCTGTTAACGCATTGCTCCATAGTAGTACCTACGTAGCACGCTTCCAGTGGGCACAGGCCCCCGATAACGTTGCATTTTTAAAACCAAACAAAGAGTGCGATCACCCATCCCACCTCCGATTACGTTGGGAACTGATTTCGTTTACGTCTGCGTTACCGCTCCTTCTACCAAACACTACCTTACTCGAGTGTTGTGGAGTCACTCCCTTCTATTTTTGTCCTTGTAATGATTTGTTTCTCCACTTATTATTTTTTGATTTTTATGTACATGAAAAGATAAATTCAATTATGTGATAGAATTGATAGGAATGGTAATTTAATTAACTGTTGTTCAGAAAGCCTGAAAGAGAAGAGAGGTAGGTAGTAAGGAGAAGATCATGGCGGACTAGGGGCCGGTGTTCATCGGGCTGGTGCTGTTCATTATCCTGCTCTCCCCGGGGCTGCTGGCCTGCTGTTCCAGATCCCCGGCATGGGCCCGATCATCGAGTTCGGCAACTTTCAGACCAGCGGCCTCTCCATCCTCATCCACACCGTCATCAACTTCACCCTCACACTGCACCAAAACACCAAAACAGGTCAATTTCGTCGGCCAGATTTGTTTTCGTCGGCTTGAGCTAAGCCGATGAAAATACGTAAATTATTTCATCGGTTTGTGAAAGCTGACGAAATTGCCTTATTTTCGTCGGCCTGAAAAAGGCCGATGAAACAAATATTTTATTTTCGTCGGCTTAACCTAGGTCCTATTTTCGTCGGCCCACTCAGGCCCACGAAATTAAGCTCTTTATTTTCGTCGGCCCTCTCAGGCCATCGAAATTAAGCTCTTTATTTTCGTCGGCCCATTAGACCGATGAAAGAATGTGTGCCCTAAGTCGCCACGCAAGCCAGCCGCCAGCCGCCACACTTATAACTCCCGCCCGCCCCCAGCCCCCCTAGCCCTGGCCGCCCGCCGCCCCCACCGCTCCCGCACGCCGCCGCCGCCGCCGCCCGTGCGCGCTGCCACCCGCCCCCGGCCCCCCTCGCCCCGGCCGCCCGCCGCCCCCGCCGCTCCCGCACGCCGCCGCCGCCGCTGCCGCCCGTGCGCCTTGCCGCCCGCCGTCCCCGCGCCCCGGCTGCCCCCGCCGCCCCCGCCACGCGGTGCGCCCCCCTGTGCCCCGGCTGGCCCCGCGCCCCGGCTGCCCCCGCCGCGCCGCCGCCCCCCCTACGGCCCCCGTGCGCCGGCTGCCCCTGCCGCCCGCGCGGCCAGCCGCCGCCGCCGCCGCCGCCCCTGCGCGCCCCGGGATGAGCAGGATTCGCGGGGAAGAAGGAGCAGCAAGCAACAAGGTACCCTTCCTAGTTCCTACAATCCTATCTCATCTCTCGTTTATGCAAGCTGCAGGGGGAGCCGTCAATTCAAGAGGATCATCAAGAACAAGAACAAGAAGATGGGCAGCACGCAGCAGCAGCAGTAGCTGCTCCTGCTCTTCTTATTTGTGTTTTATATTTTTTTTCATGCAGGCTGCAATATGCTTTTACTTCTTAAATCCATGGAAATACATACATAGCTAAGAAAGGATTGACATGCAGTAATTAGTGTGATTCAAACTTCTGCATGGCTTACTTGATATGGGAAGTATACGGATATATTTGTATATAGTGCATCTATAATGTATATATGGATATTAAACCTCCTGCATTGGTTACTTCTAAATAGTTTGGCATCTTGCACCAGAGCAGTGTATTATGTATGGTATGATCGCATCATGCATTACAAATATTTTCGGCATCACTTATGATTTATAAATTCTTATTCCTTTGCACTTTCTCCAGTTTATTATCAACAGGGATTTAGAATTATTTTGCCCTATGTTTGGCAAGTTAAAGACATTGTTACTCAGTGAGTTCTGTCCTGGTGTTGCTGTTGATCTCAATATATTAACTTGCTTCTTCAGCCATTCGCCTATTATTGAGAAGCTTATATTCCAGCTTTCTAAGGTATGGTATTTTTTTAGACATGTGGCATGTGTTATTGAATATCTGTTACCATCCTTTATTGACAAATTACATGTAAAATAAATCTTTAGGTACCTAAAGATCGAGTGGAAATAGAAAGAAGTTATTTGCCATTGGAACAACCATTGGTTTGCAGGCATCTTAAGGTAGTTGAGATCAAATGCAAAGAAGTTGACAGGAGAATTCAACAGCTTTTAGACATCTTGAGTACTTATGGCATGCCACTCGAGCAAGTAAATATCCAACGAACAAATAGAGCTTCTGGACCTTGATGTGAGTTAAACTACTGAAACTTATGCTTCTCCTATTTCTGCAATATGCCAATATGTGTAAAAACTATACAAATTGGTTACACAAAAGTAATCATGCCATATTTGCATTTGTGTATTTATCTGGAGACAAAGACTGCCCATACTTGATGAATTAAATAAGTGAATGAGCAAAGTGTGCATCATTTTTCTTAGTAATATTTATGAAGTTTGGAAATATTTATATAGATTACATATTGGTTCAAGTGAAAGTATTGTTCATTGATGGAAATTATCCATATTTGAGGCTTCCTTTACAATTTGTTATTGTGTTAAGGACTCCTAAGATTTGATTATGTTTGCATTTTCATTTTGTACAGGTACCTTTAAATCTTCAAGTACAGAATAAGGAGACCTGGGTTATTGATGGATCAACTAGTGTCCTTAACCATAACATTGGGGCAACCTTGTAATGGGATGTTTCTATCTTCCTTCTAGAGACATCTTCTGTCACTTCCACTCAAACAACCAAACGACCGACTCGCTAGTATGACTTGTATAGATTCAATTGGACAAATTATATAGTTTCTATTCCAGTTTTTTTGATGGATTAGCAAGATGATTTATCAGATAAGTCATGTAGACAGCCGTGATTGAACTTTTCTTTCAGGCTGGTCGGTCTGTAAAATTATACTCCAAAACTTTCTGTTGATCTATTGCTTGGTGTTAATTCACGCATTGCTATTTTCTGTGTGAGAGGTTCTTACTGCCTCTGCTCCTGTATTCTCCCTGGTCAGTGTGCAAGTATGTGAAGTCTCGTCCATGATTTTGAGAGCTCTTTCACAACCTGTTTTAAACCAAGATTTTCTACTTTTTGAAAGAAAAATCTTCCCCTCTGATTCACCTGCTTTAATCGTGCGTACTCATGTCACTACACCAAAGCAGCTTAATTTCATCAGCCGGATGTAATTTCGTCGGCCAAGGTCGTAGCCGACGAAAATAGTACAAGTAATTTCGTCGGCCACGGGCCGATGAAAATACGTGGCCTATTTTCGTCGGTCTTGGAAGCCGACGAAAATACTGACAAGTATTTTCGTCGGCCATTCATTGGCCGACGAAAATATCGTTATTTTCGTCGGCTGCTGACGAAAAAGCGCCTATTTTCGTCGACTTTATTCCGTCAGCCTAATTTTGTCGGTGGGCCGACAAAAATAGCTATTTTCGTCGGCATTGTGCCTATTTTCGTCGGCTTCTGGCCAACGAAAATATCCTATTTTCCTGTAGTGTCATCGCCATCTTCCTCTGGCCATCAGCGTCCACATGTACCTCGGCTAGTCACTAGTCGACCAATGGTTGTCGCCATGCGTCGACAGCGGTGGCGATCGGAGGCCGGTGGGCGGTGGCGGTGGCGGTAGCCTACCGTTTGACCAGCTTATTAGATTTAATTCCACATTAGAAATTGATGGTGGGGAAGCACAACATGTAAGGTAGGGCAACCCTTACCCATCAGACTAGTTTTTTAGATTGAGTTAGTCCGAGGTCTTGGTTGGTTGGGCTTCGATGGAACTAGGTATGGTAGGGCGCTGGCTCGAGGGTATAGCAGATCGGGCCAGTTTCCACTGCGCATTCTAACAAGTGGTATTAGAGCTGAAGGTTAGAAAATCTAGAATATCTCCAAGGTCACGTGGTAGCGGAGGAGCCCGCAAACGTCTCTAGGGCCTGAGATAACTGTTCTCCGGAAGATCACATGGGTTGGCCCGAGATCTTGGTTATTCTGATGTGGGACTAAATCTAACACAGCTTGGTTAGGTTTGGTGGTGGAGCTAGGCATGTTCATCTCCGTTGTCAATTATGAGCATACATGGTAATTATGGGAGACTATTTTTGGCATTTGTTAGGTACATGATTTTCTTCTATTTCGTCAAAGTATAGCCCACCTCGTATGTGCAGTGCTGTTTCTCATGATGGTTATGCATGCTGATCTCATAGGTCTTATAGCTTGATCATGTGTGCTAGGGCTAGCTAATTCAGCGCTAATTTATTCGCAAGCAATCCATGTGCTAGGTCAAGAAATCTAGAATATCTCCGAGGTCACATGGTGACGGAGGAGCCTATGAACGTCTCCGGGGTCTGGGATAACCATCTTTTGGGAGATCTTGCAATGGAAGTGTTGGGCCCGATGTGTGACGGGTAGGATAACCGTCTTCCAGGAGATCACATGGATTGCTTGTGATGTAAGAGTTAGGCCCGATGTGTGATGGGGGATATTATTTGATTTAGTCCCACATCCAAAATTGATGGTGGAGGAGCACAACATACAAGGTGGGGCAGCCCTCACCCATCAGGCTAGTTGACTTTGGTTGGTTGGATTCCGATGTGGGACTAAATCTAACACAGTTTGGTTAGATTCCATGGTGGAGCTAGGGATGTTCATCTCTGCAGTCGATTATGAGCATCCATGGTAACTATGGGAGACAATGTTCTTTGGGCATTTGTCAGGTACATGATTTTCTTCTATTTCATCGAAGTATAGGTAAAGATGGCAACGGGTAAAATCCACGCGAATATCAACTTCGTAAATCCGTATCCATGAGCTAAAACCCATGCCTGCACCCGCGCCCACAACCTGCCACAGGTAGGAAACAACGCCCGCACCCGCTATCTGCGACTACCTGCGGGCACACCCGTGTATCCGCAAGTTTTAAGAAATCCAGCACAAAACACAGGGGACGCAGGCGTCGGGCGTTGGCCGGGGGCGAAGGCGTCGGGTCTCGCCACTTCAGCGCCTGGCGTGTGGAGCGTGGCCTCGGTGGGTGGGTGGCTGATGCAAGGAGGAACGGAGGTCCAAGGAGGAGGCGCGCGGCCTCGGCGACGGCCCGTGGCCTCGGCGGGCGGGCAGCTGTTGCAAGGAGGAGCAGAAAAGGGGGGGTGATCGGGAGATGGCGGAAAAGCCGAGGACGCGGGTGGCCACCGGGACCAGCGGGGTGGGGGGGGGGGGCGGCGCACAGGCCGTCGGGCCGGCCCGAGAAGGAGGTGCCGAAGGGGGCCCTGGGTGGCTGGGGTCGGGTGGTGGCCGGGAGTCGGACTGGGAGGTTGGGATGGGTAGAGAAGGGAAACCCCAGAAGTGTTTTATATATAGGTATTTGGACCCACATGTCAGCGGGTTTGACTGGTTTGCGGGTTCGGGTATCAATTTTTTAAACCTGTTAGTAGATATCCGTTGGGTTTAGAGTCGTACCCGCACCCGTACCTGCGGGCACAAATCTAGACCTGTATCCGTGCCTACCGGGTTTGGTATCCGCGGGTACGTGGATATTCTGTACCCGTTGCCATCTTTAATATAGCCCATCTCGTATGTGCAGTGCTGCTTCTCATGATGATTATGCACGCTGATCTCAGAGGTCTTATAGCTTGATCATGTGTGCTAGGGCTGGCTAATTCAGCGCTAATTTATTTGCTTGATGTTTTTTTTTTAACCAAAGACTATTGGCTCTGCTTTTGAATTATATTGAAAGCAAAATGTCACGCTGGGATACCACCTTACAAGGTCCAAGACACATGCAGAGAGCAAGCTTAACCAAGGGCAAGCTAGTTCTGCAACCTCTCTCCAATATTATTTGCTTGAAGTTAATTGACGATCCATTTAAACTTTTTGTATTACTAACCTACCCTGTTCATCGTTCCTCCAGATATTTGGATGGTTATGGATTGGAGATGAGCGAATAGTAGTTGGTGTGTCAATCCTCTACAGATCTACGGTAGTTGCTGCCGACGCCGACCTTCACATGCTCTGCTACGAATTTAGCACGTTGGTTGCTTCCAGGATGAATCAGGTCATTTTCTTTCCTTTAATTTCCATTGTAACACCCTATTAAAAAAACTCTCCCAGCCCACCCCTACTTTTTCTCCCTTCCTCTCCCTTCCTCTCTTCCTAGCCGGCCCGGCCCAACTCTCTCTCTCTCTCCGCCACCGACAGGTGGGGCCCGCTTGTCAACCTCCACCTCCGGCCGTTTCGCCATTCCCACGCCGTGTGCTTCGCCTGGCTGTTGGCCGCCCGTCACCTACCCCTCTTTCACCGCGGCCGCCCTCTTCAATGCTCGTGATGAGCCCCGCCATCGCTCCCCACCTCGCGCCTCCTCCTGTCCCGCCGAAAACCGCCGCCACTATCATGGCCATGATGGCCAGCCACCACCAACGCCATCCCTTTCCCTGCCAGCCGCTCCGCTCCCTCCCTCGGCCTATAAAAGCAGTAGAGCCCCGCCGTGCTTCCACACCTCCCCCCCTCTCGCTTTCTTGCTCTCGCTCGCCCACGCTGTCGTCATTCCGGAGCGCCGCCGCCGCCATCGATCTTCTTCACCGCCGCTCTTCCTCGACAACAAGCCGCCACCGGAGCTTCGCGTGGTGGTGGGCATCGTCGCCAACCCCTCCTCCCTATCTCTCGCGCCGTCCCACCGCCGCGATTGCTCGCCGGAGCAACCAAGCCGCATGTCGACGTGGCGCGCACCTCTCCAGCCACCGCACCGCCGTCCCGAGCCCTCCATCGAGTTCACTGTCATCTCCTCTCGCTCCCAAGCCAAACCCCATGAAAAACTGAGGCTTAGAACACCGAATTCGGTGAACTCCGCCGACTCCACCGCCGCAAGCCTCGCCGTCGGCTACACAACACCGCCGCCAGCCCCATCCCCCCGCTCCCAACCCTCTGCCGCCATTGGATCGGGATCCAACGGCCCAGATCCAGTCCAACTCGGGTCAACCAAGTCAATACCGGTCAGCCCTAGTGTTTTTGCAAAAGAGGCCCTGCAGTTTTCGAAAATAAAGCCGCAGTCCACCCTAGTTCAAAAGTATTTACAAAATAGTCCTTTCTTTTCTGCTTTAGCCCCTGTCTTATCTAGTTTTTGTATCCGCCGTCCTAACCCCGCTGTTTTTCTAGTCTAGCCCCTGTATTTTAAGTTTTATTAGGTTTTAGCCCCTGGTTTCTTCAGACCTAGCCCCTGGAAGTTCAAATCTCTCGTAAATAAGTCCCTGAAACCTTGTTTTAGCCATATCTTCTTCGTTTCAACTCCGTTTTCAGTAATTTTTGTGCTCACGCGATCCTTACAGCATGTTCTATATCTTTATCACCTTATCTTTCAATGTTTGTACTGTTTGTTATTCGGTCTCTTATTTTGTGTATGTTTTTGTTTGTGTGATCGTGTAGACGACGTGATGTTCGAGGAAGGTCAAGAGCAGCGGTACGAGGAAGAGAACCAGCAGTTTGGCAAGGAAGGCAAGTGGACTTCTCCCCCTACATATTCTATTTTGTCCCAATAATAGCATGATAATACACTCTAATTTATTTATGTATTGCATAACTTGATGGGATACCTGTTAAGGATTTACCTAGTCTTTTCACCCAAGCCTTGAACACTATGTTTAATCTTTTGTTGGGTAGAAATACTTACTTGCTTAACTTTAGGAATGGTGATATCATGATCTTTTCAAAATGTTAATTATGGCTTTACTTTGTTGTTATACCTGGATAATTACAAGATCACTTTGTTTAAATGGAACATTGAGAACCACCCAAAAAAACCGTACAACCACAATGTCACATGGCTCTAGCCTTAGCTGATTAATTAGACGTGTAGTTAACTGATAGTCTTACCGAAAGGGCAAGAAGGGGATCGATGATTGGATATAGCCCGGTCCTCTTGGGGTAGCAGCCTTTGCTAAGTTGTTGACCATTAGGGAGGGTTATGGTTCACGCCGCTACCGAAACTCTAGCGGGCTATCTAGTTTTCTATATGTCTTTGTAAAGGCTTCGTAATGAACCACTCGCCACTCACCTTGGAAGTGTTTAAGGGCTTTGCAAACCCGGGCAACTTAGGGAACATGATTTGTGGTGAAAGTGTACAACCTCTGCAGAGTGAAAACTGATATATCAGCTGTGCTCACGGTTACGAGCGGCTTGGACCCTCACATGATAATTGAACTTAAAGAATGAATTGAATTGTGGTTCTTTGGCTTTGGTAATAATGTTGTTTACTTTATGCTTAAGTGGGTTGGTATAAATTTATACTTCGATAAATAGGGGCTCGCTAATAAAATATGACTAATTAAAATACTAACCGCAATAAGCCTTTTATCCTCTCTTGTTGGCCTTGCATTTTCCCCCACTTGTTGAGTACCAACCATAAGAGTACTCACTCTTACCTACAGAAGAAACCGTGGAAGTGGAACACTACAGCGACTTTGAGGAGTTCTAGGCGTGCGTTCACTAGTCAATTGCGTGTGGAAGAAGCTTCATTGCAGATCTCATTTAGGATATCGGTGAAACACTTATAGATGTCCAGAAAGCCCGCAGCCCAGCAGCCCGCCCTAAAGCATGGATTTTTGCCCCGGTTCGAGCCCGGCCTGGCCCGACCTTCGTAGTGCCCGGGCTGGCATGACCCGTTAGATAATGTCGGGCGTGGGCTGCGACCCCAGCACGCCGGGCGGCCTGGCCCGGCACGGAGAATATAGAGCGGCCCGCTGGCGGCTCACTACCCCCCCCCCCCCCAACGGTCGGGAGCGAGCGGCCCAGCCCAACAATCAGGAGGGGAGGGGAGGCATATATAGCCTCCCCCTCCCGGTCCCCCGGTAGCCATTCGCCTCGCCCCCCCCCCCCGAACCCTAATCCCATTCCCCGTCACTGCCCTTCGCCTCCTCACGAGTCGCGACCTCGCTTGCCTCTCCCCTCCGCGAGACCTTGCCTTCTCCGCTGCCGGTGACTCTCCTCCGGTCCCCCCTCATCTCTGGTGAGTAGATGTACATGTAGACCTCGCCGCCTCATCTCCTCGTCACCTCGCCTTCCTCTGTCCTCTTCCTCTCCTCCTCCCCCAGTCCAGTCCACCGCATGCCCGCACCACATCTCGCCGCCGTTGGTCATTGTCTTTACCATCTCGCCAACGGCCGTCGCATCTCTCTTCGGCTCCGGGCTCCGGCTGCACAGGTAACCGGCTAACCCTAACCCTAATCCCTAGATCTAGATCTCAAGTTCGTGTTCTTGAATCTTAAGTCTTGACTACCTTTCCCCTTCTTAATTCTTGCCTGCAGGTCTCGTGCTAATGTTGCGGGGCCGCGCGTCGTTGAGGAACGGAGCCACGGAGGCCGGCTGCAGTAGGCGGTCATCGTGATGGATGACATGGAAGAGTACACCATCAACGATGACCTCAGGGCCTGTGGGCTCCCCGGCGACGATGAGGATGACCTGGCGTCCGGCGGCGAGGCATTGTTCGGTTGCAGTGCTGCTCCTATCAATGTTGATGGCGGTGATGATGCTGGTGCTGCTGGAGGTGCAGGTGTTGGGACTCCTGGGCTATCGACGATGCCTTTCTCCTTGCCATCTGTCAATACTGGCACTAGCATTCGGTTGAAGCATGTGAGGTCTAGTGTCTGGAACGACTTCAAGGAGATCTTTGAGACTTTGTCTACCGGCAAGAAGGTGAGAGTTGCTGCTAAGTGCCGTCAGTGTTCTCATATTATTTCTGGGCGTTCTTCTGCTGGTACTGGGCATTTGCTCCGGCACCAGAAGGTATGTGTTGCTAAAACTAAGTATGCTGCTCTAGTTCAATCTCATTTACAATACAATAGCGATGGTTCTGTCCATACATGGGAGTATAAGCCTGATGTTGCTCGTAGAGAGTTGTGCCATTTAATTTCTAGATTTGATTTGCCTCTCGGTTTTGGTTTCGAAGATGCATTTGAGGAGTATATTCAGCGTGCTCACAATCCTTGTTTTGCTAGAGTCTCCAGGCAAACCACAACTAGAGATCTAGAAAAGTACTTATTTTGGATCCTAGAGCCAAGATGAGAGGTTTTCATAATGTTCTCCAGCTACTTTCTCAGACTATTGGTACTGACTATTCCAGTTACTTCAATGAGGTAAGAACTGAGTTATATAAACTGTATAACAAATATGAAAACAGGTTTGGTGCAGTTAGGTCTCAGAGGCACTCTCAAGCAGGAGGATCTACTGGTAAGAGAAAAACAGCATGGGGTAAGGTATTTGGGGCTCCTGGTACTTCCATTGGGGTTGGTTCTTCAACTGGTACTGCATCTACATCTGCTCCTGCTATAGCAGCTGTTTCTGAGTTGTTTTCTTACTTGGACAGCGACACTGTCACCTATTTTGATGATGACTTCAACATTCTAAATTTGTGGCATGAGCACAAACTTACATATCCCATTCTATCCATACTTGCTAGAGATATCATGTATGTTCCAGTTTTGACTGTTCTTCGGAGTCTTGCTTTATTCTAACTGGTAGGGTGATCGAGGAGCGGCGCTGATGGTTGCTGCCTCATTCGGTGGAGATGTTCACCTGTATCAAAGATTGGGAATTAGGAGATGCAAGGGCACAACATGAGGTCGAGAAGGGGATGCAAGAGCTGGAGGATGCATTCAACAAGCTCCTGGAGGATGGAGAAGGGCAAACCGGTGATACTTAGTAAGTACTTGGCTTACTGCCCTACTATCAACGAATTCATGTTTTGTTGATCAATACTTGATGATGGTTTGCTACGCCTGTCTCCACCACTGCGCCGTCTGTCTAGGGAAGAAGTGATGGCGGCAATTCTTTTGGCAAGTAAGATGCAAGAGTGCAAGTGCACGTGTGGAGTCTGGAGCTAGGAGCTATCTTTTGCATTTGTGTTCTACTCTTATAATCATATGATGTAATGAACATCTAAACTTGAATTAAGGATCTAGGTTGTACTCTTTTTCCCTTCCTAGGGTTTCTCACAAGGGTGAGTTTTACCTAGGAAGGTTTTTAATGAGGCAGCCAACACTTGATCACACAGATCAAGTGTTAAAATAGATCTATAATTTCTTTTAAGTGGTGGTCTTTTGCTTATTTTTCCTCTTGTGTCTGTTGTGATTTGTGATGTTTGGTTGTGAGTTGTGACTTGTGAAATGTGAGTACGTGACTTTGTGATTTTTGAATGGCCGTTGAATGTTTGTGAAATGAGAATGGTTGTGAAATTTGGAGTTGAGACAGTGGTGGATGACTTGGTGGGTTGTGGGCTGGCCCGACCCGCTACTTGTGCTCGTGCTTTACGAGCTGGCCCGGCACAAAACATGCCCATGGGCCTGGGCTTGGGCCGTCGGCGCAGCCCGTGTGCCAGCACGACACGGCACGGTGGACAGTAGTGCCGGGCTAGGCCCGGCAAGAACTTGACCGGGCCATGCCGGGCTCGTGCCAGGGCCGGGCCGGGCCGGGCGGCCCAAATAGACATATATTGAAACACTTAAGACCTTTGTGTCTATTTTATTCGGAGTGTAATAATGTTATCTAATCTATCTTGTTTACTTTTTGAATATTATCTTTGATATATTTCACTTATGACGTCTATTATATGTGCGTGAACTAATCCTAGTGTACATGTAGGATGTATGTGGTTTTTTTTCTGAAATCGGGTGTGACGCCGATGGTGCCCGGTAAATCTCACTGTCAGTTTGTCCGTCTATGCTCTGTTTCATCAGTTAAGAGTGACTGACGAACGCCAAAAGATGCGTAGTTTCTAGACAAGGGTCATGTCTAGTTTCTGCCGGGAAGAGAAATATAGACCACTTTTTTGGGGGAACGAGGCTTGATCTGAGCCGTCGATCACTCGGTCCAAGCGTCCGGGATTCGCCAAATCCTGGCCTGCAGGAGATCAAGCCAGATTGTCCTGGTTGGCAAAGGACCCCCTTTTGTATCAATGGGCATTCCATGCAACGACCATACGGAGCTACATACACTGTCCTGCACTGCTGTGTGATCCTTTCCTTGGCCTATTCCTTGTATTTTTCACCTGTAACTGTTGGACGTTTGCACACATGTGAAGGGCCGTTCGGGTCATACAAACATATGCTAGCAAACAACATACTTTCCCTATTTTTAAAACTTCTTAGTCTTGGACTTGGGAACTTGGCAGTTTAAACTTCAGCATCAATTTTTAATAAGACTATCCAAACAAAAATCACATGTCTAGAACATCCTAAAAGTGTTTCTGGATACAAAAATCTAACAGCAGCATTTTTATGTTACCTAATTAAATACATTTTTAAAATATGTAATATGGGCCTAACCTTGAATACGATATTCAAAATTGGCTAGTATTAGAAGACGGAGGTAATATGATATTCAAAATTGGCTGGTCAGAGCAAAATGGGCCCAGTCTAAATTGGCCCATTACCATTAGCCACGGATTGGCCAAAACGAAGTGTACAGAACAAGCTGAGCCGTCAAACCTTTTGCATCCATGATGGCTTTCCAAACTAGAGGCAGTAATGCCTCCACGGCTTGATTCCAAGAACTCCAGTAATACATGCATGCACATATTTTCCAAAAATGAATATCACCAAAATGTAGACAATTATGAACAGGACACATTTAAATTAATCAGCTAAACAATCTGCACAACAGCCACCATCTCCATCTTCCAGAGGACAGGACTTGACATGTCACTTGGATTTGTATAAAGCTCTTGACCACATCCTGAATCTCCAGGTGCACGAACACCTCCCCAAGTCCCATCCATCACCACTGCCAGCAATTGGGAACTCAGCAGCAACAGGAAAACACAACACATTTTTACTACTGCCAGGGGAATGGCAGCGCCTGTGAAGGATCCTCAAGCGCAGCATCAGGAACAAACACATGGTGGCCGCCACCGGATGCCAACGCAGTGGTCACAGCTGTCGCTGCAACCTGCTGCGACGTGGAAGCGATGCGAGACAGTGCAGAGGCGATCTGGGTGTGGCCGACCGGGGAGGGATGATGCAGCGACGATGACAGAAGAGAGAGAGCACACTCGGGGCCCAGCGTGCCAGAGAGGTCGTTGTTGCATACGCTGCTTCCAGTGTGGTTTCTATCCTGAACCAAAAAATGACCGTGGCGGGATGCGCTGTGCAAGCCGCCACCATCCTGTGGGAAAGGGAACTGCTTTGGTGTTCTTGAGAATGATATGGAGAAGGGCGGCTGAGGGTCGACCAAGTTCATGGTGTCAGAATCCTGGCGGGCTGTTGGAATTGTTTGTGGATAGATTTCAAATTGATTAACTGCAAGGAAAAAACAAACATTATTCATCTACTTTGTTGTTTCCCTATTGGAAATTGGGCAAAGCTTTCTCAAAAAATTTTATAATTCCAGAAGAAATATGTTCAAGTTGGCAACCAATTCAAAAGAAAATGATGAAGATGAGCTCTGCTAGATTAAAATGTGATTATACATGCTAACAGAGCTATGGTTTTAAGGAGATCCATCACTTAACAAAGCCTATATATGTATGTTAATGATGTACCTAAACTGGATTAACAATTCCTAGGAATAGGATTGTTAAAATACCAAGACGCCCAACCTATGTACGCAGAAATGTACAGTACAGACCTTGATGGTATGGAAAGAAACCCCCAAGATTTGCCAGGTCATGCTGTGGCTTTCTTCGACGCCTATTATGGCCATCTAAACGCTTCCGGCAACTTCTTTTCCCCTCATCAAACTCTGACAGCATGTGAAACCTGCACTTAGAGAACAAACAACCACCTTCAGAACAACTGCTTTGAGCTGGCGCCACAGTATTAACTCCAGGCAGAACTCACCAGTAATGTCATAAAGGATTTTACAGAAACATTTAAGCAGAGCTTATGAAACAAACACAAAATTTAATTCCCGTGAACATAGGAAAAGCATATCGCTGACTTGTTATGTTCACCGACTTGGTTTGCTATTTTTCATGCCAATGCTTCATTAGGATTTAACAAGCAAATAGTTTCAGTAGCCAATTCTAAAGATTGACGAAAGGATGAACATAACTATTTAATTTAGGCTGAGCGGCTGAGTTCAAGTTTATATGGTAATTATTGTACTGGGATTTTGGTTGAGTGGAGTATTGGGACAGCATGAAACAACAGAGTCTTTCAGAATGTGAGTCCAACAAAGGCTTTTGTCAAATTCATACTTTCTTCATTTGATCATCCTTTTTCTCCATGAAATGGTTAATTTGTGAGCAAACATGGCATATTGCATGACATGGAATTTATATGATGTTTTTATGCTCCTGACTGGTAGCATTGGTATGTAGCTCAACAGTTGTGAGGTGAAACATCAGAGTTTGGGTATTATGACATAAACATCAGTGTGTGATCGATGAAACCCCTGTAACCAGCTTGGGCTCGAAGCCAATATACTCTTCTTTAAGACGAAATAAAAGGCATGTCTCTCCCTCTGGTCGAGTTTTTTTTTCAGCCCCACCAGGGTATTATGGTCATGAGGGTCTGATGTTCATTGCCACTCTTTATGGGCTAAAGCAAGCTCATGTTTGGTTTCATCACTTTGTTTCTGTGGTCACCTTTGTTGGTTTTTCTACCGTTGATCATGACAATGCACTCTTTGTCCACAATTTACCTTGGATGAACTCTTTGTCCACATCTTCTTGGTAATTGGTGATCTCAAATCATGACGCTGGAAGAGGAAGTAAAGAAGAATTGAACAAACGGAATATTTCCAAAGAAGTTTCCTTGGATAGAAGCGCACAGAAATCAGCAGTCAACATGCCCGAACCATGACTTAGGCTTTTCAATACCTTTCCTTAGCTTTTTATCCGCTTAATTGGTGGCTTAAGAGTGTGTGTCATTACCTTACCCAACTTGATTGGGATTAATAGGCTTTTGTTCTTATAGATGTTAGGAATATGGAGTCTTTTACGTATACATTAGTAGGGTCCTCTCATATATATTGCCCACATGGAGCTATTACTGAATATAAGTGCTACTCATAAATCATGACATTATAGACTTTTAATTGAAGCTACAAAGTATGATTGATAAAGTAGGTATCCTAGTGGAAACAAAGGTCTTTTAGCAACCCATTTATGAGTATTTTTCTTCTTCTCACATAGATTATATTACATAATGATAATTTTTTTTTAAAAACCCACATGAAAGGACAATTTGATCCAATCAAAGAACCACCCAAACTCAACATACTAAAGGGTACTAACTAGGGTTTGAGAAAATATGTGGAACAGTAGGGCAATATGTTTAGATAATCCTACAAAGGTATATAAATTTTAGAATCAAACAGTCTAATATGGGCACCCTACAGTAAGGTACTTAGAAAGATTCAACTCAAATAGTCTAGAATAAAAATGGACAAAGGTGTTTAGAGAACCATATAGTAGGGCAATATAAAGTAACATATGTGCACAAAAAAAAATCAGCAAATGCTGGAAAGAGGATTAAAAATATGTACAGTAAAAGGTAAAAAGGTGGAAATGGTTGAGATTTATTGGTAATTTTGTATAACCTTCACCCATGTGATGCAGCTTTCATGCTTAGCATAAGCTGCTGATGACAATTTTGTTGTGAATGTGACTACGAGATGAATGCACTCATCTTTATCAACAAAAACATGTCAAAATATATTGAGATTTGTTCACTTTTCACTCAAACGCATTAGCCTCAAAGCTGTCAAAGGTAAATGTATGATTATGTACACTCTGGAGCAATACCTAGTGAGTTACAATCCATCATGACACAAAATTTCTAAGCCTAACGGACAGAAAAATAAAAAAAGAAAACTAATTCATCATTTAAACTTCTTATATTTGAGCAACCCCCCCCCCCCAACCACACGCACACACATAAAAATTATAATAATTTTTTTTCCATATGCAAGTTGTTTTTAACGTGCATGTGGTAAACTCCAAATATTTGATAAGCTATTTGTGGGTCACATCATGCATATTGTTGAAAAAGGAACTTCAAAAATAGTGTACAACTCTTTTTTTTGGTTCTAGCTCTAGCTTCTTTGGTACAAATTAATGGCCCAGTTCTGCATTCAGGCCACGAAAGGTCGATAATATGTACTGGGAATGACATAAAAACATGTTTTCAGTGCTATTTAGATAACCAAAATAAAGTACCTATTACGGTACTTGTTTCATATTTCTCATCTTTGGGAAACTACCACACACTCAATCTAGATGATCATTCAATTGTACTTCAGAGATAGACTTACTGCTGAGATCATATTGTTGAATAAACATAAGAGGTTTATGCTACCTAGGTCTGATATGGATGTACATGGCACCTAGGCAGATTACAGATAGATGAGGTGAAAAGAATCTACAAGATAAAGAACACTCGATCAACATGTGAACTGGATTCGAATTTCGAACACCTAGTTTGTGCTAAGGTATTGTTTATACAGAATCCCTCCGACTTGCCAGTTACAGTTCTTATGTTTCACCTCCATTGATTAAATGGCACTGATAGTTTTATCCTTTGAAGACAGAACCCAAATATCAACTACACAACTTCAATGTGGAATCAAACACTGATGGAACCTAAATTCACTAGTTCTTCCATCAAGATCCATCTTAAAATGTTGAGCACTGGTACAGCTTTGGAATTGTAACCTCCAATTGCAAGATCTCTTTAGAATCATAATCACAATTGACGTTCTATGTTCTTGATTAATCTAGAGATTAAGAAGTATGCAGCCTTCAGATGATAGGATGATAGTCAGCTTACAAACATTCATGGGACTTGTCCCTAAGATCCAGTTCAAAATCAGAAACTGCATGTCATCAGGACCTTTTCTCTATGCATCCAAAACCAGGGGAGAAATTAAATCAACAAACCAAGCTACAACCTGATATTTTAGTTTCAGATACACTTGCTGCAAGGAATAATCCATGAAATAACCTTGATGTTAGTTTGAGGCCTTCCTTTTATCACCATTAGCAAGAATAAGCGTTAAGCAATATACTTGCTTGATTAGATCTTATATCTTATGAAATGTTTTCATATTTTGTTGCTCGGAAACAGCAATTGTTTGCAAAAAGTTGCATCACAGCACAGTTACGAGCTCAGACTGAGCATGCAGCTGAAGAAAGTTCAAAACTTCAGCAATCATGAGAAAGATTCTGCATGATGCTGAATATCCCATAGAAAAACCGAACCCTGCTCAAGCAAGTCAGTTGTCCACACCAACAGCTTTCTTTATATAGTACCAACAGGACTAATTTAATCGGGTCACAAGACCCTAAACAACACCAAATTACCAACCCAATAGTTTAATCAGTGACGCATCAAATCCGCGAGATTAAATTATTAGCGCGCCATCAGATCCTAAATGCCAGACGCCACCAAATTACCAACCTAATTGTTTAGCTTGCCAGCTTGGGACCATACTAGACCTGAAAACTTTGCCCCTAAATTTTCCCCCAAAGTAAGCAACTAAGCACCAAATGCCCCAACCCTGAATTCCTCAATTAGCAAGCAGATGGGGACCAATTCACACACAATTATTAACTAATGACCTCATCAGCACAGGAACGGTTGAATAATCTGACGAGTGCACGGCTTTGTACAAGGATTGGATGAGACGGTGCCCTTACCGGCTGCATTGCTGGCAGAAGCGCTGCTCCTGCCCGCCGACGACCACCACCGGCGTCTTGGAGTGCGCCTCGCAGACCCTGTGCCGCCGGTGGTACTCGCGGCACCGGCTGAGGTCGGACCGGCACCCGTCGACGGAGCAGGCCTCCGCGCCGCCGCCGGCCGAGCGGGACCTCCTCCCTGCTCCCGCCGCCCCCGCCGGCCGCGCGCGCTGGGCGAGGCCGGCGGCAAAATCATGGAGCCGCGCCTCGGCGGCGGCGGAGGAGGAGGAGGACGGCCCGGCGAACGACAGCATGGTCGGGCCGGGGTCCGCCGCCGCCGCCGCGCCCCACGACGGCGCCCCGGAAGACGCTGCCCAGTCCATGCCGCCGGCAAAGAAACCTGCTCCCAACCAAGAAACAGTCAAGATGGCGGCAACAATTCCGGGAGAAAATCCTGCAAGAAGCCAACTAAACTATCGAAGAAAATGGCATCCAGGCAAGAAGCCCCGCCGGACGTCCAAGAAGAAGAAGGTCCCCGATTCTTGCACTCCGGCGGCAGGACCGCACGAGCCACTCATGGCGCGACGTCTATGACAGCAATTCAAAGTGAGTACAAGGGGAGGATGAGGCGGCACGTACGATCGGAGGAAGACGAGTCGGCAGCAGCGGCACTGTAGAGAGCGGCGGGGCAGGTGGTGGGGAGCGAGCGAGCGAACAGTGCGGGCGCGTGCTTGCGTGTGGGCAGCTCGCGAGGACACCGATCGGCCGCGGCATCCCGTGCTGGGTATATATGGGCAGAAAGGGGAGTTCACCCGGCAGGGAGGGAAGAGGCAGCCAGAGCGATCTGTGTAGCCTGTAGGTGCTGTGCTCAGCAAATTATTTTTTCTTGTCTTTTGACCTGCACTGTTCACTGATCCCTAGCTCGGGTAGAGGCTTTGCTTAATCCATTCACCTTTAGGTTTTGCGCGCCGGTCTTTATTTTATTCAGAAATCTTTGCAGGCCCTTTTAAGAGAACAGTGAAGGTGAGGGGTAACCGTATTAGTCTCTTCACGGTCCAACTTGATCCTTATATATTTTTAGCCCAACTTGATTCTTATATATTTTTAACTCAAAAATGAATAAAATTAGGGTCTGACCCTTAAATTATCTAGGCTAACTTTTAACTTTTAAGCCATTTACCACCCCGATCCTTTATCGACTTATTGTGGAGGATTAAGTAGATCAAATAGAGGTGAAAATAGCAATTCCCCATACATAGCTCCTTTATATAGTTCAAATCAATCTTGTTTTGAATAAGTTTCATGTATATGTGATGCAATCTTTGTTGTTAACTCAGATACTTTTATTTTCAGTGGAAGCTTTGTGGAAACTTGCTATTTTTGTATGAAATCCATGTGGTTGACTCATGCATGGCTCTTCAATAGGACATAAATCAATTCAAGTCAATCTTGTTTTGAATATGTTTCATAAATGAGTGATGCAACCTCCGTTGTTACCTCTGACTTTTGATATTTTTAGTGGAAGCTTCGCAAAAACATACTTTTTTTTTGAAATCCTTGTGTTCCAAATATCTCTACATAAACTCCTTTTGCAAGGAGCTCTTTTGAAACTTGTGTTTCTTTCTTTCAAAAAAAATAAACAGTAAGAATTAAACAATCTTCAGGCCCCTACAAGAATAACACATTTTAGGGGTTCCGGTGTTCCAATATAGATTCTGTCAGCAAACTCATACACCTTCCCCTCCACAAAAATAAATAAAAGAGCACGCATGCACCCCTAGCAATCCATACTATGCTAAATTTGGCAAACCCATGCATGGAGATAGTATTCCGAATAAAGAGTAAATTCCCTGTATGCCACTGAAAATTTAACCCATCCCCTATGTGCCATCAAAAATTAAGCCATTCTCTCAATGCCATTGAAAATTTAACTCTATCCCTTATATGCCACTACCGTTATAGCATAGTCATATGGCTGTTAATTGAAGGTAAAAAAGATGATATTACTCCTAGAAGAGAAAGATGAATTATTCCTTATATGCCATTGCATTCAACTACAATAGTCTATATGTATGTATACACAAGAAGCAACGCACATACCATTATATATTGCACAGATCATACATGTTTATGAGATCTCCATGTTTATTGATTCACTAATGCACAGATCAAATGGAGTTAATACACATGCATAGAACAAGAATCTATTAATATCCAAATAAGCAACCAGTCAAACAACCACTGATGTCTATTGATGTCTATATAGCATCATTGTTGTCCATATATGCAGCTATACAAGTAGTCATTGATGTCCATACAAGCATCATTGTTGTACATACATAGCAGTCATACAAGTAATCATTGATGTCCATACAAGCATCCTTGCAATCAGCCATTGCTTCCATACAAGCAGCTATACAGGTAGAGTAACAACAACTACTAGTTGAAATAAGCTTAGCAAAATAACACTAGATTTGGTGTCACAAAGACCAACCAACATAGGAAATGACACGCAAAAGAAACAGCATCAACACTAGTTCAAATCAGTAAGTGTTGCTTCTGCTATGAGAGGTAGGGCTGTCTTGTTGAGGAGTTTTGCTTCCAGTACTCATTGCAGGACTATCATGTGGCACTGAAACTTCTTTTTCATTTTTCTTCTCTGCTGCCTTCCCTTTAGCTTTCTTCTCCCTGAGCTTGGAGGTGGCAGGTGGTGGTGTTGTCTCATGTGCAAGAAGTAGCTCAAGTTGGTTTGAGCCACTTCCGGACTTGCACATGAGTTCTATACGTATAAAAAATTTACCAAGCATGATAATATGCGTAAGCAGTGAATATGACATATACCTGAGAGAGTTTCTAGATCCTAAACTAACCGAAGTACTTTGGCTGTAATACAAATATAATATTAGAAATGAATGAAATGCCATATGCCTTTGAAAAAAAACTAGAATATAAATGTACAGATACATACCTAGGAGGAAAATTCATTGTCTTAGGTGTTAGACCAACAGGTACAATGCTACTCTCACAAGATGGATCAATGATTTTCTTTCTTTTCTTTGGTGGACCCCGATGTTGCATTAACAGCAATAAGTTATTAGAAAGATACTCTAAAATTGATAACAAGTCAATGATAGGTTAAGAGTACAGTTCTTACTTTTCAGCTAGCATAGTTGCTATGTCCTCAGGGTCACCTTCCTTGCACTTATACCAGCGATGGTCAAATTTCTTGCAAACTTTGCACTGATGTGACCTTTTCTTTCTTGTTGTGCTGCCTTCCGTACAACCTTTAAACCTCTGGTTCTGTCTTCTACCCGCTGTAGATTTTATGAGTGGTGGATGCATAAAAAGACTATGACCAGATTGTGGCCATTGTGCTTTGTTAGGCATCACAGGAATAAGAGACTCATAAGCAGCTCTGAATTTATCGACTGAATAATAGTTTTCAACATATTTTTCTAGAGGTTCCCTAAGATATGTGATGAATGCAATGGCATGTTTGCATGGAATCCCTGATACTTTCCATTTCTTGCACAACAAGTTCTTTCTTCTAGATTGACAACACATTTGTAGCTTCTATGGACATCCATATCCAAATTCCTGCTTTGCTCCCTCAACTCCTTCATGATGTGTGGCAAAATGACCCCTTCAATCTTTGCCGAGACATCCGTTCTAATATCCCACTTATTCATAATAAGTTATCTAATCATGTCTATAAAGTCATCCAAATTCAAACCCTTGTACTTCTTTACCCAATTGTTGTAGCACTCTGCCAAGTTGTTTGTGACATAGTCAACCTTGCAACGGGTCCAAAATTGACTTCTTACCCATACCTTAGTATGACATTGTCTTATATAATTCATTGCTTCTGGATTTTCTTCATCCATTGCATTCCAATGCTTCTCAAAGAAGTATGGAGCCCACGAATATGTTGCTGCCCAAAGATGGTCCTCAAATATCTTTCATGTATATCTTTTCGTGAAGTTTATCACCAAATGTAGCATGCATTCCCTATATTCTGCAACTGGGAACACTTCCTTAGCTCCCGTCATCACTCCTTGTCCAGCATCTGTACATATAGCTAAGCCTTCAGGTGATCCAACAGCATCTCTAAGATTTTGCATAAATTAGATCCAATTTTCATTTGTTTCCGAGTCCATCACTCCAACAACAACTGGATACATCCAGTTGTGTCCATCTACAGCTACTGCACATGCCAGCTGCCCCCTACCTTCCTGTCAAAAATATGCTATCTATTGCCAAATAAGGCCTGCATCCTTTTAGAAAGCCTTCTATGCATGGTTTCATAGAAAAAACAGCCTATTAAATCTTATTTTCCCATCAACTTTATGATGATCAATGACAACAAAATTTTGAGAACAGCACCTCTCCATCTCAGCCTTAATTGTGTATGTGCTAATTCTTTACCTGCATACACTCTCTTGTGGGAAACCTCTATCTTGTGCTTATCCTTTATTCTCCTTTGTAATTCTTTAGCTTTCAAATTGAATCCTCCATTAGCTAATCCTTCACTTGTTCACGGATCCAAAATTTTATTGCATTCTTTACAACCTTGCTTCTTCATGTACTAGAACATGTATGTTGCCGTGGATTCTTCTTCACCTAGCATGAGAACAACTAATTATCAAATGTTGCAAAACAGAACTAGCAACAAAATAACAGCAATAATAGTTGCAATTACCTTTACGGTTTTTTCACCCTTAATTGTAGAAGCATGCAACCTCCACCTGCACCCTTCTTTTTCCTTCCTTGAACAATAAGCCCTCAATCGTCCTGGATCACTCTTTTCAGTGTCATACTCAAACTCATGTTTGATAGCATGTTGAGAAAGTGCCAACTTAAATTGCTCCATATTAGGATATAGGCTGCCTACACTCATTGGTGGGTCATTTCGGTCATAGGTCATAACTAGCACAGGTGGCAAGGGATCCTTGCCAACTAAGTCATCCTCCTCCTCATACTCCTCGTCGGATTCAGAATCAGACATGGAGTCACTTTCCTCAACCACATGTATCTTATGAACAACTAAGTACAAGCCTTCATCATCAACATCCACATGTTCATTTTGTGGTTCAGGATTTGCTAAATATTCATCACCATCTGAGCATCATTAGGTTCATTTGAGCTAGGTTCACTTATGCTAGGTTCATTTGTGCTAGGTTCATCGGGCTGGCTTATTTTTGGCTTAGAATATTGGCTGCATATTGGCTCATTGGACTGGCTTGCTGTAGCAAGTGATGGACAAGCCATAGATAGGGTGCATGGATATCAAGCACATCCGAATTTTCTTGGGTGTAGCACTTAGGGATAGGCATAGCATCTGTGGGATCAGTGTATGCAATAGTCATGCGAATTATCTTCTTCTCAACATGCTTGCTAAATATTTCAAGTAGTTCCTGATCTATTGTGACTTGTGGGAAGCATTTTTTAATCTCATCATAGTAAAAAGCATGCGTAACCAGAAGGGTATTGATTAACAATTTATTCGATGAGGTTCTTAAAATTGCATAGATCAGAATCCACAACCTTGCTGAAGCTAAAGTATAAAATGTCCTTCCTACGCTTTTTAGGATTGCAACTGAGTCTGATTTCCAGCAAGTAACTTGACTTAGGGTCCATCATGTTAATGAACGGCCCATCAAAACTAATTATCTAATGTTCCTAGTTACACTTCTTATAATCTAGTGTAGAAAAAAGAAGAATGGATGAAGAACTCACCCTGCAGGAAGCCAAGAACCGTCTAGGTTCTTGCTTGGCGTCCCCATCCCTCGTGTTTAGCTAAATCTTATGTAGCTGGGGATTCAATGCGGGAATCGGCGCGGGACATGCACGCAGTTGCTAGGCGGGCCTGCTCCCCTAGCAGCTAGCGTGCTGCTCCAACACAGCCACGCGAGTCACCCCTGCTCTCTCAGCAGCTAGCGTGCGCGGCGGCTAGGCGGGCCCGCGTGCTACTCGAGCATAGCCACGCGAGCCAGCGGTGGCCAGGTAGCCCGCGCGCTGCTCAAGCCGGCCACGCGAGCGCGCAGCGGCCAGGTGCCCCGGCTCGCCCGCGGCCACGCAAGTAGCGGCAGCCAGGCGTCCTCGGCCAGCAGCAGCAGCAACTCATGGCGAGCAACGGCCAGGCGGGCCCGAGCGGAGCTGGTGCTAGCGGCATCCGCGATGGGGCCGGCCGACCGCGCGGGATCCAGTGGGGATCGACGCTGGAATTTTAGGGTCGCTCGACGGTGGGAGATGGATAAGGTTGGGGGGAAACTGGAGGAAACTTTTATGGATAAGGTTTGGAGAGGGGTACAATCAGGAAAACGCTGAAATATCTCAACTGTTAAATGACGTTACACTCTATTTTTAGATAGAGATAATGGCAATGGCACATAAGGGATGAAATTATATTTTTCAATAGCATTGAGGGAATGGCTTAATTTTTGATGGCACATAGATGATGGGTTAAATTTTCAGTGGCATGCAAGGAATTTACTCCCGAATAAAACAGGGTCCTCTTCTGCAAAAGGACGCGCGCCTACCGAGCACCAAGTACCAATGCATTTTTTCCCATTTTTTACTAGAAAGGCTCTCGACTTCCCGTGCTACTTTTGGCCTAAAATTCCACCAATGGAAGGGGCAATCTCGGCAGATTGAAGGGGACAGACCATGGTGCTGCCGTGAGAGCTCCGTGACCTTCAAAGAAGAAGGCTACAAAAGGTGGCACCAAGTGTCCTCTGCAGGGAAAAAAATGCATGCTTCACCCTGCAAGACAACATGCCCTCTCTGTGATCTGGCGAGTGTGATGAGTATGCAAGTGGAAACACAAGCATAAAGAGTAGAATATTAGTGTCCTGGTCCTGGCTAGTTGATTTGTTTGGAAGATGTGTGCCAAGAGGTTAGAGCGTACGCCGAACAAATTCACAAAAGGGCTTGAGACTTTGGGTATTGCAAACTAAGGCTATGTTTCTTTAATAACCGCTGGGAGAGAGGTAAAGACATGTGGCTACTCCCTCTGGTCACCAGTAACTCTTGTATGGGACAGTAAAAGAACAGTCACTAGTTTGACCATTAATTTATAGTATATAGAACAAAGCAAGGATATATTTGCGGAATATTGTAGCCTTAACAAGATTTATCCTTTCTTTTCACTATGCACAATTGGAGTTTGAAGTTAAATTTTTTATAGGGTCATAATGGACTTCATAAGTTAGTTTTAAAAATATTATGAAATTTTTATAATTGTTTTTTTTTACAATTATTTATCCTAAGGATCAATTTATAATTATATATCCTAGAACCTATCCAAATAATTAAAAAAATATATACATATTTTTAACACATGTTACAATGTCTATTATTATCCTAAAAGTTTGAACTTAAAACTCCACTTGTGTACAAAGAAACAAAAAAAGACGATTGTTCTTGAGGGGTAAATTGGATCAATTAATATAGTATTTTTATGAACATCGGCCGGGGAAGGTCCCCACCTTGGCTTTTTATTTTTTATGTAATTTTTTTTAATCCAAACCTGTTTTGGTTCCCTCCCACGAGGAGTCGAATTTAGACCTGCTGAATGTTATTTAGGTACTCTAACCACTAGAACACTAGACTAGAGGTACTTTTGCACCAATTAATATAGTTATAAGAGTAATTTGAATTAAAAATAGTTTAGATGCTTATCCTGACTTTGACCATGAAGGGAGTAATTAGGAGGCGTTTTCTCCTAAGGCCACAGCATCACGACGCAGCATAGCATCTAGCCGCGGAGGCGAGCTGATTTTCTCCTCTGGAGCCGTGGCGTCCTCCATTGAGGATATGAGCAGCGTTCTTGACATGAAAAAAAGTTAACAGGTGGGCTCACATATTGATGACATGGCAGGAATTCATCTTTTTTGCAACCAATTATAGCAACTGTTGGTATGGATGGTTTTTTTTCTTTTGCTCCTAATAGTTTTTTGTCAAGTTACCAAAACCATGCTTTTGGGACTATATTTTTTTGGCACTCCGAAGATGCTCTTAGTTAGTGTTAAATGCCGGTACCTCATAGTAAAGAATAAGGTATATTCCTATCTCATCAGCTCAGTCGTAGAATTTTCCAGGTGCCTCTCAACAGTCAAGAAAAAGACCGTATGCAACAACGTCCAAACTCTAACCTCCATTTAAATAGTGGTATCTTCCTCTGCACCCTCCGCGCTAAGGCGATTAATAATAGCGCACACAGAATCTAGGCTCATGGCTTCGCAGAAAGGATCTGTTTTTGCCTCTAAACACACCAATCTGCCAATGATTTGTTTTTAGGAGAGAAATTATTGATGCCCTAGGAGTTAGATCGATGATGAGCTCAGCTCATGCAATATATTTTTTCCCTCATGGCCAGTGGTTATAATCATATAGGTTAGTAACCACCAATCACGCTAAATATTGTTTGAATCGTTCAACAGGTATTAGAAGAGAAGATGCTAAAGTATGCTCAAGAGGTTCATGCTATGATTTGAGTTGACCTAAGGACATTCCATACCAAAAACAAAAATGTATTTGAATCATGGAAAATTCATTTCAGTTTCTCTGATGTTTTGGAAATTTTTCTTTAAAGGGCACTAAAATAAAAACCAGTAAATCAATGAGAAAAATCATGAAAAATGCCCACATTTTATTATGACATGGAACCAATTGAGGAGAATAACTGTAAAAAAAATTTGCAAGAAGGCAAAACTAAGTGGCAGGCCACATCAACAAGTGAACTACAAAATAATATTGTAATCTATTTGTATCAAAGAATCGAATATTTTACTCTTCTACTTTAGGCAGTACTATACTAATTAGTAATTTAAATAAAATCATTTCAAAAGGAATTAAATTAATTGCTAGAACAAGCTCCACCTGTAACATGTGAGCCTCAGGAAATAATTAAGGAAACCACGGCCAACCAAATATGTAGCACAATAGCTGCAAACATAAGAAAAACATAACTTCTGAAATGGAAACAAAACTCTATTGTCCCTTCAAGGTTATTTGTAGCATATGCCGAATGGTTATTTCAAACATAGGAGTTCACCTTAGTACAAAATCTAATACGAAGTGCAACAAAGAACTAAAAATTTAAGCTTGAGAGATGAAACTTTGAATTGTTTCATAGGAACTATCCATGAATTTGAGGAAGCATTTCGTGATTTGAGAATCACATAGATACAAAGAGAGATCGTGGTGACTAGTTCACATGAGTTTTGAACTTAATTCTGCTTCAAACAAAGTTTGATTGTAGTTTAGATGTGTTGCAGTCTACCGAATTCAAATTTTCTCTAAATGAAGATATATACAACGTGACTCTAACATATGAACTAAACATCTCTTTCAAACGAGCCTTAAAAGATGCAAATTTTCAAAGATGAGATGTTCCCCAAATAAATAACTCAAAGACCGAGAAACTGGATAAATCACCTTACAAACTATGTAAATGCATACTATACCAGTAGTACTGGATATATCACCTTACAAATAATTAATTGAATAAAGTACACTCAATCCGTTGATAGGAAACAACTTGTTAACTAACAATTGAGAAGTGGCCTCATAATACATCACCCTTAGTAACAAGAATCAAATCACATTTTCGCATATCTTGTTTGTATCGAATCATGTACTACTTCAGCTGTTTCTCGAATCATGTACTACTTCAGCTGTTTGCCTCTTAAGTAATTGACAGTCCAAATTTCTAATCCCACTTGAGATATCATAATCATATTATGTCAAGTCATTGTTGTATTTCAGGCTAAAGCATGACTAGACTGCCCTTTTTAACTAGAATATATTTTTGTACACTTGTTTTTTTAAATTACCTACCACCTGATCTATGTGATGTCCCTGCAGGTGCATGCATTCATCCAAGTTGGAATTGTTTTCACTTGCGCACAACTTACCACTCACCACTTTGGACTCCTCTCTTGGTTGTTTTCAATCTAACTTTGTGACCTTTTATAAGGTATACAATTTGTTTGAGTTGATTAGGTTTGTGACCTTTTATAAGGTATATGTCGGAGGAAATCTCCAGCCGGGTGACGGAATGCACCCGGCTAATTCTAGTTAAGGAAGAGTTTAGGGGAGACCTAAGAGTGCTTGATCGATGGGCTGATGAACGCAGGAAAGATATAAGGATTTTAGAGTGGTTCGGACCGCTGGAGCGTAATACCCTACGTTCACTTGGGTGTTGTATTGATTGTGGAAGCCTGGATTGAACCCGAGCTTGAGATTGAGATCGAGATGTGTGTACGTGTCGCTCTAACGGGTGCACTCTCCCTTTTATAGTCCAAGGGAGGTGCTTACACCGAGCGGGGCCCCGATAGGTGGGCCCGGCCAACAGGAGCCTGTTCTACGAGAGATATGGAGATCTTCATCTCCAGCTCCTCTCCGTAGTCCTCGCTATCGGGAAGTTGATGTGCGTATCTACAGCCAAGATATGGCCGTGTGCCGCCTTGCCGGCACAGTGACTGCTGTCAGTGTTACCCAACAGTAGAAGCCGTGCTGCCACTGTTGGGTCAGGACCCTCTGACAGGCGAAGAAGCAGCGCTGACCCTGCCGCGCCGTCACCTCCGCGCGCACTATTGCAGCGTCCGCCTTAGCACACCTGCAGCAGGCTATCATTACTCACGCGCGCGGCACCGTGATGTGACTAGACGCCGTCTGCCCGCGCTCAGAGCACAGTGACGCACCGCCTTGGTAACAAGCGGGCTTACCGTGGTGTCAGTTGGGCAGACCATGCTTTGATTTGGGCGCGCACGGCCCACCTACCCGCATTTAATGCGGTTGTTGGGCTGGCGTCCCGCGGAGGGCCTTCTGCCACGGGCACGTGGTAGGGCCGACCCTGGAGTTGCCACCTTGGTGGCACGTGGTGGCGCCGGACCCCTTCCCGGAGGAAATAGGGGGGTCCGGGCCCCCGAGGCCAGCTGGAGAGACAGGCCCATAGGGGTCTGGCTCCCACACGTGGCGGCGCTTGACCCTCTGGGGGTCCGGGCCTGTGGAGGCCATCCCCATGTACCTTGCCCTCATCGGCACGTGGGGGGCGCCGGACCTATATGAGCTCAAGGGGGAGGTCCGGAGACCACGGTCCCAGCTGCCAGGTCCGGACCATACGTCCCGTCTTCCAGAGGACAAGGGTGTGGGCTTGGAAAACCCACTGTCCACTAGGGTGGACAGTCTGTCAAATGACTTCCTGGCGGGCTAGGCCCGCGGAGAGGCAGATCTCCTTGTAGTGGGCTGCAACGGCCTTCTGGCCGTTGAGCAGTTCCTTGGCGATGATGGAGGATAGGCGGTCGAGCATATGGTGGCGCGCGTCCACCACGATGCGCTTGGTGCACACGCCGGAGCTTGACACAATCGTGTTCTCCTGTGAAGCGACAGCGAGACGCTAAGGGTCTGGACACCCTAGCAGGAGGTACCCCTCTCCGTATGTACCGACAGAGGCCCCCGGGCCCACCTCGGATGAGGAACGAATCAGCAGGTGGGGCCATATCCCAGCATCGTGCCGGGTGGCCAGCTTGTTTATGCCGGAAGAAAGGGCAGGAATGTCCTTTCCCCCTTTGCGGGAACCCCGAGGGGCCCGTCCTCCGCCCGCGCCGTGCGCGTCGGGCAGTTTGGATTCCGCTTTTCCCCTGCCTCCAGTGGCCACTCCCCTAACTGGCGGGCCCGGGCCCGCCAGTCATAGAGTGCGAGAGGAGGGGGCCTGGTGCAGGCGACCCTTTGGCTTCTTCTCGATCTCCGCGGAGTTCGAAAGGGTGAACAGCTTTGCATAAAAGCAGGCATCGCAGAGATCGGCAACCTTTACGCTCTTGCCTTTTCCAGACGCCGCCGCGCCCCTTCGTTTCTGCACGCACATTTGCATTCTGCTTTCTTGTGCTTGGCATTTCGTCTCCTTCCTGCTCCCTTGCGATCCATCCCCCGCAATCGCAGCGCCCATCACCATGTCTTCTCTCCCTTTTCCACGCCGCCTCCAGAGCCAGAGCCAGCTGGACTTGGTGCGCCGCCTTCTGGGATGGACCGCGCCAGAGCACGCCGGGAGGATTAGGGCCGGAAAAATCCCCCTCCGCAACCTTACCGCAGGGGAGTTTGTCCTTTTCAACTCGTACGCTATGTGCGGGTTGGTACCTCTGATCTCCTCCTTCTTCCTCCTGCTCCTGGAGGAGTTCGGCCTTCAGCTCCAGCACCTCACCCCCCACTCCGTCCTCCTCGTGGCGGTCTTCGCCTACTTTATAGAGATGTTCGTGGGAGTCCGTCCCTGTACCGCTATCTTCAGGCATTTTTATGCCTTGGTCGGGATAGGGAGGAGCAAGCGCGAGGTCGGCGCTTACTACTTCCAGCTCCGGCACGGGATGGGGAACTCCTACATCAGTGCCTTCTCCAGCGCTAAGTGGGAGGATTGGCGTGACGGCTAGGTCATCGCCGAGGCTGACCCCAACGACCGCCTGGAGCTGCCAACAAAGAAGCCTCCGAGCAACCGGAGCACCTGGAAGGCCAAGCCGTCGCTGCCGAAGGGGCTCATTCCGGTTCTGAACCAGGTCAAGAATTTGGCGAAGGGCGGCCTGACGTCCCTGATGGTGCTGGGCGATTTCCTAAAGCGGCGGATCGCCCCCTGCAGCAGCGGACAAGGATGGCTTGCATGTACACGGGGTCAAACGACTGCTGCAGGATTGCGCGCGAGCCGGGCACCGACTTCACCAGGGCGGAGCTGGAGGTCGCGATCCGGGGAATGACCGGTGACACGTTCAGCCTGGAGACACTGGTCCTCCCAAGCGGGGTCAAGGCCCTGTGCGAGGACCAGGCGTTGCGGTCGTCGGTCTTGGCGTCGATGCTGCCCCTCGACGAGGGCAGCCTGGTGGTCCGGCAGGTGGGAGGCGACCCCAATCGCGGGATCCACATCCCTGGCGCTTCACCCGACTGCCAGCAGCGCACCAGCCAAGGTCCTGGGGGGCCCAGCCACAGAGGTCCGGCCCTCGCCGGGAAGGGAAAGGAGAGGGTGCCGATGCCGGAGCACCGTCACAAAGACAATGCGGATGCCACCCCGACCCGGAGGGACGACAAGGCGCAGGGGGCAGCCCCCACGTGGGACAGCCAAGCAGAGGGGTCCAAGGCCCGAAGGCTCCAGCGTGGTGATGGCTCCTTCATGGGAGAGCCGCCCCCCAGGCGCCAGAAGACGGCGGAGGTGGAAAGACAGAGCAGAGGTCCACCACCTCCGCCGCAACGCCAGCAGCCGGAGGGGAGGCCAGAGGAGGCGCGGTGGCCTTCTCCGGAGCAGCAGATTCCTCCACCACCACCGTCAGAGCCAAGGCCACAAACCCCGCCCCCGCCGCCAGGAGCGCCAGCGGCCGGGGACCTCCACCAAAGGCCCGGGGGGCCCTCGGCGGAAAAAGGGGTCCCCCCAATTGCCCGGGGCGGTTGGGAGTGGTATGACTTCATGTAAGTAGTCTTCTCAGAGCTTTTCATTATTCCATTTAACTTCTGGGCCCTAACCTTGTTGGTTTATGATAGGCCCCTTTCTTCGGACGCATCTAGCGCGTCTGCCGGCGTCGCACAAGCTGGGGGGTCTGGCCCCCGGCCAGCACCTTCATCTTCCCCTACTGGGGGGTCAGCGATAACACCAGCAGGGACTCCGCCCGTGCCAGCACTAGTAGAGTCCGGACTAGGAGGTCTGGAGCCGGAGGCCATAGCCCCAAGCTCGGAAGTCGCGCCTCAGGAGGAGGCTGCCCGTCCTGCTGTGACGGCCGAGGCGCCAGCAGCGGCGGCAGCGCCGGACACCACGGCAGAGGCCGCTCCAGCAGAGTCGGCAGCAGAGGAGGCCATGGAAGCAGCAGAAGCAGCAGTGCCAGAGGACGCGGGGGTCTCCAGCACCACCAGTCCACCCGCGCAGGAGGAGGAGCCGGAGGTGGTGTACGGGAGGCACCTTCTCCCGCGCCCCGCGAAGGTCCCTCTCCCCCGCCTCTTGGCCAAGAGCCAGCAGGCACTAGAGGATTTGGAGGCGGGTATCCGCCAGGAGTGGGAGGAGCTGGAGGCGGAGCACCTCCGACTCTCCAACTGGGAGCGCCACCTGGGGGACCGCATCAAGACAGTCTCCTCCCGCTACGCCGGGGAGTGCGCCGAGCTCGCGCAGGAGCGCGAAGACCTGCAGGAGCAGCTGCAGAAGTCTCTCGACCGAGAGGTGGCAGCTGCCCTGTGGTAGAGAGCGGCCATCGAGCGGGAGTTCGTGGTGGAGATGAGGGTGAGCGTGGCGGAGGAGAGGACGAAGACCGCCCTGGAGCTGACCAACCAGGCCAAGGCGGTGATGGGGTGATCAAGGAGCAGGAAGCTGCCCTTGCGGAATGGGAGGCGGCCGTGGTGGAGGGAGAGGCCAAACTTGCCGCCCACCAAGAGGAGCAGGCGGCCCGGACCCGGAGGCTCCAGGAGCAGGAGGCAGCCGTGGAGGAGGAGCTGTTAGCCGGGACCTGAAGGCTCTGGGAGCGGGAGGTGGCTCTCCAAGAGAAGGAGGCCAAGGTAGAGGAATTCCTAGCGGAGCGGAGCGCCAGCATTGACTGGATCGTGAGTTGGGTCGATGAAGTGAACCCCTCCCTGGATGCTCTTGGACTAAATCCCATCCAGGTCACGGAGGCCCACCCTCACTCCGCGTCGTGCTCCCAGTGCTGGACTCCACCACCGAGCGTCTTCGACACATGGAGGCCGCCATCTTCGATCTCCTGGAGACAGATGGACGGGCGGTCGCCCGAGGGATGGCGGAGTACATTCTTACCTACTTCCGAAGCCACGACCCCGCCTGCTCATTAACTCCAGTTCTGGTTGGTCCCGTCCGGGCGAAGGCGGCCGCTGCACAGGAAGGCGTGCAGGAGGCGGCGGAAATGGTGGCGACCCGTGTTCGACGCCGTCCCGGACCTACAAGGGGAGGAGCCTCCTCCGGACCACCAGCACAATAGGAGTAGTATCTTTTTTGTTGTTTTTATAATATAACTTTGTGATGTAATGTATATCATGTACATTATCAGTAATGCACTTAAGTGTTTCATGCATCTACTTGTTGCAAAAAACTTAGCTGTTTTTCTGATTGGCGATCCTGTGATGTGTTCTCAAGCGCACTGAGGTCCCTTGGCCCCCTGGGAGGTAGTCGCGATGAGTCGGGACTAGCTGCCATAGAACCGAGGTCCTACATGTGACTTAGGATTGATGCTTAGTAAACGTCCCCACGAGGTCCCGGATTTCACCAGCAAGGGCCTCCTGTGTTGCATAGCGAGTCAGAGCACCAGGACCTAGTTTCGGGGATTAAAGGGGTCCCGGTCCCCGGGTCCGTGGTTCGAGGTACTATGGTACTCATCCTAGGGGGGCAGGGCGTGTAGGCTTAGGGTACGGAACTAGGCTAAGCGGTTACACAACCCTGGACCCCAGCAAAGAACGAGCATGTCTTCCTGAAGCCAGTTCCCAGATGTCCGGTTCCTTTTCTCCTGCGAAACAAAGGTCCTAGGGCAGAGACGCAGCGTTGCAACTCAAGACAGGCCTCGGGCAGGACACAGACATGAAGGACCACGTGGGGGATTAGTGTAGCGAGAAACAAGGAAAAAATAGAATCGCATAAACCTTAAGGACATACTGAGAATAAATCTTTCCTTAATGAATTGGTACAGAAGGATTGTGCGATGTACGCTAGGGGCCGGGTTTACGAGGGCGGACCTCCACCGCCATAGTCCGCAGAGGGATGCTACCAATTACAAAGGAAAAATTTCCTCTCAACTAGGCCCCTAAGGATAGAACTTACGGAGGTGCTCGATGTTCCACGGATTGGGTAGTTGCATGCCTTCCTCCGTAGCCAAACGAACAGATCTGGGTCGGCACACCTTTGTCACCTTGAAGGGCCCTTCCCAGCTGGGGGAGAGTTTGTGCAGCCCCTCTCGGTTTAGGATTCGCCTTAGGACCAGGTCCCCGACCTGGAGCTCTCTACTATGCACGAACCGTTAATGATAGTGCCGGAGCGCTTGGTTGTACCGTGCGTTTCGGATTGCTGCTCGCCACCTGCGCTCGTTGACGAGGTCCATGTCTTGACGACGCTGCTGTTCCTGCAAGCCCTCATCAAAAGCTTAGACTCGTAGAGAGCCCATGGTGATCTCTGGGGGAAGGCATGCTTCGGCCCCGTAGACCAAGAAGAAAGGGGTTTCCCCAATTGCCCGGCTGGGTGTGGTCCGGTTCCCCCATAGTACGCTCGGAAGCTGATCAACCCATTTTGCGCCATGCTTCTCAAGATCGCTGTAGGTCCAGATCTTGAGCCCTTTGAGGATCTCAGCATTAGCCCACTCGACTTGGCCATTGCTCCTGGGATGCGCCATGGAGGTGAAACAGAGCTGGATGCCAATATCCTCGCAGTACTCTTGAAAGTATTAGCTCATGAACTGAGTCCCATTGTCCGTGATGATCCGGTTCGGGACTCCCAACCAGCACACAATTGACTTGAGGAAGCCAGTTGCTGACGCCTTGATGATGCTGACCACTGGGGTCACCTCCGGCCACTTGGTGAACTTGTCAATGGCGACATAGAGGTACCGGTACCCGCCGACGGCCCTAGGGAAAGGTCCCAAGATATCCAACCCCCATACAGCAAAGGGCCAAGAGGGAGGAATCATCTGCAGCGCCTGAGCTGGAGTGTGTATCTACTTTGCATGGAACTGGCATGCCTTGCAGGACCTTACCAACTCAGCTGCATCCTGGAGCGCTGTCAGCCAGTAAAAGCCATGCTGGAAGGCCTTACCGACCAGCATGCGGGATGAAAAATGACTTCCGCACTCACGTCCATGGATCTCCGCGAGCAAGTCGCGGCCCTCTTCCTGGGTGATGCACCGCATGAGGATGCCGTTGGCGCCACGGCGGTAGAGATCCCCTTCTACCACCGTGTACTATTTAGCCATCCGGACTATGCGCTCGGCAAATTCTTGGTCTTCAGGAAGGAAATTATCATTCAGGTAGTCCCGAACCTTGGAGATTCATGCATCGGGACCTTCCTGAGAAACTGGGCGAGGCTCCCTGAGGTCTTCGGGACCCTCGAGGGAGCACACAACCCTTGGCGGGCTCCACGGATGGAGCGCCGCCGGAACCGCTAGCTTGGAGGTGCTAGTCCGGCCCCCTTCGCCCAGATCGGCAAGCTGGGCAGAGGGCTTCAGCAGACGTCTTTGGAAAACGCCCTCCGGTACGGATGCCTGAGTCGATGCTCTCGCGGAGAGTGCATCAGCCGCCGAGTTGCCTTCGCGTGGAACATGTTGCAGTTCCAGCACATCAAAGTCCTTCTCTAGCTTCCTCATGTGGATGAGGTAGGCTGTGAGCTGGGGATTGTTGCAGCAACACTCCCGTCGGTCCTGCCTGATGACGAGTCGGGAGTCTCCTTTGACCAGGAGCTCCCGGACCCCTAAGGACAGAGCCGCCATGAGTCCAAAGATTAAGGCCTCATACTCCGCCATGTTGTTGGTGGCCTCAAAGTTGAGGTGCACCATGTACTTCACTTGCTCGCCATGTGGGTCGATGAGGACCACGCTGGCACCTGCCTTCTTGTTGCAGGCGGATCCGTCGAAGAAGAGCGTCCAGTGGGGTCCGGTGAACACCGGAGCCCTGGCTTCCAGACGTGGGGGGTCCGACCCATGGTCCGGTCCCCCTGGGACGCTTGGTGCTAGTGTCCACTCCGCAACGAAGTCAGCAAGGACTTGGCTCTTGATGGCATGGCGTGGCTGAAAGTCGAGTTGAAATCCAGCGAGCTCAGCTGCCCACTTGGCGATGTTGCCTGTGGCGTTGGAATTGTGGAGGATGGCCCTCAATGGGTAGGAGGTCACCACCACAATCTTGTGGGCCTGGAAATAGTGACGGAGTTTCCTGGACGCAACGAGTATAGCATAAAGGAGCTTATGCGCCTCAGGACGCCTGGCCTTTGCCTCATGAAGGATCTCGCTGACGTAGTAGACCGGCTTCTGGATAGTCTTGACTCTGCCAGTCGAACTGGATCCTTCTCCTTGAGTTGGGGACTCGCCGGACCCCAGGTCGCTAGGTGCTTCCCCGGGTCGGGACCCGGCCGGACCCTCCGAAGCAGGGCCGGTTGTTAGACTGGTGGAGGCCGGACCTCCTTCTCCTACAGGAGGATCCACAGGGGCCCCCTGCGGGAGATGCTCGGACCTCTCTGTGACCAGCACCATGCTGATCACTTCGGCCGTCGCTGCAAGCTGCAAGGTAAAGAAACAGCATCTCACCTGGGTCCGGTGCGACCAGGACCGGCAGGGAGGTGAGGTACTGCTTCATCTCCTGGAAGCCTTGCTCTACCTCTTCAGTCCATGCAAATGGACCGGACCCCCTCATCAGCTTGAAGAAGGGTAACGCCCTTTCTGCCAGCCTCGAAATGAAGCGGCTGAGGGCTGCAAGGGACCCCATCAATCTTTGCACATCCTTGAGACACGCAGGGGGTCTCATTGCCTCAATTGCCCGGACCTTGTCCGGGTTGGCCTCGATCCCCGCGTGGGAGACCAGAAAACCAAGGAGCTTTCCCGCCGACACGCCAAAGACGCATTTCTCGGGGTTAAGCCTTGTGGAGGTCGCGCGTAGCTTGTTGAAGACTTGAGCTAAATTTTCTAGGAGGGAATTTGATTCTCTAGTCTTGACAACGATGTCATCAACATACACCTCAACTATATCTCTAACCAAATCACCTAGAGTGATGTTCATTGCACGAGCAAAGGTGGGTAGAGCATTAAGCAATCCATAAGGCATCACTATATAACAATAAAGACCATCCACTGTTACAAAAGCAGTATGCTTCCTATCATCCCTAGCTATTTTGATTTGGTGAAAACCAGAATAGGCATCTATGAAGGACAGCAAATCACACCTGGAGGTGGAGTCTACAATCTGATCTATTCGTGGAAGTGGATAAGGGTCTTTTGGACATGCCTTATTGAGATTGGTGTAGTCGATGCACATCCGAAGCTTCCCGTTAGCCTTCGGGACCATGACCGGATTGGCCAACCACACTGGGTGGTAGACCTCCTCGATGAAGCCAGCCTGCAGTAGCTTGCGGACCTCTTCACGGATGAAGTTTTGCCACTCGATGGACTGCTTCTGCGGCTTTTGTCGGACCGGTCTGGCATCGGGCCGGATCTTCAGATGGTGCTCAATCACCTCCCTACGGATCCCGGGCATCTGTGACGGTTCCCATGCGAACACGTCGACATTTGCCTGGAGGAAGGCGATGAGCGCGCTTTCCTATTTCTCTCCCAGATTCCCACCGATGCGGGTGGTCTGGGAGGCCTCCGCTCCGACCTGGATGGTCTTCATGGGTACATCGTTCGTATCAGACGGACGGACCTTGGGTGCCTTGGCCAGGGCCTTGGCACGCGAGGATGATGGGTCGGACCCCTCGGCGCCGGCTGCGGGGGCAAGTCCTATTGCCAGCGCGTGGAGTTTTTCAACCGCCATGACGGCAGCTGCCCGGTTGCTCTGGACGGTGAGGACGCCTGCCGGAGAAGGCATCTTCAGGACCAGGTACCCGTAATGGGCAACGGCCATGAACCGGTACAGGGCCGGTCTGCCGATGACAGCGTTGAAGGGGAGGTTAACTTCCGCAACTTCGAACTGCACGTTCTCAGTGCGGAAGTTGTCCTCCGTCCCGAAAGTGACCGGCAGGGAGATGGTCCCTACCGGGTAAATGGGATTCGGGCCCACTCTGGAGAATGGGCGCGACGGAGCCAGCTTGAACTCTAGGATCTGCAGGTGCTTGAACGCTGCATAGCTCATGACACTGAGGCCTGCGCCTCCGTCGGTCAGTACGTGGTGGAGGCGGACGTTGGCGATGGTGGGTGCCGTGACGAGCGGCAGCACACCAGCGCCTGCCATGTTCTCCGGGCAGTCAGATGGCCCGAAGGAGATGGTGGTGTTCTTCCACCGCTGGTGGGGCGCCGCCTTCGGCGTCCCCGGCTTCACCGAGAGGACCTCTCGGTGAAGGGTCTTGATGTCCCGCCGGGAGACGAGCTCCGAACTGCCACCGTACATGATGTACAGCTTCTTGCGGCGCTCGTCCCCGCCAGACTCGGAGTCGGACTGGTGGAAGAGACCCTTGCGGTCTTTGTTGGGGTTTTGATACCCCAACTCCCTCTCCATCGCGGTTGCGTCGGCATCGGAGGCTTTCTCCTTGCCGGATAGCCGTGGAGGGGAGGAGCCTTCCCTAGAGGCTTGGTCGCACCTCTTGCTAAGGCGCTTCGCGAACTTCTCGATCTCGCGGCACTGGGTGGCGCTGTGGCGAGCCCCAGGGTGAACCGGGCACGACCCGTGGTCGGTGCGCTGTTGACGTGGGCGCTTGTGATGAGGACATCGCCACTAATGATACATCCACACCTACGCCAGTATCTACTTCAACAACACCTCTTGGTCCTATTACTCGCGCTTGTGCTCGTCGGCTTACCCATCAAGAGGCATCGCGCAGGCTGGATTCGGACTGCAGGACAGACATGACTTGTGACGGCCGCCACGACTTCATCCGGAATCACCTCCATATCTATTCGGAGTCAACCGCAATCCTAGATTTACTACAGAGTCCTTTTCAGCCATGGTGCTGCGTCACCCTAATTTGGCCCAACAGGCCGTGTATCAAGTTAAGTCCAAGACGGATGCGTCCTAGGGTTGGAACACGACCCAGGACCCTTGTGATCGTTCTCCCACTTCTTTATAACCTTTAGCCGCCGTCAAGAACACTCGGGTTTTGTTAGATGCAAGTTTAGCTTTTGCTACTTCCTTGTAGACGCGCGTGCTGATCCAGCCGCCCGTCCACTTGTTTTCGGAACCCCATCAATATTGAGATTCGGTTTGAGACCTTCAATTACATATCGTAATTTCAGTACTTGTTCTACTTGTTCTTGCTAGTTCTTCGATTGCTTGCAGGACGAGTGCCCTAGTGGCCGGGTGTCGCGCTCCACAAGATTGTGGCAACCAAAGGAGGTGGTGCATCGGTTGCTAAGGCGCAGCATGCTTGGAAGGCTGTAGTCGGGCCGTGAACATCATCTTCTCCATCAATCGAGTTATTCCACGCCTCTCATCGAAAGATTAGGAACAAATCCTAACGGGTTCACATCAGTTGGTAATCAGAGCAAGGTTGTTCGGTGAGAGACTTCCAATCCTTCGCTATTTTTATTTTCCTACAGTCCTGGAAAAGCCAAAAATAGTAGAAATTTTTTTCCCACCGCAATCCTATAGACCCTTTTGAGCCTTTACTAGTACTGCTTAGTTAGGGCTTGTTGAGTTTTCGGCTGCATCGGTTGTGTCGAGTTGCTGGTCTTAGTTGTAGTCCTTTAGAGTTTCGAGTTCTTATCACGTTTGGTCACGTACGCTTCCTTTTCATCACTGTTTTGGCCGAATCAGAATACACTTTGGCTGTGAAGTTTGACTTGGAATCGGTTAAGCGCGTGTTGGCCGAGACCGACTTGAATTCGGGTAACCTATTAATCTTGCGGTTGCTGAATCTGAGTGTCTCTTTGTTATCAAGTCCGAGTTGGAATCGGTGCCTCTTTGTTATTAAGTCTGAGTTGAATTCAGTGCTGGTTGAATCTGAGTCCGAACTGTGCACTAGAGGCAATAACACTTCCCACATATATTTAAGTGTTCGGCCTACTCCAGAGAGAGAGAGAGAGAGAGTGTGTGGTGGCATGCTCACTTGTATTCCTTTGTTCATAGAATCTGTTTTTGAGGTTCCCCTGAAAAAAAAAGGATTAGTGTTAAAAAAAAGAAAAAAAGAAGCAAGGGGCTAATTCATTGCGTTCGTTTTTCCCTTCTGTTCGGAGTGGTGCTTTGTGACTTCCTTTGTGTCCAGGCTCGCATCTCTAGCACGGTCTAGACTAGGACCAGCACAGTACCACCGTTGAACGATTATTTAGCTTGCTTTTGTGACTAACGTGGTGCTAGTACTTCCTTGTTCCAGCCCACCTACAGCTCCATATATCCGACTACAGCTCCACAGGTCTTGTTGCTGCAGCGCTGATACACTTCATTCCATGGTTGCGGACTTGTTGGTTGCCGTCCCCTCCTAGCAGCAAGGTAAGAATTGGTAAGAGCTTATGCAACAGGTTGAGAGTGAGCGCCTTGCAGTAGCTACACCCTATTAGTTGTAGGGATTTTACTACTTCACTTGTTTTTCTTGTTGTCCTTGTGTTTCTCACCATGGCAGGCTCCGAGGAGGAGGATCATAGCTTGCATCAGTCTCCACGTACCAGGGGCATCATACAATATTTTGAAAGGCAAGTGCAGCGGCACACAGAGGGACTTGATAATGATATGCAGGTGACAAATGATAAGATTGGACAATTGGAGGCTACGCAGATTGCCACCAACACCAAGCTTACGGGCCTGGAGACAGCGGTCGGCAATATTGACAAGAGTCTTGATGCTCTTTTGCGGCGTTTTGATGAGCTCCATGCGAAGACCAACGAACAGCGTGATGATTGGGCGGATGAATATATTGCTAATACTGAACAGGATGAACAAGACGCTCGCCATCGCCGCCAGCTACGCACTAATCGTAGAGGTATGGGTGGTTTTCGCCGCCGTGAGGTACGCAACAATGATGATGCTTTCAGCAAGATTAAATTTAAGATACCTCCTTTTGATGGTACATATGACCCTGATACATACATTACTTGGAAAATTGCTGTTGATCAAAAGTTTGTATGCCATGATTTTCCTGAGAATGCGCGTGTTAAGGCTGCTACTAGTGAGTTCATTGATTTTGCTTCTGTTTGGTGGATAGAACATGGCAAGAAAAATGCTGATGACATGCCACAAACTTGGGATGCTTTGAAATGGGTCATGCGGGTTAGATTCGTTCCTTCTTACTATGCACGTGATTTGTTACATAAGTTACAACAATTGAGGCAGGGCACTAGAAGTGTAGAAGAATATTATCAGGAATTGCAAATGGGTATGCTACGTTGTAATTTAGTGGAGGGTGAGGAACCTGCTATGACTAGATTTTTGGGCGGGTTAAATAGAGAAATTCAGGATATTCTTGCGTATAAAGATTATACTAACGTAACCCGTTTGTTCCATCTTGCTTGTAAAGCTGAAAGGGAGGTACAGGGACGACATGCTAGTGCTAGGTCTAATGCTTCTGCAGGTAAATCTACATCATGGCAGCCACGCACGACTACTTCTATGTGCGGACGTGCACCTGTACCAGCTCCTTCACCGAGTCGTACAGCAGCATCTTCTCCATCCAGCAACAAGCCACGTGCTCCTCCCACCACTTCAGCAACCAAGACTGTCCAGAAGCCAGCTGCTAGTGCTTCCTCGGTTGCATCCACGGATAGAACAAGTGATGTCCAGTGTCATCGGTGCAAGGGTTTTGGGCACGTGCAGCGTGACTGTCCTACCAAGCGCGTTTTGGTGGTCAAAGATAATGGTGCGTATTCCTCTGCTAGTGATTTTGATGATGATACACTTGCTTTGTTTGCTGCTGACCATGCAGGTAATGAGGGACCACCAGACGAACATATTGATGCAGGGGCAGCCGAACACTACGAGAGTCTCATTGTGCAGCGTGTGCTTAGTGCACAAATGGAGAAGGCGGAGCAAAATCAGCGACACACGCTGTTCCAACCTAAGTGTGTCATTAAAGAGCGTTCTTGTTGTATGATTATTGATGGAGGTAGCTGCAACAATTTGGCTAGCAGCGAACTGGTGGAGAAGCTTGCACTCAGCACCAAACCACACCCACACTCGTATCACATTCAATGGCCAAACAACAGTGGTAAGGCTAAGGTAACGAGGCTGGTGCGCATTAATTAATTTTGCAATCGGGTTATATCATGATGTTGTTGAGTGCGATGTTGTGCCTATGCAAGCTTGCCATATTCTGCTCGGTAGGCCTTGGCAATTTGATACGGATTGTGTGCATTATGGTAGATCAAATCAGTTTTCGCTCTTGCACCATGATAAGAAAATTGTGTTGCTTCCTATGTCTCTTGAAGTTATTGTGTGTGATGATACTGCTAGAGCTGCCAAAGCTAAAAGTGAGACCAATAAAATTATCAAGTCGGTTGCTAATAAGCAAGATGAGATACGCTTGAAAGGGACTTCCTTGCTTGCTACTAAATCTGATATTAATGACTTGATTGCTACCACTTCTGTTGCCTATGCTTTGGTGTGCAAAGATGCTTTGATTTCCATTCATGATATGCAGCACTCTTTGCCCCCTGCTGTCGCTAACATTTTGCAGGAGTATTCTAATGTGTTTCCAAGTGCAATACCAGCGGGGCTGCCACCAATACGAGGGATTGAGCACCAAATTAATCTGATTCCAGGAGCATCGCTGCCCAACCGTGCACCGTACAGGACCAATCCGGAAGAAACGAAAGAGATTCAGCGACAAGTGCAAGAACTACTCGACAAAGGTTATGTACGTGAGTACCTTAGTCCTTGTGCTGTTCCGGTTATTTTAGTTCCCAAGAAAGATGGAACGTGGCGTATGTGTATCGATTGTAGAGCTATTAACAATATCACAATTCGATATCGACATCCTATTCCACGTTTGGATGATATGCTTGATAAATTGAGTGGTGCTATTGTGTTTACTAAAGTTGATTTGCGTAGTGGGTACTGGGTACCACCAGATTCGCATGAAATTGGGAGATGAATGGAAAACTGCTTTCAAAACTAAGTTCGCGTTATATGAGTGGTTAGTCATGCCTTTTGGGTTAACTAATGCACCTAGTACCTTCATGCGATTAATGAACGAGGTTCTACGTGCTTTCATTGACAAATTTGTTGTGGTCTACTTTGATGATATATTGATTTACAGCAAATCCATGGAGGCACATCTTGATCATTTACGTGCTGTTTTTACTGCTTTACGTGATGCACGTTTATTTGGTAACCTTGAGAAGTGCGTCTTTTGCACAGATCGAGTATCTTTTCTTGGCTATGTTGTCACTCCACAGGGAATTGAAGTTGATCAAGCCAAGGTGGAAGCTATTCAGGGATGGCCTGTACCAAAGACCATCACACAGGTGCGGAGTTTTGTAGGACTTGCTGGGTTCTATCGTCGCTTCGTGAAGGATTTCAGCACCATTGTGGCACCGTTGAATGTGCTTATGAAGAAGGGGGTGCCTTTTTCTTGGGGCACCACACAAGATAATGCGTTCACCATGTTGAAAGATAAGTTGACACATGCACCTCTCCTCCAACTTCCTGATTTTAATAAGACCTTTGAGCTTGAATGTGATGCTAGTGGAATTGGTTTGGGTGGTGTTTTGTTACAAGATGGTAAACCTGTTGCATATTTTAGTAAGAAATTGAGCGGACCTATTCTGAATTATTCTACTTATGACAAGGAATTGTATGCTCTTGTGCGCACATTAGAAACATGGCAGCATTATTTGTGGCCCAAAGAGTTTGTTATCCATTCTGATCATGAATCTTTGAAACATATTCGTAGTCAAGGAAAACTGAACCGTAGACATGCTAAGTGGGTTGAATTTATTGAATCTTTTCCTTATGTCATCAAACACAAGAAAGGGAAAGAGAATGTCATTGCTGATGCTTTGTCTAGGCGATATACTTTGTTGACACAATTTGATTGCAAGATTTTTGGTTTGGACACAATTAAAACACAATATGTGGATGATGCTAATTTTAAGGATGTTTTGCTGCATTGTAAGGATGGAAAAGCATGGAACAAATTCATCGTCAATGATGGGTTTGTATTTCGAGCTAACAAGCTATGCATTCCAGCTAGCTCCGTTCGTTTGTTGTTGTTACAGGAAGCGCGTGGAGGTGGCTTGATGGGGCATTTTGGAGCAAAGAAGATAGAGGATGTACTTGCTGGTCATTTCTTTCGGCCAAAAATAAGAAGAGATGTGGAGCGATTTGTTGCACACTGCACTACATGTCAAAAAGCTAAGTCACGTTTAAATCCGCATGGTTTGTATATGCCTTTACCAGTTCCTAGCGTTCCTTGGGAGGATATTTCTATGGATTTCGTGTTGGGATTGCCTAGAACTAGGAAGGGACGTGATAGCGTTTTTGTGGTTGTGGATAGATTTTTCAAGATGGCACACTTTATTCCATATCATAAAACTGATGATGCTACACATGTTGCTGATTTGTTCTTTCGAGAAATTGTTCGTTTGCATGGTGTGCCAAACACAATTGTTTCTGATCGTGATGCCAAATTTCTTAGCCACTTTTGGAGAACTTTATGGGCACAATTGGGAACTAAGCTTCTATTTTCTACCACTTGTCATCCCCAAATTGATGGTCAAACTGAAGTTGTTAATCGAACCTTGTCTACCATGTTAAGGGCTGTTTTAAAGAAGAATATTAAGTTGTGGGAAGAATGTTTGCCTCATGTTGAGTTTGCTTATAATCGTTCCATGCATTCTACTACAAAGATGTGCCCTTTTGAGATTGTTTATGGCTTGATTCCTCGTGCTCCTATTGATTTAATGCCTTTGCCCACTTCTGAAAAATTGAACTTTGATGCTAAGCAACGTGCTGAACTGATGTTAAAACTGCATGAAACAACTAAAGAAAACATCGAGCGCATGAATTCTAAGTATAAGCTTGCTGGTGATAAAGGTAGAAAGCAATTAATTTTTGAACCTGGTGAATTGGTTTGGTTGCACTTGAGAAAGGATAGGTTTCCTGCTTTGAGAAAGTCTAAATTGATGCCTCGGGCTGATGGACCGTTTAAAGTGCTAGAACGAATTAATGATAATGCATATAAGCTAGACCTGCCTGTGGATTTTGGGGTTAGTCCCACATTTAACATTGCAGATTTGAAGCCATATTTGGGAGAGGACGATGAGCTTGAGTCGAGGACGACTCAAATGCAAGAAGGGGAGGATGATGAGGACATCACCACTAACGATACATCCACACCTACACCAGTATCTACTTCAACAACACCTCTTGGTCCTATTACTCGTGCTCGTGCTCGTCGGCTTACCCATCAAGGAAGAGGCATCGCGCAGGCTGGATTCGGACTGCAGGACAGACACGACTTGTGACGGCCGCCACGACTTCATCCGGATCTGTTTTGGTCGGTCGTGTACTTTCTGGAAAGCTTATCAAATCTACTTTCCAACGGATCCGGAATCACCTCCATATCTATTCGGAGTCAACCGCAATCCTAGATTTACTACAGAGTCCTTTTCAGCCACAGTGCTGCGTCACCCTAATTTGGCCCAACGGGCCATGTATCAAGTTGAGTCCAAGACGGATGCGTCCTAGGGTTGGAACATGACCCCAGCACCCTTGTGGTCGTTCTCCCACTTCTTTATAACCTTTAGCTGCCGTCAAGAACACTCGGGTTTTGTTAGATGCAAGTTTAGCTTTTGCTACTTCCTTGTAGACCCGCGTGCTGATCCAGCCGCCCGTCCACTTGTTTTCGGAACCCCATCAATATTGAGATTCGATTTGAGACCTTCAATTACATCTCGTAATTTCAGTACTTGTTCTACTTGTTCTTGCTAGTTCTTCGATTGCTTGCAGGACGAGTGCCCTAGTGGCTGGGTGTCGCGCTCCACAAGATCGCGGCAACCAAAGGAGGTGGTGTATCTGTTGCTAAGGCGCAGCATGCTTGGAAGGCTGTAGTCGGGCCGTGAACGTCGTTTCCTCCATCAATTGAGTTATTCCACGCCTCTCATCGAAAGATCAGGAACAAACCCTAACGGGTTCACATCAGCTTGCCTCGGGAGTTCCAGCCCCCGGTCGTCGCAGCAGCAATGGTCGGACCCCCAACCCGTGACTTGTCAAAGCCACGGTTCTTCTTGTTCTTTTTCTTGCCACTGCCAGGGGCAGTGACACTGGGCCCGCTCGTCTGAGCGGGTCCTGCCTGAGTTGCAGAGTGCCACGCACGGCCTTCTGCAGCCCTGGCGCATTTGTCCACCAAAGCGAACAAGGTGGTGACGGTTTCCACCTGATGAGTCGCCAGCTTCTCCAGCGTCTTCTCATCACGGACCCCCTGGCGGAAGGCCGTGATGATAGATGCATCGGAGATACGTGGGTTGGTTCCACGTACCTTGGTGAAGCGGGAGATGAAGGCCCGAAGGGTTTCTCCGGGTTGTTGCCTCACGGCGTGGAGGTGAGCCTCCACACCATGCTGCTGGTACGCACTAGCAAAATTTGCCGTAAACTGTGCGCAGAGCTCACCCCAGGATTGGATGGATCCCAGAGTAAGGTTCATGAGCCACGTCCGGGCTGGCCCGATCAAGGCTACATGAAAGTAACTTGCCATGACGGCGTCGTTACCTCCGGCCGCTGTGATGGCGGTGATGTAGATCTGCAGGAACTCTGATGGATTGGTGGACCCGTCATACTTTTCCGGCAGGTGGGGCCGAAACTTGGACGGCCAGGCCACCACCCGAAGGTGGTCTGCGAGTGCTGCGCAACCCACCTCGGACACCGGTGCCTGAGCGAGTGCCTGTGGCCTTGCCACGGCCGCATCAAGCTCGGGCGCAAGATCCCGACCCTCAACGTTCAGTCGTCGGTTGCGTGCCCGCTCGATGGAGACGCGGGCGTCCTCTCCGGCACGTCTGCGGGTTGAGCTCTGCCCGGAGATCCTCGGTCCGCGCACTCCTCACTAATGGTGAGTGCATAGAACCGGATGCGCCGCCCTGACAATGGCGTTGCCTGGACACAGACCCCCCTGCTAAGCCTGGGGAAGCCTGCGCCAGGTGGAGGAGGCGGTCGATGTCGTCATGCCATTGCCTCTGGGCGTCAGGCGAGGCTGCTTCACCAGGAGGGTTACAGAGCAACTCCCTGGCTGCCACGAGCAGCCCATTCCGTGCAGGCACCGATTGGGCCACCGAAGCCCGCTCCACAAGACGCTGCGGAGCAGCACACGCGGCCACCCTGGATGGGGGATGACGTGAGGCGTGTGGCGTTGAGGACGCCACTTCCTCACCCAACAGGAGGTCGTGATGACCATTTTCCTACGCCATTGCGGTCTTGGGCTTCGATCAAGCGCAAACCAAACCTAATTCCCCTATCTGGCACACCAAATGTCGGAGGAAATCTCCAGCCGGGTGGCGGAATGCACCCGCCTAATCCTAGTTAAGGAAGAGTTTGGGGGAGACTTAGGAGCGCTTGATCGATGGGCGGATGAATGCAGGAAAGATCTAAGGATTTTAGAGTGGTTCGGACCGCTGGAGCGTAATACCCTATGTCCACTTGGGTGTTGTATTGATTGTGGAAGCCTGGATTGAACCCGAGCTTGAGATTGAGATCGAGATGTGTGTATGTGTCACTCTAACGGGTGCACTCTCCCTTTTATAGTCCAAGGGAGGTGCTTACACCGAGCGGGGCCCCGACAGGTGAGCCCGGCCAACAGGAGCCTGTTCTACGAGAGATATGGAGATCTTCATCTCCAGCTCCTCTCCGTAGTCCTCGCTATCGGGAAGTTGATGTGCGTATCTACAGCCAAGATATGGCCGTGTGCCGCCTTGCCGGCACAGTGACTGCTGTCAGTGTTACCCAACAGTAGAAGCCGTGCTGCCACTGTTGGGTCAGGACCCTCTGACAGGCGAAGAAGCAGCGCTGACCCTGCCGCGCCGTCGCCTCCGCGCGCACTGTTGCAGCGTCCGCCTTAGCACACCTGCAGCAGGCTATCATTACTCACGCGCGCGGCACCGTGATGTGACTAGACGCCGTCTGCCCGCGCGCAGAGCACAGTGACGCACCGCCTTGGTAACAAGCGGGCTTACCGTGGTGTCAGTTGGGCAGACCATGCTTTGACTTGGGTGCGCACGGCCCACCTACCCGCATCTAATGCGGTTGTTGGGCTGGCGTCCCGCGGAGGGCCTTCTGCCACGGGCACGTGGCAGGGCCGACCCTGGAGTTGCCACCTTGGTGGCACGTGGTTTCGCCGGACCCCTTCCCATAGGAAATAAGGGAGGTCCGGGCCCCCGAGGCCAGCTGGAGAGACAGGCCCATAGGGGTCTGGCTCCCACACGTGGCGGCGCCTGACCCCCTGGGGGGTTCGGGCATGTGGAGGCCATCCCCAAGTACCTTGCCCTCATGGGCACGTGGGGGGCGCCGGACCTATATCAGCTCAGGGGGAGGTCCGGAGACCACGGTCCTAGCTGCCAGGTCCGGACCATACGTCCTGTCTCACAGAGGACAAGAGTGTGGGCTTGGAAAACCCACTGTCCACTAGGGTGGACAGTCTGTCAGATGACTTCCTGGCGGGCTAGGTCCGCGGAGAGGCAGATCTCCTCGTAGTGGGCTACAACGGCCTTCTGGTCGTTGAGCAGTTCCTTGGCGATGATGGAGGATAGGCGGTCGAGCATATGGTGGCGCGCATCCATCGCGATGCGCTTGGCGCACACGCCGGAGCTTGACACCATCGCGTTCTCCTGTGAGGCGACAGCGAGACGCTAAGGGTCTGGACACCCTAGCAGGAGGTACCCCTGTCCGTATGTACCGACAGTATACAATTTGTTTGAGTTGATTAGCAAGATTTTTTTTGATGGAACGGCAACATTATATTTGTTTAGACACAATGGACGCGTTACAGTTCATGAACTATGGGGAACTGAAGTGAGCGAAAATGTTTAAGCATCCATTTTGCGAAGAGAGTTAACTAATACAAGTTTCCTTCATCATTACAAATAAACATGTTGATAATGGCATAAACTTTTTAGGAGCAATTAGCTCTTATCCCTCTTAGGCTATTATGAGCTAAACAAATAAGATCGATGTACATGCAGGCCTATTCGTCTAAGGAAATGAAACCCCTGAAGGCAGAGAAGCCATCGTGACGTGCATTAGGGGTATGCATCCAAGATTAGAATCTCTGGTCCTTCGTTTTTTTATCAAATTGCCATTGATGAATTCCCATGCTTCATGACATTGGGGACATTTACCCATATGGCATATTTTTGTTATTGTTGTCCAAATGGCTATTTGGGGCAGCAATTAATATATAAATCTTAACGCATTAAGTTTTATGGTTCATGATAAGGACATCACTCCTTTGGATGCACACAACACTCCTCACACGGATATACAAGGACCGATCACTAGATCTCGAGCACAACAGATAAATCAACAGGTGAGCTTGTTCCTATGTATGTTTGGTAATTGTGATAATGATACGCTCGTTCCTATGTACGTTTGGAAGTGTTAGGAGTAATGATACTAAAAAGTGCGTCCAAGCCAAGTCGGAGGCCTCCAACATACCGAATTCGAGCCCACCTCAGAGTCCAAGAGCAGTCCGCACTAAAATTATTGCCCAAGCACATGCGAACTCTATTTTCAACGTTCTACATATGTACCAAAATCAAAGGAGATAAGATTTCCAATGCCACTGGTCCCACATTATTATCAGGTTCGAGTCAACGTGAATCATCGAAACATGTGGATGCATAGAAGCTGTCAGGGTGGTGCACCCAATCCTTTTGGATCATGTATCGTGTTGGAGTTCATAAGGACGCATCTAGGGTTCCTTGGCCGACCCTGAACCTTTATGTTCAGTAGCCGGTGTCCAAGTTAGGGTTGATTTTTTCTTAAATTAGATCTATCTTGAATAATATCACCGTCATTGATTTGTGAAACTCCAACTTTGTGAGCATAATTTGTCATTTACAATCTTATTGCGCACTTTTTTATTCTTGCTTGTGTTTTTCGATTCGTATGCGAGGTCAATTGGGCAGCGCATGTTTGATGACCAGAGGCAATATGGTGCTTCAATTGCGGGCTCGAGTCTTGTTGATCAGAAGAATATCGCTTGTGTGAAGTAGCCGACCAATCAATAGTTATCTTCTCCAGATGGAAGATCTGACACTCCCGTGCCTATCAATTTATAAATTAGCATGAATATATCCATGCATTTTTTAAGATGAACCGAATATATCTATTTATAATATGAATGAACCACATTTTATCTTAAAGAGTACAAATAATTATAGTAGCCGGACAAACAGAAATCCAGTGTATCATTGTACCTGTACATGCACCATGCTAGGGTGATTTGTAGTAAATGTTGGATTAATTGGGTTTGGGGCCATTTATTTTAAATAATTCAATAAAAACTAAAAGGATCACAATTAATGCTAGGAGTTTTAAAGCAGTAACCCCGCATGGAAAAATTAAGGGGATGCTAACCGACTTAAAATGGACCATTAGTATACCTTTTGTCAAGTTGAAAAGGGTGAAAAGCTTGCCACACGCACGCTTGCGCACTTACTTAGCCGGGCCGAGGCCATGGGCGTGGGTGTGGATGAGGTGTGGACTGACATATGTGCATGTCTGATATGCCGAGCCTTTACTGGTGTGCGACTCTAAAACGATGAGCCATCCTCCTCTTTAACGATAGAAACGCATTTGATATGTACGGAATCGGATTCGGATAGCACTTTTTACCATATTTTAACTCGAATACGGATGCGAATTCGGATATTCTTAAATACGAATGCAAAACGGATATCTCGAATTCAAATTCGAATTCGGATATTTACTCAATATATAGGATAACATTTAACTATTTTCTTTATTGATAATTTAGAATATAAAACAGTTATATATGTACAAACTAAAGTATGACAATATAAAAATGATAGCTAAAAATAGCTTATTTATCAACAAATATTTTAATAAATAATTATACAAAAATAAAATTAGAAATAAAAATTTATTTTCAATAAATATATAAACATTTTTAATTAATAATAATGAAAAATTATAAAAGTAATTTCACCCATAAATAGATAAAAAATAATATTTATGAGTAAACTTAATCTTTTTATAACTTTATTATAAAAATTAATAATATTGGTTATGGAAAATAAATATAACTTTTTAAATAGTTCTACTAAAAACGAGTACGGATAGTGTCAGATATTGTCGGATACGGATGTGGAATCGGATAGAGAAAAATAATAAAAATTGGATTCGGATGTATCCACTTTACTGCTACATTAAATTTAAATATGGATACAGATATCCATATTGATATTTAAACGGATACGGATATCGGATATTTTGGATATCCGCTTTCACATTCCCATTCCTACTCCTCATTCGTGTGCCCTGCATACTCTTAACCTTCTTCTGCTACCTGCTGCCCTTTTCATCTCCGTTCCAGTAGCTTGCACGCACTATCTGCTGGAAGAGCAGGCCTCCGGACTTGTGCCCTTCTGCGAGATCCTGATCAGCATAAGCGGGGCAATAAGATTTTTGGGAGCGCATGTATGTGCGACTACTTGAAGTGAACGTCTACATTCCACTACTCCTTGAAGGCCAATTATGGGACTTTACTGCATCAATTCGTTATTGCAGTGACTTTGTTCGACTACACCGTTTGGCTCAACCAATAGAACGGTGCACCCGGCGCCTCCAGTCCCACCTCGAGGTATAGTCTTAAACCTTTTTGTTTATTTTTCTATTCATGTTATCCTCCTCCAGGTATAGTCTTAAACTTTTTGGTTTATTTTTCTATTCATGTTATCCTGTGAGTTTAATATGAACATAAGCATCTGCTTTGTTGTCACAAGATCAGTTATCAACACAATAATTTATCTCATATATTTTAGAATTAAAATATGTTGTAAAATGCCTAAATTTCTAAATTTTAAACAGTAGACTCTCAAACTTTGAAGGTCTGTTGTCTAAAAGGGGGAGGATTTGAAGTCCTTTCCTGCCGTATGTAGTAGCTAGGGGTGTTTTAGTAAAATATTTCTGCACAATATAAAGTACCTGCATTGTATATAGAGATCTTGCCTTACTCTTTCACGGTCACAAAAGGCTAGATTGATATACACTTGATAGGAGCATGAGTCCTGATCTTCTGAGAGGTACAATAAATTTGATTGGTGGAGAACTCAACCTTGATGAACCAAGTCTCCGAACGAACAGAACCTCACAATCACTACACCACTGCTCCGTTGGTTATCACCCGTGTCACACGGATGACCTCGCCATGAAGGCTTATCCCTGCAAGCGCAGTCAAGAACACAAGTAAGAACAGGAGATGCAATCAAACAAACTTGGTTACGAGATGGGGTCTCACAAACCGATGAACGGCGACACTGTTCAATGACAGATTGAATCTAAGCAAAACCCAAACCCTAATGTAGCGACAGCTTCTGAATAAAAAGGAGTTTGGGGCGTGAAAGTCCCCTGGACGCAATCCTAATGGGTTCCAACACGGTACACAGGCCAACAGCCCAACAGACGGTGACACAGCACTCTAACAGATTCTGGACACCCATTTGTTTCGACGATTCCTGTCGAGTTAGAAGGAATTTTGAGGTGGAACCGGTGCCATTGGAAGCTCTATGAAATTCTGATTCCAACCATATATAGAACATCCAAATCCGACTCCGTATGTGGCCAGGGTGTCAATTTTGGTGAAGTCAGGTTCTGGAATCTGAGGTGGAGTCGAAGTCGAGTTGGACCTGGACTCCTCCTTGGTGTGGACGTCCTGGCTCCTCCTCCTTGACTCCTTGGCCTTCTCCAAGTGCTTGCTGGTCCTCTCCATTGTTCCTAATCAATAAAATATGCATGGAACCAATTGTAAATTCTGAAAAATAATTGATAAGGTTAGAACGTACCTGGAGATCCAACTGTCGCACACGTGCTCCAGTGATCGGTCCTTGCATTGTATGCAAAAGAGAGATGTCCTCATCAACACTAAAGTAAAGCAAGTCAACTGAGATATTTTAAGTTTTCCTGACCTTTCTTTTGTTCTAGCTTTTCTCCCACTGAGATATGAAACACTAGCAAAAGTTGAGTGAGTATAAATAGAAAAAAATGTGGAAAATCTGGAAGGACTGATTAAGTAAGTGTTAGCTATAACGGTCGTCATAGTAGTAGTTTGCAGTATCTAGTCGCATATATTGCCTGGTAATGAATGAGGCCAAAAAGAAAAGAAAACACCTCTCTACCTATCTGCTAGCTAGCTCCTGCTTGCAGTTTGTCTATGTTTCAGGTGTCAAAGTTAACCCAAATAATGATTGCAACAAGGCCTCCGCCTGCAGTCACCATGAGAATCCACTAAGCACTTCCCAGTTTAACTTAGAAATCTAATAGCAATCTAACCCACCAACTCAATGATAGATCCAGCAACCAAAACCTTCCCAAATGTAGCAGCAAATCAACTTAACCCAAATATATATAAACATTTAACTACTCTGAGCTACCTTAGCATTTCAAACGACGTTCTAGTAAAAGCCACTTGCAAGTTATCAATAATTGGCACAAATCAAATGCCACCGATCCTTTGCTTCAGATGCAATATATATACATATACATGCGCACTTGTTACCTACTCTTCCATGGCCTGCATCTGGTGCATGATCTGTGCGTAAATGGATTTACAGAACAATCCAAGTTTTTTGTGGATCTAAACTATGAAAAATTCAAGAGCCCTTGTTAAAGTGGTTATTATTACAGGAGATCCATAAGCCTGCATGAGTAAACTCTTTTTTTAATAGTCTTTCTCTTTTGTTGAATCTAATTACACTTGTTTTGTAAATTAGAAATCAAATTGAGTTGAAGATATTTTATAGCTCAGAATCTAAAATGTTAAGCATTAGGAATTAACCTACAGTGGTGACATTATGAATTCTTATAGGCAGCAGGGTCCAATTGGCGTAAGTGCCTTCACTCAAATGCTGGAAATACTACACAGGGAAATAGGAGTTATATACTTTGAGATGTATTCCTGTCAAGTGATCTATATTTAAACAAAGTCATCTAGAGCAAGGTATCAAGAGAAAGAAACATTGTTTATTAATGACTGCTTGCACTCACATCCTACCCTACGAACACCTTCAAGAGTCTGGTTAGCAAATTTATAGATTAATGAAGTCATCATATGCTTCTCGCCGTCATGTCACCTGCTCCGATCCCTCTGTTCTGAAGTATAAGACATTTTAGTTTGTTCTAAGTTTGACTAAGTTTATAGAAAAAAATATAATAATATTTTGAATGCCAAATGAGAATAATTACATCTATTATAAATATATTTTTATAATTTACTTATTTGATGTGTTAGATATTAATATTATTCTTTATAAATTTAGTCAAAATTAAACTAATTTGATTTAGAACAAACTAAAATATCTTATATTTCAGGATGGAGGGAGTATCATTGAAAAAACAGCCTCATTTATTCTAAGATTAATAGTTAAAACTAGCACGAGCACCAATGACTTGAACTCTGCTGTGTAAGCTCTACCTCAAGAAACCTAAATTTGTGATAATATTTCTTTGAGTGATATTTAATTGATTTTTGCAAAGTGTGAGCGGTGTTAAAACAAGAAATTAGTGTAATTCAGAATATAGCACTAGGTTTGTTTCTTTGTTATAAGGCAGGGTTTATTTGATTTTTTTTTTTGCGAGTAGGATTTATTTGATTTACTCTGCACGCGTTCCATGTGTTGATTTTTTTAAGCCTGGCTGTTCATTGTTCATGGCAGATTAATAGTCCATGACCTGGAGTAACGCCTCCCAATTTCATCAAGGTTACCTCTGTTGTGATAAGTCAAGTGAGTCTCAGCTAAGATCGACATCGTCGTTGAACTGAATCACTGTGCTAAACTGCTGATTCATCATCAACTAGCTTATATTAAGTTTATCTAGAGATAAAGATGGGACCATGGAGATTTGGAGCCTAGTATCTGGCCTTGAAGTGACACTATACTGGACCACAAGACGGAAGAACATATATAGATGCATAGACTAAGGCCCAAATCCTATAGCTAGCTATTGATTAGCAAATCAAGATGAAAAGTAACAGATGTATGAAATATATTTGTTTTGAAAGTATGGGTGCTTTGTCCATCCTAGCCAGGAGTATTGAGCTTGGTAGTTGGCCAGTTCAAGCTGCCATATGATGGGTACCCCAACCTCTACAATACTAATAGTAATAAGACATTTCCTGTTTTTGTTAGTACAGATTTAATCATGGTTATTATGCTTATTGTTGATACTTTTCAGCTGGATATCTAACTAGAGCATAATAATTCTTCCTTTTACATCACTAAGCGTGTTCGTGGTTAGTAAGATTTGTTGTGATGTAACATGCCCACCTACTTTCAAATATTCGACCCAATACATAGGTGCTTGCATTTACATCTAATTATTTTCATTTGTAGAAGACATGCCTGTTGACAACAGAGCCCAAGGCGCTTTATATATGGCGAGTTTATCAAAATTTTAGTCTCTCCTTGAAGGTGCTAAAGGTAGAGTGTGCTCACGCACTAATAGGATTTGAATGTGCATGGAAGTATACGAGCACCGTTACTATTGTGCGTTCACAGTTATTATCATCAAGGACAATGATGGAGGACATTAAAGGTTGATTAATCACACGGATCTTTAACTGGATCTAATTAAAGTCAACATCCCAATAATGTACCGACACTCCAACTGATTAAGCAAAGTGCTTATATACGCGTCAGTTATATCTAATACATTTCGTGCTTTAACAAAATAAATTTGCGCATCTTTTACCTATTTCTAAGCATGCAATGTTTCCACTAAAATTTTTGACTTGATCCACGCATCGTCGACAGATAAACCCAAAATATATATAATAATAATGTAATGAGAACATGGAAATACAACAAAATATGTGTCGAAGAAAACTCACTGTGATCTGCACGCATACCTTTAAGCAGCGTTGCTATGCCTGTCCCGTACGAATACAATTCTTTTCTAGCTCGCGTTGGCTACATCACATTGACGATGATGTGGTTTAGGGCCGGGCGCTACACGCCACTGCTGGATCTTCGGCCACGGCGTGAGCTCACGCTTCAACGACACAACAATATTAAAGGTTAGTTAAGGTCTGGCCATACAGTATTACAACATATGGAATTTTCAAGCGCGGCAACGCACGGAACTATATTTGCTAGTACTTTATATCTCTATCCTGCTAAAAATTACCAAATGGCGAAAGCTTTTTCGTTGTACATCGCACGTCTCCAACTCCCGTCATCCTGCCGAAAATTACCGCCGCTTTGACGAGGAACCGCCGCCCGTCATCCGCCCTATGACCCAGAATACGCCGCAAGTTTAGCAATCTTTCCGTTTCACTCATCATCACAGCCCCGTCGCAGCATCATGGCCGCCGGCAAGATCCCCGCTCTTCCACCACAATTCGCCGACGTGATCTCAGTTAAGTTGTGATGCAAATTCATCTATACACGTATAAAGGCTGACTTCGGATATAGCGAAGCGGAGGCCCGTCGCCGAAGGCTTGGGCCGGAGCGAAGCGGTGCAGATGGATTAGGGTTTCTATATATATACTGTGGAAGAACCGCCTGAATTATTCCGGCTCAAGTGCGCTGGTCATCGCTATTCAGCCGATACTAACTCAACGCACTTCAAACGGAACAACCCATTGGTCTGTCGAGTCTCCGTCCGATACAACCACGGTTCAACAGGATCGAAACAAGTGTACCTCGCACGAAAGCACAGCACAGCTCTTCAACTTTTAATTTACAGAAACGCAAATATTATTACAAACCTTTTTCAAACTTAATGTAACTTATATAAATAGTGTTTAACACGACAAGCTACGCAGCTTGTCCAAGTTCACAGCGGAAGAAAAATAAACACGCGACTACACACGTCGCGAAGGTTGACACCATGCTTAGTCCAAGGTCCAGTGTCACTCAGGAGGGTCACTGCCAGCCGGGGACGGATCCCACTCCACGGACCAGCCATACGGAACAGAAGTTGGCCATGCAGAACTATCCGTGGGGTTCTCAAAGGTCATACCTGGAAAATTCACTAGCAAGATTGAGTATGCTAATACTCAGCAAGGCTTACCCGGAATTAGGGTATACTTTGCCCATAGCTAAACTCATGAAGGCATGAAATGATTCTGGGTTCGTTTTAGCTGAAAAGCAACAAAGAGTATGATCTACTTTCAAATTTTAGCTTTCAAATTCTAATTTGATTATCCATTCTAGGTAAGCACTTATACTAGACAAGCAAGGTAGAGATTAGCATTCATCAGGATTATCTCAACAATAGTTACAGTTCTTACTCTATGTGGCAGAAGGAATAAGCAGTCTCAATCTCCGTGAGAAACGGACGATTCTGAATCGAATTTCATAATCTTGCAAGGCAAACCTAACTCACACGCTTGGAATATCCAACGATAATTCCAAGCAACCGTTTGCCTTTCATTCCGACTCGTGGAACAGGGCCACCACAACCGACTGTAGGACCGTACGCACACCAATTGTGCAGGACATACGTCTGTAGCGCGACTACATGACCGTATTCTTGTCCGCTGTGCGGAACGTACTCCCGTACGTCGGTGCGTGAGAAAAACCAAATTATGAGTGGTGGGAGGTATGTCCACTCCTCGGGCCGATTCGTTACTAGGCTTACCGCTTTACCATATTTCACGGCATGTGGTTAGTACTTTCAAACGCTTAGCCACCACTACCACACACTGCGACCTTGTCAACTTTTATCAACACAGACGGGGTAACCTTCCGAGTCATGATATTGCACATGACCCCGTCCATCATCCTTATAGTGATTGCAGAATAGTAAACATTCAACTCCTATATCGCGCGAGTGACAGGAAATCACTCGACTTCTGCCGGTCCTATTAGCGGAGCATCCACACGATAAGGACTCGGGTGCAATACAGTGGATTCCTAGGATTTATGCAAGTAGGATTTCATTTTAACTCCTAGATGTAATGCAACATATATAATATATAGATAAAATTGTAATCAATTGAAATACTGGGGTATGCATCGGGGCTTGCCTTCTTAACTGGGGTTGGGGGCAGAAGTGTCAGAGACTTCCGAACTTTGGTTCGGGGCTTCAGTTAGAGTCTCGACGACGTTTATCGGGTCTTCAGAAAACCCTTGGTCTTGTTCCAGGACTAGCTCGTAGTCTCCGTCGTCGAGCGTTGCTGACTCTACATGATATGCAACGATTTAAGTGAGATGGTTCTTAAGTTAAGGATTTCACTTCACGATTAAGTTGCAATCCAATAAATTAATGAACATAAACTCATGTAACAAGGGGGTGGGGTTCCAAATTACTATCTATAAGTTATGTCTTTTTAATGGAATTACGTTGGAGTAATTGACAAGTTTAATTTTTATTTTGAAACCCATAAAGATTCTAATCTTGAATTTTTATGGTTAAATTTATTTTCAATAAATAAGCTTATTGTGAATTTTTCATAATTTTCTGGAAATAAAAACTAAATCATTTGAATTTGAATTCAACTTTCAAGTTTAAATTCAAATCTTGGGTAAATAGAACTATAAAGTCTTGAAATTTTAATTATAAACTAATTATCAACATATTAGGTTATGGTAAAAAGATCTAAACATAGAAGCCTTAGGAACATGCTTAATTAAATTCAAACCATTTCAAACCAAACTTTATTAATAAAAGTTGTAGATTTACATTTCTAGATTCCAACAAAACTGGTTTGGTAATTTTTGAATTTTTTTACACATTCCTATAAATTTTACAAGCTGACAGCTAACACTAAACTAGAGACTTGCAAAGAGGCCCTCGGTTACTTGCACAGAGACCCCTAGAACAGGAAAAGAAATCATAGATACGCCCTTGCCGGCTCTCGACGGCGACCGGCGGCTCTGTCCACGGCGTTCTCGCCGGCGGTGAGGGTTTGGCCGGGGAAGAACCGGTGCTACGTGGCCTACAGGAGCTACTGGTCACGATGGTGGGTGATGTGCTCGACAAGCAACGGTGGAGCAAGGCCGGCGATGAGAGATGGCGGCGGCCGTGGCGGTGCGTCATCGTTCCCGGCGAGGGACCGGTGAACGTGGGCAGATGGGGCGCGCATGAGCTTCGCGGGAGTGCGGGGATGCTTTTTCCGTGCCCAATTTGGTCTGAGACAGGTCAGAAGGTGGCGATCGATGGTGGGGCGGCTCGGGTTCTTACCGGCGGCGATGGCGGCACGGCGTTCTGCGAGCTGGGATGTCGGAGGGCGGCGGGAAAGTAGTCGAGGAGCTTCTACAGATTGGTGTGGTGTTGTTGGTGCCTTTGGCGGGGGTGGGACGGCTCTATGTCGGCGGATCAACAGGAGGCCGAGTGGCGGCGGAGCTGGGAGCTCACCGGCGCTGTGGGGAACAACACTCGGGTGCGAGAAAATGGAATTGGGTGGATCGATGAGCTGCAGGGAGTCACGGTGGTGCTCTAGGAGTATTGGATCGGGGTCCGGGGGTGGTGTAGGCGGCTGACGACGGTGGCCAGGAGGCGCGGCGGAGGTCCGGTGAGGGGCGGGGTCGGAAGAAAGGAATGTCGGTGAAATTGTGGTTGCAGGAGCAGAAGAGAGGATGCAGTGGGGGCTCAAGACGTGCTTTAAGTTGCTAAAGAGAACACAGCGGGCGAGAGGCAGTGTTAGGGATCGACGGCGTGCGTGGCAACCGCGGCGGAGCTCGGGTAGCGGCGGGTTGGCGTGGCGCGCGCGGAGGACGGCAGCAGGGAAAGGTAAGGCGGCGGTCGGCCAAGGAGCGACGCGTGGGTCTGTAGAGAGCAGGAGGTGGCGCTGGGTTGCAGCGACGGCGAGCAGCGGCGAGGGGCGGCTCGGGCAGACGGCCGGGCGGCGTGGCACGGCGGGGAGAGGCCAACGTAGCTCGGGGAAACGGTGGCACTGGGCTGAGGCGGCACGTGGCTTGGCCCTGAGCAGCGCGGGGGCGGCGGGGGTGCTGCACATGGCCGGCAGAGCGGCGGCGGCGCGCGGGCAGAGAGAACAGAGGAGGTGGGAGGGAGGTAGACGAAGGAGGACTGAAAAGCAAATTCCCAAAAATACAGGGACTCCACTGTAATGTTCAAGTAACTTTTAAACCAGAGCTCAAATGAAGATGGGCCCAGAAGCAAAAGTGTAGGGTTTTTCAAAATCTACAACTTTGCTTTAAGGTTCATTTGCAGAAGAGCAACAATTTTGAAACTACTATAAAACTTAGCAAAGTTTCTAAACTTTATATAAATCCTATTTAAAAACTACACTACATACACATCCTATGTGTAGTTTCACCTATATTTGCGATTTAAACACAAGTTTTTGACTTTTGCCAAAACAACCTTTATGTATTTGAATTCCACTTCCTATTCTCATCTATTTAACACTAAAGAACCTTTATTAATTTATAATTATATAAAATCACCTCTTTTTCTTAGCATTTAAATTTTTAAACACACTTTCACCACATTTTGCACACAACATCATACTAAAATTTAGGATGTGACAATACTAAGTACCTGAGTATCACATATACCTCATGTAAGCCGCCGTTCGGGATACAGAAAGATCATTGTAAATCACCGGCGTTTATAACCGCACTCGATATAGTGAAGTTCTGCTGGCTGGCGTTCGTGGTTTTTCCCTTCTACCTTGGAAGGGTTTTCCACATTAAATCCTCGTGTCCTCTGGGTTGATCGGTTCTTCTTCGTTATTCTTTGTTATCTATTTTGTAACAATCTGTGCACGGGGGATCCCTGGCCACCGGCTCGATCCCAGCTCTTCCACAAAACAACTTGCTGCCTTGCGACGTGAACCCAGTACGGTGGATCTTTGGCCGCCGGCGCGATCCCCGCCAGCTCTTTCACCACCCATCGCTGCAAGGCAGCGTGATCCCAGCACGATGGATCACTGGCCGTGCAGCGATCCCCACCCTTCCACCATCCTGGACTGCCTTGAGAGTTGGCTACGGCACGTCGGCACCGACGAGGCGACGGCGCACATACCCGATTAGCCCCTACAGATCGCACGCCAGAAGCGCGTGTGTGCCTCGAACACACCGCCGCCTCCTCATTCCGGCCGATTCCGGTGCTCCTCACCACATGTAAGCCGTAAAACGGAACCCCTCGACCTCCTCTCTCTATTTCCGCACTCCTCGAGCTCTCTTATGCCCACTGTCATCTCTTATACCCTACATCGCTGGCTTGCAATTGCACTGTCAGGGCTTTTTTATTTGAACAGACCGCCTCCTCCTCTTAGGCCTCAAATCCGGCCGATTCTGATGCTCTCCGACATGAAGAGCGATAAAACTGAACTCCTCGACCTCCCCTTTCTATTCTCCGACTCCTCGAGCCCTCCCATACCTTACACTGCCGGCAATTTTCTTGCACATTGCCGCCGGCCACCATAGCCTGAGAAGCCCGAGTTATTGCATATTAGACTCTGAAGAAATCTGTAATTCTGAACCTCTTTTGTGTTGCGGCGCAACGGTGTATTCTGTCTGGAGGATAGTATGCCACTGTTGATCGCTTGCTTCTCTGTAAGGCGCTGAACATGCCAAAATTCGTTTGCTTTGTTTCAATGAAATGGAGCGGGGCAATCTTGCCTGCTATTCTAAACAACGAAATATGTAATTCTCGTTGTTTTTTTTATATCTTGGCAGACTTACCAAAAACCCCTAGGTCTTTTAGACCTTTTCAAACCGAAGGTTCCTGTTCTAAATGAAAATAGTTAAGTGTAGGTGCCAATTATTTCCATAATTGAGGAAGATGGGTTTTACATGAAAGTTATTACCCAATGTTTAGTTTAACAAATACAGCATGATGTGATTAACTAAGGTTACCTGACTTTGATCAAATTTGATAGGTATGCCCTATACTACAAGGCATTATGATCATATTGAGTTATCATTCTTTGAGGAGTATGCCCTCGACTACAGTCCATAATGTACGTTAGAGTAAATTAAATTTGTCTCTCTGAATGGCTGCAACATACGTGAATTCCCATGTAAGCTGATTGTTTTGTTGGATTCTCTAAATTACATGGCCAATCTACTGTTGTCATCAACTATACGTAGTATTTAAATTTAACTGACACACATCTTTGAATACCCAGTGTGTTTTTTATGTACGGTTAACCAGATAATATATGATGCTTTTTGTGCAGACTGCATTCCAGTGTCAGAAACATTACTCGTAACCATTTTCCAATATATAAGTAGTCCAAATTATGTGTATGAAGTATGAGTCTTTGATGACTTCAGTTTTCAGGCCGTGCATCAAAACAACTTAGATAGCGTATATATATGATGCTCAGGAAATAGGATAATTCTTTTATCTGTGCTAAAACTTGAGTAATGCTTGGACTCTAGTGCACTGGGAAAGTGATGAATTCAGTACAATTTCTTATCTTATCATTTTACTTCAGTCCGGCTTTTCATGGTGGCAGTACTATTCTATCCTGTTAGTGACCTACGCCATTTTATCTTTTAGGCAATTCCTTCTTACAGTGATGAAACCAAGCTATGGAGTGCAGATAACAACTATTCTGACATTTTCCGTCGAGCTTTACCGGTCATGATGAAGTTGTTTTTTAAAGGGACGTGCTCTTCTGTCGGCATGTGTTTTGAAGCGTATTAAAGTTGTGTGTAAACTATCTATCATGTGTATATAGCAAGGTTAACCTTGCCTCTATTTTTATATGGTTAACCCTTTTTCTGGCTAATGATCACATAGGAACTGTATCTAAAATCGCCTGTCCTTTTATTTGTTAGTGATCACCTGGCCTGTCATCTCTATATACAACTATAAAACCCACGGGGGCGATGGATAGCGTAATAGAATGGAAAGCAGCCCCTAAATTTGCGATAGCTGCGAATGACCTCTAGCTGACTTGGTTAGATGGCTCCAGTAGCACCCTTCAGGTCCTGGGTTTGACTTCCCGTGGGAACGAATTTCAGGCTGAGGTTAAAAAAAATTCCCCTCACTAGCACAGCTAGGGTTTAGGGTTTTCTCGACTGGAAAGCCGGTTGCTCACGTAATGAAAAACGGTTGGGGGCCGTCATACCCTCACTGGTCGAGTTTTTTTTAAATTTGCGATAGCTGTAATAGACTGTAGCAATGCTTGGTGGGGTATATAACATAAGCTTAGTTGGGTTCATTTTTTATCACAACTGGTTAGTGATCTTCACGTTTTTCACTTCGTGTTTTAAAAGTATCAAACAATAAATTGCTCACGTAATGATGCCCTCTGTAGCTAGCATTTTATCGCTAGAGAAACAAACGCGGTCCTTTGATACGATGATTGTTACCTTTGAGAGTTCTCCCATCATTTTAGCTAATAATTCTATAATATGATCATCTTTTGTTTGTCAGGGTCTCATCTTTTCTGATACAGATGTACAACTGTGAGAATCGCCCAATTTAACATCATTTTAAGCGAACCGCCGGTTATTAGCATTAAGATGAGAGCTAATACGCGCTCGCGCTAAGAGCGTGCCACGTGTTAACCCACCATCATTCGCCAAAAATGATGTCAAATCCTGTAGTCCCAGTATGTGCTTCACCATATGACCAAGATCATGCATATACACGTACCGTCACAAGCTCATATATCACCGATAAACCACAAGAGCAAATTTTAATACAAGGTTTAACAACTAGCCATTACAATATTAATTTAAGGGGAGGGTTCAAATCTGAAAATTAGAGGTTCGAAAACAAGATACAAGCCTTGGGCTCACAATTGACATTAGGAATGGGCATAAACCATAAAGTTTAATGTTAAAAGTGACATCCCTAAACACGATTGTGCAGCGGATAAATAATAACAAGATAGAATAATGGCAAGGACACCATCACGACCGCATCAGCCTACTCCTCACCCGCGCCAGAATCGGCGGGGTAGAAGTGGCCAAACACCACTTCCGGCTCACCTGCAACTTAGTTAATAAAGCAACATGAGTACAAAGGTACTCGCAAGACTTACACAAATAAATAATAACCAAGGATTATGCATACGAAGGCTCACAAAAATAAGGGTTTAGGGTTAAGTAATTTACATAAGCATGAGCTCTCTAATTCCACCCCTAGCTCTCTAGTATTTTAATTATCTTGCCCAACCACCTTAAATTTTAGTTAATTGGATCATAAGCAAACGATGTATCATGAGGAGATGTATCAAAAGCGAACATAAACGAAACTTCTACAAAGAATTCATTAGATATAGAGCTTGCCCGTAACCAAGAGCGCGGCAATTCGAATTGATTCATTAACCTTGTAAGGGTGTATTTCTTTACCCACACGACATAAGGACCATACGACTTACCCAATCGATCACGTTAGGCAAGGGGTACTCGCGTCAACCTTTTCCGACAAGTTTCAATTGTTGAACATCACGCCTAACTTGCGCGGAGAGTTACCTAGATCCACCGAGAACACTCCTAAGCCTCGCTACAAGCCTGTGGCCACGCATCTAGGACCGTGCATCAAAGATCAAAACTTAGAGGGTAATCAATTTATCCATCCCATGATTGGATATGTGGTAGTACGATAAATGCTCCAAAACCGAGGTCATCCACGGACGGTCCTTAACCGATTCAAGCGGACTATGCCTCCGAGCCTCCTTTCTCTAGGCCCTACCTTCCACTCAAATCACGAAACCACTATCCAACTAGATCGTTCCGAACTTCCAACATTTCAAAACCGAACAAGCACGATTATGGTGAAAAGTCATGTAGTGAGCAAGGTGATCCTATTCCAACTTTTCTTACAAGCTATAGACCAACTCTAAGCATGACTAAGCATTCGTTTGATTGATTAGTTACTAACTACAAGCATCAAGGATATGGATATAAACGCAAGGGAGGTCAATGTATTAAAATAGGATCGACGATGCAATAGATAAACATATAGCATAACATATATATATACCCAAGTGAGATAACTAATTCTAATCAAGTTAAGCGGGTCAAGGAATCATGCTTAGCTGCTTGCCTTGGTTTTCTTCCGGCTCAACAACAAACTCGGCTCCTGGCTCGGCTTCGACGGTCTTGGCGCGCTCAACGGGTTCGTCCTCCGGCGTTTCGGTCACTATAATGCATGAATGAGATATATGCATTAGAATGATGCCGGTGATATAGAAATGATATGGTATGTATGATATGAAATGGAAGAAGAATACCACTCTAAACAAGGAAGCAACATAGACGTTGAAAACAAAGGAACTTGATTACTACACTTTAATCATAGGGAACGAAAGCGAGAATCGCTCAAGCAATATACTTAACAAGCATAAATCATGATCTAATTTCTGCACACAGGGGATCTCAAAAGGAACTCATGAGAGTTGAATTTGCAGCAAAATTACTTTTTAGGATTACTTATGCAATTTACGATTTTCAGCTCCTCAAAACAAGTTAAATCTTAAAAGACATTCAAAGCATTTTCATAAATTCTCAGGAAATTACCGGAGACAAAAGACATGAAAACAAAGATAACAAAAGTGGTTTTGATGTTTTCTATTTTTCAATCAAAAGTTATAACATAAACAAGCTTGCAGGCAGGAAATAGGTAAACACACTAAGATCCTAATAAAAAGCATGGAAACACTTGCACAAGCTGCACCATCGATTAGCACATTTTGCAAGGATTCTAACAAAGCTTGAATTGGCATTTTTAGAGCATCCTACAACAAGTTAAGTAATTAACTCAATTTAGAAAGGATAAAATATAACTAAGTGCACATGACTTTAACATGCTCAACAATAATTTTTCCAGGTAGATCTATCACAGTGGAAACAAACAAAACAAGTTTCATGATTTTTGGAGGTCTACTCAATTTACTATGCAATTTACAAGTTTGCAGCATAATTAAACAAAAGAATAAACTCTGAAAATTGCTAGAACCACCCGGATCTGGCGCTCCCGGGCGCCGACAGGTGGGCCTAGGATGTCAGACCCAGCCGGGCGGAGTTAAGGCCGGCTGCGGGCCTTGTCTTGCCACGGGGGCTCACCCACAACGCGGCTCACGCGCGACGCGACGTCGCGGCGGCAGCGAAGGGGGCACAGCCAGAGGTGCGAACGGGGAAAAGCGGCGCGCAGGAGGGGCTTGGCGCGTTGGGGGTGCTCACCCGCGGCACGGACGGGCGACGCAAGGCGGCGGGCGGCGGCGTGGCGGAGAGCGGCGACAGCGGACGGGGGCGCACGTCGGGGAGCGGTTGCGAGGGAGGAGGGAGGCTGGTGAGGGCTCGAATCGAGCGAGGGGATGGAGGGGGTGCTGCGTGCGCGAGGAATTTGGGTGGGGCTCACCAGCGGCGACGAATCGGGGCGGCCGGTGGAGCGGGGAGAGGAAGGGGCGGCGGAGGGCTAGGGTTTGGCCGGGGAAGAGGAACGGGTGCGGCGTTTGAACGGGCGAGAGGGAGGAGAAGGGAAATGGCCGCGGGATTAAATCCTGGTCGTGGCCACACTGGCCCAATCGGTGGCCGTCGGCACGGTGCCGCCGTGCGGCTCACCAATGGGCGCGGGCAGAGGTGCGAGGAAAGCGGAGGGAGGGACTGATGAGTGGGGCCAGGGGCGCGGGGAGAGGCTGATGGGTGGGGCCGGGCGAAGGAAAATAAACGGAAAACAATGATCTAACTTCAAAAATCAAAAACTGCTACTTTCCGGACTCCAAAATTTCCCAAAGTTTTACTGGAGCAAGATCAATCTACCAAGAATGCATTGCTGCAAAAAAACACTCAAAAATCTATTAAGGATTGCTCACAAAAATTCAAACAAAATTGCAGTTTTCAAAACTTTCAAGAATTTTATGGCTCGGGATAAGCATCGATAAATTGAGAAAAAATATTTAAAATTCACCATTTGAAATCTCGTATTTGAATAAAATGTTTGAGGGCACAGTTACTTAGCAAAATTTGAATTTGCTTCACAACATTCACTCACAAAAGCAAGAAAAATAAATAACTCAATTCAAAACATGCACATGATGCGTGATCATGATTGGATGATGCTCATGATGATGTGGTATTAGTTTCTAACTATGTTTCATTAGTTTGGATCGTGACAACAACACCAAGTTTTCATTGTTTTAGAGTGGATTTCCATTCGAAAAATTGTAGTTATGATATGTGTCAAGTACTTGCATCAAGTTTATGGGCAGGATGAGATAAATTATTTTGCTGTATGGTCATATCGTACTTTTCAGGATATGATTATCATGATCTATTTTTAAATCTCAATTAGTCTTAAAATAGCATATTGTCCATATACTGTATATTGCAATGAAAACTTTTATCCGTACCAATTTAATGGATTATATTCGTGACAGGTTTTTGTCTCGGCCGTTGGTTCAGCCAGATGCCGTGTCGGCTGCCGCTGCAGGGCCACCGTTTAGCAGGGGCGGCGGGCGGACAGCGGCGGCGCAGGTGGTGGTCGGCGGGCGGCGTGGCGACAGCGCACCGTGCGGAGCCCCTGCAAATAGCGTTGTGGTGCAGCCACCCCTGCGCTGCGGCACACGTGGCGTGGCGGGCTCGCGCGGTCGACGCTAGAGGCCGCCGGCGGCAACGATCGATCGGAGGTTAATTAGCATGCCGTATGCCGACGTGGTAGCCAGGCCCACAATCCAGGGGCACCACTGGGTGGGCCGAGGTTAGGCTTGTGTGGAATTTGGGCTCTAAGACCTTTGACCAGCGCTGCTGGGCTTTGGCCCAACTGAGCTGAGCTTCAGATTCCCCGAGCCATTCCCTGCCCGTGTACGGTTGGTTTAGAGTTGAGAAAGCCGGTGAGAAAAAAACCAGTGCCAAAAAAAATTTATATTACTAATAAAGTGATTAAAACGAAATAAGCTTGGTAATATTTCCTTGAAGATAATACTATCTTCAAGAGGATGCAACACGCACGAGGGTTGTAGCCTTTGTTTCACTGGGTGATCAATTATCAGTTTGACCCTTTATTAACCAATCATTATTACCACATTAATGTGGGATAAAAATGTGTGACATGCAGATAAATACTTTGCTTCCGTTTTGATAAGATGGACAGACATAATCCAAGCACCCCGTCATAGAATTTATTTCAGTGCAGAATGCTAAGAAGCACTCGATGGTAACCAAGGGACAAATGAAAGTTATAAACAGTGTTGGCAGGTCTCCTCTTCTCTGTTTTTTTTACATGACTACTACTGTTTCAGTGCCAGCAACCGTCAAATTCTTCCTCACGGTTCTCATGGATCATCTGTCCAAGTTCGTGGCCGATTTGATATATTTCTTCCGTAGGTATGTCTAAAGCGATCGATGTTCTCCATTCTAATTTCCAAATCGAAGCACTTTTTTTACGGTTTTGCAATCTTTTTCTCTCCCTCTCCTTCTCTCTCATTGCAAGATTTCGTTACGTTATTGGGATCAAAGAATCTAATTTGGGATCATTTGAAAGCCTGGAATTTCACACGAATTTTAGAGTATACTTACTAGCTAGGTGGCTTCCAGTTTCTACCAAATTCGACTCTGAATTTCTGATGATCATCATGCTGCCCTATTTTTGTTGACGCTTAAGCTTCCGGGCCATTCATCTACGCCGTTCATCCGAAATGTACGGCTGTGCTTCCTCTCCACGATGACGCCGAGGACCCCCCGCGTCACGTGTCCTTCCATTTGGTCACCGAAGTCAAAAGGGCAATAGGGGAAGAAACGAAAAAAAAAAAAATCTCCCACGAACTCTGCCAAAACCCTTCCCGCTGTCCCCTCTCCCGATCTCCCCGGCGGCTGACCCGAATCCGCGTTCTCAGGCTCGGGTTCCGGGCGCTCGCGGCGATGGACGGCGGCGGCGCGGAGGGGGAGCTCACGGCGCAGGAGACAGCGCTCTACGACCGCCAGATCCGCGTCTGGGGCGTCGATGCCCAGAAGAGGTGCGCCGCCGCCCAAGAACTCAACTTTTATTATTATTATTATTATTGGCCTTTTGTTCCGCTTCCTCTGTTCCTGATTTACTTTAATTTTTGCTCTATTTTGCGTTTTATTTTTCAAGCACGCGTTGGTTAATTTTTGGATAAAAATTCGATCCTTGGTGGGTTTATGATTTATTTCGGATTTATAGCAAAGTTTCTGTTTGCCTTTTCATCGAGGTTTTGGGTCCCAAAGCTTGCATTTTTATGTGAAAAAACTCTAATTGCTGCCGTTTCACATGTTTGCTGGAGCCCTCCCCCAATTTCTGCTGCCTCCCGAATTCAATTTCTTGATGCATCACATGCTTTTGAGCTAACTGTTATATCTTTGTTTCCTGGAACAGGCTAAGTAAGGCGCACGTGCTTGTGTGCGGCATGAACGGAACCACCATTGAGGTAAACTGATTTTGCAGTTGTACTGTTAGTATGGGAAATCCCATTACACCGGTATCTCCATGCTCCACTTGTATTTTGCTAACTATTCAATCAGTGACTGTACATTGTAATGAAACTGGCTCAAGTTGCTTTAGAACCTATTCCAAGTTTAGCCACTGCTTTGAATTAGTTAAATTTTTGTTTCAAAAAAAGAAATATTTGTAAATTTTTTTGGCATTTGACTAATACTATTCTGTTCTTAAGTGTGTTTGTTCTGTTTCGTAGAATCATACTTTTTTTCTTGTAAATTCTCATCTTATCTGAAAATATGATATTGCTAGTCGTTCTTGTTGATTAGGCACTACTTGTTGGTTGTCTCCGCTGTTAATTTGATTTTCGTTTGCTTATTCTTCCAGGTTGTGTAGCATTTCAGTGGAAAAAAACTCAGTTCTTTGATAACCTTTTTGTTGAAATTTCTACTTTATTGCCTCCCTGTTAGATTATCTATTAGAATTAATATCATATGGTACTTGAATGCTGAGGTAGAACCAAGTTCAGGAATTTATTTCAATTGTCTATGATCTTTTTTGTTTGTGAATAAATGTGAAGTTGTTGAATCCTCTTGTTCTGATGTTGTTTATGAGTAAAAGATGGCACTAAGTTTTAAGGCATCAAAACACTATCATTGTGTTAATGTGTTTACAGAGAACATGTTGAATATGAAGGATAAGATAACAGACGCATGCTAACTTGTTTATTCATTTAAAGTTTGAGTTTGCACTGCATTGAGGGTCATCATTTCTTCTATATTGATCGAATTTCACTCGTAACTTTTTGTATGGTATTTATTTAAAGCATTACCATATCATGCACTGAAAATTGTTTCTTTATGGATGCTGTAGTTCTGCAAGAATATTGTTCTAGCAGGAGTTGGTAGTTTATCCTTGATAGATGATCACATGGTCACGGAGGACGATCTGAATGCAAATTTCCTGATTCCTCCTGATGGGAGCATATATGGTGGTAGATCTCGAGCGGAAGTTTGCTGCGAGTCTTTGAAAGATTTCAATCCTATGGTTCGAGTTTCTGTTGAGAAGGGTAAGTTAAAGTTTAAACTTCTTGGCTTGCTAGTTTTGAGGTCAGAATTAAGAAAGATATCTTCCTTGCATTCTTGAATTCTTGTGATCCTAGCCTGTCTTGTACTGGTGGGAGATGCTATTTCAATATGTACTCTTGAACTGATGGTTGTTCTTAAGAAAAAATTCTTGTAAGAAAAATTATTTACTGAGTACAATCTGTTTACATATTAATTTGTTTCATAGTTGTTTCAGAATTTCACAAAATTTGATTTTCCTATAAAATTTCTAAATAGGTGCAATTATGCAAGAGGTTATGATATTATTGTACTGCTATGATCTTAAATGGGTTTGATTTGAGCAAGTTTTTCTGATTTGCTGTTTCCTTCAGGTGATCCATCACTGATTGATGGAGAATTCCTCGAAAAATTTGACATTGTCGTAGTTAGCGGTGCATCTCTTAAAACAAAGGTGCAGATTCTTCTCCGGAGCTAGTTATTACCGCTGCTTATTTCCTACTCTGCTTCCATGATTCTACATAAAGTTTGTTGTCCTCATGATGTTTTTGTATTTGTTTTGTGTTCTATTAGCTGTTTATTAATGAGAACTGCCGGAAGAGAAGCAAGCGTATTGCATTTTACGCTATAGACTGCAAGGACTCTTGCGGTGAAATATTTGTTGATTTACAGAAGCATAGTTATGTTCAGGTATGCTGCATATCATAATGTGTTTATTACTTGTTCTGCAGATCTGTCAAATAGCAGTTTTAGTACGTGCAATTTTGAGAAGTAGGAGAAGCTATACTTTTTATGATCTAAGCATCCTTTCACAGCCGCCTGCAATTGAGCTACTTTCTGCCCATAATATTTGTTCCTTTTCCTCACAATTTTTACTGATTGTTCATGCATGTATTGATGTAAGATCATTGTTTCCCCCCTAATGTGCTGAGCAATCTCTGTTTCAAAAGTTGGCAACTAGGCGTTTTTCTGCCTAGGGTGGTTTAGAACCTCATGTAACTGTGAAATTGGGATAAATTAGAGATGGAGAAAGGTGCACTATTGTCATAGAATTCATGGTTGCAAGATAATTTTAACTATGTCTTATATATCAAATTTCGTCTATTTAACATGGCATTACTCTAGCCGCCTGCAAAAAAGTACAACAGCCTAGTCTCTCCAATGCAGACAGAGCTTGATTACCTTTGTGTTTTTTTACATTGTTTATAATTAAGTATTTGCTTCTCCTTCATACATTTCTATAGAACAAAATGTGTCTATCATACAAATAGCAAAATTATCAGAACAAAGTTCAGTTTTCCTTGATTGACTGGTTGCGCTGCAAAGTCTTGATATCATGGTAAATCCTGGGTATTTTGTGCTATGACTTCTAATTATGTGCCCTCTCATTGGTGGTGTTCCAAGGGCTGCTTGTTGCATTTTCCTGTCTAAAGGAAGAGATACAAAAATTTCTGGCATGTTGTGCTTAAAGCATGGAACAATCTCGTATCATTAAAATTGGGACTGAGTCATTTTTTATGCACATTCTCATTAGGTTCAATCACATGATGAAAAAGTTTCTTAGACCAATCACTATCATTTGAGAGGCATATATGGTCTTTTAGTGTTTCCTGTTTCTTATGCTTTCCTGATTATAAGTTAGAAATCATAGTAAATTCTTGGTACTTTTTTGCTACGACTTTAGTTATGTGCCCTCTCATTGGTGGTGTTCTGAATCCTGTTTGTTGCATTCTCCGGTCTAAAGGAAAGAGATACAAAAAATTCTGGCATGTCGTGCTTAAAGCATGATCAGTCGTATCTTCAAAATTGGGACCAAGGAGTCATCTTTGATGCGCATTCTCTTTAGACTCAGTCACATGGTGAATAGTTTTCTTAGACCAATCAAGATCATCGAGAGGCATATATGGTCTTTTAGTGTTCCTTATGTTTTCCTGATTATAATGTTAGCTTCTGAAAGTGCCTTCCTGAAGCTCTGTCCATTTTTGTTTCCAGAAAAAGCCTGGAGGAGAAACTGCACAGCAGGAGTTGACATATCCTAGTCTTCAGGTAGATGTTTTAGGGGTTTGGAGTGATTGATCTTATGTTGATAAAATCATTTGACTTAGCCATAACTTGTTCATGTTTTGCACCACTCAATATAGTAATCTTTTGTGGCATTTGTGCAATCGAGTATTTGTTATGGTTATGCTGTAAAAGGAAGCTATCTGAATTACATATCTATATTTGAATATGATTAGTATGGCTATATTTTCTACAAAAACGCAATTAGCTTGACCTAATTTAACCATGGAGAAGAAAAATTAAAATAAGAAAAACTGATGTTTGTTGATTTTAGGTTCTCTTATTGTTCTAAGGTGGAAAACTAGTTTGGATCTTAACCAAACTTTTTTGGTCAATATAAGTAGCTCTTGTCTTTATAGTGTTCTGCATTGCCTCTACCTATATGTCGGTTTTTCTATTAACTGACTGCCTATTTATGCTGGCATATTCTGATACTTAAATGCTCAAAATGGTATACTGCTATTGGAAGACTTCCAGATGCTTTAATTGTGAAATGTATTTCTCCTGTATTTAAATATACAATGGCTTGCCTATTTAAAAACTTAGGGAGTAGAATTTTATTCAATCAAACGAGATGATTCCATTCATTTTGTTTTTGCAGGAAGCTATCTCGGTACGATGGAATAATCTACCCAAGAAGACAGCAAAGTTATACTTTGCCATGAGAGGTGAGGTTAACATGATTTAAGACAGTACTGCAAAAAAGAGAAGTCCTTGTTTTAGTGAATTTCCCAAATGGTAGAACTTAAAACGTTCTGATTTCAACAACTTTGTCCTACTCGATTCCTCTAATGTTTGTTGTTTTTATCATATCCTTTTGCAGTCCTTGAGAATTATGAATTATCTGAAGGGCGCAGTCCTGGCGAAACAACACTTTCTGATATAGCTGCAGTTTTGTCTCGGAGGAAGGACATGTGTGATAAAATGGTATAGGAGTTTTTAACTGTCTTAGTTAAGCTCATATTCCTTCTGATTATTTACATGGTATTGTAAATTGCAGTCTTTGAGTGAGTCTCAAATTCCTACTGCTCTCATGGAACGACTGCTAGCAGCTGGAAAGAAGGAACATCCTCCTGTATGTGCCATCCTAGGTGGTATTCTTGGTCAGGTAGGTTATATTCTAATCTATGAACTACCTAGTCTGAACTTCCTAGTATTTGTTTGCACTGCATACCTTCTTATCTTATAAACTATGGCTGTTATGGATATCTGTATTCTGTTTTATTGTTAGGTTGTCTTGTGAATACTGGGGGAAGAAACTAGGTAACTGTAGTCTGTAGATAGTATATGTGGTGCTAACTGGGAAGCCTCCTTTCCTAAAATATGGAACCACATCAATGAGAAAGGATAAACAAAGTGTGTGGTATGTCAGCAGAGAGGGTAGGGGGTATGGAATTACTGAGTATGCTGTATATGTTTTTGGGTTAAGATCATATATAATTAAAGCATCTTCTGTAAATTTGGTGTGTGTACTTTTCTGGCCTCTTGTGTATATGGGCAGAGGTCTAGTCATGATCTGTATCAGCGAATCCATCTGTATAGAATTAAACAACTCACACCTACTTCAGAACAAGCTTAATTACACAGAAAGATTGCAAGTTGAGTTGGAGTATCACACAAAAGATAATATATATTTTCTGTTACTTCTGAAGAAACGCACTTATAGTATAGAGCAGATCTACATATGCAAAATCATCTTGAACTAGTACTATGGTCTTATATGACTCTAGGTTGGTCCAAAACCGAATTAATTAGCAGATGGAAATAACATGGGACTTCAAAAACCTGTGTCCGGATTTCCCTCCTGAAATATTGATACAACTTTAGTGTTTGTTGAATGACTAGCATCCAAAACAGTACCTGATTTCATCAATGTCTAATCTACAAAGAACTTCCGCATTGTAGTCCCATTCCTCTTTCTTGTTAGCACTGTGCTTAATCTTCATCTTTCTAACAGGAGGTGATTAAATCAATATCCTGCAAGGGTGATCCAATCAAGAATTTCTTCTATTTTGATGCGGCTGATGGTAAAGGTGTCATGGAGGATATCCCCCCACCACCACCTACTGCAAACTGACGTGCTCAGCTACCTAACTACCAACTCTACCTGGTTCACTAATCCTTGCACCCACTCATTAGCATCGAACATGTAGCAACTTAGATTCGTAGCCAAGTGAGAAGGGAAATTGGCTTCACTCCAATGTGGCGTCTTAGGAATTGTATCAGGCAGAAAACGTGGCAGTATGCACTAACAATTTCAAGCTGAAGTCTGGATGGTTTCCATGCTTTTGGGCGTGATGGAATCCTTTGTTGTCTCTTTACCCTTTTGTCGAATTTGGTAGCCGTGGTTGGGAAAAAATAGAGTGAGATGGTTATGATATAGCGGTGAAGTAACTCCAGCTATACCATCATGCCTGTGTACTGTTGCATGTTTCATGTTTGATTACAGTGCCTGTTGCTTGAGTGGCTCTCTGCATGTGTGTAACAGGTGCTTGTGCCAGCTTTGTTTGGTTGCATTACATAAAATAGTTTCACTGGTACCAGATCAGGAACAACTATAGTGTTTGGTTCTAGTAATTGCCATATTTTCGCTGGGATCAGATGTATGAAGTTTTTAAGTTTGGACTCACCATATTGGGTGCAGCCTAGGATGAATGTGGTTAAGGTACTTAAGAAACTCAGATCGATCCAGTCAGAAAGGTGAAGCTTATTCCTTGTGTATTATTGAGATGGGAATGAACTTTTTATCCTTTTATTCTTACCTTGAGGCTGTGATGTTACTTCTTGACCTAATCCACTGCATTAGATTTCGACATGACTTGGCCTATCCAATCTTCTGGCTCTGAAGTGGCGATCCCATCCACTTGTGTTAAAGTCACTTCTGAGCGAAGTCTATTCCAGTTCAGTTCAAATATCAGTTTCTTTCCTGTAGCTGCTTCATTCCTCGTGGTCGCTTCACAGTCTATTTTGCTTCATTTCTGATCTGTATGTAATATGGTTACTGATAAAAGGATCAAACAGGAAACAGGAAACAGGAAGATACAGATCTCGTGTGGTCATATTCAATTGTAAAAGGTTAACTGAATCGGACACGAAAGAAAGGCACGTGCCATCTGATCTGTCAGCATATAGGACATGAAGGAAAGGTACTTTCCGTGTCCATATCAAATTGCGGCCACATTCATCTTCTTATCTTCTTTGCCAGAAAATCACACTCAGACCAAAGGAAAAAAAACCTTTGATGTATTTGAAAACTATATAATGCAATTTAACCTGTGTCGGAGGATTCTGAATTCAACCGGTGCGACGCATATTTTTTTCAGGGTTCGCTTCCCACTAGCTACAAGCTGGTACAATGCCCTCAATGAATGAAAGAATAAAGGATTGAGCAGTTTTGCAGTGACATGTGAAGAATTATCCACAAAGAGCTACAAAAATCCTGCAGCTATAATTTGTGGATGGAAAGAAAATGAAGATCATTGCTCTATCACACAACCTGTACTTGTATGGAGTAGCTGTACATGTTATCAACTTTATTCCATCCTCGGACGTTCTTCCACTCTGTCAAGAACTTAAAGGCCAGCCTTACTTAATTAAAAAAGTCTTGTTAAACAAATCTATTCTTGGAGGGGACCAGGCACCCAAACATCCATCTCATCAAAAGTATCCCAATGATGAGAGCCCTGTACAATAATACATGCCTAGAATACAATAGGTACATCACCAACAACCCCTCTAGTTATCAGCCTCCTCCCCAATCATAAGCTCACATTTCTTATAAATTCCTCGGTCCCCTTTATTTGGGTCCTACTGTATGATTTAGCCATTAAGTAGATCCCAAGCATAGTGCAATGATTCTTGCATTGGTAGCTAGGATCAGATACATGCATGGCATATATCACATTCTCCCATTTTATAAATCCTAAAGGGAATGACCATTGTGTGTGCTACTACTAGTACCATTATCTATCCATCTGATCAATGATTTGCTCAAGAAAAAGAAAAGTGTGGGGGTAGTGTTGTGAATTAGCTAGAGCAGGACCTAGGCTAGGTAGCTGCTCCACCAAATGTGCAACCAAAGTTAATGATTTGTTGTACCATAACCTAGCATGTCACACAAGAGTAGAACAATGATAGGTTGATAGGTGGTGCAAAGGAATGGGATGGGATCAAGCAAGCTGGCAAAGATCCAGCCAGCTACCAATGCATGGATGGCTGCTGTGACAAGTGTGCCAAAGGCAGGGCATCAATGTGGGAAGTTTGTAAAGGGGAGGGAAAGTTGCTTGGTAAAGAAGAGGAAGGTGCAATGCAAGGGAGAAAAGGTTATTTGATCCCATAGATTAATTTGCATATATATGCAGAATAAGGTGTGAAAAGGTGTGCTGTTCATCTACAAAGCGCGTGAGGATCAGGCATGGCCCATCACCGCCAACAAAAAGAGCCCAGGGGAAGGTCATATAATACTTGGGCAGGTAGAGACGTCGAGGGAGAAATCAGGGATAAACTTATGCACAAAGTAACCTAAAGGACATAATAAGTAGGATTGTGCTAGTAATTTGCATTTCTTTTTCTATAACCATTACGAACATGGGCTCATACCTGATCAAGTCCTCTCACTCTCTCTCTCTCTCTCTCTCATACACACAGTTAACTCCATGATCTTCCTAGTTCTAGATGTGTACAGTTCAGTAGTCAAGATGTGTGTTCAGAAAGTCAGTGAACAGGCTAGCTAGATTTGTTTTGCCAGTCTGAAGTTTCGGCTACGGGCAGTTTACACTGCGATGCAGCAAAGTCAGTCTGACATAAACATGTCAGGTTTGAATAGCTGAGCAAACCCCGGTCTGTGTGTCTTTTATCTTTTGATCAGTTTGTCTCCCGTGTCAGATGGAGCACATGACATGCCTTTGACAAATGCCTGAACTGTCACAGTACACGTGTCGTGCTAACCGCCAGCGTCCAAATAAAATCTTTCTTGGATTTTACCATCTGACGAGTACGGCTGCTTGAATTGCCTGCGTCCTGCGTATCTTTGGTTTCTGTTTAGGGTGTCGAATGATTATTTATTTTTCGAATCGTATACATCATGTCTTTAGTTAATTTATTATTTATGAACAGACACAACATGTACAGTACACCACGTAAAAACAAACTTTCAAGTACTGATAAATTGACTTAGGGGTATTTGCATCAGAAGATTTGCTATCACCGCCATCATCGGTGGAGTAGCCAAATAGCAACATAATAAGGAGAACAAATTCACAATCAGTGTTTTTGTTGGAGAAAACTAGGGGAATTGCTAGAGTTGCTAATTGCAACAATTAACATCGTACCAAGATTGTTCATTCAAAAAAATTGTTGGTTCATCCAAAAGAAGATTTTGGTTCGTTCAGAAAACATCGTACAAAAATTAGAAACACAACAACGATAGCTTGGTAGTACAATCATTTCATATCCCTGCCTAGTAACAAGGTCGAGTATCACCCTAATGCGCCACACCACTGCATAGTGATCACCAATTCACCACTATCAGTGGACGATCGAGATCTGAAAATTTTAGGAGAAGGAACAATAGATCTAGAACAAAGCAACATGGAAGCCGATGTGTTTAACATGCAGACCCATACATAGCAAGCAGTAGGTAGTGTTCGAAAAGATAGAGCGATGAGCAGCATCGAGCGTGAGGGATGCATCTGCAATGACCGCAGCAATGCGGGAAAAGCTCCTTGGGACCAGAAGCAGGGGAGAGAGGAGATAGCACAAAGTTGAAGTCTATACCTTGCCAGTGAATTTGAGACCCCACGTACCGTTCGTGCTAGCGAAAAGGTGCAACAGCCATAACAAAATATTTGAGCATGCATAGGGCTATAGCAACCGGATATGGGAGAACATGGAAAAAAAGGAAGATTATTTACTTCTGCTCGTACACAACTGAATGAACCACCCAACTAAATTTTCTTCTAAAATCTAAGCATGACTTATCATGTACAACAACTAAAGTTCTCAAGCACAAATTTACATCTCTAGTCAAAAATATAAAAATCACATTCATGTCAAAAATGTAAATCCTTATATTACTTATAAAAATATAAAATATATGTTTCTATATAACTATTCCCTTTTTTCTTAAATTTATGTTCCAAAAAATGCTCTACTGATAAAAAATATAGACTCTACCACAATTTAAGCCTTCTAGAATGTCAGACCCGGGGCTACGGGGCTGTATATATAACGTAGTTTAAACAGGGTAAGAGATAAAGCCCGTCTTATCTCTTATTTATGTTATTTTTTACTCGTTGGAGTAGGAGATAAAGCTAGTCGGTACAGAAGGAAACTACCCGAGTTATACCCGGGTACGATTCCTTGGCTAGTATTGACTAGATCCGTATAACCCTGACCTCCCAGATATATAAGGGGGGCAGGGACCCATTCAAAACATGATCAACAGTATCAACACCTAAGGGAATACAAACCACCATACAGGACATAGAGTATTACGCACCTCGCGGTCCGAACCTGTCTAAATCTTGTGTTCCTTACACCTTCGAGTTCCTGATCTCGGCGTCTCCTCACCTAAACTTACCACCTCGGGTATATCCCTCGATGGGCAGCCGGTAAAACACCGACAGTTGGCGCGCCAGGTAGGGGTGCGCATCGAAGATCTACTGGAGAACTCGACGGTATCATTCAAGTTCACCAGTGCCGTGCTCCCCGAGGGCACGACGCTCGTTTTCGGCTTATGGGTCTGCGTCGCAGCTGGCGCCCACCGTGGGGCCGATCGTCGCGATCATTGGGCGAATTTGAAGGATCTCTTCAACAACATCAATCCACTCAAGGTGGCGGATTGTTGCTTCGTACATATGCATTGGCTACATTGACCTCGACTACTCGGCTCGACTTCACCTCGCGCTGCAACATCGATGCACTGCAGCCGCCGACCTCGACGACCCGGTTTAACTTCAGCTTGTGCCACAATGTCCGCGCGCAGCAGCGACGAGTTCGACTACTTCGACTTCGCGAGGACGATCGGTGGCCCTCCGACGAATACTTCGACTACTCATCTCGACTAGAAACTAGTCGAGGGAGAGCCTCACAGCAACGACTACATCAACTACTTGTCTCGACTTGAAAACTAGTCGGAATTGACTCCAACTAGTCGAGCTTCATCAACAAATCGTCGCAGCTCCATCAACGAGCTCCACGGCTTCGTCGACATTCGTCCACGAATCAAGCTAAGTGACTTATATCTTTTCCGACTTGTTCTTCACAAGATCGGCTATCTTTCTGGGTACGCCTCTCGACGGGCATTGAAACCCTCCAGAGCTACACTTCGCTGACTACTTATCCGTGTACATCTCTCGATGGGCATGAAACCCTCCAGAGCTACACTTCGCCGGCTACTTATCCATGTACGACTCTCAATGGGCATTGAAACCCTCCAAAGCTATACTTTGTCGACTACTTTTGTGCACTGCGCATCCTCTTTGTCGCATGACGACTATTTTCTGCTCGTTGTCTCCTCTTAACAGTCGCTAATCTACTCGGGTAGCACATGCCTTAATCCGTGAAACCTCGGCTCTTCTGTCATGCCTAATGCCTTTACGCGTACACGAGACAAAGATCTCATACACGCTATCAATGGCTAAAACGGGACAAGGTGCTTAAACGTAACAGGCATACTACTCGGGAGATTTAAATGGCCTAAAAAAGAGCTCGACACTGCAATTTTTACACCGAATAAATTTTTGCGTCTTCACATTATTACTGAGTACTACTCGGTATCTTCGCATTATGCTACATAATGTATGTATTGTTTTTTTTCAGATCAAGCTTCGTCAACAACCCTTCAGGCAGCACGGCGTGCCATCACAGTTCCGCTAGTTGCCAGGCTCGGGGGCTAGGCAATGCACATTACTCGACATGGCTCCTTCGGCTCTCCTGGCTCATAAGCTCGGGGGCTGGACACCTCAAAACTACTCGAAGATGACTCATATGAAGACTGAGAGTTTCAGAAGTTGAGGGGTCGTTTGATGGATTGTTTAGATAAAATATTCGATTAATCATTTTTTAGGGTTCATTGTCCCCAAAAAAGGGGTTTTTCGAATATTAGATCTAACTTTCATCATTCTTACCATCACACCAGTTATTTATTATGGGAACATTTTTTCACTGCATGGCACGACTTTTGGATCCTTATTTCCAAACCTGAGAGATTTGGATTCAAGGCTCGAGGGCTGCGGGATACGTGGTATCGACTACTTATTTTTTCGAATTTATTTGAAAAGTAAGTAAGGAAGATTCAAGACTAATGCGACCCTCAGCCTGATTCTCCGATTCAACCTAAGGCTCGGGGGCTACTCCATATGGAGTGCGATTTTTCAATCGCACACCATATCAAGGAAGTATTTGGGGCATGAGCACCTCATAGCTTCGATGCAGCCAAGAAAGTACTCGAAGAAGAACTTCAAGACGGAGCTTCAGGAGAAGCTGAAGACTGCTTCGAAAGTACTTGAGAAGCCTGCAGTACTCAGCCACGAAGAGCTCAGGGGCATATCAGACCCGGGGCTACGGGGCTGTGTACATAACGTAGTTTAAATAGGGTTAAGAGATAAAGTCCGTCTTATCTCTTATTTATATTGTTTTCTACTCGTTTGAGTAGGAGATAAAGCTAGTCGGTACAGAAAGAAACTACCCAAGTTATACCCGGGTACGATTCCTTGGCTAGTATTGACTAGATCCGTATAACCCTGACCTCCTGGATATATATGGGGGACAGGGACCCATTCAAAACATGATCAACAGTATCAACACCCAAGGGAATACAAACCACCATACAGGACGTAGGGTATTACGCACCTCGCGGTCCGAACCTGTCTAAATCTTGTGTTCCTTGCACCTTCGAGTTCCTGATCTCGGCGTCTCCTCACCTAAACATACCACCTTGGATATATCCCTCGGTGAGCAGCCGGTAAAACACCGATATAGAATACAACAACACCTTTAGAAAAAAATCAGTCGGTCACCTACCATTTAGCTTTTTATTCAAACTAAACAACTATTTAAACGGGTTAAACGGTTATTAAATGGGATAAACGGCTGATTAAACAGACACGGCTAGCCACTGTAGCATTTACGGCCGTGTAGGCGAACCGTGTAAAAAATTGAAATCATTTTCCTTCCTAAGTAAAAAATATAATGATTGGTCAGAACAACCTTGCTACTCCAGGTAAGCAATCCTCCAAACTGACAGCGCCTGCATGTATACTACGCAAACACACGTACACAGTACCGAAACGACTGGACGGCTCATCCATCTAGCCCTGCACAGCAGCCCTTGCATATGGATTGGATGCCTGCCGTGGCCGCACGAGGGAGTAGGTTCGCTGTTGCCATCACACCAGGCCACCAGCGAAATCGACCCAGACAGAGACCAGATCGCAAAGCTAGCAACACAGCCAGCAGGCCTGCAGGCTCACACACACACTAGTAGCTCGGTCACGGAGTCACGGTCCCCTAGCGCCTAGCACACGATCGTACGTACCAGCGCCGACGACGACGAGCGAGCGAGAGGTCCCCGTTGCCGCCGATCTCCGCCCCGCTTGCAATCATGCGCGCGCGCACCGGCAAGCGGACAAATCCGGCCATGGATCTCCCAAGCTAGCTAGCCGCCGGACCGGCCGCCGCCGGCGGCGCGCGTCGTACACGCTGCCAACTGCCATTATCGGCGGTGCGCCGGCAACGGACGGCACGCCAGGACGGCCGCTTTATTGCCGTACGTGCATCAGGACGACCACCGGCCGGCTGCTTGCGACCCCGGCCGGCCAGCCTAGATCTCCACCACATGATCTCTCTCTCTCTCTCTCTCTCTCGTCGAGGCTCATCAGCTGTCATGGATAGACGATGTACGTCTTGACGTGCATGGCTCTAGCTAGCGAGCAGGGCTGATCGACGGGCGATGGCAGTGAGGCGTCGATCGATGGATCGATGGGCCGAGTGGGACGCGTCACCTTTTCTGTCTTTGCCCTATGCGGGCTGGAGCTACGCTTGTTTTGGCGCCTGGCGTGAGGTGTTGTAGCCCTGGCCTCGTGCTTGTGCCGTTGGACTCTAGCTATTTATTAGATGCTACGTGAACAAAAACCCTAGTGGTTAAGAGGTACCCCTCTGACAATCAAGCCAGCTTTCTATTCTCCATGCATGTTTTCCCAAATCTCATTCATTCTCTTTATTTGTTTTCGGAAGAACGTCGCTCGGCCGCGAATGATCATAATTTGGCGGAGCTTGAGGGTATATATGGAGCCGAATTCGATCCAACATGAATGAATTGAACTGTAGGTAGTGGTTGGGACGTATCTTCCCAACTCCTGGTTTCCCTTCTCTTTTATACTGAGCTGCATGTACCGATCAGTTTAAATCCAAAAGCCCAAGCTGCATAAAAAGGATGTGCAATTCTGATAAATTGCCTATTTTTTTCTAGGAATATGCTTGTTGCACGAGATAATTTCAAGCAAATGATCGCATTTGGTTGACCGCGAGGTTTATATGTAAGAGAGAGCGGTATATTGTGGTAGCACGTTATGGCCCTCTATCAGAACCTTTTATTAAGGATTCTCCGGCTAAACCGCAACATCAAGAATTTCACCTCGTTGCATGTAACAAAGGAAGATCTTTTGCAACAACAACTATCCCAAGAATTTGGCCAACGAGAATTCTGCAACAACCACATGCTGGTAGGAAAAGGTGGGCATGCAAGTGGGAATGAGATCTGATGCTAATTCTCTAGCTTGTTAACTTTGCCAGCTGAAATTCAAACTCGAGGCTCGTCACGAAAAGGTACGGTAGGTAATTCGCTTACACTTCAACATGTTAAAGCTACGGAGGGCAAACCTCCTAACAAGTTTGTACCGTCTTGACGAGTGAGAAACCTCATTTTTCTTTCTGCAAAGCTGTACGTATAAGAGCTAGGGACCAACATGTAGCACCAAGCAGGTGTAGTACCTATCAATAATCGGAAGAAGGAACCGGATCGTGTTGCACGGAACGAGTTTTCTCTACAGTAACTGCATACGGACTCGAGCCACGACGTACCGTGCGTTGCAGTACTGCTCTCCGAAATACTTTACACGATAACACAACCGCAACCACCGCGCATGATCGAATTTCCTCGCGTGGTTCTGAGGCAGCTATCTAGCTAGTAGCTGCTAGTAGTGCATGCATCATCCAACGAACGGGCTACACGTATAGGCCCTGTTCGTAGCTAGCCACGTGGGAAGGACGGTACACCGGAGCAGGCACGCGGGTATGGGCCGTGGTGCTAGCCCTGCATGCACAATCGCATTCGCACCCAATCATTCCTGCTCCTCATCTCTACGACGACCCATCTACTCGTGCATGCATACGCGTATATGCTAGCTGCCGACATGGTACCTATCTACACTGCATATGCAATCGTATCTGGTCCTTGTTGCCTTGCAATTACTGTATTTGTATATTATATATCACTAGCATAACAGGTCTTTCATCCACACCTTTAGTCCCGGCGGGAAGTGAGCCCGAGACTGATGAAAGCATTAGCCTTGGGTCCAACAGCTAGGAACAGTGGAGTAGGGAGGGGCCTTTTGTCCCGGTTGGAGCCACTAGCCGGGACTCAACCGGGACTAAAGGTCCATCATTAGTTGGCGCGTGGCACAGTTAGTCCCGTGGTAGCCACCAATCGGAACTAAATTCTTTAGACCTTTTTAGCCCTTCTTGCTCCCCCTGCCTGAGCCATTCTTCCGGTCGTGTTCTTCTTGTTCTTGGCTCGGGTGCGGGGAGTTCATGACCATTTTGTCCAAGATTTGTGAAAGTTTTTTATTTCCCCTCCATCCAACGGTTCTAAAGATTAGAAACTTCATCCTCTCAACTTTCATTGCTAGTGGAGCTCATTTTATGGTTTAGATATAGTGATTTTGAGGTTTTTTCAGATTAGGTTAAATGTTGGAATTTTTTCAATTTATACACCACTGAGCCCAAATTTATCTAGGGTTTGCATGTGTAGATGTGATTTACTTGTATTAGTTCATCAAAATGAGTATAGAGAGTAGAATGATATTTTTTGGAATACTATTTAGAAGAAATATGGATATCATAATGAGTATATTAGAAATTTTCTATTTTTAAAATGAGAGCATGTATATATTGTTAGATCCGGGCCCACGGGACTGTGCACATGGCGTACATCTTACAGGATAAGGGGTGGGGCATGACCCACGCTCTACACCAGTTGTAACTACTTGTAACATAGTAGATCTACTCATACAGTAGTAAAACTAGTCGTAGATAGTAGGAAACTATCCGAAAACCACTCGGGTAGGACTCTAGAGCTTGTATCCAATTAGGACTTCCATGTAACCATGTCCCCTCATGGACAGGGTCCCTCCTCAAGCAGGAGCGTGAGGGACAACTCGTGCCTCATGCAACAGATCATCTGATCACCACCTAAGATAATACAAACCACACAGGACGTAGGGTATTACGCTCTCGGTGGCCCGAACCTGTCTAAACTTTATGTTCCTTACACCTTCGAGTTTCTGATCTCGGCGACACCCTACCTACAAACTCACCACCTCAGGGGTATCCCTCTGTGGGCATGGCGGTAAAATACCAACATCTAGCGTGCCAGGTAGGGGTGTTCATCAAGTATCCACCAGAGAACTCGATAGCATCTTTCAGCTTCACCAGCACCATGCTCGATGAGGGCACAACTTTTGTCTTTGGCTCCTACATCTGCGTCGCCAACGGCTTGGGTGGCTTCAACAGCCACCTAGTTGACTCCAGGAAGCCGGAGGCCTCCGCAGAAACTCGACGCAGCGTCCTCAACGGGTTCATCGACAACCTCGACGAGTTGTTGCTTCCTGATCTAGCCAGGTAGATCGAGAGGATCTCTGTTTTCGACGTGACTTCAACTCGTGCTGCACCAGGACTACTTAGATCGGATTCAAACCGATCTGAGGAGGCTACGCAATGCAAGTCCTTCTCCGACTTGGAGGAGGACTTGGGTCATCTTCTCAAGATTCGAGAAAGGGGAGCCATCGCTAGTCGGGGGGCCCCCGTTTTCGACAACTACCCAGACTCAAACGAAAAGTACCCATCACCTACAAGTTGGAGCCGAGGAGGACTCGTGGACGAGGGAGCCACCGCTCGGCGGGAGGCCCCAGTTCTCGACAACCACTCGCAACCCGATGATTACCCCCGAATCATTTTTGGGTAATCATCTGGGTTCAACCATAACATATACACCGCAAGGCTGTTTCATGTATTGGAAGGGTCTAGAGCCCACTGAGTTACTCGAACACGATTCTCGCCTTGTGGCAGAATCCACCCTTCGGCGTATCAACCCAGTTTGAGCCGGAAGATTTCGACTACTCCGCTCAACTTAAGCTCGCGTCATGACATCGACGCGCTGTAGCAACGACCTTGACTACTCGACTTGCGCCGCAGTTAGGACTGCTTCGACAAATCGGCAGTGCCAAAGACAACTTCAACTACTCGTCTCGACTAGAAACTAGTCGGGAACGAGTCTTAAACTACTCGGCGACTAGCTCCGCGCGGTCAACAAATAGTCGGAATCAACTCCGTCTAGTCGGTTTCGCCAACAAATCACCCACAAATTCAGCTACTCATATGACTCGGGGTCTGGTAAGGGGATCAGATTGGTCGGGCAGGTTTGGGCATCGGAAGGGCATGAAACCCTCTAGATTTCTTAAACCAAGTCCACCACTATTCATTACCACACCCAGCGAACTCCCTTTTCAAGAAGGCAAACCCCTCCTCCCTTCCGACGACGAAGACGAGGGCCAGGTGGCGCGGAGTGCCAAACACTATGCGCCCAATCGAGAAGTTTTCATGATTCACGCCGGCGAGAACTGTGAAGGCTTAGAGTGGGTCCAGCTAGATGACTACGATGACTACCTCGTTGATCCACTTGAGGAAGACATGGACGTAACAATAGATAGTGAATCCACAACCAACATCAAGGTAGAAGACGTAGATGACATCTAGAAGGAACGCCGTAGGCTCATCAATGCGAAGCGCACCCAACGCAGGCACTACGCGGTCGAGACGGACCAGTAGGGGAGCGGCAACCTCCACGACTCTTCCACATGCGACTTTCATGCCATCATCAACACTGGCCGAGACGCCCGTAATATCATCATTGCCAGGCAGCAGGAGCGCGAAGAAGTGGAAGCCTACAGCCCCACCCACTATCAACTCCCTATCGAGTACCTGGAGACAACTCGGAAGCGCAAGCCAGAAGCTGGAGAACAATCCACCCGTAGAAGGAAAACTCTCAGTTTGGATGAACGATTCGAGGCAGCCCTCCACGGGCAATGCCCATGGCACCCAAAGAGCAAGTATTCCGCGTTTGAATGTCAAACCCTTCAGAGAGCCCTGGTAGCTCCACCAAAACTCTGAAGAAAGATGACGGGACTACCCAAATAGTGATTTATACATAAATTAAGTACCCGATTCAAGGAGATTTTCTAAGGATCTTTTAGGTGTTTTGCTTGTTTAAACCATTATTTTGGGACTATATCTCAAAACATAGGGTTCCGTACACCTAAAAGCACCCCTTTTTACCACTTAATCAGGGTCGTCTTTTATGTTTATTACTCGGGTTAATCATGGCTCCCTCGCTAAACTCAGGGAACCCTATCACAGCCGAGCTATGCGACTGCCAAAAGTGGTCACCCCGTTTGGCAATGACTAGTTGAACCCGCTAACTAGCCAATTAAAACACCTACATGATTATCTATTAAACACTTCCAGTAATGCTCGGATTACTAGTCCACGACTAGTTTTCTAAGTTACTGAAGGGGCCTTGCTCCAAAACTCCCAGTAACGCTCAGATTACTAGTTCCTGACTAGTTTTCTATGCTACTGAAGGGGCCTTGACCCCAAACTTGCAGTAACACTCCGTTTACTAGTTTTCGATTAGTATTAGATGTAGTTCACTGAAGGGATCTTACCCCCGTACAACCTCGCCAACGATCTCATCGGAATTCAATTTTCCAACCAAAAATAGCCTGACGCACCTGTACCACCCGCATGGATGTCAACCTAGCAATCGACAACCCGAAACCCCTCGAACTGAATCCGCCTCGGTCCGAGGTCCTGTACCATAAGTCCTTCTCTTAGTCGGAGGAGGACTTGGATCATCTACCACTACAAGTCGGAGGAGGACTTGGATCGTCTACCACTACAAGTCGGAGGAGGACTTGGATCGTCTACCACTACAAGTCCGAGGAGGATTTGGATCATCCACCACAAGTCAGAGGAGGACTAGCCACTATCCATCGAAGGGCTCCCATCTCCGCTGACTACTCGGACTTCATCAACGACGCACTACCCTTATCAAACGGCCACCAGGGCCTGATGACGCCTCCAACTTGGTCGGGCGGGCCTGGGCATCGGAAGGGCACAGAGTCCTCCAAGCTACCAGGCTCAGCCCACTTTTCTGCGCTTTCAACTTGGTCGGGCGGGCTCGGGCATCGGACGAGCATGGTGTCCTCCAAGTTACCCGACCCCAGCCCACTTTTCTACGCCATAAACCTCGACAACCAGTCGGACCTAGAAACGTTCCAGGAAGGCAGGACCCTCGATTCCTTGACGACTACTTCGCCCTCACGAGGGCACTCGGCGACCCGCTGATGACTTCTTCGGCTACACAAATAGTTGGGAGCAGGATTTACTCCATTAGTGACTAGTTGGAATTGATTCCGACTAGTCAGGTTTCATCCACAAACCGTCACGGCTCCAGCAATGAACGATACGGCTTCATCGGCAATTACCCACGAATCAAGATCGACAACTATCCATGCTCGTCTGGTTTCTACGCTCGTGGGCTGCGCGCAACAAGTTAGCTGCCCACGTGAAGACTGAGACCTGATTCAAGGAGGTTTTACGGAGATCTTTAGGGAACTTATTTAACCATTGTCTTGTGTTTCATCTTGAAACAAGGGTTTTTCCCAAATAATTTGTTCAACCACTTGGTTAGGGAATCAAGGAATTTATCCAAAATAGGGCTTGTTGTTCATCTATATTTCAGCACCGTACGACTTTTCTTGGCCCGCCCAAGGAATTCCTTCAAGCCAGCCGAGTCATCTTTGCACTACGGCTACTTTCGTAACAACGCATGTACAGGATTGCATTGTCACTTCCTTTGGGCCAACCGAGACATCTTCGCATGACAATATATGCCTTGTCTTGGCCCACCCAAGGAACTGATCAAGATCAAGTGCAAGACCTCATCATAACCTCCTTTGGGCCAACCGAGACATCTTTGCATATCACCATACGACTTGTCTTGGCCCACCCAAGGAACTGATCACCCCACGTGAAGGATCTCGTCATCAATTCCTTCGGGCCAAGTGTCATGTTTCCGCAAGTCAACATGTGAATTCTCATGGTCCGCCCAAAAAATCGAATGAAGCTACCAGCAAGATTTATTTCTCCCTTGCTAATTGACTTCCAGTCACCTTCACATATTTCGAGTACAACTCCGTTTACTGGTTTACGATCGGTATTACATGCAAGTTTGTTGAAGGGGCCTCACTCCCATATTTTCAGTATAACTCCATTTACTAGTTCACAACCGGTATCCGTGCAAGTTTACTGAAGGGGCCTCACTCCCATACTTCCAGTAAAACTCTGTTCTATTGGTTTACGACCGGTATTACGCGCAAGTTTGCTGAAGGGACCTCGCTCCCATATTTCCAGTAACAGATTACTAATTTTCGACTAGTATGCTATGTTACTAAAGGGGCCTCGCTCTCATACTTCCAGTATTCCTCCGTTCTACTAGTCTACGACCGGTATTACGCGCAAGTTTGCTGAAGGGGCCTCACTTCGATATTTCCAGTACAACTCCATTTACTGGTTCACGACCGGTATCCATGCAAGTTTATTGAAGGGGTCTCGCTCCCATACTTCCAGTAAAATTCTATTCTACCAGTTTACAACCAGTATTACGCGCAAGTTTGCTAAAGAGGCCTGCTCCCATGCTTTCAGTAACAGATTACTAGTTTCCTACTAGTATGCTATGTCACTGAAGGGGCCTCACTCCCATATTTCCAGCATAACTCTGTTTACTGGTTCATGACCGGTATCTGATAAGGACAAGGCCCGATCTTCCGAGAGGTAGGACAAGTTAGATTGGTGGAGGACTCGACGTTGACGACCCAACCTCAAATCAGCAAGATTCGAACCCTACAACCGCTACACCACTGCTCCGTTGGTTATCATCCAAGCACAACTTGATTGACCTTGCCGAGAAGGCTTTTCCTGCAAGCGAATCGAAGGACACAAGCAAGAAGGTATAAACATGCAATCTGACAATTGCAAATATAGTTGAAACAAATCACAAGAGGGGTTCAAGCACTCGGTTTGAAAGGACTAATCGCCACAGTTTAGGAGAATAAGAATAGGGGCCTTGGATCACAATAAAAGGACTTGTCACCACAGTTACAATGATCAATCTTAGTTTCTTGATAGAAAACTAGAACTAAACAAAACCCAACCCTAAACGACGGCGGCTACTGAGTTCTTATGCAAATAGGGATGTCCTAGGGTTGGGGCAACCAGGGGGGAGCCCATAACTTGGGCTTAAGGCCCGACACGATACAAGGCCTGAAAAGGCCCAAAACTGATGACGTAGCACATTATCGTGGTCACACAAAATGATCCATGAGGTTTCTGGAGCTAGGACCAGAATCAAAAGAAGCGTCTCGTCGTCAGGTTTCCAACGCATCCAAGAACGCCTTATTTGGACACCGTATGAGGGAGATATCGCCATTTTGGTGCAGGGTGGTCAGCTGAATTCGAACCGAACTCGTAGTACAAGTTGGCGATGACTTGTAGCTTGGTGATGAGGCCGGCTCGTGTATGTCCAGCATGGTGATATCCTAATCAGCATCCGTGCAAGTTTACTGAAGGGGGCTCGCTCCGATACTTCCAGTAAAACTCCGTTTACTGGTTCACGACCGGTACCGTACAAGTTTACTGAAGGGGCCTCGCTCCCATACTTCCAGTAAAACTCCATTCTACTAGTTTATGGCCGGTATTACACGCAAGTTTGCTGAAAGGGGCTCGCTCCCTTACTTTCAGTAACAGATTACTAGTTTCCGTCTAGTATGCTATGTTACTGAAGGGGCCTCGCTCCTATATTTCCAGTACAACTCCGTCTACTGGTTTACGATCAGTATCCATGCAAGTTTACTGAAGGGGTCTCACTCCCATACTTACAGTAAAACTCCATTCTACTGGTTTACGACTAGTATTATGCGCAAATTTGCTGAAGGGGCCTCACTCCCACACTTCCAGTACCGCTCAGATTACTAGTTTACGACTAGTATACTATGATACTGAAGGGGCCTCGTTCTCATACTTCCAGTACTACTCCATTCTACTTGTTCACGACTGGTACTATGTGCAAGTTTACTGAAGGGGCCTCGCTCCCATACTTCTAGTAATGCTCAGTTTACTAGGTCCCGACTAGTACTCTATATTACTAAAGGGGCCTTGCTCCTATATTTCCAGAAACGCTCAGACTACTAGTCTCCGACTAGTATTCTATGTTACTGAAGGGGCCTCGAGCCCATACTTACAATACTACTCTATTTACTAGTTCTCGACTAGTTATACGTGGAGTTTACTGCAGGGTCATTGCTCCCGACACGGTCTCATGTATATCAGTTAAAACATACTTTATGTTTACCTTGCAGGGGATCTGATCTGAACCGTGCTACTGGACAAGTCAAATTCAACTCCGACTAGTTGGCTTCATCAACAATCACCGATGACTACTTTGACTTCACGAGAACGCTCGACTACATGTCGCAAACTACAATGACTACTGGCTGGATTCGACTCCGACTAGCTAGGTTCATCAACAACTGTTGGCGACTACTTGACTTTGTGAAGAATGCACGACTACTCATTTCACCTTCAAACGACTATGCTTGGCGACACGCTGGCAACTACTTTGACTACTCGTCTCACCTACAAAACTAGTTGGAATTGACTCCGACTAGTTAGCTTCATTTACAGTTCAAGATTAAACAGTAGCTTGGCCGATGCCTAGGCTCGGGGGTTAGTGCCACCAACTACTAGGTGTATACTATGCGACTTATCTAGCCCCCAGGCTCGGGGGCTGGATGCGACATGGCACTCAGTGAACAAGGTTTGATTTGAGCGGTAATTTAGAGCACTTTTTTGGTGAAGTTATTTGTTTAACCATTTAAAAGAGGTTTTTGAATTTATTAAACCAATCTACCCATCTTAACCATCAGATTTTTACTGTCACATATTGCATACCACGATTCTTTAGATCCTTTATTCCAAATCTGGGGAATTTAGATTCAAAGCTCGGGGGCTGCGGGACACATGTCATCGGCGACTTATTTTTCGAATCTTTTGGAAGATAAGGACAGAAGATTCAAGACTAAATTGACCCTCAGTCTAAGACTCAGGGGCTACTCCATATGGAGTACGAGTTCAATTGCACCCCATATAAAAGAAGACTTGACAACTACTCGGGGCATGAGCACCTCACAGCCTCCATGCAGCCAAGGAAGTACTCGGAAGACACCTTCAAGATGGAGTTCGGGAGAACTCGAACATGCCTTCAGAAGTATTCGATAGCCTCAGAATCCTGCAGTACTCGACTACGAAGAGCTCGGGGGCTTGTCAGACCCGGGCTCATGGGAGTGTGCACATGGCGTACATTTTACAGGATAAGGGGTGGGGCATGGCCCACGCAATACACCAATTGTAACTACTCGTAGCGTAGTAGAACTACTCATACAGTAGTAAAACTAGTCGGAGACAATAGGAAACTACCCGAAAACCACTCGGGTAGGACTCTAGGGCTTGTATCCGTTTAGGACTTCCATGTAACCCTATCCTCCCAGACTATATAAGGACGGACAGAGACCCTCCTCAAGCAGGAGCGTGAGAGACAACTCGTGCCTCATGCAACAGATCACCCGATCACTACCTAAGGCAATACAAACCACACAGGACGTAGGATATTACGCTCTCGGTGGCCCGAACCTGTCTAAACTTTGTGTTTCTTGCACCTTTGAGTTCCTGATCTCGGCGACACCCTACCTACAAACTCACCACCTTAGAGCTATCCATCGGTGGGCGTGGCGGTAAAACACCGACATATATGACCATACATACATGCTCTTATTTTAAAAGTGAAATGTGAATGTGTGAATGTGAAATTTCAAATTGAATAATTATTGAAAGTGGAAAAAGATGTATACCTGGTATTTGTTTTGTATTATGAACAAATTATTTTGACACTCTAATGATGAAATTTTTAGGCTCACATTGAAACCATCGAGAAAAAATATTTGTGTGGTTCACTTATTATTTATTAGATTAAGTGAATTTTAAGAAAATAAGAAAATAGGCTAGGTTGCGCAGGAAATGAAACTGCCAGCCGCTATAGTTCCGAGTGGCTCAATCACCCGGGACTAAAGAGTGCTGTTTTCAATAATGTTATGGAAAACTTATTGACTCACACACTAACACACACATACACATACACTCACACTAATTAGTTCCATAAAAAAACTTATTATTAGCAATAATGTTACGAAAAAACTCATTTTTACGTTAATATGATGAGAAAACTTATTTCTTGTAGAAAAGCAATAATTTTAAACATTTTATTTAGCTAATAAATATTTGCATGGTCGAAATGGAAAATATAATGTGTAGAAAGTTGTATATTTCGTAGATCAAAACACATGAATATAAATTAAAGATTTTTCTTATGTATATCAAATCTAAAGAAAAGCCAAATACTTTGTATGGAAGTTTTTGGACCTATAAATTATTTTTTACACAATTAACAACCGATAGGATATTTATAAAAGAAAGAAATCAAAACAGCCTATTTATAAATAAAAAATCAAAACTTTGGCTACATTTGAAAATAGAATTATTTTAATTTACATATAATTTTTAGACAACTTTTAGATATTTATTTGGTTCACTTATTATTTATTTGAGTTAAGTGAACATTAAGAAAAGAATAAAATGGACTGGGTTGTGCGGGAAACGAAACTGCCAGCCCCCTTTAGTCCTTGGTGGATTAATCACCCGTGATCCACCCTGGACTAAAGGGTGCTGTTTTCATCTCCCGCCGTAGCAATCCCCCTTTAGTCCCGGGTGGTTTCACGACCGGGGACTAAAGGTACTTGCATCCCACGTGCAGATGAGACCCGGGACTAAAGGGATGTATATATCCCCCACGGTCCCTGGCGTCCCCCAGCCCTCTTTTCTTCTCCTCTCTCGTCCTCGTCGCCTACGACCGGCCGCCATCACTAGTCGCGGTGGCATCCCCCGGCCTCCTCTAGCGCTGCCTCCCCATCTCCATCTCCTCCGCCACCCCCATCGCGCCGTGCCCCTCCGCGCCGTCGCCCTCCACGTCATCTCGCTACTCAATCCGCAGCGTGCCCCTCCGTGTCGTCGCCCAGCACACCTCTGTATCAAACGACTACCTTTAAGCAGGGTAATCTGGAATTTGAAATTACATGGCAACAATGGGGAACAAAAGCACCAATGTTTTCTCAAATACAGTTCGATTGCTTTTGGGAAGTACATTGTTTGTTTTGTCCTACTTCTGATTGATTCTCGTAGTAGGTGGTGATAGACGATAGCAATTGTAATCGTGAGAGATTTTAGGATTTTAGTTTGGAATTTTATTGGATGGAACACGAAAGGAATGTTCAAGTAAACTTGGGAGTAACAAGCTGGGTGCAATATACTTGAAAATTTTCATTTTTAAGACATAAACTCTATTGTCCTCCTCAAGCATCATAACCTCCCGATCAGGCTGTTGAAGGCCATCATCAGTGGTTACCTGAGGTGAGGACTTAATGGATGGCTGTTTTAGCTCCTGGACGAAAACTCCCGCTGGAACCTGTGCACGGGTGGATCCTAGCTTGGACAGTATGTCCGCGCCAACGTTATGCTCCCGTACCACATGATGAACCACTAGGCCGGAAAATTTATTTTCCAGCTTGCGCACTTCTTGTATATAAGCGTCCATCGTCTCCTTGTTGCAGTCCCACTCCTTGTTGACTTGCTGAACGACAAGAAGAGAATCGCCATATACAAGTAGTTGCTTGATCTCTAGTGATATAGCCAAACGTAGCCCGTGAAGCAAGGCTTCATACTCGGCTTCGTTATTGGATACCTCCCAAAGGATCTGAAGGACATACTTCAACTGTTCGCCCCGTGGAGAAATAAATAGGACTCCAGCGCCGCCGCCGTCGAGCTTGAGAGATCCATCGAAGTATATGATCTAATGCTCTAGCTTGTCGACTGGAGTTGGAATTTGATTCTCTCTCCACTCAGCCGTAAAATCGACTAGAGCCTGAGACTTGATTGCAGTGTGTGGCTTGAAGTTGATACACAAAGCCCCTAGTTCCACTGCTCACTTTGATATACGCCCCGTGGCATCTTGATTATGAAGAATATCCGCCAATGGGAAATCCATAATCACAGTGATCTTGTACTCGTCGAAATAATGGCGCAACTTTCTTGAGGCAATCAGAATTGCATATAAGAGTTTCTGAACTGCCGGGTACCGTACCTTGCATTCGGAGAGTACCTCGCTGACGAAATATACAGGCCTCTGCACTCCAAATGCATGGCCTTCCTGACCTCGCTCGACTACAATAGCACTGCTGACAACATGAGTTGTTGCCGCGATGTAGAGTAGTAGATCTTCCCCCGGCAATGGTGCTGTAAGGACTGGCGGAGACTGAAGATGATGTTTCAGATCTTGCAGGGCCCGCTCGGCCTCCTCCGTCTATTGGAACTTATCTTGGCATTTCAGGAGCTTGAAGAAGGGTAGTCCTCTCTCCCCGAGTCGGGAGATGAACCTGTTCAGGGCTGCCATGTATCCTGTTAGCTTCTGCACATCTTTGATTATGGCCGGAGCCTCCATATCAGGGATGGCCATGATCTTCACATGATTGGCTTCAATTCCCCGGTTGCTGACAATGAACCCAAGCAATTTCCCTAATGGTACTCCGAAAACGCATTTAGTTGGGTTGAGCTTCCACCGAAATCTGCGCAGGCTGCTGAACGTTTCTTCCAAGTCTGCAATCAAGTCGTCGGAATTCCTGGTCTTGATGACCACGTCATCCACGTAGGCTTCAACATTCCGATGCAGCTGATCAGCAAAGCACATCTGGATCACGCGCTGATAGGTAGCTCCTGCGTTTTTCAACCCGAAGGACATAGTTTTGTAAGCATATGTCCCGTACGGGGTGATGAACGTGGTCTTGATTTGATCTTCCTCCTTAAGCGCAATCGGGTGATAACCTGAATAACAATCAAGGAAACAGAGGAGCACACATCCCGCTGTCGAGTCGACGACTTGATCAATGCGCGGTAGCCCGAAATGATCCTTCGGGCAATGCTTGTTGAGATCGGTGTAATCAACGCACATTCTCCATTCATTATTCTTTTTCTTTACATGGATGGGATTAGCTACCCACTCTGGATGGATTACTTCTTTAATGATTCTAGCCACGAGGAGTTTAGCTATTTCCCATTTAATTGCCTCACGCTTGTCGTGAGCGAACCTTCGCAGGCGTTGCTTTTTGAGGACGGCATGTGGGTCTACATTCAGACTATGCTCGATCAGCTCCCTGGGCACCCCTGGCATGTCCGCTGGTTTCCACACGAATATGTCTCGGTTAGCCCGAAGGAAGCTGACGAGCATGAGTTCCTATTTCTCACCTAAGCTCGCACCAATGACGGTGGTCTTAGATGAGTCACCCTCCTGAAGCTGGATCGACTTGAGGGCCACGTCGTCAGTCGACTGGATGCTCGACCTGCTGGCCTTTCTCGAAGGGATCTCTAGCCCGGACTGGGAGAGCTGCTGCGCGGCTGCGAGTACTTCCCCTGAAGCATCTGGCACACGAGTAGTCGAAGCATACTGGATCGCCTCCTGATTGCAATCATACAACTTCTTCAAGTCGCCTCGGAGAGTGAGTACTCCACTTAGACCTGCCATCTTGAGAAGCAGATAAACATAATGCGGCACTGCCATGAATTTGGCGAGTGCCGGACGGCCTAGTATGGCATGATAAGAAGATTCGAAGTTAGCCACTTCGAATTTAATGAACTCGGTGCGGTAGTTTTCCCTCGTGCCGAAGGTGACCGGAAGAACTACCGTACCAAGTGGGTGCACCGCATTACCTGGTACGATGCCATAGAAAGGGGACTTTCTTGGAACCAGCATATCCGTGAAGTCCAGGCCCATCTTCCTCAGAGTGCTGGCGAAGACGAGGTTGAGACCACTCCCACCGTCGATGAGCACCTTGGTGAGCCTGACTTCTGCCACCACTAGATCCAGGAGCAGGGGGAACTTACCGGGCTCCGAGAAGCTCGTCCACTGATCATCGCGGGAGAACGAGATGGGGACCTCTGACCAACGGAGTGGTCATGGTACCGCTGGCTCAATGGACATGATCTCCCGGAGAAGCAGCTTCTGGTCCCGCCTGGAGCCGAAGTCTCCATCGCCCCCGAAGATGACGTTGACGGTCTTCGAAGCATCCTGGAACTTCGCGTTGCGCCCTTGGTCCTCTTGGTCTTCATCCTCGGGTTGCTTGTCCACTGGCTTCTTGTTCTTCTTGCCACCACCGGGGTTGCTGAATGTCCTCCGGAGGTGGTAACAGTTGATGGCCGCCTGATTGGCACCTGGATGCCACGGGCATTTCTTCTGTAGGAGCTTCTCGAAATCCTCCTACGTCGTCGACTTCTTGCCTCATGAAGGACACTCGACGGCCGCGATGAGATCATCTGGCCTGCATTTTCGGGGTGGACCTGAATAGTCCCGCTGGCTTTTATCATTGTGGTTGTCATTTGGACGCCTCAGATTGCTATCTTGGCACCGGGGCAACCGCTCCCGCATCTTCTCCTCCTGTTTGGACCAGTCGTGCATCATGTCACGAAGGCCCGCAATAGTTTTCGGCCTATTCCACCCGGAGTCTCTGTAGATGCCTTGGTCGGTGATGCCGTTGTAGAAGCAGTCGATGATGTCGTCCTCCGAGATGTTCGCGATGGTAGCGCGAACATCGAAGAAGCGACGTGTGTAGGACCGTAGGAGCTCGTTACATTCCTGTTTACACTGAGCAAGATTGTGACGAGTACCTGCATGAGCGGTCGCCCCTTGGAAGTTGTCGATGAAGACCTTCTTGAGCCGCTCCCAGGAGTCGATCGAGTTGTTGCTGAGGCTCTCCAGCCACATGAGCGGCGCAGGGTCCAAAGCCATCGGGAAGTAGACAACCTTGGTAATGTTGGAGCCCCCTGGGACATCAATGGCCGTGGAGTAGCAATGTAGCCACAGCTGAGGAGCTTGCTTGCCATCGTACTTGGTGATGCCGATGGGCTTGAAGCCCTCAGGGTACTTGTAGCTGCTGATCGTGCGGAGAAAGCTGGAAAACGGTCGCTGCAGTCCATACCTTCAGTCTCGACTTCTTCGTGAACCTTGTGCCTGGAGTCGATCACGGACCGCGCATCGCGACCTTCATTGATCCGCAGGTCTTCTGGAGGAGGCCGATGATTGGCCTGTCGCTGGTTACCCCCTGGAGGTTGCTGCTACCTCCCGCCAGGGGCTTGGCTCCCGCGAGCGTTGTCGTTGTTGTGGCTGGGCTGAGGTCGAGGACGACCGCCAGCCGTTCGGCTGTGAGTCTGGCTCCGGCTCTCGCCCACGCGCTCCTCCCTGATGGTAGACACCGGGTTTTGCTGATCCAGCCGGATCCAGGCCCTCTACACGTAAAGAAGTACTTGACGCACATTCAAATCGTTACTGCGCTCGAGTATAGCCGTAACCCTGGCGATGTTGGCCACCGGAGTCCTGAAGCCCTGTTCGCTTACGGCGGCAAATTCAGGGTCAAGCTCGCGATGCATAGATCGTCTGCGCTCATTGACCCTCCTCCGCCGGATTGTGCAGGCTCTGCTCCTGGCCCTCCGTGCCTCACGATCGGCGTCGGTTTCGTCGCCGATGTTGGCTGTGACCTCATCTTCAGATACAGCATCGAACTCAACGATGGGGAAATCACCGTCGTCCTCACCTTCTTCCGCCACCAGCACCTGGCGAGAGACGAGCTCATCAGAGCTCGCGTCGACTAGTTCAGTCGACTCCTCCGCCACGGTGGCCAACGGCCTGCCCTCCTAGAAAGGCAAAGGCTCGAGGTGTGCCACAAGTCGATCATCATCTTCGAGTCGATCAGAAAGGCTCATGCCCTTCCAATGCACGAAGCGCCCCTCCGGAGTGGAGGTGATCATTAGACTGTTGGCACCGAACAACCCGAAGTCCCCCGACGTGCGGTGGCTTCGGGTTTTTGGAGTAGGAAATCCAAGTCCTCCTCCAATATGGAGAGGGACTCAGAGCTGTTGGCCTCCTGAAGATCAGTGGCCAAATCGTGTTGACCGAGTCATGATCGGTTACGCGAGTCCTTAGATTGGAACGAGTCCAACCCGAGGAAGGTTGTCGCAGCGCCGGATGAAGTCATGCCGGAAGCAGACTCCACCTTGGTCTTTGCGGCGGATGCATGGTTTGACAGGTCGTCGAGATCATCAACAAACTTGTCAAGATTGCTGCTGGGACCCGCCGCGGAAGTTTTTGGCTTCATGTCGACGAGGAATCGATGGAAACTGGTGAACTAAAATGATGCCATCGAGTTCGCCAGTGGATCTTCGATGCGCTCCTATACCTGGCGCGCCAGCTGTCGGTGTTTTACCGGCTGCCCACCGAGGGATATGCCCAAGGTGGTAAGTTTTAGGTGAGGAGACGCCGAGATCAGGAACTCGAAGGTACAAGGAATACAAAACTTAGATAGGTTCGGGCCGCGAGGTGCGTAATACCCTACGTCCTGTATGGTGGTTTGTATTGTCTTGGGTGTAGAATGATCTGATGATCTCCTTTTGAAAGGGTCCCTGGCCCCCCTTATATATCCGGGAGGTCAGGGTTACAAGGATCCTAACCAACACTAGCTAAGGAATCGTACCAGAACATATCTCGAGTAGATTCCTTCTGTATCGGTTAGCTTTATCTCCTACCTAAATGGGATAAATAAGAGATAAATGAGATGAATAAGAGATAAGACGGACTTAATCTCTTAAACCTGTTTAAACTACGTTATGTACACAGTCCCGTGGCCCCGGGTCTGACAGGTTTAGCTACTTGTAATATTTAAATGAAGATATTATTTTCTTAAAACAGTAATCATATGTAGATGGACTTGAATACCATTAGGTATAATTTGGCATAATTTGCATATTTTACTTTATTTTTATATTATTTACTTGGCGGCTCAGGTTGCAGGGCGTAAAGAAATTACAATACACCCCGGAGTTGCTAGATGGACATATAAGTTTGGCAAGAGCCTTGTTCCCCATGAAGTCGTGCCTGAGCTTCCAACACAAATGTGCAGACCACATGATTACTGCATGCTCGCGTCTAGCCGTGGCGACATCATGCTAGGTGTACAGATTAAATACGAAGATTACTTTCATGGCGAGGATGTGATATGGTTGAATTTTGAAGAATTATACCAACTATGCCAGCAAGACACCCTCGACATCTCTTTCGTCAGCTGGCTTCTATAAGTGGTGTTCTTTAATATTTATTTACATAATTAGCGAATATTATTACATGCCCTCAATCAATTTCTTGTTTCTTTTGTATCATGTAGAATGGAGATTCAAAGTTGCAGGAAGAATGACTACTTTCATTTGGGCTTTGTTGACCTAGTGGTTGTAAATTGTGTTACTCTAAAGGACAACCCTCAAGAAACATTTGATATTTTTATCCATTCAGCATTACAAGCGGAACATATTGTTTTCTTACAACTTTCAGTGGGTGTTTTCTGCCGTGGAACCCTTTTACTTTTGTATAATTGAATTTTTTAACTCTAATAAAAAGTGGCTCTATATAATCTTGCAAAAATCACTGGATACTAATTGTAATAAACCCTAAAATGCGCTTAGCGATTGTTGAAAAAAAGATCCACAAGATTACAAAAGCATGACCGACTTGTTGAAAATATAACTGCTAATTGTGATAATTCCTGACATGCATTTATTGATAAATATATTTATTCATTCTCAGTCATTCGCAGGGTTTTGGTAAAAGTTAAGTGAAAAAGGACCAGGTAATTTCATAGGCGAGCATAGGTTCAAGACAAACTTTCCGGTACGTACTGGATGCTGCTTTGCACGTCTTATTTATTTTATTATATATTTATATGGATACCTGACGACTTCTTTTATCTTAAAGTGTTTGAGGCACGTACAGAATAATAATTTATTCGCATACTATGTTTCCGAGAATATTCACAATTTTGTAGGTCCTTACAAGATATATAATTTTGGAAAGTGGAAGTAAGTAATAAAAAACATCTTGCAATGTTTCAACTAATTTTAAAAATTTTATAATTAGTAGTTTTTACTTTTTTATAGATTGCTAGGATGCGGGATCAACTCCTTCAACATGAAAAAGTTTTGACGATTCAAGAGTCCTGGCAGGATTTATTTATGAGTAAGTCATCAAACCGGATGGAGAATTTCACTACGATAGATACAATCTTAATAAAAGTAGTAAATATAGTGTAGATATTATATAAAACTTTGTTGCACTTTATTAGTGGTGAATCCCACTTTGTATGTATATATGTGTGTGTATATATATTAGTGTATTTCATACTCAGCTCGAACAAGCGTGTAGAAATATATAGTAGTACTATAGAACACTACATAATTTCGAATATCAAAATAAACTGAAACAAAAGAAAGCAACACAGGAAAAAAATTTGATCCCGGTTGGTGTTACCAACCCGGATTAAAGATCCCCATTAATCCCGGTTGCTTGACCCGAGACTAAAGGCCTAGCTCCGGATTGGCGGTTCCGCTTGGAAAACCGGCACTACGGAGGTTTCCCAACTGAGGCTAATGAGCATTTATGTACCAGTGTATATTATATATATATATTTATATTTCTTTTGTTTGGCCGATGATCGTGCTCACGTGTCAACGATGCATGGCTCGAAGGCAGATACGGACACGGATGGGTGTGCTTGTATCGTATGGTTGTATGGCGGCAGTGAGCCGTCGGCTGACGCGTCAACTTTCCCTGTGTAGTAGGCCTGCATGCATGCTGCTAGCTATCTGCGCTGGACGGAACTGTGCGTGCGTGCTTTTGGCGTATGTGGCCATCTAACCTTGCCAGCCAAACTATACCATACCAATTCGAGAAGCATGGAAAATGCATTCAGATCATATGCTGCACGTACGAGAAAAAATAAAGATCGAGTAGGGATATTTGTTTGTGGTCTGTTTAGTTAGTCTTTTAGTTTGTTTCGCAGAATTCTTGTAGAGTTTATTATTAGTGTTCCTGTGTTAATTAGCTGATGTGGCGAGCCTGATCTTCAACTCATAAATTCATCAAGCGATATGCATCTATACAAGATGCACGTTGTTACTTGTACGATGGAGATGTTTGTAATAACCTTTGGCACTAAATTAAACCTGCCACGGTATACGTATACCAACATTACCAATCGACAAGTTGCACGCTATCCTAGTACTACTACAGGTGCAACTATTATCGTGCTTCATCAGTTGCTTCGGCTTCCATCGACGTGCTATAAAGTCCATTTTACTCCCCTCAACAATTCACTTTATCCATTTAACCCTCTAAATAAAATTTAGATTTAAGCTACTACCCCAAACTATTTCAATTGGTCCAATCTACCCGCTAATGAGATTTCTCTTTTTTATTTCTTCACTTACAAATGCAATTTGAACTTTAAATTTTGCAACGTAACTTATAATATGATGGCCTATGCTAAAAATATACATTATAATTTTTTATGAATATTTTTCATGTAGAATTGTATTTTTGTGATAAATTTCATGTTAAATGTTTCCAAATTATGAAAATAACCATAAAAATTCTTAATATATTTTTAATATATGACATCATGTTCTTTATCCACTCATAAAATTTGAACTTAAAATTCAATTCATATGTGGAGAACAAAAAAAGAGAAATATCATTAGAGAGTAGATTAGACTAATTGGAATTGTTAGGGGAGTAAATTAAGCCTAAATTTTGCTCAGGGGATTAAGCGAACAAAATGAATTGTTGAATATGAATTGTTGAAGGGAGTATTTTTTTTAACCATTTGGGAGGGCTTCTCCTAAAACAGCTTCACTACTGAAGCCAAAACCGTTGGATGAAAAAACAACCTAGCTTCACCCGTCTTCTATTTAATTTTAGTCCGAGTTTACAAAACGGCTTCACGCTATAGTGTCTCGTGCAACATAAGTGAAGCCAAAGCTGGAATAAACCCAACCAAACAGACCAAAGTGAAACTCGAAGCGAGTACACGTACATCGGCATTAATTCAACGGCAATAATGCATCGCTTTTTATTATGAAAAGTTCGTCCATGCAAGCATGCGAACGAAGCCAGCCACGTGGAGGCTTTGATGCAACTATACGTGTGAGCCTACAGCTGACTATACTGAGCTAGCATGCATATATAGGGACGGTATGGGACTCCAATAGACTTGAAATGGGTGCTTGCCTTTTGCATGAGTACCATATGTGTATAGTTGTTCTTCAATATATATATGGGCTCTTTGCTATGCTACATCATGCATGTTGTTTTTTTTTCTTTCCTTCACAAATCGTATGTTTTGTGTTAGCGAATCGGGTCCGAGCGATCACATTTCTTGTAACACGTTCCGTAGTGTGAAATCCTGTCATGCCAAATCATCATTCGAAAAATTAGTAAGAACAAGTCAACTACAAATCCTTGATAATTTTCGGTTACCCCGAGGTGGAAAATAACAATCAAAATGAAGGACACGTTCACAATCAAATGAAGTAGAAATAGGTATTGGAATGAAGAGACATGATATTATTGTTATAATTGTCATCAAACATCAATAGAGGTCGACTGATCGATCGCAAAGTAGTGGTGCTGCTGGCACCGATTCTTCTAGCTAGTACATATTTTTGGACTATGCGTAAAGGCAGTGGAACCAGGATGCATGGAGACAACTACCTTACCTTAGCCAAGGGGCTTGCAAAGAGATGAAATGGATGTGACCCCGTCAACAAGCAAAATGCATGGTAGAGCACAAAATATAACACCAAAACCGTGTTTCTTCTAATTGTTGTTCGAGCACATTCCTTGATATTCTTGGGCGTATTTCTTCCAGTGCGTATCCTCCAAAACCTTTGAGAGATACCATCAAAGTGAGTTCCGTTTCTATGTGGTAATACAAGTCAACAGTTACAAAGTTGATCCTTTCCCTTTTATCATTCTTGAGGCTGACCAACCTTTTGTTTCTCTAACGGAGGTCCACAAGAAGAAATGGGGATAGTTGAAACTTGACATCATTATAATACATTGTTTCTTCGCAGGGGTCGTATAAACCATCTCCATTTTGCCATCACAAACATAAGTGAAAGATCGACGACTAGTATACATAATCTTTTTGATAAGAATGTAATATGCTTTAATTTGGCTTGTAAATAAGTATTTAGAAATAGACACGCACAAAAAAACCAAAAGGAAACATCAGATCATATGACGAACAAGTGAAAGAATGAAATTGCGTTGATAGGAGATCCAGGTAGTGTTTCAACCCTAGCCTATAGCTGGTTCACCCTAGCCCTAAAGAAAAAGGTTAATAAAGGTCCAATCTTCTTTGTTTGGAGTGACGCGCACGGGCTTGAGTTGAACGCCCATAAGTCAGAGTTTTGAAGAAAGATAAACCAAACCATGCATTTTTGCTTGCAAAACGATGCCCAGTTGATCAGTGTCATGGTTTGTACAACAACGTATATATGAAACTGCAAAGTTTTGGCATCGTGAAAGAGGACAGGGTTCACAAGTTTGTAAAAAAAATGTCTGAGCAATTTGAATACACGATACTACGTCCACATCTGAGCAGCAAACTGATGCCTTTTAACTTCAAACGATTTGACAAAATATAAACATCAATTGCGAAGGTCAAAAACAATGGTAATAAGAAGAAAAAATTGCTGAGAAGAAAACCTACTGTTAGCATATGCTTTCCCAAAATGCCCTCGGGCTCCACCGGCCACCGCCACGCCTGCCCCACCACCGCCGGAGGGCCCCACCCCCACCCTCTAGTTATGATCGTGGCAGAATTGGGAGGGCGTGCACGGGGCCCACCTCCCCATGTGCTCCCCCTCTTAATGGCCTCCTCCTGCCTCGCCTCGCCAACCATACAAAGCCGCGCTGCTCGCCACCTCCACACCTTCCTCTACCTCCTTGCCTCCACGGCTCCACCGTCTCCCACGAAGCCCGCGGAGCAACCGGAGCTGGGAGAGCTCGTGCTCGGGAGCCAGCCATGGACGCCGCCGAGGCGAGGAGGAGCAGCGCGTCCTCCTCCCCGGAGTTCGAGTTCTGGCCGCTCCACCCCAACCCCGCCGCCTCGCCGTCCTGCGCCGACGAGCTCTTCGCCGGCGGCGTCCTCCTCCCGCTCCCCGTCCTGCCCCCGAAGCCGGCGTCGTCCCACTCGGGGAGGAGCAGCAACCAAGGCGTGCCGGCTCCGGAGCCGGAGCCGGAGACCGAGCTAGCAGAGGCGTCCATTCTCGCGACCGTCGCTCCGCCTACGGCCTCCATTACTTCGCCGGCACCGCCCGCCACCGCCTCCACCGGAGGGTCCAAGCGGTGGACGGACATCTTTTCGAAGAAAACCGCGGAGGAGAAGGAGAAGGAGAAAGAGAAGGAGAAGCGCAAGGACGGCGCCGGCAGCCGGAAGCAGGCTGCGCACGGCGGCGGGGGAGGCGCGGGCGCGGGCTCGGAGCTGAACATCAACATCTGGCCCTTCTCCCGGAGCCGCTCGGCCGGCGGCGGCGGGTCCGGGTCGTCGAAGCCGCGGCCGGCCGCGCGGAAGGTCAGCAGCGCGCCGTGCTCGCGCAGCAACTCCCGCGGCGAGGCCGCGGGCGCCCCTCCCCGGCGGTGGGCGGCGAGCCCCGGCCGCGCCGGCGTGCCGGTGGGCCGGTCCAGCCCCGTCTGGCAGATCCGGCGCCCCGCGGCCAAGCCCGCGCCCGCGCCCTCCGCCTCGGAGCTGCCGTTCGTCGACAGGCGGGCGCCCGCGCCGCAGACGCACAAGGAGAAACCCGGCAGCGCCACCGCCGCCGCCGCCGGACGGAAGCCCGGCCTGAGCGGCGGCGTCCGGGGCCTGAACTTGAGCGTGAACTCGTGCATCGGGTACCGGCACCAGGTGAGCTGCCGGCGGGCGGACGTCGGCGCCGCCCGCGGCCCCGGCGGCGGAGGGCTGTTCGGCATCAAGGGGTTCTTCTCCAAGAAGGTGCATTGAGCCTGTTTGCTATTCACCCTACTTGGGGCTCTCTCTAATGACTCTTGTAGTAACTTATTTTTTTTACCTTTTTTCTTTCGTTTTACTTTGTTGGTGAAAAATGGGTGGATGGAGAGTGGCATGATGTGTCTGTATGTAATGGAGGCTGGTAAATTACATGTAAAAAGATGGCTAGCTACCAATAACCGGTTTTTGTAAGGCTAATGCTTGGTGATATGTAAAGTTTAGCAGCAGTGGTGACCAGTGCAGCTGTTGTTTACTGTGCTTGAGCAAATGGGGATTTGTTTGTGCCCTGCACAAGTGCAGACTGGCTGCCGCTGCAAGCACAGAGGGGAGATAGATGATGGTGCTGATTCTATCTGAACAACAATATTCCTTGGCATATGAGCATGCATGTGGATATGATTGTGCCCCCACTGCGCCTCTCAAATTCTGGCCGGCGTATTTTTCTAGTGTAGATGCAATACTTAATCATTTTCAGAAAATGGTAATAAAGATCTCACGTCCAAATGTTTTTTTAAAATAAAAATAAAGGTGATGTGTTTGGTTGACAGAGATAAGAAGATAGCGTGTGATCAACTCCTCTCTGAACCGTCCAATCGACATGGGATTGGAGTGTGACGTCTGGGTTTTGATTTGGGAACTTCTCAAATCAAAATAAAATGCCAACACGAGATCGAGGGCCTGTTTAGATCATGCTGCAAAGGCAAAATTTTTTTGCAAAAACGGCGTTTTTGTCTTTACGCATCTAAACGGACCGGCGCATTTTTTTTTTTGCATTTGGACCCTGTAAACGCAAAAATAATTTGCGACGGAATCTTGCCAATTTGAAGTACTAAATAAAGTCTATTTACAAAACTTTTTCACAGATGGGTTGTAAATCGCGAGACGAATCTAATGATACTAATTAATCCATGATTAAGCAATAATTAGTGGATGGTTACTGTAGCATCACTGTTGCAGCATGGATTAAGTAGGCTCATTAGATTCGTCTCGCGATTTACAGCCCATCCATGCAAAAAGTTTTGTAAATAGACTTCAATTAGTATTTCAAATTGGCAAGATTCCTTTGAAAATTTTGCGTTTACGGCTTTTTTACGTTTACGGGGTGGGAGCCGTAAACGCAAAAACCTCTAAACATTTACACCCTCTACACCCTCTATTTTATGTTTACACCTTTTTACGTTTACAGGTGAACTAAACAGGGCCCCGAACCTCTCGCCGACAGAAAAAGTCATGCAGCTCTCGCCATGAACTGTGTGACTAGCTCTGAAGTGTCTCAAGAATTGAAGAAGACGCTGTACGTGGCGCCGTACCGGTAACCCTCCTAACGGTGAGACACCAACTAACTGTTGCCAAGTTATTGCAAGCACAGCTTGTGAACCACGACTGCTGGCAGTTACGGGGAGGGAGCCAAATAAAAACGCCCTACCAATCTTGGGCAGCTGTGTGTCGAGCAGCCAGCAGTAGAGATGATCGATGTCGCCGCGCCCATCTCTACTACGCTTGTCTCGCTGCTAAACTGAAGCTTTTGGAGGGTTTCCCTTGTCTGGCTAGGGACACCTACTGATCTGTGATCTCCCATGTCGTAGTGCTGTTGTCAGCAGCCGACCGCACACAACCAGGGCCGTAACCATAATCTGACCTTAACTTAATCTAGTTTTATTATTCAGCTGCCTGCTGGGGGCCACGGGTCAGGATGCATGTATTCTCTTGATCGTTGAAGAATATAATGTGTATACAGTACAATAGAAACTCATATGCAAGAAAGTCCACCTAGCATGTTAAAACTGCCACATGCCGGTTTGAATCCGTCTCTGTACACAATGATAGCACAACTGTATGATGATCTCCCAAGTAATACAATGCCATGTTTAGGGCGTCGGCAGTCGCATGATTATCGTGGGGCTCACACGTCGGTGACAGAGACCTCATCAGCTCAACACCTGCTTTTTTATTCCTGATTCTTGGGCCCTATATATCAGTGACACGGTTGACATCCGGACGGCCGCCGCTACTGGAACTATCATCAAACATAATTTCTAATCTAGAGATTCGCATCCTCTTGTATGCTGCTAGATTGTTAGTTAATCAACGCAACACCCCTGCAAGTACGCCGCCACCGGCGGCGTTGCTGCTCGGCATCGATCGGAATCACCAAGTTGATCTCAGGGTCATCCCAACCTATAGCGTCTAAAAGTAGTGTCCATAGTACCAAATCAACAAGATACTCCACGTAGAAACTAGTACATCACTCAACCCATAGTTTCTTAAGTGGCCCCAACAGCTGTCCACGGTAAATTCTGTTTTCGTCTTCCTCTCCTCTCTCCATTCTCTTCTTTCTCATGCTCTCCCTCCCCAGCCTAGCCTGCACGGTAACGGTAGTGGCTCAGAACTTGATCATAAGATTGATCTTGGGTGCAGTCTTGAGTTCCTTCTGAAGTTCCCATTCTAATTTATGGTGCTGAATCTGGTTTTGTGGCTGAATGATTTATCCTAATTTTGGCATCAACTCCTTCAGGTTGAAATTGAGTTGATCTGTTCAGCGTGAGGTCCTTTGATAGTTCCTATCATTTCACATGCTGCTAGAAATCAAGCTATACTAGTTTTTGAAACCAACCAGACAGGAGAGCTGCCGATTATATTAAAATGAAGAAACAACACGCACACTGCACACCACAACAACCAACAACGACACCACCATCGGTCAACACGACCGCACAAACTTCTCTCAACTCGACTTAATAACAACCGATTGGATTGGGATATCAACACGGTTGCACAATTCAATTTGACTCCACTCAAAACCACCCGCCACGCCACCACCATGACTCAACCCCGCTGCCAAGGTCGGATTGGGACATCGACCCAGGCCTCAACTCACTCTGCCCGGTCAGATTGGGTCGTCGACCAGATCCTCTGCATACCCTGCCCGATCGGATTGGATCTTCGACGCGAGCCGCACCAACACAAGCAACATTTTTTTTTAAAAGGAGGAAGAAAGGAAGAGAAAAGGTAGCACACCCTATTAATGGCTGTCACTGCCATCTGGATTAGTCTGGCATCGCCTTCAAGAAGGTTATGTCGCCGAAGGCGCCGCCGACACCAACCCAAGATAGGTTAGGTTTTCACCCGCAACATCCGGCACGGAGAGGTGGAGAGGTGCAAAAGGACGCCTCCAAGGAGGTAGCGGCGTCCGCGAATGTCATCGTCCAAGCTTTCGCCAGCACCTCGGCCAATCCCTGGGGGAACGGCAGCAGACCTGACGATAGCAAGAGTGATGCAGGTGATCAAAACAGGCGTCACCGTCGTCACCTGGCGCCGCTGTGCACACCACAGGCGTCCCCGCCGAGCACGCCACCACCAGGGGCCATGCGCAGGCCACGGGACTGCTGAAGTCGGGCCCCGCATGCCGCAGCGCCGCCAAGCCACGCCCCGCCACGTCGGGTGGGCGACGCCGCTGACGCGCCCCTACCCCGCGCAGCCGTAGGAGTTGCCGCAACCATGCCCCACCGCGGACCTGGGACCGCTGCACCCGCGCCCCTCTGGCCGCCTAGGCGCGGACACCGCCGTATAGGCCGCAGGAGCCGCTGCAGCAGCACCCCACCGTGAGCTAGCCGCAGGCGCCGCTGTCATCGCACCTAGGCTGTGCCCCGCCATGCAGAGGCTGTAGGAGAGCAGATCCGATGGTGGAGGGCGCAGATCCGGCCAAGTGCGAGGTGGATCCGGTCACAGGCGCCGAGTAAAGCCGCTGCCGCCATGGATGGGTCAACCACCAAGAGAGGGTGAAGGGGAGGAAAGGAGAGAAAGGAGGGGGGTGGAGCCCCACCGCCGCCTTCCTTGCGGACGCTTGGGCTTCCGGCGACAGCTCAGGCAGCAGCGAGATGGGGGAGCAGAGCTGGGGGGGAAGGGGGGGCGGCGCTTGAGGGAGCGGGTTCCGCCCGAGCCGCCCCCTAGGAGGAGCGACGCGGGATGATTAGGTCGTGCAGTGGTACTACTATTTTAGTAGAGAAGGATTCCACGCAACGGCGGTGGCGAGCTGGCGGGCTAGGCGATACTTGTGGGCAAGCGCCCCATGCGCAAGCTGTGCTGGTGAGCTGGGCGGCGGACGGGGAGCGCGCTGAGGGGCTTCAGCAGCGGGGAGCCTGCACGAGATTGCGATGGCGAGCGCGCGCGTCGGCTGCAGACCGAGCACGGATAGACTCGCCCCGGCGAGCTCGAGCTGAGCTGGCAATGGTGGGGAACTCCGGCGTGGGTAATAGGTTGATGACAGCCTCCGCCATAGGACGCGTGGGTGCCGAGCACTCCGGCGTGGGCAACGGCGGGGCTTCCCTTCCCGATGGTGGGTCCAACAAAAAGGCATTGGACGAAGCGCTGAAGCGTCCCAACGCGCAACCACTCGTGTCTTCGCGCGTTGGTCGTCGAGTCGACCCCGTTTCTTGACGTTGAAACTGGTTCTATCTCTTCTCATTAACTCTGCTGCCACATTATATTTTTCTGACACATATCTCTATTAAATACTATAGAAACTAGCTGAGGCGGAGGATCGGGACTGCCCTGGTAGAATAATCGCTTCGTTTTCATCTCTCTCAGGGATTATGCATGAAGGGAAAATGTAACAATAATGTGGTAGTATTTTTTTTGGAGTTGACTGCTGCTACAACTTGCCCGTTAACAAATGGGATTAATGGTACCGTACGGCAGCATCCCGTTCGAGTTGATGGCTAGGGGTAGGTCCAGAGACGTGGCGTCAACCGGCCACGTTCAGACCGCGCGCGGGGATCGAGGCGTGGTTTAGAAAACAAAGTTGAACAGCCACATTCTTTGATGTTTGAATTTATACTGTAGGCTTCTTGGCTAGGTACTCCGGGCTTTGCTTTCCTTGCAACCTAAGTCTACTTCGTAGTGTTGAATCAATGGCAAGATTATCTTCATGGTGTTCGTTGGATGGTTAGCGCTTGGTAAGAAATTAAGAATAAATTCATTTCCATTACGAGAAGAGAGAGGTGCGTAATCCCGTCCACCGTGTCGCCCCTCACAAGCGACTCGGGCAGAACCACACCGCTCGTACCGGCGCCTTGATCCGACCACCCCACGTCCTCGTTGCCACTGGAAGCCCTTGCGAACGGATGGAGAGCGACGGCGGGGCATTTTCCCTTTTCCTGCTTCGCTTCTCCACTCCCATCTTGCCTCTGCAGCTCTGTCCTTGCGTCCCGACGACCATGGCACTCCCATCTCCACTCCCATTCTTTTATTTTGGGGGGTGGGGGTGGGGGTAAAAGAAGACCAAGTCCTAGGAAGGTTCAAGGTGGTCAGCAGTTTGAAAGCTACGCACGAAGATTCCTCTCAAAATAAAAATATTTATGTGGTATCTGAAAAGGGGATTGATCCTAACAAAAGATAATTTAGCTAGAAGGAATTGGAATGAAATAAAGCTTGCTATTTTTTAGTAAGCTGGAAACTATCCAACATCTCTTTGTTGAATGTCATTATGCAAAATTTCTATGGCGTGCAATTTATCTTGTGTTAGGTACACCACCACTAGTAAATATAGAATATTTGTTTAATAACTGGTCTAAATACGGAGGGCACAAGCATAATATAATGTTATTGACGGGAGCCGCAGCTATACGTTGGTCAATTTAGCTTACAAGGAATGATAGTGTGCTTAACAATTGTAGACAAAAAAAAATTTCAGGTGCTTTTCAGAGGATACATCGGCTCCGGTTGTGGTCTCTGTTGCAGCACAATGATGATCGAGGGGCAGGGGCGGAGGACCCAGTATGGCAAGGTATGGCGGGCGCCCCAGATCGTCGACTGTTTTGTCGCCGGCGGCCATAGGAGCAGAGGAAGAGGGCGCATGGAGGAAGAAATACAGTATTGGACCGTGCGAACCATTATGTGTGCAGAACTGGATTGATGGATGGCTCTTTTTTTGCATCTATACATTTGCCCCATCTGTCCCATCAAGTTCCATCCGACGCTGCGACTCGTCTCCATCAAACGTGCGGGATTCATGATCCAAGACGAAACCATGAGGCCGCGAGGCAACAATCGGATCTCCGGCGGTGCGCGGCGTCTGGCGAGTGTGCGATGACACACAAGCTGCCGACTCCACTAACGAGAAGAGCAGTTCAAGCTTGCATCACGAGCTCACAGCAGCGGCGGCCAGCAATTGAGCCAGTGAAAACTGAAGAGTAATCATGGATCGGAAGGAAAATGTAAGGCCAAGTCTAATACGAGAGGTACATAAAGTGCAATTTGAATAAATAAATAATTACTTTTCAGTTTTTATTTATGTTCTTCTTTGGTTTTGGTGAATTGATGCTGCTGCTGGCTTGCTGTGATGTGCCCATAATGGAATACATATTTAAGAAGTTTTTGTCCAGTGGCCGATTTAGGGTCCGTTCGGTTTTCCCGGAATGGCCCGTTCCGGGTGCCATTTCGGCTGGATCCGTCCGGCCTGGATTAAAAACAGTCCTGGTTTGGAACTGTTGTTCGGTTTGGACCGGCCCGGAAGGAAAAAAGGCCTGGAACGGCCATTCCTCCCCTCCCATAGCCCGGATCAGAGCCTCCTCTCTCACCCTCCGGATCCCATCCTGGAGCTCTCGCGCGCGATGGCTGGGGGCGGGGCGACGGCGCGGCGCGGCGTGGCGCAAGGGGAGGTGACGGCGACCGCTCCCATCCATCATCCACGCTCCGTCGCCTTCTCACCGGTAACGCATCGTCCTCGTCTTTCTTGCCCTCTTCTCTCCCCGGTGCTAGGGTTCTTGCTAGGCTTTACCTTAGGGAGTCGTCATCCAGCCGTTGGCGCCCGCCAGCGGCTAGGAGGAGGAGGGTGGCGGCGCGGGCGCGTCGTTGGAGAGGGAGAGCAAGAGCTGGAGTGAGTCGAGGTGGGGCTTCTTAGCCCCGACCACGGACGAGTCGTCGCCAAGCGGATCCCCGTGCTTGGGCGCCGAGAGGTGGAGGAAGCCCCTCTCGACACCAAGCTCTCCCGCCAGTATGCTCGGCCGCCGGGGCCGCGGTGGTTGCGGGGTTTGATGGTGAGGACGGCCAGCCGCCGCGGCGGCGGCCGCCGAGGCGAGCGGTGGCTTGTCGCAGAGGTAGCTGCTGAGCGTGAGCTCGCGATTGGGGAAGGGCGGCTTGGGCGCGCTGGAGCCGGGCGCCGCGACGCTGCCGTCCTTGGATCCATCGGAGTCGCCGGACATCACCGCTGGATCCGGGCCGGATTCTGGGCGGGATTCCGCGGTGGTTGTTCCGGCCGGAGGGGGAGGAAGGAAGGAGAGGGGCGGGGCAGCAGGTACTAGTGAAGTACATAGCCATATGCTGCAATAACATAGGTAGCACCACCAGCTAGCTTCAGAGATTTGAGTTATTCCTTGCTATATGTCCTTAGACCGCAGCCGGAGAGCCTTTGTGCTACAGCAAGGGCCCATCGTGTTTTTACTCACCATGATGACGGCCATGTGGTATGATCTGGTAAAGCGTATAGTTTACAACGCGTGGCTTAGGCAGTGTCTCTCTTACAGTTTAGGGATTGTGCTTTTGATGTGTTAATTTTGGAATACTGGCTCAACAGGGGCTGTGAAAGTGAAATGTGAACTGTTCCTATATAGTTTCCCTTGCTTTCATGAAAATAGATAGATTGGTCACTAGGAACTGGGTCGGTGATACTTCTCCCTTGCTTTTCCTTCAGTGCGAACTGATCAGCAGGCTAGCTGCCTGATTGGACTCAAGCCAGCATATAGTTCAGACTTCAGTTTAGCCCAACTGCACTTGGGTAGGTCGCAGGAGGATTTCATTATCTCATTCATGGAATCATCATAGACGTGGTCAATATTGCTAACCAATTAGATCTTTGTAATCACACAAAAACTAAGTGAAAGTTTTATAGAGCTTTGCCGTAAGCTGGGGACTTATAGGGTACTGCTCCTTGTCGCTGTTTTCACTTGGGAAATACCAGTTCGAGTTGTCTGTTTTATAAGTGATACTATTTCTTTCTTATGTGCTGTCACTTGAGTTATCACCTACCTGCTGAAATCTCTTTCTTGATACTTTCTATTGTTACTTGTAGATCCCTCCGGCACCGGTTCGTGTTGGAGAAGGTGAAGCTCCCCCTTCTTGGGATCCGATACAAACTCCAAAATGTACTCCATCTTTTAGATGCTTTAGTTCTACAATGAGTATCTCATTGCGAGATCGCGTTAGAAAGAGGAGGGAGGATGAAGATGATGACATGATGCTGTTTCTTTTTCCTGCCTTATATCTCATGGGTTCTACTAGAGGTGGGGGAGAAAAAATGAAACGTCATACATCAGAAGAGACAGGTGAGATTAAGGTTCATCGACTCCTCGAGGGACATGTCAAGAACTGCCAAGTTACATTTAGGATGGAACCCCACATCTTCAGAGAGGTGGCGACTTATCTTAGAAGGAGAAGACTTGTCGTTGATACAAGGATCACGGTGGAGGAGAAGTTGGGTTTTTTCTTATACATGCTAAGTCACAGCGCCTCATATGAGGATCTTCAAGTATTCTTTGGGCACAACAACGACACCTTCCACCATCACATCAACCACTTCTTTAAGGTGGTCATTCCCACACTTGCTCGCCGTTTCCTTCAGCCTCCTGATCCTCATCAAGTGCAGCCGAAAATCCATGAAAATCCTAGATTCTATCCTTTCTTCAAGAATTGTCTCGGTGCCATTGATGAAACTCACATTCCTATTTCCATATCTCCTGAGAAACATTCTTCTTTTAGAAATAGGAAGGGAACACTAAGCATAAACGTGATGGTGGCATGTGATTTTGATCTCAACATCACTTTTGTTTCTAGTGGATGGGAGGGATCGGCTACAGATTCCATGGTGCTAAGGTCAGCTATGAGCAAGGGCTTCCAGGTACCTCCAGAAAAATTCTATCTGGTTGATGGAGGGTATGCAAATACTACACCTTTCCTTGCTCCATACCGAGGAGTTCGGTACCATTTGAAAGAATTTGGGGCTGGACATCGAAGACCACAGAACCCAAAGGAGCTTTTCAACCACCGCCACGCACTACTTAGGAACCATGTGGAGAGGGCTTTGGGGGTGCTTAAGAAGCGCTTCCCCATTCTCAAAGTTGCCACATTCCACATGTTGGAAAATCAAGTAAAAATACCTATAGCTGCTGCCATCTTCCACAATCTAATCCGATTACTTCATGGAGATGAGGAATGGTTAGATCATCAGCCGGATAATATCGACCCATCAAACTTTGTTGCTCTACCAAATGGTGATCAAATCAGTGACCCAGGAACTGCACAAGGCAATGCTTTAAGAGATACCATCGTCCAAGAAATGTGGGCTCAGTTCCAGCAATATTTAAATTAGTCTTTGAATAGGTTGTAATAATTTAATAAGCATGTATTATGAATAAGTTGTTGAATAAGCTTTTTCTTTACAAAGCTATGGTTGGAAAGGGCTCCCCAAGGTTCAATATGAGCAGATCACCAAAGCTGCATAGGTACATGCCTACAACAAGTGCTAGTAAAAAGAAGCCTTCTCCTAAATGCAGTGGGGCAAAAAAGAGTGGAGGTTCTCCAAGAGGTATGGTGCTTAATGTTTCTTCATGCTTTCTTGTAAGTTTTCTATTATTGATGCTATGAAATTTCTATTATTGATGCCTGACTATTGTTTTATGTAGTGAAACAAAGAGCGGATTGAAATCCAGCCCTAGAGAGGTCCCTTGTTGACATTCTCCATGAGTATAAAGATAGTGGCTATAGAGGTGACAATGGATGAAACTCTGAAGGGTGGAATAAGATGGTCAAGGAGTTCCATCTGAGGAACAAGTATGTTTCCTACACAAAGGCTCAGATTCAGGAGAAAGAAGGTCAGTTGAAGAGAGACTACAAGATGCTCAAAGCGGCAAAACAACAGAGCGGGTCGAGCTGGAACGAGAAAAGGAATATGGTTGAAGGACCACCAGCTATGTGGACAAATCTCATGGTGGTGAGTTGATTTCTTGAAGTTGAATTCTTTTATCAATGTGGATAACCTCATAGTGATAACCTCGTATTTGATCAATATTTTCTTTAATTGTATAGACATTCCCTAAAATTAAGAAGTTTAACAACAACAAGGCAACCTTTCCACTCTTTGATGCTCTGGGAGAGCTTTATGATGGTAAGTTTTGCTGCCATAATAGATGCCTTGTGACCTGCTTGTTGCGATGATCTCATATTTCGTTGTTATTGTGTAGGGCACTTGGCTGTAGGGATTTACAATGTCACTTCTCTTGAGACACCGCAAGAGGAAGAACCCCTTGAGCAACTTCAACATCTTGAAGATGAGCCACAAGGCTTTGATGACAATGTGGTTTATGAGGTAAATGATGAAGGTGGTGATGGCACTGAAAGGAATGAAGAGGGGCTTCAAGAAATGGCTGATACTCTGTCACGAGATGAAAAAAATGATGCTCCAGCTATTGAAAGAAGTGGACAACAAAGACCTGCTGCATCAAGAAACAAACAAGAAAAGGAACTAAAGAGACCTAGGAAGAATGAAAACATAGTAGGCATGATGGGGGCATACCTAGAAATGAGGACCAAGCAAGCTGAAGCTGAAGCTGCAGATGGTGCAAAAGAAATGGAGGAAAGAGAAAGGGAGACAAGAGAAAGGGAGGCAAGAGAAAAGGATGCTACTCAAGCTTCTGATTTCTCGATCAGAAGGTGCATCTTAGTTCTGAACACAATGGAAGTGACGAAAGAAGAAAAGACAAAAGCATATGCAATCTTCATCAAGAGCAAAGAAAACAGAGAGGCTTTTATATGTGCTTGTGAAGTAGATCAAGAATCGGCCTTGATTTGGCTCAGAAGTGAGATGGCTTAGTAGGTATGTATGATATTGCAGCCCAAACTCTGAAACACTGCATTGACTAGTCACCATTGTTCTTGTAAGTCAGAATTGATTGCTGGCACAAACCTTAGGGGCAGGTTAGTTTGTGCCATCCAACTTTTCATCCGGCTATTGTAATGGTTCCACCTCATAAGTTTCTGTAAATAATTAGAATATTAATACTCTTAGCATATCATTGATCTTTTGGCCTTTGAACAGACTACCATGGCAGGGGCTGAAAGCAAGAACCAAGAAGCAGAAATATGACAAAATCAGTGAGGAAAAAAAAATGCTTACTCCGGTGGAGGTAGATCATGGATTAAACTTTATTGATTCTTTATTTATGTGAACTACAATAACCATACATTTTTATATTGTTCGTTATGGATTAGGTACTCTGCAAATTGTACCCATCAGAGTTTATCTCCTACTTTCACTACTGTCGTTCGTTGCGGTTTGAAGACAAGCCTGATTATTCTTACCTGAAAAGACTATTCTGCAATCTCTTCATTCGGGAAGGTATGATTTTTGAAACAATAGTTTCCCTTGTAATGTTCTTACTAATGCAGGATACCAGTTCGATTATGTGTTTGACTGGACCATTTGAAATATCCCCCATTTTTTGTATATCTGGATTTTCTTTGGAGTTGACATGTCACTGTAAGTTCTAGATGATTTCAGATTTACTGATTCAAATGTTCTGTTATCATTTCAGGAAGTGTGCAATGCTTGAGTTTGTATACTGCACCTTCTGGTCTTTGGCTTCCTAGAAGAAATGTCTTATGGTTTATTTTAACGTACAAATGAGAGGATGCGTACATGTAACATGTGGTTCAAATTTTATTTCTGTCAGTGTAGTTTGGATGTAATTTCTGAATTAGAAACTTTTAATGGATGAGTGGAAACAATTTGGTGCTCATTTGGTGTCAGGATCGAACATTTGTTGGAGCCATGATTGGTCCCCTTTGTACAGCTGACTTCAGTTGTTTTGTTTGTTTTTTTATTGTTATTCGTTCTGAGAATCATGCATATTTTACGGATTGAAATTTGTGTATGGCTGAAGATATTTTGGACTAAAATGACGGGATCCAATCCTTTGCTGCCGAACGCATGATAATTGCTTGCCTAGAATCATTCCTGCTGGATTAATTCCACGCCGGGAATGAGTGAAAGGCCCGGATCCACTGATTCCTGGTCCGGAACCGTTCCTAGCCTGATTCCAATCCTTCGCTGCCAAATGAGGCCTTAAGGACTTCGCTATACCTGAATTTTTTCCATCCTCCACCATTGCCGAAGGGAACAGCTAGTCGAAGCATGCTAGCTTTAGAGTCTTCAGCTATAAAGGTCTTCGCTTCCCATCGATGGCTCTCATTTGTGTATTGGTCTGTAATTTTAAATACAGTATGGCTTAAACTCTCAGCATCGTAATAATTATGGACTGATACTTCTCTCTGGAGGGGTTTGAAGCTGGAACCTTTTCAATATTATAAAAATAGCACCTACAGTGCTCCAAGCTGGGGTTGTGGATCTGTCATCTCCACGGATATCCAGAGTCTGTCGGCCTAGATCAACGATGTGGGTGGATTTTTGGTAGCTCTCGGCCTCTCATCTTTGGTAAAGGCCCTCGTTCCCCGAAGTACCAAGTACTAACGTTTGTTTTCTTTTGGCTCCTTTTTTCAGAAAATGGATCAATTAATTCTCTTCTTATTAATACATCCCTCCGTCCTACGTTTAGATTTTTCAAAGTTAAATATTTTTAATTTTAACTATAAATTGTAAAATATTTATAGAGAGTAATACATAAAAATTATATCAGTAGATTTATCGTGAAACCAACTATTATAATGTGTAATCTTTTTTGTTTAAAATAATTTATTTTTAGAGATATTATTGGTTAAAGTTAAAAAGTTTGACTTTGAAAAAATCTAAATGTACCTATCTATATTCTGGGACAGAAGGAGTACCAAATTAATGTTCCGGATATTTAGAAAAAAATCGTTGTGAATCGCTATGGATATATGGAAACCTAATAGTCGTAGAAATAATACATAAATGTAGTATTTTCAAATTTTTTAATTTTGCTATTAATTTGTTACTTTAAATAGGATGAGCGAGCAAGTGAGTGAGAGAGAGGCGACGACCTATCCAGTTAATGCTAGCAAGTGAATGGATTGGTGGAGTTATGGGCAGTGATGTAACAGTTCATTTAATTGTAGCCAAAAATGCCCTCACAGTCCAATGAATTCAAATGTCTAGTGTCTGCCTCCTTTGACAATGTTGGCAACAAGGAGGAAAAAAGAGAAGAAATTCTTGGCTAATAAACCAGTACCGTGTGAAGTCCATGTATCATGTTACAACTACTAGATGTAGGCTCAGATTCATAGCTTAATAAGTTGTAATAATGTTTGTTTAGGAAGCTTTTACGGTGGGGTGGGTCCCACTACTGCACAGAACATCTTTGATAATGCATTTTTTTATGTTAGACACATAGTTTTTTATTCCTTTGCATTGGGATACCCTGCTACGTCAAAGGATCAACACCCACTGTTAAAAAAAAAGATAATTTGGAAATACTTTGCTTGTGCTCTTTTTTGGCTGAGAAAGTGATGAGTATATCTCTCGCAATTTAGAAAAATTTGAAATACCCTGATGTCGAGGTACAGTGACAATATTCTCGAAGTTGACTGTTGCTACAACTTGCTCTTTAACAATGCTAGACTCATAGTACATTAAGATCTCAAAATTGATTAATTAAGAATTACCCTAACCGATGTGACCACGCTAGAGTAGTTCCAGAGACGCGACGACGATAAAACCATGTTTGCTCGGCTGGGGAGCGGGGGAATCAAAGCTCGATTTGAAATCCGAACATCAGAGCTACATTCCTTGAGGTTTGAATCTTACCCTCGAATTCTTATTCATCAGCTACCCCATCTAAACTCGCTTTGCTTGCAATTTACAAGTCCACCTTGCGAGAGCTTGAACTTCGCAGCATCCTTGAGTCGACCGCAAGTTTCAAGGCGTACTTGTCCGCGACCGTCTCCACACGTACACATGGATCTTCCCATCCAACCTTTCGCATGAAGTCGTGATCGTCCGCCACTGACATATGGGCCTACCAAAACGTTCGAATTTGTCAGGACATACTTGGTATTTCTTTTTCTAGAAAGAAGGGGTTTGCTTTGCCCGGTGTGTGTCCCTTTGGGGTGAAACTCGAGCATCGGGCTCTCCCCATCATCTCCTGTCCTCCTCTCTGCTGCCGTCCTGTTTTCTTTACGTTCCCCTTTGCTTTGCCTTCTTCCAGATGGCTGCCACCTTTTTGCGTGATCGTGTCCCTCTGTGGAAGCCTAGAAGATCGAGTAATTGGCATGGTTTTTGATGCACGGATTGTACGCAGGAGCGTGCTTCGCGAGATCATGACCGTCGGCGGGTTCGCTTTGGAGGAGCATCCGCGCAGAAAAGGCTCAGAAGTGGCTATCATTGGACGTGCTCTGTTGTGCTGTTGCGACACGCACGCTCACCTGGCTTCTTTCTTGAATCTTGATAGAGAGGAGACAAAGTGAGCTGCAAAAATACTCCCAAAAAAAAGTGAGCTGTAAAAGAGCGCGGTGGTTTTTGGGAAGGCATTGAGTGGAATGAACATCAATGGGCCGATCCAATCGAGTGGGCTCAGGAAGAAGTTCATCGATGACGACGCCGGCTGGAGAGAGAGAGTTAGGCGAGCCAGGTGGATCCAAAATGCTGCCAACTCATCATCTTTATGGCCCCACGCTTGATTTTTTCCCCTCGGTAACAAACTAATTGCCGTCAACATTCAAAGGCTGCACCTGACAATGCAACTATAACCTTATTAATACTAATAAGTTGACATACATACGGACCAGTAGAACAAAGAGAGGAACAATAATTTGGATTTGTACCTGGTAAAGTGCTAAGGCAAGATCACCGCGGGTTAACTGTACCGTACGGGGCTGCACAAACCCGGCGGGATTGCAGCGGAACACCTGTAGAGTATGAAGATTGAGGGCAAGGCTCGCCGGCGTCAACCAGCAAAACTTGCGCCCCTCAAGTCTTGAGCCAGGCGATGCTGTAGGGAGTTGTGAGGATAGAGGGCGGAAGGATTGGAGATGCTGCTTGTCTGAGGACATATGGAGGGAGCATTTTAGATGCTGGGAAATTAAGATGCCGATGAGGCTGAAAGTGGAGGGTCGATGGCAGGATGAAGGAACAGGGATTGATGCGAGGTGGGAGGCGAACCTTTTCGCCATTGGAAGCTCATCCTTGCCGCGCAAATATATCTCCGGATGGTGTTGTTTTTGGAATTGCGGAGAAATTGGGCACGGAGGTAGGCCACTGTTGGAGCCATATTTTCTCTTTATTTCCAAAGCAAAATTTTTTGGGATGTGTTTTGGGTACTTTTGAAGATGAAATTTAAATTGTGGCAGCGAAGGGACGTTGACAATTTTTATGGCATCAAGGGAAGCTATTGAGGAATTTTACTAAAAACTTTTGCTGTGATATGATATAAGAGAATGCAGTCAGGTTTACTTCGTTGTATTGGAACTAAAAGAAATTGACTGGATTGTTTAACGGTATAACGGTCCTTTTATCCCAAATGCTCAAAATGACGTGTAAGATTTCTATTGGCCTGAAAAATATAGTAGTATTACTGAGACTGAAAAGGCATGTCATGTAGTCACTCCCAAAAAGCCTTCAGAAAATCCTTATAAAAAAAACTTCAGAAAATTCATCTTCCTAATCCGAATGGACCAAGCCCGGCCCATACTCAGGTGTAGTGTCTCGTCCAACAACGTCGCAGGACGGGCCGCCATTACGGCAGCCCATGAGATTGGGTCAGCCCAGTCCAATTCATTCCATTCCCCACGCACGCGCACGGGGACGACTCCCCCCTCTCTCTCCTCGCCGGCATCGGCCGCATCGCGGAATTCGAATTCGAACTCGATTCCTCCCCTCTCGCTCTCCGCCCCCACCCCAACCCCACGGCGGCGAGCGGAGGCTCGGAGAGGGCCCGCCGCCGGATCGACGGGATGCAGCAGAGGCCGGAGGACGCCATGGAGGAGGTGGAGGCCGAGGCCGAGGCGGCGCCCAAGGCGGCGGCGGGGCCGGAGCTAGGGTTCTGGCTCGCGGCGCGGCGGCGGCTCGCCCCAGACGACCCCTTCTTCGCCGCCGGGGACCTCGAGCGCGAGCTCCTCGCCAAGCACGTACGTCTAATCGCCTCTCCCCTCCCGCGTCCCCGCGTCCGCTCCCAGCTGAGCCCTTTTTGCGAACGCTTCGGTACGGCGCGTGAGGAGATTCCTGTTCCAGGGGCCATTTGGGGTTGAGGCTGAGCGGGGCGAGCAGATTCTAACGAAATGTTAAACGCCGCACTTAAATTTTTTTATGCACGAAACTGCGAGCAACTGATGTTTCTTCGGGGGTTCGATTGGTTGTGGTAGTACTGGTCCGTAGATCCAAATTCACTCGGTGAAATCGGCCCTGTCCACGCGTTGAATTTTGGTTTGGCGTTACGGAGCGAAAACGAATTGCTACTAGACGGACCTTCCATTCCATAGGTCTGGGGTGATAAAGAGTCCCTTGGATGTCTCTGAAACTAGAGACTTTCTCTCTGTTCTATTCCTGCAAATGCAATATCAACTCAGCGCGTTTGACTCAATTCGTTGTGCAAGGTTTGTATTGAAGTTTGATTAACCTCTTTGTTTGTTTGTTTGTTGCATATTATAGGTGGCCTTGGATCTCTCAGAAGATGACCGGAACCAGCTTGAGAAGATGGAAGTAGCCAGCACGTGGTATGAAATTACCTTTCCAATTGCATGTCATTCTATTCTGAGTTCAATGATCCATTTGTCATGCGCATATATGTATATCTCTAGTGGAAATTGGAAAACAAAATAATCTAGCACACCGCCATGCTGAAATATTGTCTCCAGTCTCCACTTCGCTGATAACAGGTGACTAGAAGTGGTTTGGTAAGTCTCTGAGTTCCTAGTTCCAATGATAGGATGCAGGATATGTTGCTAGGAATTTCCGCAAATGCATAGACCAGTGAGCTGAAGCATGATACAGTTCGGGCAGTGGCTGTTAGGCGCATTACATGTACTAAGGGTTGTAATCTGGGGTTTATACTCTGTAAAGATATAAGTGAACACATTTCATTCTGTAGTTCTATGTTTGTTTTGAGCCTTGCCTCACTTGTCTGATAGAAGGCCAACCAAAATTAGCAACTGGAGGTTCCTAATCTAACCTTCGGTGGTCATTCCAATAGTGACAAATAGAATTGATGGCCTGCTTACTTGCAAGCAGGATGACTACTGGTACACTCCAGAAAAGAGGTCACCCTAAACCTAAGGCCCCTAGGTTGGAGCTGAGAATAATTTTGTCCTCAATCTCAAGGCTAGGTCAACATCCTTGCCAGAAACCTTGTATCCAAAAAGATTGAATACTGTCCTAAGATCAAGCATGCTTTGTGTTTTATCTGCTGCAGTAGATACTTTCCCCCTTGTTGTTTCTATTATTTTTCTAATGCAGTCATGTGTCAAACTCTTGCAGTACTTTGTTTTGCCCAATTGCGGGTTGTGGTGTCCATCTAGATTGTTTGGAGGACTTTGAGGACCACTATGTCACTCGACATACTGCTTCATGCTCTGTATGTTCAAGAGTATATCCAACTTCAAGGTTGCTAAGCATTCATGTGTCTGAGGCACATGACTCGTATTTCCAAGCAAAAGTTGCCCGTGGTTTTCCAATGGTAATACCATCTATCCAGCTACCATTTATATTAATTGTCCATCTTTTCACTGATTAGCGACGTGTACAGAAACATGGTTTGAAGTATAGCGTTTTCAAAAACTGATAGATATTAGAATTATTTCTTACTATCAGGATGAAAAATGAGTTAACGTATGTTCCTAATCCTACTTATGGAGGTTTTCAGAGTATCAATAACATTTTACTGTTGGCAAATTTACAGTAGTAATTCTTTGTTAGTGCTTCAGGTTTGGACAGTCACTTGTATGTTAACATATTCAATTTTTTTTTGGTAACAGTACGAGTGTTTGGTGGAGGGTTGTGGGGTGAAGTTGAAGAGTTACAAAAGTCGGCAGCAGCACCTCATTGATAAGCATCAGTTCCCCAAGTCATTCGAGTTCTTCAAAAAGGCACGGCCCTCCCAGCGCCAGCGTCAGAAGTCCCATAGGAGGCAAACTGCTCACAAGGGAGAAGAGACAAGGGATAACTCGATGGACGTAGATGGGAAAGGCACAAGGCAAACAAACTGGAGGTATCGACCAAAGCAGCATGACCATAAAGAGTCTATAGAGAACGACCGTCAGCATAAGGAGGCGAAGGAAAATGAAATGGAGGTCGAACAGAAGATTGACGGGCTGACTTCTGCCGTGTCGAAACTGAGCACAGCGGATTCCACCCCTGCAAACGTCACCTTTGGCCACCGTCGCTCTCGTGGCCTTACATTTGTTCCGAGGTCAATCAGGCAGAACAAGAAGGCGGCCTCCCAGCCAGAAGCGAAATGACGGATACAACATCATTTGGTCTTTCGATGGTTCCAGAATGGCAGAATCTGGGTAATTTTGTATGGGTGTTTGATCTTGGATGCTGTAGCGCGCGCGGACTGGTTTCCACTAATTATCCTTGGATCACGAGGCGGCAATCGTTTTCTGTCCTGTAACGAAGTTGCTATGATGTTCTATCCAAAACTCAGAAAATGTGTTATGCTGAAAAAAAAACTCAGAAAATGTGAAGGGCCATTGCTGACCTGCAGACTGCAGTGACCCCCCAAAATGGGGAATTTTTTTAAAAAAAGGGATAAAAAAAAATTCGAAAAAGGGGTGGCCGTTGGGAAAATTTAGGGAAATGGGTGCCTCCAGCCCGCTGAACGGGCGGGACGCGTGGGGCCCGGGACATCCCGCCCACCCAGCGGGCGGGATGTCACCCGAGGGCCTCTTCGCAAATAATTTCTTCGCGAAGAGGTCCCTGGGAGGGCATCCCGCCCAACCAAAGGGCGGGATGCATCCCGCCCTTTGGTCGGGCGGGATGCATCCCGCCCTTTGGTCGGGCGGGATGTCCCCCCACCGGCTATTTAAGCCCCAACCTGCCCCAAAAATGCCATTTTATCCAGCAAAAATCAAAAAAAAGAGAAAGAGAGGAGAGGAAGAGAGAAGAGGAAGCGGCGAAGCCCTGTCCACACGTCGATTTTGAGGTATATTCTCGTTCTAGCCATATAAGTACTTGAAAATAACTATAATTTAGGAAATATTTGATAGAGTAGTTATATTTTGAATAGTTTTAGTATTTTCATTTGTTTTTAGTATAATTTATAATCTGAATAGTTTAGAATGTGTAAAATATAATCTGAGAGTCGCTGAAATTTAGGATCGTCGTTCGTTGTGTATTAATATGTAGTATAACTAGTTTATTAATGATTGACAGATATGTCTTCCGAGAAGGGTATTTTCAGTATATATTACGGAGAAGGAAATGTGATTTATGGGCCGAATGGGGTAGATTTAAGTGAATTCAACTGTGCGGTCAGAGGAATTACCAGACCGCACGAGAGGACATTTGAATCCCTATGCAACTGGTTAATGAGGGGACTAAGGATTAATCAGGAGACACACACTGTGAGTGTTCAATGCGTCATAAATCGTACCACTCACGCTTTGATCTGGGAGCTTATGCCACTTGCAAGCAACGAGGACTGGCTAACTTATCTGCAAAATGCAAGTCATTGGCAGTGGCCACTGGTACTCCTTGTCAGTGTGCACCAAAACCCTCCTTTGATAAACATTGAAGCTGGTCTGGGGGATGAAAATATTGATGAAGAAGTCGAGGAGGCAAACATTGAGGCAGGTGGCACCGCAGCACCTCAATGCGTGGCTGATGAGGGGGAGAACATACCCTTTATTGTTGAACAGCTGCAAGACGAAGAACGTGAATTGGATGAAGCAATGAATGCCGATTCGTCTGATGATGACGATGATGTGCCTCAAGATTGGGTAAGCAGCGACTTCAGTCATCTTGTCGTAGATGACGGATGTAGCTGGCCTTCGGATTGCAGGGAGAATGAAATTATCCAGGGTGCAAGGTACCACTCAATTGAAGAGGTGAAGGAAGCTGTTAAGTGCTGGTCTCTCTCTCTTATGCGAGAGTTTAAGACAGTCGAGTGCAAATCTCGTAAGTACGATGTGGTATGTGTGAAGGATGGCTGTCCATGGCGGGTGCATGCCTACAAGGGTAAATGGAAAGATTATTGGGAATGCTCCATTGTCACTCAGCACACTTGTCATTTGCCTGGGGTGCAGAAGAGCCATCGCAACCTCACGTCGCAATACATCGCAAATGAGATGTACGGGACGATAGTACAGAACTTGTCATATGAACCAAAGTCTATTATCAGGTACATTCAGGAAAAGTACAAGTATACCATCTCATACAGTAAGGCGTGGAGTGCAAAACAAAAGGTGTTGGAGATGAGGTTTGGTACGTTCGAGGCTGCATATGATAATGTTCCTCGAATGCTGGCCGTCCTATGTCAGAGAAATCCTGAAAGCTACTATGACCTGAAAACTCTAGACAGAGGAGAAGGTCCGCCCCACATATTGCAGCGGGTCTTTTTCAGCTTGGGTCCATGCATTAACGCATTCCATCACTGCCGGCCTATCCTGTGCATCGACGGGACCTTTCTCACAGGAAAGTATAGATTGCAAATGCTGACAGCTATTGGAGTGGATGGAAACAATCAATTGCTGCCTGTTGCTTTTGCTTTTGTTGAGAGTGAGAACACAGACAGTTGGTACTGGTTTCTGGAACGGGTTAAGCTTGCAGTCGTTCGGGATAGGGAAGATGTCTGCCTGATTCATGATCGTCACGCCGGCATACTGAGGGCAATTCTAGATTTGCAGCAGGGGTGTGTGGAGACCGGAGAGCCGCCCAAGTGGCGTGATATTCGCAGTAGGTGGTGCATGAGGCATATCGGTGCAAACTTTTTCAGGCAATTCAAGAACAAGCACCTTATGGATATGTTCAAGAGGCTATGCAAGGAAACAAATCAGCAAAAATTTAACAAGCAGTGGCAGAAACTTGATGAACTGACCGGGAAGAAAAGAGCCGAGGACGCATCAAAAAACATAACTGCACAGGATGAAGCAGAGGCTTTGTGCTCTTTGCCAACAGATACTGCACGTACTCGCAGAAGATCTGGGTCAGCGGTGAAAAAATTTTCTGAATGGATTGAGAATGAACCTAAGGAGAAGTGGGCGTTACTTTATGATACCGATGGTGCAAGGTACGGTATAATGACCACCAACTTCGCCGAAGTTTACAATTGGGTGCTGCGAGGTGTTCGTGGGCTTCCACTGGTTGCAATTGTTGAATTCATTGTCCGCGGGTGTACCGATTACTTTCGGGAGCGGTTCACTAAAAATCAGATATTCATGCGAGATCCAGACAGAAATTTTGGATTCAAGGTAACAGAATATATGACTAAGAAGGCAGAAAGCGCCCGGCTACACCATGTACGGCAATGTGGAACACAGGAGCTCAAGTTTGAGGTATCTCCTAAAGATAGGGCGCGACATGGCATGAGACGTCAAACTCCTGTAAAGGAGTGCATTCTCAAGTTCGATGGAACTTGTTGTTGCTCATGCATGAGGCCCAAGTTGCTGCACTTACCTTGTTCTCATGTAATGGCTGCTTGTGCGGATATTGGACATCCTGTCGATATATATGTTTCACATTACTTCAGAAAGGAGACAATTGCTAGCACCTGGCAGTATGAGATCTATGGGTTCCGTTTGGTTGGATCGTTCACTGAGACAGCGAATCCTGTTATCTATATTCCAGACCCAAGATCATCACGGGTTAAGAGAGGACGCCGTCAGTCACGGCGTATTCGTAATGATATGGATGAGTCAGAGCTCCGTCCGAGGATACAATGCTGCAGTGCATGTAATCAGATTGGACACACGTATAAACGTTGTCCAATCAATGATGCTGGCCCCAGTTGTGCTGAAGCTGGCCCTACAGGTGATGCTACAGATGGAAGACCTCCGGTTGCATCAAGAAGTGGGAGACGTTGCCGATCGAGTGCTAGTACGTCATCAGGCATCATTTAGTTGTAATTTTATTTAAACGTTGTTTGCTCATATGTAATATTTGCTGCGTTGAGATTCTATCAGACCTAGATACGTATTTGTAATATTTGCCGCATTGACTGAAGACACAATATTTGGATTCATGTATTTGTAATATTTGTAATGTTTATTATCATATTATTTTATTTTAAATGGCTTCATGTATTGTACTATCGTAATATTTAGATTCTACGTTGCAAACGTTATCGTTTAACTATCTTCGTCCGAGTTTTAGATACCGTAATCTTTCTTGGAAGATTGAATTAAAATTTTATGTGCATACATAAGAGTATGGCGAATGAATCTTATATTTGAAAAAATTCTGAATTTCAAATAGTTTCTGAAACAAATAATCTAAGAAAAAATATAACAAAAATGGACCAGGAGCATAAGATTATAGGTTTTAGAAACTATTTGAAAAATCCTAAAGTTAAGCATAAACTTTGCACAAAGGTACCTAGAGTTTATAGAATAGTCATACCAAACTTCATAAACAACAAACCATGAAATTCTAAAGTTAAGCATAAACTTTTCTTAATCTTAGTTTTAAAATAGGGGTAAAAGTATTTTGTTTCAAACTAAACTCCATTAACAAAAGTTATAGAGTTTGAAATCTAGTTTCTAACAAAACTAGTTTTGCTATTTTTGGATTTTTCTGTGAATTGTTACGAATTTTGGAAGCCAGAAAACACACACACATGAAATAACAATACCAGGAGGCATCCCGCCCAGTGGCCGGGCGGGAGGCATCCCGCCCAGTGGCCGGGCGGGAGGCCTGCTTCAGGGACCTCTTCGCGAATAAAAAAAGTTTTCTTATTCGCGAAGAGGTCCCTGGAAATTTTTTTTGAGCATCCCGCCCTATGGTTGGGCGGGAGGCTCCTTTCCGCCCTCCCAGCGGGCGGGAGGCACCCATTTTCCTAAATTTATCCAACTGGCACCCCTTTTTCGAATTTAGTTTTTTTTTTAGCCCCTTTTTAAAAAAAACTCCCAAAATGGGTAGGCTGGATTTGGAAAGTTTCTTGTCGGGCTGCAAAATGGGCCGTTGCGTGGTTTTCGCGGTTCAGCATTGCAGTGAAATCGATCATGGTCCATCGTACTAGTCGGCCATGTTGTTTGTGTTATGCGGATGCCACCTATGAGATGTTTCCATATCATTGGTAATGTTCCTTATTTCAGGTGTCGACGTGTCCATGGCTTTCAGAGCTGAGGGTACAAGCAAGCAAGATCGATGATGGTGGTGGTGGTTACGTATTCGACAGCGAAAGAAGGCTCGCTATTTCAGGTCGTGACACTTTGCCAAGCTCTGTGTGGCACCGCGGCACCGAGTCCACTCATGGGCAAAGTACTGGCTCAGAGTGTCGCGCTTCCGGACCAGTCCTCACCTGAACAGCAATGCAATGAAGCTAGTAGTAACTGTCCATCCAGTGCCAGTATCATCATTACATTTAGGTAGTGTTTGATTCCAGAACTAGCTGGGACGGAGCCTTTCCATTCGCACTTTAGGGATGTTTGGTTCGCGAGCCATTGGAGCGGAGCCGTTCCACCTAGGGAATATTTCCCTCAGATCCGGGATTGGGAGGCTCCCCGAAAACAACTGGACGGAGCCGCTCGCGAGCGGAGCGCTCCCCAATCCGCTCGTCCGTCTCTCTCCTTCGAAGAAACAAGATGTTTGGTTCGCGAGCCATTGGAGCGGAGCCGTTCCACCTAGGGAATATTTCCCTCAGATCCGGGATTGGGAGGCTCCCCGAAAACAACTGGACGGAGCCGCTCGCGAGCGGAGCGCTCCCCAATCCGCTCGTCCGTCTCTCTCCTTTGAAGAAACAAGACAAGTATTTCACTTGACTTCTGAACCAAACACTGGATGGAGCCACTTCGTTTCAGTTCACTCTACAACTAAATAAAAAACGGAGCGGTTCCGTTTCAGTTCACTCTACAACCAAATAAAAAAACGGAACGGTTCCGTTCCAGTTTACCAAACACGGAACAGAACGGCTCCGTTCCAAAATCTAGGATGAAACCGCTCTGTTTTCGCCTGACTTCTCAACCAAACACTGCTTAGCTAACCGGCGGAAAGGGAGCTGCTGCAAAGCTTGGCTGAAACCAGGCAGCATCAATTGACTGCAGGGGAGTGATGATTGTTAATCCCGTGTGACCGTGTCCCCGGCGCCACCGACGGACCGGTTCCTCGGCGCTCCGTCAGGCCGGGCAGACGCCGCGTGCCCACCGCGTGGGCGGCGGCGGCAGGCGACCTGTGCGGAGCGGATCTGCCGCGCCGACCTGACACGTTCTTTCATGTCCCGGGCCGCGCGGCCGTGCCGTGCCTGCCCCTGTCCATGCCACTCGGTCGGTCTCTCCCGGAGCCCGAGGCCAGGGGGACTCGACGGACACGGACGGCCGGCGTGCCTGCTCCGGCCGGTGACGTGGGGCCACGCCGGCCGCTTTCTGCCTGCCCCGCCGTGCTGCCGAGTGAAAGAAAGCGCCTGGGCCTTGGGTGGTGGTGATGATGAGCATGAAGCGCTGGATTAGATATTCAAATCCACTCGCTCACCCCATCATGCGAGGGTCCACACGGGACACGTGCCAGCGCCCCGAGGCTCCATGTGTTCTGCTACCACTCTCACACGATGGGATCCCAGAATCATGACGGTCGTATCCTACCTTAGGAAACAGATATATTTTGGCATTATAAATAAGCGTCTTCTGGAAGATGAAATGAAAATACATAGTGCTGGGATTTTTATGTATTTTGTTAAGGACTTAAGGTTATCTCATCCGTGTTAAAGTATAAAAATTATCACCTGCGAAATTAAGATCTACAATTGGCTCGGGATCATCCGATTCTTTGGGTTCGCAGATCTCTTGTGATCTGACTTTCAGTGGCATTGCTCTGGTTGTGTTTGCATTGTTGATTATCAAAAATTTGGTTAATTTCATGAATTCCTCGCCGTAAAATGTCAGTCCGAATAGTTTTTTTTTTGTTGAAATTCTTACCTTTTTTTCTATCCTAGTTATGGTTGCTTTTGTACCTCCGTTGTACAACAACACACACAGGACCTCTGCTAGTCTCATTTTCTTCAGGGTTCCGCCTTGTGAAGTTTTGCTTGTAATCCTATAGATTCGATTAATTTTTGATATATAGAAAACTGAAATCACGAGGATCCACATGAACTGAGATTGGAGCATCTCTGAATCTGACATATTGTAATGCAGGCACGGATGCAGCAGCTCCCATTTCCTTCATCGTCCCGGTACAAGTTGCCTCTGCCTTTTCACCTCGCTGCCCTGTCCTGGATCTCCCATCAATCCAAGGCCTTTAAACTACTCCCAGATTCAACAGAGTACCTGACTTGGACGGTGCTGTACCATGTTGCCACGTGTGGCCGTCCCCCCTCTCCATCTAATCCAGACAAAAAAAAGCACGTCCCCAATGGCGCCGCGCCACGGGTCCTCCGCCCCAGCCACACTGTGGCTTCCTATATAATTAACCTCAGCGTCCCCTTCCCTGGAACCTCACCCAAATCCAAAGCAGGCAAAGACGCATTTCATTTGGCTCGCTCACTCACGCATCTGTCTGTCCATCGCTCTAGCTCAGCTCCCAGTGATAGCGGCAACTGCAAGCGACAGCACAGACAGGGCCACCAAGTGAGCTGGGAGGAAGGTTGTAGAAGATGGGCAAGCTCTGGACGATCCTCACTCACCTCCACTCCCTTGCAGGGTATGTTCACAACTTCGGATCATCAATCTCTTACCATTTCATATTTTCTTTTCAGTTATTGCATCGTTTTATTCCTCTCTTTTTGAGCTTTCGGTTCAACTCAGATCAGGTGTCTGAAGTTATCTGCTGATTTTCTTTTTGGGTTCTTGGTTTCTTGCAGGCCAACGGTCATACTCCTGTACCCCCTGTACGCGTCAGTGCAGGCGATGGAGAGCCCGTCGAAGCTTGATGACGAGCAGTGGCTCGCCTACTGGATCCTCTACTCCTTCATCACGCTCATGGAGATGGTGCTCGAGTCCCTCATCTACTGGTACGTTCTGATTGATGATTTCATCCATGATTTTTGCTTAATCTCCTCGTTGTTTTATTTTTTTTCATTGCTACCTGTTCTTGTAAACAGCTAACCTGAAGATTTGCTTGGAACTGATTCTCAGGATCCCGATTTGGTACGAGCTGAAGCTGCTGTTCATCGCGTGGCTGGTGCTCCCCAACTTCAGGGGCGCGGCCTTCATCTACGACAAGTTCGTCAGGGAGCAGCTCCGGAAGCACGGCCTCACCGCCGGCGGCGGCTCCAGCGGCAAGAGTAAGAAGGACGACAAGTCGCCATCCTCTTCTCCCAAGGACAAGGAGAAGCCCATGAGCAAGTTCCTCGCCTTCGTCACCCCCAAGAAGGTGACCTGAGCTAACCTGAACTGAACTCCTCATGAGAGATTCAGATTTTTCTGCACTTGCAGTTCTCAGACTTTTAGGATGGATTTTTTTTTTCTTGACTGAACATGTGGCTGATGTGTTTGGGTTGAATGTTTTCAGGACCATGAAGCTTACTGAAGCACGGTGCTGTGACCTGATCCCTGCGGCTTGTGGAGGCAGAGCCTGTAGTGTTTCTAGTGTCCAGCTGTGTTTGTTCGTTCATGCTCTTCACTTCAAAAGTTCAAATAGAGATGTTTGATGTATATGGCGATCCTGTATGTCTGAACATCTAGCAGAAATATTGAATGGAGACGAGAGCAAACTTTCCGTGTTGATCATGTGAATGTGACTCAAGAGATCTGACAAAAAGTCAATACAATGTTCTTGGACAGGCTTTTAAGTCTGAATAATCTCCATCTTTCTCTAAAATAGCTGTTGTTTTGCTCAGAAGGGCTTAAATCTATGGTTATGTGCAAATTTGAAATAAATCGTAGCTCCATGATTGAGTTGAAATTAGCGGTTTACTGTTCCCTAAAGGGCTGTTTGGATGGGCTAAATGCCAGCCCAATCCACGTGGACAAGCCTGAGATTCGTACCATTTGTCCAAAATAAAACCGGCTTTCCTGCTGAATGAGCTAATATTTTGCTGTTGTGCAACATGAAAGTTTACCGGCTGCCATTGCAATTCTTGGCAGTGTCTTTTTTCCACTACCCTTTATGCAGCTACCTTTGGATGTTTCACCAGCCGTGTAGTGCACATCTCTGTCGACAGGATAAAGCTCACTTGGCCGGCAAGTGCAGAGAACCCGTGCCATCAACCTTTTCCCCTGTGTAAACATCGTCATCCAAACAACACACATAGGTCACACCGTCCATAAACCACTGGCTTGAGTAACAAGAAGGTAAACAGCAAGATTGTTAGCATCACTGCAAATGGGAAAGCTTTGGACGACCCTATCTCACCTTTACTCCTTAGCAGGGTAAGTGGTGTGTATGAATTCACACTGATGATCTTTATTTTTTTTGTTACTGCGGTTCAGTTCGTAATTGTGTTTCTGTTCTCGTGTATCAACGTTACTACAGGCCTACTGTCACTCTACTTTACCCCTTGTAAGTTCAGAAGTGCTTCTACTTTTTGGTCGGTAAACATTTTCAGAATTCGGTTGGTTTCTGGAATTTATAGAGCACTTCTGTATGGGTCCAGACATGCATCAGTGCAGGCAATGGAGAGCTCGTCAAAGCTCGACGACGAGCAGTGGCTGGCATACTGGATCCTTTACTCATTCATCACCCTCATGGAGATGGTGCTGCACTCCCTCATCCGCTGGTAAAATTGCTACGCTGGTCACTTCTCCTTCTGCAATTGTTCAGAGTTTCAGACATCCACATCTGCAAAAAAAAAATGTTCAGATGGAGGATTCAATTTTCTGTGCGCAAAATTGACCATCTGAATATCTGACTAGACTTATTCCTGGGACATCTCTCCGTGAATTTCAGGATTCCAATCTGGTATGAGCTGAAGCTGCTGTTCACAGCCTGGTTGGTGCTCCCAAACTTCAGGGGAGCGGTATTCATCTATAACAAGTTTGTGAGAGAGCATGTGAAGAAGCACAATGTCATACGAGCTGCTAGTGATCCTGGTAACGTTAGCAACAACGCCCGTCCTGACGAGGACAGGATCATTTCGACTTCTCCAAAAGGGAAAAAAACAAAGAGGAGACTACTTTCCATGGTCATCCCCAAGAAGCTCAGGTTTTGATCGACCTGCTCTTTAAAAAGAAACTTTTGGTTCATTTTATATTTTACTAGCATAGTGCCCGAGCGTTGCTACGGGTAATATAAATTTTATATGAACCTATATGTAACCTTCAATTCTGTGCTCTTTCATTCCAGACCATGCCGTGACCACGTAAGACATTGATTGTCCGGGTTCCGACTTGGATTATGATTGATTTGTCCAAGATTCCAATTAATTTGTTCAATTCCGATTAGAATTCCGATTGACGGACCAAGGAATCATTACTTGTTTTAGAGATAGTAGAGATAGAGATATCTTATGAGAAAATATGACGTTTGTGCTTATTCAGTAATACTTAATACTCCCTCCATTCCAAATTGTAGTTCGTTTTGGCAAATCAAGATACATAAATTTTATTTTGTATGTAGACATAATGTATATATAAATGCATAGCAAAATCTATGTATCTAGATATAACAAAACGACCTACAATTTAGAACGGAGCGAGTTTAATTCTGAAATTTCTTTTAACACAAGTCTGATGGAGAGTTATTGGCTTTTCTCTTCCATCCAAGGCTACATATGTGGCAGAACCAACCTAAATTACACCGGCTCAAGTGCGCTGATCCTTTCTCGAAAGGTATTAAAGGCTCAACCGCACTTCAAACGGTGTAACCCCGTGGTTTGTTGGGTAAAGTCCCGATAAAACCACCTAACTCATGATCAAAACAAGGTACCTCGCACGAAGGCGAGTCCAGAGATACAAGCGCCGACAAATTTTACATCACAGGCATAATATTACATTAGTATTCAAACATTTATTGTAGCGAACCTAACTAGTACGAATTTATACAAACTGTTCAAAGTTTGAGTATCTGCAGCGGAATTTAAAAACGTGCCACTACTAGACATCGCGAAACGGATATTGAGCTAAGCCCAAGCTCAATATCACGGAGGGTCCTGTGTTGGCCGGGGACAGATCCCATTCCACTATCCAACCATCGGGAAGTGCATAGGACCATGGTACAGGCAGAGCAGAGTCCTCAGGGGGATTACCTGGAACAAAAGTCACATCGCAAGACTGAGTATTCTAATACTCAGCAAGACTTACCCGTTTCATGGTATACTTAGCCATGTAGCTAGACTATGAAGGCTTGTAATGGTTCTGGGTATAATTTCAGCTGAAAAGCAACAAAGAGTAGGTCCTTAAGTTCAACTTTTTAGTTTTTAGGTTCTAGTTGATTATTCATTCTAAGTAAGCAACTATAGTTACTCAAACATGGTAGAACTTTTTAAGCAAACATCATCTTTGATCATAATCAGGGTGCTCTTATTACTCTATGTGGCAAAGGGATCAAACAGTCTCAATCTCCACGAGAAACGGACGATTCTGAATCGAATTTCAAAACCTTGCAAGGATAAACCTAACTCACACGCTTGGAACATCTAATGATCGTTCCGAAGCAACCGTTTGCATTTCATTCCGACTCGTGGATCAGTGCCACCACAAACGACTGTAGGACCATACGCACATCCAATGTGCACGACGTACGTCTGTAGCGCGACTACATGACCGTACTTCTATCCGCTGTGCGGAACGTATTCCCGCACGTCGGTGCGTGTGTGAAAAACCAAATTACGAGTGGTGGGGGGTATGTCCACTTCTCGGGCCGATCGGTTACTAGGCTTACCGCTTACCATATTTCGCAGCATGTGGCTAGTACGTTCAAACGCTTAACCACCGCTACCACACACTGCGACTTTATCAAATTTTCATCAACACAGACGGGGTTTCTACTAAAGTCATGAATCATAATCACAACCCCGTCCGTCATCCTTATAGTGGTTACAGAAATGTAAACAATGCAACTCCTATGAGCTCGCGAGTGACAGGAAATCACTCGACTTCTACGGGTCCTATTAGCTTAGCAGCTAGTCGGACTTAGGTTCTAGTGTTCAATACATAGGTTCCTAGGAATATGTAACTAAGGTTTCAATATATTTCCTAGAAACTTAAATGCACAAGTAGATATACATAGATATATAAATAGCAGTGTAGTAAAAATAGCGGTTTATGTTCGGGGCTTGCCTTCTTGGGTGGGGCTGGGGTCAGGGATGTCAAAGATTTTCTGAACCTTGGTTCGGAGCTTCAGTTAAATCCTTGGCGACGTTCACTTGGTCTTCCGAAATGCCCTGCTTAGGTTCCGGAATCAACTCGTAGGTTCCGTCGATGAGTATAGTCGAATCTACATGATATGCAATGATTTGAAGCAATGGTTGTTGATTTAAGAACTTTATTTCATGATAAAGTTGCAATCCAATAATTCAAAGTCAAAGCATCACAAAACAAGGATTTGAATTCTAAGAATTCTAATCTACTTCTTGTAAATTAAACTTATGATAACAAGTTTTATTTCTAATTTGAAATCTATAAAGGTTCTGGTCTCAAATTTTGATAAGTAGATTTACCTCTATTAGATGAGTTTACTGTAAATTTTTCATAAATTCTTGAAGACAGAAACCTAGGCATTTGAATTATGTTTAAATTTCAAGTCTAAATCTAAACCTTAGGTAAAATAGTGCTCTTAATTGCTTGAAAATTCATTATAAGTCACTTAATATCAGAACTATATATGGTAAAAAGATCTAAGCAAGAAAGCATCAGCATCATACTTGAATAAATTGATTTCTTTTCAAACTTGATTTGAACAAAATTTAAATGAGTTCAAGTTAAAGTGTAGTACTGAAGGTTAAATTTGCACACAAGTTTACTTACACCCTAAACAGGTTACATACCAAAAATCACATGAAATATAGCTAGCATGCAAAAGTTATATACAAAATACCCTTTTTCTAAACTTTAAAATAACTGTAAAAGCATTTAGCTTCAAACTAAACTCTAGTAACAAAAGTTGTAGAATTTACTTCAAGGATTCAAACAAAACTAGTTTGACATTTTTCTGAATTTCCTACAAATTTTCTACAAATTTCTAAAATCACTGATTTGAATTAGAAGGGAGGGACCGAATCTTGCAGTCAGACCCTTAGAAAGATTTAGATCAAAGCAATTGGGTCCTTGGCTCATCGGGACAGAGAAGCCAAAACTCGCCGGCCAAATTCCGGCGATTGTGGTCACTGGCGGCGAGGGGGAACTGGCCAGTGAGGACCAGGGGACTAGCGCAGGCCCTGCTGGGGGTGATGTGATGGTCGGGGTCGACCGGAGGGGGTAGAACGGTGACGACCCGAGACGGCGGCGATGGAGCTTGATCACGGCGGTGGTGTTCCGGTGTGGTGGCTCACCGGCAGTGGATCGGAGGTAGGGAAAAAGCTCCAGGGAAGCAAGACGGTTCGACTGATCACCTTGGCGAGGGTCGAGGTGGTCGGGAGGGTAGATCTCCACGGTAGACCGAGGCGGCGGCGGAGAGGTTGACGATGACGGAGGTGCTCCAGTGGTCAACGGCGGCAAAGGTCCTGCGCACGAGCATCAGTGAGCCATGGATGATGCACTGCTGCAATCAATTGAGGCTAACAGCTAAGGAAAGGGGGTGACCGACGGTGACCGTGATGACGGCGGAGAAGATGAACACCGGCGAGCGTCGGGGAGGCCAAATTGAAGCTCAAAAATAGTCGAGTGAAGGACGGTGAGCTTCGCAGGGTTGAGGTGAAGCTACGGGAGGGGTTGTCGTGGGTTGGGAGGGGCTGTGGTGGTCTGCCCACGGTGGACAGGGGACTCGTCGGAGAAGAACTCGAGCGGCGATGGTGGATCCGGGGCTCGGAGTGAAATGCGAGTGCGAGAGAGAGCGAAATGGAGGGAGAGGAAGATACTGAACACCTTAGACCAGCAAAGAAGGGTAAGGGAGGCACGCACGGCGTTAGCCACGACGGCGGCGGTGTGGCGGCCGGGCAGAGCTCGGCAGAGGAGGGGCGACGTGGAGCGCGTGGAAGAAAGCCAGAGGAGAGGAGTTAGGGTGGTGGCCGGCTTGGAGGTGTGGCAGAACCAATCTGAATTATACCGGCTCAAGTACGCGAGTCCAATCCTGAGGGCTCCAACGTGCTTCAAACGGTATAATCCCTTGGCCTGTCGGGTAACGTCCCGATAAACCACCGATACACAGGATCAATAAGGTTACCTCACACGAAGGTGAGTCCAGAGATACAATCACCATCACAATTTACATAATAGGGAATTACATTACAAGAGTTTATAAAAGTAGTACAAAGCTTCAAACTTAGAGAAAACAATACAAACTATTTAAGCTATGATCTTTAGCAGCGGAAAACATACGCGATGATCTACAGCACGTCGACAAGACGGATGTCATGCTAAGCCCAGGCACGACATCACTCGGTATCACCAATGTTGGTCGCGGACGGATCCCATTCCACGGACCAACCTTCTGGAAGAGCACAGGGCCATGACAGGAAAAGAGTAGGGTCCTCAAAGGCTTTACTGAAAAACATAAAACTAGCAAGGCTGAGTATACTAATACTCAGCAAGGCTTACCCGGTGATGGTATACTTAGCCAAGTAACTAGACTTATGAAGGTTTTTAGCTCTGGGTAGAGTTTTCAGCTGAAAAGCATCAAAGAGTAGATCCTTAATGTCAACTTTTGGCTTTCAAGTTCTATGTGATTATTCATTCTAAATGAGCACCTGTAGCTATTCAATCATGGTAGAATCTTTGGTCAAACATCATCTTTGATAATCATATGATTGCTCTTATTACTCAATGTGGAAAAGGGGGTAAGCAGTCTCATGCATCGTGAGAGGCGGACGATTCCTGAATCGAAATTCAACCTTGCAAGGTAAACCTAACTCACACGCTTGGAACACCATAGGGTCGTTCCGAAGCAACCATTTGCCTTTCATTCCGACTCGTGGACAGGTCCACCACAAGCGACTGCAGGACCATACGCACTTCCAAAGAGCAGGACGTACGTCTGTAGCGCGACTACAAAACCCGTACTCCTGGTTGCCCTTGCAACACGTATTCCCACACGTCGAACATAAGTAACCAGAAGAAGCAAGACGAGTGGTGGGAGGTATGTCCACTCCTCGGGCCGATTGGTTACTAGGCTTACCGCTTACCATATTTCGCGGCATGTGGTTAGTACTTTCAAACACTTAACCCGCACTTCCACACGCTGCGACCTTAACAGATTCAACAACACAGACGGGGTATCACCTCAACCATTATACCTCACAAAACTCCCGTCCGTCATCCTTATAGTGATAACAGGAATGTAAACATTACAACTCCTATATCGCGCGAGTGACAGGAAATCACCCGACTTCTACCGGCCCTATTAGCATAGCAGCTAGTCGGACTCAAGTACTAGTATCCATCACATTGGTTCCTAGGAGAATGCAACTAGGGTTTCAAGCAATTCCTAAGAACTTAATGCATAGAATACGTAAATAAATATAGGTTGCAATGTAATTAAAATAGTGGGTTATGTCCGAGGCTTGCCTTTACTGGTGGGTCTGAAGTCAGAAATGTTAACATCTTCCGAACTTTGGTTCGGGGCTTCAGTTAATCCCTTGGTGACATTCACTCGGTCTTCAGGAACATCCTCCGTAGACTCCGGGGAGATCTCGTAGGTACTGTCTGCGGAAGTAGTCGTATCTACATGCAATGCAACATTCCATTCATAGTGTGCACATAAAACTACCTTACTTCACAATTCAATTGCAAACCAGCATTCATACAACATACTATTCACATATCAACCAAAAAGATCTGAACTAAACCTAGATAGAGCTTTAGGGGGACAACTAACTAGAATCGGCTACTCGTTGAAGATTACGACAGAGCCGATTGGCAACAACAGAGGTTTAGTCGATGGAAAGATGCATTGGTTTTCTAATTGATCGATGAAAGCATCGATCACCTTAGCAGAGGGGTGATTCCTTAAGCAGTTGTCTTAACGGGGATGTGCTTAAGTGTTATCTTAGATAACTAGGGGTGGTTGCATCGGTTCGATTACGTCAGCACAACAATTGAGTGACGTACCGCCGATGGGAGTGTGGTTGAGGATACCTGACCGATAGGTATAGATAGCCGATCTCTTAGTCGATAAATCGGCTGATAGAGGTGTGTGGATATGAATGGGGAAACTAAAGATCGATCGGCTCTATGTGACCGATATGGAGAGCAACTAGAATCGGCTTAGGTCGGCCGATGGCAAGAACCCTAAGATTGTGTGTGTCTCTCTGATACATCGACTCTGTGCAGTCGATGTAGGACAGACAAAAGAATTGTATCGGCAGTAGCGGATACTAGAAAGGTAACAACCGTATCAGCTATTCAGCCGATGGTAGAAGCATACTAAAAGAAATGCACCGGCCGATAACTGTTACACAGAAGTATTCTAAACTCAAAGGAAACGGATGTTTAGCGGTTGGGTTGATAACCTGACACTGAAGCATAGCTGTCGAGACGTATTAGCTAGGCAGCAGATACACATGAACTAAGAGGAATCCTTATACGAAAAGGGCCTTAAGGAGATTGCAATCAGGGCGAGAACAATGTCTTGATGGCAGGGATATGAGCACTCATATGAAAGGTTTGACGAAACATCACATATTTCTATTTAATATCTATATTCTATGGCTTACTTTTCAGTTATAACACAAGCATACAATATAGAGCATAATAAAACATTCATTCCCTAACATTTGACCTAAACCACACATCAAAGACTTTCACTCAAGATCACAACATAAAACTTGTAGGTTTTGACTTAGGGTTTCAAACGAAACTGATGTTACATTTTTATGAACTTCCTACGAAAATCTATGAAATGTAGAAGTTCATCGATTTGAAATAAAGAAAACTCTAGAAACCTTACAGAAAACACCCTAGAACTTTCTAAAACGAAGTCCCTGATCGGGGACAATAGAGAACAGGAAATTAACGACGATATTCTGGCAAAGGAATCGCCGGCATTAAGAAGATTCAGTGGATTAGGGCAAACCTTGGTTATGGAGAAGAACGGGTGAAAAATGAACTCCCGTGGCGAACAGGATCGACGAAGAGAAAAGCTCGACGATGACGAGATTTCGTGGATGACAAAGGAGTCCGCCGAGCATGGTTGCCGTGGGTGGAAGATAGCTGAAGGAGTAGTCTCCGTGGTGACTCGTGGTCTTGCTCGGCGATCGATGAGGAATAGGAGTTGCTGGATGTCGTAGACTTATGGGATGAGACAATGGAGCTGAATGGGTTCGCTAAGCCAAATCCTCCGCGAACCTCAAGATCCTCCTACTCACGGGTTAAGCCTTCACTGCCCATGCGCGTGTGCCGCTGAGACACGGTCGGCACACCCGCACAGTTGCTCCTTTCGAAACCGCCGCGCTAAAACCGCCGCCTTCGTTTCGCCGCTTCTCCTTCCGACTCGCCATGCTACACTCCCACCTCCGCCTTCGCGAAGACCGTGGTCTACTTGCATTAGGGCCGTGTCTTCCGTTGCCCTTTCCTCGATGGCCTCTGATCAATGCATTGCACATCAACTCGGTCGCGGCCTGAGCTCGCCCAATTGAAAACCGTCATACGCTGCACGCCGTCGCCCTGCACGCCGCACAACTGCTCCTCCTCTTCCTGCTGTCGAACCCGTGTTCGCCCGGCCTTGCCGCGTCACTCCCGCGCTCACACACGCGTGTTCGCGCCACCTGGGCCTACTCCTGCCCCGGCCGAGCCACTCGCGCGAGCGCGCCAACCGCGCCTCCAGCGTCCTCCGCGCGCGCTCCGCTCAACACCTGCACACGCCACCGGCTTCCACTACGTTACCGCGCGCATGTTCGTGCCACCCGGTCGGCGTCGCTCACATTCGCTCCTGCACTGCCAGCCATGCCGCTCACGAGTTTGCGTCACACCCGCACGCCGCCAGCTTGTTGAGCACGCGCGCGTCTGCTCCTGGGCTGAGCCGTGTACACTTCCTGCGCGACATGCGCCTTCACTCGCCCGCGCGCACGCGCTCGCTCCCGTGCACCTCCACGCCTCCCGCGCACGCTCCGCGCTCCTGCTGTCGTGCACGCCTGAGCCTTCCCCGTTCCACTCACCACCGTGCGCCATCTCGGGCCACCTGCTCCTGCCCAACTCCCGCACCAGCGTCACGCCCAAGCCGTCCTCGCTCCGTTCACTGCTGTGCACCAGCGCTCCGCCATCTGCGCAGCTCCCCAACGCCCGCGCGCGCCTGGGCCGCCAGCTGCCCGACCTGGTGCCGCCGTCGCTCGGGCCCCCGCTTGCGCCGTGGCCCGCATCGCCGCACTGCCTGCAAGCTGCTGCGCTCCGGCCACCTGCCAAGCGCCCGCTCGGCCCGGACCCGCCTGCCGCGCACTTGCGCGCGCCCCAGCGCCGGCCTCCGCCTGCCCGCCCGCCGTTTGGGCCGCGGCCGCCTGCCGCACGCCCCGCGCACTGCCGCCGCCCAGCCTCGCGCTTGGGCCCAGCCGAGCCGCCCGATCGCAGCCTCCCGCGTGCGCTCGTGCCTGCGCCTGGCTGCTGCCGCCGAGCGCCCGCTGCTCCGCCTGGGCCGCTCACCTCCGCTTGCCGTGTGCTGCCCGAGTGAACAGAGGGAGGGAGGAAGGAAGCAAAGTGGAAGTTGGATGGAGCTGCCAGTTGGGGAAAGGAAAAAGAAGGGAAATATCAGGATAAGGAAGAGGAGAGAAGAAGAACAGATGGACTTTCCCAAGGGCCTAAATGCAATTTCAAAAAACTGCCGGGACTTGTTTGTAAAACAAAATTTCCCATCAATCTGAAACCCGAATGAAGAAATGCCCAAAATGAAAGTTGGAGAGTTTTTCAAGCTCTACAACATTGCTTTAGGGCTCAAGTTCAAAAACTCAAAACTCGCATCTTTGCATATGAAATTTTGAGCAAAAGTTGGATTTGAATTACTTTTGTCCTAAGAGTGTAATTTTAAAATATTCAGGACCTAAATGCAAGAATTTATGACACGTCATAATGGCGGGATGGACTCGTCATAATGAGTGGATAGACATGTCATGATGACTTGCACTTTTACACTTTAGTCCTGAGTAATTTTGAAAGTTACTTTTGTAAATCAAACATTTGCATAAAAGGACTTGTACTTTTATAAAATCACATAAATACCCTTATTTTCACCACTTTACCCAAAATTTTTACACACTTCAACATACACATTTCAAATGAAACTTTTGGATAAATAATATATATATCTTTACAAGACATAAAATAAGAAAAACATATTTACAAAACCACCTTTCACTTATTTTGAAATTACCCTTATCCAATACATTTTACAAAAACAACCCTAGGTTTTCTGTAATTACAAAAATACCCTTTTTACTTGCACTTTAAATTTTTAAAAGCTTCACACAAACACACATGAGCTTCATACTAACAAACACATAGTTCACACTAACAAAATATATTTCTAGCATTGCAAATACACGAACTGTCACAGCCTTCCCCCCTAAAAAGAATCTCGTCCCGAGATTCGGACGAAAGACTCTTAATAGAAGAGAAGCAAATCACCCAGGAAGATTGATGTTGATGGTAAAAGCCGTTGGAGTTTGACGAGATGAGTATAGCGAGAGCATGAAGAGATTGTACATAGATGAGTTTGACAAGATAAGAGAGAAAAAGGTGATTAAATTCTCATAGAGCTAAGATCATCACATGACGATGATAAATGTCGGCGACATTCATCACAAAGTTCGTGGATAGCAAGTGAGGATAGTACAAGAGATTGACAAGTGATGTTTGAAACATTCTTGCTCAGAGTTTATTACCTGAATGATTTAGATGATGTTGATTGCAAAACATGCCTATTTATGCCGATGCAATCAAGGAGTAACGATAAAATGCTACAACTCAGAGTGCAGTGCTCGTTATGTACTCTTGAACATGATGCACTGTTGTAAGGTATGATTACTATGATGGTGCAACATGAGGATGAGGAATCCCATGCACGACCTAGATGATGCATATGACACAATGCAATTACCATGATGTTGACCAAATGATGCATACACCATGATGCAAGGATGATGATACTTGCAATGTATGCACGTATGAAATGCATGAAGTATGATGCATACCCGCATGAGTTAGTGACGCACATGGCTCGCACCCTGCAACCGTTCGCTCGTAACTAACACCTGGGTAGTCCTATATCCTTAAGCGTAGATCAAAAGTTAGGACACTAGTAAGGTTGCAAAAGAAGAGATTGCAGTGGGGTTATGTCACATATACCTAGTCACCAGTGCGCTCCTAATGGCTCAATCATGTGACTGCAGTGCACATGAGGCCTTAGGTCCCGACACGGCATCATGGTTATGTGATTAAACACCACCACAAAAAGAGAAATAACAACCCTATAGTGCCAACAGCAGCAAGAAGACTTAGAAAACCGAAGGCAACCCGAGGTTGCACAGGAGACATATCCGTTAGTTAGTCTACGGGTTTTCGATGATGATGCAACACCATGCACTGACCAAAGATGGTGTGTGTTATGATGCATGACTTTTGCTGGGAGAATTGTATTCAAAAAGTAATTATTTTCATACATCTTTTTAATTTATCCAAAATCATCTGAGCAAAAAATTGAAGGTGCAGCTCTCAGGTGTCGTAACCAAAATAGCCAACGATATAAGGTACAACACCAAGAAAGGATAGATAGATTACTAGATGATGGATTGAAGGGTTTGATGATAACCATCAAGGTTTAATCATCAAAGGAGAAGTTCAATGGTTCTGCCGAAATAGATTCAAAACAGGATCAAGGGTTTGATTTAGTTGTCAAGTTAAGAACGGTGATAGGGTTCAAACATGACCCAATCGACTTGATTCTCCAAAAGACGGTCTTAACTCTAAGTTGGTCTAGCATATTACGTGAACTCTTATAACACAAAGTCTAGGCAGGCATTCAGATACAAGCACATATTTCAGTACATCAACGTAACAACCAAGGCAATCAAGTCAATCCAAGATGTCATGATGTATGCACGTTCTACACGTCCTCACAAACAAAAATAACTGCCAAGTAACCTTGGACTTACGTGGTTAAATACGGTGGCATCATATAAATACGTCTCTCCCTGTAATAACTAGTCGATAATCCTAACCGTTCAAAACCTATCGAATTGTGGTTAGCATTCCTGCAGAAAACACAATATATATATATATTGAACCTTTCATGCCAGCATGTCATGAAAGCGTCCCCAATCATTACTGTTCACTATAGAAACAGCATCTGTACAATTACCGCCGTACAGACAACGTTAACATACGTTATCGAGATAACATATTCACGGGGGTACCGCAAAATGCGGGGGTATGATCTGCGATCGCCATACCCTGCGCCGAACCATATACTCCCTATGTAGTCAACCGAGGTTGGTACATTGGCAGCATCTCAAGTAAGCCACTGCTTGAGAAACAGCGTTCGGTTCGCATCACCGACGGGAAGGCCAAGCTCCCTCAGTTGGCTGAGGATCGTTACCTTCTTACCTCACCATCGAAGGTGTCGTTACAGAATGTAAAGTTGGGGTTGTGCATAAATTTAAGTTTTGACAGAAAAATAATGCTGGTAGTTAGGGTTATATACATACATATATTATAGCCACCTCTATTTCCCTTATAAACATTACCCTAGGGCTTTACGTGCTAAGTACAATCCTTAACGAATCCAACGTGGTTTTACCAAACATTTTGTTGGTCAAACTTTTATACTGAAAGCATTTTTAAGGTAAAATGTATCTACAGAGTAACCTTATAGCTCTGATACCAGCTGTGGCAGAACCAATCTGAATTATACCGGCTCAAGTACGCGAGGCCAATCCTGAGGGCTCCAACGTGCTTCAAATGGTATAATCCCTTGGCCTGTCGGGTAACGTCCCGATAAACCACCGATACACAGGATCAATAAGGTTACCTCACACGAAGGTGAGTCCAGAGATACAATCACCATCACAATTTACATAATAGGGAATTACATTACAAGAGTTTATAAAAGTAGTACAAAGCTTCAAACTTAGAGAAAACAATACAAACTATTTAAGCTATGATCTTTAGCAGCGGAAAACATACGCGATGATCTACAGCACGTCGACAAGACGGATGTCATGCTAAGCCCAGGCACGACATCACTCGGTATCACCAATGTTGGTCGCGGACGGATCCCATTCCACGGACCAACCTTCTGGAAGAGCACAGGGCCATGACAGGAAAAGAGTAGGGTCCTCAAAGGCTTTACTGAAAAACATAAAACTAGCAAGGCTGAGTATACTAATACTCAGCAAGGCTTACCCGATGATGGTATACTTAGCCATGTAACTAGACTTATGAAGGTTTTTAGCTCTGGGTAGAGTTTTCAGCTGAAAAGCATCAAAGAGTAGATCCTTAATGTCAACTTTTAGCTATCAACTTTCTAAATGAGCACCTATAGCTATTCAATCATGGTAGAATCTTTGGTCAAACATCATCTTTGATAATCATATAATTGCTCTTATTACTCAATGTGGAAAAGGGGGTAAGCAGTCTCATGCATCGTGAGAGGCGGACGATTCCTGAATCGAAATTCAACCTTGCAAGGTAAACCTAACTCACACGCTTAGAACACCATAGGGTCGTTCCGAAGCAACCGTTTGCCTTTCATTCCGACTCGTGGACAGGTCCACCACAAGCGACTGCAGGACCATACTGTAACACCCTAATGTAATTACCCTTAATTTTAATGAATTTAATTGGGCTTAAATGAATTTTCCAGGCTTTTCTTAAATTTTTGTGGCATTTAAAGCAATTTATAACACAAGGAAAAAAAATTTATCATAGGATTAAAATATTTGTGCATTCATGCTGCAGCATTGTTTTTCTTGTGTTGAATTTATAGGGTTTGAATTCAAACTTATTTGAATTCAAATAGATTGATTGAATTGGAATTGAGTTTGGGAAAGAAAAAGAAAGGAAAAGAGCCCAACCCAGCCGGCCCAAACCCCTCTCCTCTCCCTCACCCGCGGCCCAGCTCTCCCCTCTTCCTTCTCTTCCGCGTGGGCCGCGCCCCGGCCCACTTCTCCCCAGCTCGGCCACCCCACGCTCTCTCCCCTCTCTCTCTCTCGCTGCCGCACGGGCCCGCTTGTCGGCGCTCGTTTCCCCGCTCGCGCATCGCCCTCTTCCTCTCTTCTCTCTCTGGCGAGTTGGCCCCACATGTCAGCTCCTCCCCCTTCTTTCTTTCCCCCTCCCCTGTTTCTTCTCCCCGCCGGCCGGCCGCTCGGCCACTGGCCGTGGCCCCGCCCGCCGCGCTCCTGGGCCCTTTTTCCCCCGAGCCGCACCTTGATCCCGTCCGCGCCCAGGAGTTTCTAGAAGTGCGCCCGCGCCCGGATTGAGACGACGCCGCAACAACCCGTGAGATGCGGCAGCTCGGTTGCTCGGTTGATCCGCACGCCGAGGCCGCTCTTTCCCCCCTTTCTTAGCCGGCCGCTCGCTCGCGCTTCCTCTCAGCCGCCTTTGCCTCCCCCAACTCCTCTCTGTGCCCTAGCGCCGCCGCTCCGCCGCACGACCCGAGGGCAGCTCCGCCGCCAACCCGCCTTGCGCCACCGCAATTCGACACCGGAGCCCTCGATCCTCGGCCTCCAATCGTCGTCGCAGCACCCCGGCGAGGTAAGGAGCGCGCCGTGCCCCTTTTCCCTCTCTATCTTCCGCTGTGCGTGCGTGCCCCACTTGCCGCCGTGAAACCGAGCCGCCCCTGCCGTGGGGAACCCCAACCCAAACCCTAAACCGCTTCCTTGACCGCCTAGATGGGTTCGTCGTCGTTCTCTCTTTCTCCCAATGCCAGCCGTACCCCGAATAGTGGCCGGAAACGCCCAACAGCGTGTCCTCCGGCGAGCCCCGGCCGCCCTCCGCCGTGCCTAGTAGCCGCCACCACCAGAGCCGGCCGGAAAGCCCTCAGCCGCTCGATCTGTAGTGGAGGTGTAGGATTAGATCTCGCTTACCTCTTGGACCAGCACCCTCCGATCGAGATCCAAGCGTCCAGATCCGCAGATACCCCTTCGCTGTGTGAGTCTAATCCCAGCCGTCTGATCAGTCTCCAACGCGTAGGATTAGATCCCACATACCCCTTCGCCGCGAGCCGTCCGATCCGCATCCTGCGCTCGGGATTAGATCTAAATCGTAATAGATCCCAACCGCCAGATCCCGATCCAAGGGCTGAGATTTGCGCGTACCCCTTCGGTTAATGGATCTAATCTCAGCCGCCCGCCTTAGATCTAACGGCCCAGATTAAAGCATACCCCTTCGTCCCGTCGTTTTTGCTAAAGAGCCCCTGTCCTTTAGGGAAATCAACCCGCAGTACTCTTTAGTTCAAAAGTATTTATGTTTTAGTCCTGTTTTACTCGTTTAGACCCCTGAACTTCCTGGAATTTGAACCCGCCGTCCAGCCTGAGGTTTTTAAGCCAGCTAGCCCCTGCGTCTAGGGTTTATTTATGTTTAAGTCCTCGGTTTTTGTGCAGAAGCCCCTGTAAGTCATGTTTTTCTCGCAAATAGGTCCCTGGATCTTGTCTTGAGCGTAGTTTTCGCGTTTCAGCTCCGTTTTAGGTGTTCTTTATATCCACGCGATCGTTGTAACGTGTAGAATAGTTTTAGGCCAGTTTTATGTGCTGTTCCATTGTATTGGTGTACTGTTTCTTATATTTTACTATTGTTTGCATGTGTGTGCATGTGGGGCCCATGTATTGCTGTTACAATCGTGAGTAGACGCGGAGCCTTTGGAGCAGTACCAGGAGCCTTCTTCCGAGCAGTTCGAGCAGCAGCTGGGAGAGTACGAGGAAGGCAAGTATAACATGAACCTCCTATCACTTTTAAATACAATTTCATACTGCATTTTAATCCTGTATGCCTATAAGGACTTTCCTAGCCACTTATTTACCCTTTAAATATATCCTTTGGGTTGCATTTTGGTTAGTTGTGCTAGGTTGCTGCGCTATAACAAATCTTGGTCCTTTTTAATTAATTCGATTAATGGTCTTATGCAACTTAATTCTGGAGCCGACCCTCTGTGCTGTGTGCTTGAGTGGTTTGTGCGTCCTTAAAAGATGTTTTTGTTAGGAACATGGTTTAGGGGGCCAGCACGGTGCTTAGTGCTTGGTTGGCCACTCTCCATAAGGACCGGTTCATAGAGCGACAACCTGGGACAACCGCGCAACCACAAGACTGGAATGGGACGGTCTTGACTAATTAATTAGGTCATTTTGGTTCGGGAGTAAATTACCTGCGCGGGCAAGAGGGGTGGTAAGCTTCAATGGTCCCTGCTCCTCCGGCTTGGTCTGTGCTGTGTGTCTTGTACCCCCGGAGGTGGGCCCCATCGTCGCTGATCCAGAATCCTTAGCGGTTACACCTTACCAACGTGTCCTTTGTAACGGTCTCGTAGTGTGCTTGCTAGCCATCTCACCTAAGGAAGTGTGATGAACAACTAGCGTAGCTCACGACTTGTGGGTAAAGTTGTGCAACCTCTCGAGAGTGTAAAACTGATATATCAGCTGTGCTCACAGTCATGAGCGGCCCAGATCCTCCGTCTGATTAGTGGGGCTATCAACCTTTGATTAGGGAGATTCCCCGGGTGGTTTTGGTTTGGATGGTTCCCAGTAGTTCTTAATTAATATTGATTAAATCTTATGCAAATTGGGTTATGGTAATTCATCCACTTGTAGTAATAAGCTTTAATAAAATTTGCCAAGACTAAAAGCTAATGCAGTTGAGTCAGCTAACCTTAGAGCCTCATGCTCGTGTTATACTTGTTGAGTACGAGTTTGTACTCACACTTGCCTCTCTACTCTTCTGTTCTATTTTGGATATCTTCGACTGCTGCTCAGTGCCCGGCAACGTGGAGGACTACGTCAGCGGCTTCGACGACTTCTAGGCGTTTGTCTCCCAGTCGACGTCCCTGTGGCGCCCAGCTCTTTATGTATTCACTTTACGCTTCCGCATTCCTTGAACTGATTCTTGATTCAGTTGTAATAAAGATATTCATTTTATAATTTATACGCTTTTATTCGTGACATGTGTTGTGATATCTTGATAATCTGTTGTATATATGCGTGACTTGATCCTGGCGCATATATGATTGCTCGATTTATGTTCTTATAAATCGGGTGTGACAGATTGGGATCAGAGCCGTGTCGACTGTAGGACGAAGCCTAGGTAGAATTGGTCGAGTTTAGGACTTCTTTCCTCTTGCTTTGCCCCCGCAAATCCTCAACCGTCATGTTCCTGCTTCTATCCCTTGAGTCTTAAGCCTAGATTTGCCATTTCCCCCATCTTTTCCAAGAAATAGCTTGAGCTTTCCGTAGACGTTGGCCCGAGTCGCCTAACCCTGTAATTTATAAGTTTAGGTTGTCCCGATAAAAATACGCTAGAACGAGTGTGTTGGTCGAGTAGTGTGGAAAACTCGACTAAGTGGTGAATGTTGAATGTTTGTTATTGTGCAAATGTTTGATTTGGATTTTTGGTTGATTGCATAGTCTAGTGGTTAAACTTGTTCATGCAAATCGACCTAACCCAACTTGAACCAAATAATAAAATTTTGAGTTAGAACGATGGGGGTAAAAACCTATATTCCTTTCTTTCTGTCATATCCTTCTGAAGTTTCATTTCCGCAGCTGCACGACATCTTATTCTTATAAATTTCGTTTGTTGCAATTAGATGGTGAACACCAGGCGCACCGGTTCCGGTTCTGACCCGCAGGAGCAGAACAACCAGAGTACCGGTCACCCGTTACCGATGCCTCCACCACTGACCCCGGAGCAGTTCTTCCAGCTCCAGATGCAGATGATGGCTACCCTGAACAACACCGTTCAAGCTCTGCAGCAGATCCATGCTCAGCCACCGCCTCCACCGCCGCCTCAGCCCCGTGACAGGCGTGCAGATTTCCTGAGAGGTCACCCTCCGACCTTCTCTCACGCCACGGACCCACTCCAGGCGGACGACTGGCTTCGCTCGGTGGAGCGCCAGTTGGTCGTTGCGCAGTGCGACGACCGGGAGCGAGTCCTGTACGCAGCAGGGCAGCTGCGAGGCTCCGCTCTTGACTGGTGGGAGTCCTACCCAGCTCGGGACCGTGATGCTCTCACGTGGGACCAGTTCCGTGAGCGTTTCAGGAACCATCACATTCCTGAGGGCATTATGAAGATGAAGCAGAAGGAGTTCCGTGCTCTTAAGCAGGTAAAATTAAATGGAATTCCCTGCAGTTTCTTTTGAGCTTCGATCTATCCTTGATCTCTTTCGTGAGCCTGACCTATTGAGCGATGTCTATCCTTGTTATCTGTGTTCGTTATTTCAGGGTCTATGACGGTGACGGAGTACCGTGACCGTTTTCTTCAGCTGGCCCGCTATGCCCCTGCTGACGTCGCTCGTGATAGCGATAAGCAGGAGTACTTCAAGGAGGGACTGGATGATCACATCCAGTATGCGCTGCTGAACCACCGCTTCGACAACTTCAACCAGCTGGTTGACGCGGCCCTCAACACCGAGCGCAAGCGCCGGGAGATCGAGGATAAGAAGAGGAAGATGGCTCCATCCTCTTCGGGCAGCAACACTCGTCCCCGCTATCAGCATCCACCACCGCTGCAGCAGCAGAGGCCGCCTCAGCAGTACCAGCAGCGGCAGCAGTTTCCGTCTCGTCCTCAGCAGCAGCAGCAGCAGGCGGGACAGGGTCAGAGGCTTCCAGCGCCTCCGCTCCACCAGCTCAGAGGCAGGGAGCGCCCACTCCTCCTCCTGGGCAGCAGGCCGCTGCATTTCCGCGAGTGTGCTTCCACTGCGGTGAGCCGGGGCACTACGCCAACGTCTGCCCTCGGAAGGCGCAGGCAGGACAGCAGGGGCGTGCAGCTCAGCCCAAGGCCCCAGCTCAGGGCAGGGTGAACCACGTGACGGCCGAGTCAGCGGCCGAAGCTCCCAATGTGGTTATTGGTACGTTCATGGTTAATGCCCATCCTGCTACAGTGCTTTTTGATACTGGTGCTACACACTCTTTCATTACCTGGTCCTTTGTTGAGCATCATGGCATTCCTACTAGCACATTAAAAAGGTGCATGTTAGTATCTTCACCGGGAGGACAGTTGAGGTCTCATGTCTTCTGTCCCAGAGTCAATGTAGCCATAAGGGGGGTAGATTTCAGTGCGAATCTGATGGTGCTAGACTCCAAGGGCATTGATGTGATCCTCGGGATGGAGACTCTTGCCAAGTGGGGAGTCCGGATAGATTGTGCTCAGAGGACGGTTCTTCTGTCAGCACCGGATGGTCAGGAGGTTACTGTTGGTGCCACAGAGCCTTCTGGATTTCTTCATCAGATGGAGGCTAGACCCACGGATGGTATTCGCGTGGTGTCTGAATTCCCGGATGTCTTTCCGGACGATTTGCCAGGTATGCCGCCTGATCGCGACATTGAGTTTTCTATTGATCTCTTGCCTGGCACAGCTCCTATTGCTAAGAGGCCCTATCGTATGGCACCCGTTGAGCATGAGGAGGTTAAGAAGACTGTCGACGAGTTGCTAGCTAAGGGTTATATCCGTCGCAGTTTCTCTCCTTGGGCTTTTCCTGTATTGCTCGTAGAGAAGAAGGATGGTGCGAAGAGAATGTGCGTCGATTATCGGGATCTGAATGCAGTCACCATCAAGAACAAGCATCCATTGCCTCGTATTGAGGATCTTTTTGATCAGCTTCAGGGTGCTTGTGTGTTCTTGAAGATTGATCTGCGTTCGGGTTATCATCAGCTGAAGATTCGTTCCGAGGATATCCCGAAGACAGCATTCACCTGCAAGTATGGGCTATACGAGTATACGGTCATGTCCTTTGGCTTGACTAATGCTCCAGCTTTCTTCATGCATCTGATGAACAAGGTTTTCATGGATTATCTGGACACCTTTGTGGTGATATTCATTGATGATATCCTGATATATTCCAAGTCAGAAGCGGAGCATGAGAAGCATCTGAGGCTTGTGTTGCAGAGGCTCAGAGAGCACAAGCTGTATGCCAAGCTCAGCAAGTGCGAGTTCTGGATTGACGAGGTTCCATTCCTCGGTCATGTTATCTCCAAGGGAGGTATTGCTGTGGACCCCGGAAAGGTGAAGGATGTGCTTGACTGGGTCGTTCCGCAGACGGTGAAGGAAGTCCGCTCTTTCTTGGGCTTAGCAGGTTATTATCGGAGGTTTATCGAGAATTTCTCCAAGATTGCGAAGCCTTTGACTTCCTTGTTAGAGAAGGGTGTGGATTTCTGTTGGACTGATGAGCGTCAGAAAGCCTTCGAAGAGCTGAAGAAGAGGCTGACTACGGCGCCAGTCCTTACTCTACCAGACCAGAGCAAGAGGTTCACTGTGTATTGTGATGCTTCGAGGGATGGTCTTGGTTGCGTCCTGATGCAGGAAGGCAGAGTGATAGCTTATGCTTCGCGGCAGTTGCGCCGGCACGAGCTGAATTATCCCACTCATGATCTGGAGTTAGCCGCAGTTGTGCATGCTCTGAAGATATGGAGGCATTACTTGTTTGGGCAGAGGTGTGATATTTACACCGATCACAAGAGCCTCAAGTATATTTTCACTCAGAGTGAGCTGAATATGCGGCAGAGAAGATGGCTAGAATTGGTCAAGGATTATGACCTGGAGATTCACTATCATCCGGGCAAGGCTAATGTTGTAGCGGATGCTCTGAGCAGGAAGAGCTATGTTAATATGGCCATGGCTTTTCAGATGCCTCAGGAGTTATGCGAGGAGTTTGAGCAGTTGAGTCTGGGTTTCTTGCATCACACCTCGGGTACATCATTCGAGGCAGAACCCACTCTCGAGGCCGAGATCAGGCAGCATCAGAAGGAAGATAAGAAGCTGCAGGAGATTCATGAGTTGCTCAAGATTGGCAAGGCTCCTCATTTCAGAGAGGATGATCAGGGTACCTTGTGGTACAAGGGTCGTATATGTGTGCCGGATGTAGCAGATCTCAGGAGGTTGATTCTGAGTGAGGCTCATGATACAGCATATTCTATTCATCCAGGCAGTACAAAGATGTATTACGACCTGAAGGAACGATTCTGGTGGTATGGAATGAAGCGTTCCGTTGCGGAGTACGTGGCTATCTGTGACACTTGTCAGCGTGTCAAGGCAGAGCATCAGAGGCCAACAGGGTTATTGCAGCCGTTGAAGATTCCAGAGTGGAAATGGGAGGAAATCACTATGGACTTCATTGTTGGCTTACCTCGTACTTAGAAAGGGTACAACTCTATATGGGTAGTAGTGGATCGGTTGACGAAGGTTGCTCACTTCATTCCGGTGAACACTACTTACTCTGGTGCTAGACTCGCAGAGTTGTACATTTCCAGGATTGTCTGTCTGCATGGTGTTCCAAAGAAGATTATATCTGACAGAGGATCTCAGTTCACTTCGCGGTTCTGGGAGCAGTTGCATGATTCGTTGGATACGAAACTGCGCTTCAGTACTGCTTATCATCCTCAGACAGATGGGCAGACAGAGAGAACCAACCAAGTGTTGGAGGATATGCTTCGAGCTTGCGCTATTCAGTATGGTACCAGCTGGGATAAATGCCTGCCGTATGCAGAGTTTTCTTATAACAACAGTTATCAGGCCAGTCTGAAGAAATCACCCTTCGAGGCCCTGTATGGTCGAAAGTGCAGGACTCCGCTGTATTGGGATCAGATTGGCGAGAGGCAGGTGTTTGGCCCGGAGATTGTTGAGGAGGCCGAACAGCTGGTACAGCAGGTGCGAGAGAATCTGAGGGTCGCTCAGACTCGTCAGAAGGGCTATGCGGATGTGCGTCGTCGAGATTTGACCTTTGTAGTGGGTGACCATGTATACCCGAAGGTCTCGCCGATGAGAGGAATCCGCAGGTTTAATGTACGAGGGAAGCTAGCTCCTCAATACATTGGTCCGTTCAAGGTGTTGGAACGGAAAGGTGAGGTGGCATATCGTTTGGAGTTGCCTCTCAATCTCTCAGGAGTGCACGATGTGTTTCACGTGTCTCAGCTGAAGAAGTGCTTGAGAGTGCCAGAAGAGCAAGCACCGATAGAAGGGTTAGATGTGCAGGAGGATCTGACCTATATCGAGCATCCGGTGAAGATTCTGGAGACGTCTGAGAGAATTACCAGAAACAAGAAGATCAAGATGTGCCGCGTTCAGTGGAGTCACCACACGGAGGATGAGGCTACTTGGGAGCGAGAAGATGAGCTAAGGAATACGTACCCCGATCTCTTTGCTAGCTAGCCTATCTGAATCTCGGGACGAGATTCCTGTAAGGGGGGTAGGTTTGTAACACCCTAATGTAATTTCCCTTAATTTTAATGAATTTAATTGGGCTTAAATGAATTTTCCAGGCTTTTCTTAAATTTTTGTGGCATTTAAAGCAATTTATAACACAAGGAAAAAAAATTTATCATAGGATTAAAATATTTGTGCATTCATGCTGCAGCATTGTTTTTCTTGTGTTGAATTTATAGGGTTTGAATTCAAACTTATTTGAATTCAAATAGATTGATTGAATTGGAATTGAGTTTGGGAAAGAAAAAGAAAGGAAAAGAGCCCAACCCAGCCGGCCCAAACCCCTCTCCTCTCCCTCACCCGCGGCCCAGCTCTCCCCTCTTCCTTCTCTTCCGCGTGGGCCGCGCCCCGGCCCACTTCTCCCCAGCCCGGCCACCCCACGCTCTCTCCCCTCTCTCTCTCTCGCTGCCGCACGGGCCCGCTTGTCGGCGCTCGTTTCCCCGCTCGCGCGTCGCCCTCTTCCTCTCTTCTCTCTCTGGCGAGTTGGCCCCACACGTCAGCTCCTCCCCCTTCTTTCTTTCCCCCTCCCCTGTTTCTTCTCCCCGCCGGCCGGCCGCTCGGCCACTGGCCGTGGCCCCGCCCGCCGCGCTCCTGGGCCCTTTTTCCCCCGAGCCGCACCTTGATCCCGTCCGCGCCCAGGAGTTTCTAGAAGTGCGCCCGCGCCCGGATTGAGACGACGCCGGAACAACCCGTGAGATGCGGCAGCTCGGTTGCTCGGGTTATCCGCACACCGAGGCCGCTCTTTCCCCCCTTTCTTAGCCGGCCGCTCGCTCGCGCTTCCTCTCAGCCGCCTTTGCCTCCCCCAACTCCTCTCTGTGCCCTAGCGCCGCCGCTCCGCCGCACGACCCGAGGGCAGCTCCGCCGCCAACCCGCCTTGCGCCACCGCAATTCGACACCGGAGCCCTCGATCCTCGGCCTCCAATAGTCGTCGCAGCACCCCGGCGAGGTAAGGAGCGCGCCGTGCCCCTTTTCCCTCTCTATCTTCCGCTGTGCGTGCGTGCCCCACTTGCCACCGTGAAACCGAGCCGCCCCTGCCGTGGGGAACCCCAACCCAAACCCTAAACCGCTTCCTTGACCACCTAGATGGGTTCGTCGTCATTCTCTCTTTCTCCCAGTGCCAGCCGTACCCCGAATAGTGGCCGGAAACGCCCAACAGCGTGTCCTCCGGCGAGCCCCGGCCGCCCTCCGCCGTGCCTAGTAGCCGCCGCCGCCAGAGCCAGCCGGAAAGCCCTCAGCCGCTCGATCTGTAGTGGAGGTGTAGGATTAGACCTCGCTTACCTCTTGGACCAGCACCCTCCGATCGAGATCCAAGCGTCCAGATCCGCAGATACCCCTTCGCTGTGTGAGTCTAATCCCAGCCGTCTGATCAGTCTCCAACGCGTAGGATTAGATCCCACATACCCCTTCGCCGCGAGCCGTCCGATCCGCATCCTGCGCTCGGGATTAGATCTAAATCGTAATAGATCCCAACCGCCAGATCCCGATCCAAGGGCTGAGATTTGTGCGTACCCCTTCGGTTAATGGATCTAATCTCAGCCGCCCGCCTTAGATCTAACGGCCCAGATTAAAGCATTCCCCTTCGTCCCGTCGTTTTTGCTAAAGAGCCCCTGTCCTTTAGGGAAATCAACCCGCAGTACTCTTTAGTTCAAAAGTATTTATGTTTTAGTCCTGTTTTACTCGTTTAGACCCCTGAACTTCCTGGAATTTGAACCCGCCGTCCAGCCTGAGGTTTTTAAGCCAGCTAGCCCCTGCGTCTAGGGTTTATTTATGTTTAAGTCCTCGGTTTTTGTGCAGAAGCCCCTGTAAGTCATGTTTTTCTCGCAAATAGGTCCCTGGATCTTGTCTTGAGCGTAGTTTTCGCGTTTCAGCTCCGTTTTAGGTGTTCTTTATATCCACGCGATCGTTGTAACGCGTAGAATAGTTTTAGGCCAGTTTTATGTGCTGTTCCATTGTATTGGTGTACTGTTTCTTATATTTTACTATTGTTTGCATGTGTGTGCATGTGGGGCCCATGTATTGCTGTTACAATCGTGAGTAGACGCGGAGCCTTTGGAGCAGTACCAGGAGCCTTCTTCCGAGCAGTTCGAGCAGCAGCCGGGAGAGTACGAGGAAGGCAAGTATAACATGAACCTCCTATCACTTTTAAATACAATTTCATACTGCATTTTAATCCTGTATGCCTATAAGGACTTTCCTAGCCACTTATTTACCCTTTAAATATATCCTTTGGGTTGCATTTTGGTTAGTTGTGCTAGGTTGCTGCGCTATAACAAATCTTGGTCCTTTTTAATTAATTCGATTAATGGTCTTATGCAACTTAATTCTGGAGCCGACCCTCTGTGCTGTGTGCTTGAGTGGTTTGTGCGTCCTTAAAAGATGTTTTTGTTAGGAACATGGTTTAGGGGGCCAGCACGGTGCTTAGTGCTTGGTTGGCCACTCTCCATAAGGACCGGTTCATAGAGCGACAACCTGGGACAACCGCGCAACCACAAGACTGGAATGGGACGGTCTTGACTAATTAATTAGGTCATTTTGGTTCGGGAGTAAATTACCTGCGCGGGCAAGAGGGGTGGTAAGCTTCAATGGTCCCTGCTCCTCCGGCTTGGTCTGTGCTGTGTGTCTTGTACCCCCGGAGGTGGGCCCCATCGTCGCTGATCTAGAATCTTGTTATCGCCATATTTTAGACGGGCCAGAAGTGGGCCGTGGAGCAAGATGGGCTTGAGAGACGGTTATGATAAGCTTGCAGATCGGGTCCCGTACGGGCGTTTGGGGGCAGCAAGGCCATGGAAACTTAGGTTTAGGAAGTTAGGATTTGTGTCGTGTTTGATTAGGGTTAGTTAAGGAGAGCAAGTCTACAGACTATAAATATGTACCATGAATAAACAAGAGACGAGATTCAATTCTTCAACAACTCACGGCGCATCGCCTCCCCTGTTCCAGGGTCTTTTTCATCGGGTAAGTGCCATGTAGCCCCCTGATCACGCTTCGCGTGATCGGGGGCGCATTGCTCTTGCTTGTTTACTTCATGTGTTGCTCGTTCTGAAGCCTTGTAGATGGCGAGTAGCACTAGTTATCATAGCGTGCGTAGAGCAATGTTATTTTCGTATTATGATCTTGCCCTGTCCATTGTTCTCGCGTGCTCCGCGATTATTATGCCTAACCATGGATGTGATGATCGCGCCTTGCTTTGTCTATGTAGGTAGATCCAATCTGTTATGGCTAGTTTCTAGTAATTAGGGATTTAGCTCAATATGTGCATGATTAGGCCCTGCAAACGAGTTGAAAGTTCCGGCAGTATGTTAGTATCGGATCTTAGCCTGCGTAGAGGGTTCCTTAGGAATCGGCTCTTTAGCTGTTTTTAGGGTCTTTGTTCGGGTTGTTCGTTCTGATGCTTTGCGTATTCGTTAGGCTCAGTCACGTGTAGGACGTTCCGATCGTGCGGTGAGGGCTTAGCTGTCGTGGTTTGGATTAGATTTATATCTTTAAAGCAAGTTTTATTTCATCATTATATGCATGTATTATCTGATCTGAAGATCCGATCCGGTATTGCTGCAATCGGCTCTCTACAGCCGATGCCGGGGAGGAGTGATGAGCCGATCACGGCTCGGACTAATCTTTACGAGTGTCTGTGCTTGCAGGAATTTCACAAATCACACCTTCCTGATCAGGTACAGGATCAGGTGGCACGCCTAGCAATTCCAAGCCAGGGTGTGCGCCAGATCGCTGGGCCGTTGACCGAGGGACTGGGGCCCACCAGCCGTCCCGGAAGCCTCCCGGCTCCTCGTGTTGCCTGTCGCTGCTCGCCGGTGGGTTTCGATCGACAACACATTCTGGCACGCCCGGTGGGACATTCTTCATCGACTTCGTCATCGGCGTTGGGACCTTCTTTATCGACTTCGTCATCGGCGTTTGCATCTTCTGCATCGACTTCGTCATCACGGTCGACTCTGTCAGTAGTGGTCGGCAAGATGTCAAGGGACGATCCAATCACTTACGAGGAGCTCTCTGCTGAGCACAAGCAGAGGTACGATGAAATCAAGGCCTAATTCGAAGCCGATCTAATCGGCTCTTTTGAGAGGACTCGCAGCCATGGTATTAGATGGAAAGGATTTTCACCTGAAGGAGCTCTTGATGGAGTTGATTTATCTGTTTCATCTGAAGACCGTACTAGAGCGCTGCGTCAGGAAGTGAATTATGCAGTGGCTCATTCTTTGCACCGACATTCTGAAAGTTTGGTCAATGCTTTTGAGCGTGTGGCTCTGCGAGTGGTCCAGGAAATTATGAAACATCAACATTCTCCAACCGGGCCCACCTTGGGGAGTCATAAAGGAGAACTTCCGTTCCAAACTAGACCTCCATTACCTTACGCACTTGCATCTGCAGAATCTCATGGCGCTCCAGCTTATGTAGTTTACAAAGAAGGTGGTGATCCCATCGACCACCAGTTTTTCAGCGAGCCACCCAAGGAGATTCCACATGGTTATGTATGTGCGTATATACCGGACAGTAGTAATCCGGTACATCCCGTACAGAAGACGATTGGAGGGGTTTCTGGAGTTGATGCAGACAAACAAGCGTGGCTAGCAACTTATGCTACCGGGCCGAGTCACGACAGTATGCACTCGGCCCCTGGGTCACAGACGGCAGAACAAATCAGCGCTATCCTGCGAGATCAGTTCGGCATAATACCAAGGAGGAAAGCGATCGGCTATACTAAGCCGTATCCAGGAGATTATGATTTGATTCCATTGCCACCCAAATATCGGCTCCCCGAGTTCACCAAATTCAGTGGGGCAGAAGGATCCAGCTCCATCGAGCATGTGAGCCGATATTTAGCTCAGCTGGGTATGATTTCTGTATCAGATCCGTTGCGAGTAAGGTTTTTCTCGCAGTCGCTCACAGGACCGGCCTTTGGATGGTATACGTCATTGGGTCCTGACTCCATCCGCACCTGGAAGCAACTGGAAGAACAATTTCATGTTCAATATCATTCAGAAGCCGCGGAAGCAGGAATTGCCGACCTGGCGCAGCTCCGACAGAAGCGTGGAGAGACTGTAGCGGAGTTCATTCGACGCTTCAGAGAGATGAAGAACAGGTGCTATTCAACGCGGATCTCGGAAAAAGAAGCTGTCGAATTAGCATCGGTGGGATTATTAAAGCCGATCAGGGACCTGGCTTTTCAACTGGAATTTACTTCTTTGGCGCATCTGGTCCAGAAACTATCGACGTATGAGCAGCGTCATCCTGAGTTATACCAAGATAAATTTAAGCGTCAGGTGGCGGTAGCTGACACGGAGGAAGCCGATGACTCTGAAGAAGAGATGGAGGTATCGGTTGCTGAGTGGGCTCGTGGTGCAAATCCTGTGCCTTGTAAGTGGTTGAAGCAAACTGGTCCAGCAAAAGGGTTTGATTTTGATGTGAGTAAGGTCGAACAGATTTTCGACTTATTACTGAAAGAAAAACAGTTGAAATTTCCAGAGGGACACAAACTTCCCACGGCACAGGAGTTAAAGGGGAGATCGTACTGTAAATGGCATGACTCCTTTACCCACGGCACGAATGACTGCAAGGAACTTCGTCGGCAAATACAATCGGCTATCGAACAGGGCCGATTGATCTTGGGGAAGACCGCCATGAAGGTAGACACTCAGCCTTTTCCTGGTGTGAACATGGTAGAGCAAAATGACCGGTCTGCAAGACGACAACTGGACTTCGCACTCGGCATCAACATGGCAGGGATGGCATCGCGATGCCGGGCCGACAAAAATGAGGCTGATTCTAGCAATTGGCCCCAAAAAGAGGAAAAAGAATACGTTACTGAGGAGCGAGTAAGGTATGTAAGGAATCAACGTCCAACCTCTTCTGACCTTCTCAGGAAATATGAGTACCAGTACCGGCAGCGCCTCCAACGGGAATCTGAAGACGAGGAATATGAGCATCGCACTGGGAAGCGTTTGAAGAAGCATGAGGATGCTCGTAATCATTGGCACTGTCCGTTCTTCAGGTACTGTTGGGATTCCGGTATGAGCCGATTACCTACTATTAGGGATTGCCCAGAATGTGCACCTATGAAGATGGAGGCAAGGGAATCGGTTTTCGGGCGATTGGGATATAGGCCAGCTCATCAAGAGCAGGTCCGGTCACCACGAAGGGAAGAAGAAGAGGAGGATAGGTGTCATCGCCCACGTTGGTGCCCAGATGGATTGAACCGTTCACAAAAACGTCGGGTTCAGAGGCTACGAAGTCTGGAGGAGGCCGAGGCCAGGTACATTGAGACATTGAGAAAAGCACGACCGGATCTGGCAGAGCAAGTTCATCGCGAGCAAGAAAAGAAGCCGCGCACCTCAAGGAAGGAGTGGCGGCCTAAGTCGACAAGAGCCGATAAGCAGGTATCGGCTGATACACACATGGTTTTTGTGCTTCCTGCAGAATTCCATGCTCGGACCTACGAGGAGCCAGCCGTAGCCCAGCTTGATTTAGGACCGCGACCGGTAATATTCGAGAAGCCACAAGCCAAGAATTACAAGCACTTGAAGGCGTTATATCTCAAAGGGTATATCAATGGTCAGCCCATTAATAAAATGCTGGTGGATACGGGAGCGGCAGTCAACATTATGCCATATTCAGTTCTGCGCTGATTGGGGCGATCCACTGGAGATTTGATCAAGACTAATGTCACGTTAAGTGATTTCAACGGGCAAACTTCAGAAGCGCAGGGCGTCCTCAGTGTGGATCTCACCATCGGGAGTAAGACCGTCCCGACTTCCTTCTTCGTCGTTAATAGCAAAAGCACCTACAATATCTTACTCGGCAGGGATTGGATCCACACCAACTGTTGTATCCCTTCAACAATGCATCAATGCTTGATCCAGTGGGATGGAGACGAAGTGGAAGTAGTCCAGGCAGATGACTCAATCGAGATTTCGCACGCTGCCATGAGCATCTGGGATGCGGAAGACCAAGAGCCAATTTCAGGGATAAGCCTAGAAGGGTGCGACCGCATCGAGGCTACAAAAAACGGAGTAAGGCTGGTCTTATCCACTGGCCTTACAGAGTAAAAAGGTTGCATGAGGGAAGTCGCAGTGATGTACCCATTGAGGCCGATTCGCGCAATCGGCCCCCAAAAAATGAGCTTTTGGTGACAATTGTTTTACGTAGCTATTTTGAGATGGCCAGCTTGGACGGCCAGCCTGTTTCTTTTCTTAAAGACTTGGAAAGCAATAAACTATGTGTATCGGCCGATATTAATGATCGGCTGGAGATCGCTTTGCTATCTTCTTCTCCTGTCTGCAGCATCGATCTAACGGAGGACGGGAAGTTAGGATATGGCTTCACATCGGCTGATGAACTTGAAGAAATCGATATTGGCCCCGGGGATAAGCCGCGGCCAACGTTCATTAGTAAGAAACTGCATCCGTCATTGCGAGAGCCGATGATAGCTCTGTTGAAGGAATATGCCGATTGCTTTGCCTGGGATTATACAGAGATGCCTGGGCTCGATAGGAGCATAGTGGAACATCGGCTCCCTCTCAAAAGTGGATTTCGGCCGTTCCAACAGCGGATACGCCAGATGAAAGCCGATGTCTTGGTTGAAGTCAAAAAGGAAATAGAGAAAATGTTAGAAGCCGGATTTATCAGGGCTTGCAGGTATGCGGAGTGGATTTCAAGTGTCGTACCCGTGCAAAAGAAAGATGGCCGGTGGCGGGTTTGCGTGGATTTCAGAGATCTTAATAGGGCCACTCCGAAGGATGAATATCCGATGCCTGTGGCGGAAATATTAATCAATGCGGCTGCCGGCCACAAGATTTTGAGCTTTATGGATGGTAATGCTGGGTACAATCAGATTTTCATGGCTCCCGAAGATATACACAAAACGGCGTTCAGGGTACCCGGAGCGGTGGGACTGTTCGAGTACGTGGTTATGACCTTCGGATTGAAAAATGCTGGTGCAACGTATCAGCGTGCCATGAACCACATCTTCCATGACCTAATCGGCAATCTGGTAGAAATCTACATCGATGATGTCGTGGTCAAGTCAGCATCGGTCGAAGGGCACCTAGATGATCTGCGGCAAGTTTTGGAACGAACCAGACGATTCGGGCTCAGGATGAATCCAAAAAAATGTACTTTTGGCGTCACAGCTGGACAGTTTTTGGGTTTCCTGGTTCATGAAAGAGGGATAGAGATCGGCCTGAAAAGTCAGGAGGCCGTGCGTACTATGGTACCACCCACTAACAAGAAGGAACTCCAGCAGCTGATCGGCAAGATTAACTTCGTCAGGAGGTTTATTTCTAATTTATCCGGGCGAATCGAACCCTTTATGGAATTGGTAAAAATCAAAACCAATGAAGAATTCCGCTGGGGGGCAGAACAACAGCGGGCATTCGAAGAGATCAAAGAATATTTGTCAAGACCACCCGTGTTGATGCCGCCACAGCAAGACAGGCCATTTTACATATATTTATCAGTCGGCGACACCTCAATTGCTTCGGTGGTAGTGCAATTATACGAGGGCAAAGAGAGGGTGGTGTTTTATCTCAGTAGAAGGATGCTGGACGCCGAAACAAGGTACTCTGACATGGAAAAACTTTGCCTTTGTTTATTTTTTACATGCACCAAACTGCGTCACATCCTGTTATCGGCTGAGGTAATCATCATCTGCAAATCGGATGTTATAAAGCATATGCTATCGGCTCCTGTGTTGAAAGGCCGATTAGGAAAATGGATGTTTGCGTTATCCGAATTTGATATCCGATATCAACCTACGAAGGCAGTTAAAGGGCAAGCATTGGCAGACCTCATTGCTGAGAGGGTTAATACCAACATAGCAGCACTTTCCGTACGAGCCTGGGCCATGTACTTCGATGGATCCGTTTGTGGAGATGGATGTGGAATCGGCATCTTGCTCGTATCGCCCCGGGGGGCAACATATTCTTTCTCAATTAGGTTACCGGCCACTTGTACTAACAACCTTGCAGAGTATGAGGCAGTGCGTAAAGGCATGGAATTGCTTCTGGAAGCCGGAGCCGAAGCTGTAGAGGTCTTCGGAGACTCCAAATTGGTAATTTCCCAGCTCACCGAGGACTACAGGTGTGAAAGTGAGTTATTATTTCCATTGTGGGTGCAATGCCAGGAACTGATGGCCCAGTTCAGGTATATAAATTTTTATTGGATACCCAGAGCTCAGAATGCAGAGGCCAATGATCTCGCGCAGCTGGCTTCAGGATACAAAGCCGATGGGCCCAGACATCAGGTGTACTTCCTGGACCAGGGGGATTGGAGAGCCGATATCTTCAACTACTTGAAGGATTCGGCTCGGGGGGCACCCAGGAAGATACGGTATAAAGCCATGAGATACGTCCTGATAGGAGATGATATGTTTTACAGGACCTTGGAGGGGCTGTTGCTTAAATGCCTAGGGCCGATCGAGTCTAATCGGCTCCTGCATGAAGTCCATGAAGGAACGTGCGGAACTCATCAGTCAGCCCATAAGATGAAGTGGCTAATCAGGCGATCAGGATACTACTGGCCCACCATGCTCGAAGATTGTTTTAAGTATTATAAAGGATGTCAAGCATGCCAGAGATTCGAAAAAATCCAGATGGTGCCAGCGTCCGTAATGAATCCCATTGTTAAACCGTGGCCGTTTAGAGGCTGGGGCATGGATATGATCGGCAAAATTAATCCTCCATCCAGTAAGGGTCATCAGTTCATTTTAGCTATCACAGATTATTTTACCAAATGGGTGGAAGCTGTCCCGATGAAGTCAGTAGCATCCAAAGATGTGATCCATTTCGTCAAGGAACATGTTATTCACAGATTTGGGATCCCACAGACTATAACAACAGACGGTGGCTCGGTTTTCATTTCAGAAGAATTCAAGAAGTTTGCTACCGATATGGGCATCAAGCTGATTAGGTCATCTCCTTATTACGCCCAGGCGAATGGGCAAGCTGAAGCATCCAATCAGAGCCTTATCAAATTGATTAAGAGGAAGATCGATGAATACCCCAGGCGCTGGCACGAAGTCTTATCAGAAGCATTATGGGCATATCGTATATCTTGTCATGGGGCAACAAAAACTTCCCCTTATCATTTGGTCTATGGACAGGAAGCCGTGTTACCGTGGGAAGTTACAGCCGGGTCCAGGCGCATAGAGTTCCAGAATGATTTATCCGCTGAAGAGTATGCTACTCTGATGAGTGATAATGTGGAGGACCTCACGGAACTCAGGTTATGGTCACTAGAAAAGATTAAGGAGAATAAGGCTAAAGTAGCCCGTGCATATAATAAAAAGGTCAAGCCAAAAGAGTTCCAGGTAGGAGATTTGGTTTGGGAAGCAGTATTACCGTTGGGAACCAAGGACGCAACATATGGCAAGTGGTCCCCAAACTGGCACGGACCGTTCAGAGTCGATCAGGTCCTACCCGGGAACGCGTACATGCTCGAAGAGTTGGACGGCGTCAAGTTTCCGGTGGCAGTCAATGGCCAACATTTAAAGAAATATTTCCCAAGTATGTGGGCTGACGAACAGTAAAGTGATGGCACCCATCAGGCAAGAAGCCGATGCAACCAGCAGGATAAGAAGGGAGGCGAAGGTTGAGTCGACGACCTTAGCATTAGTAGGATAGGAAATGGGAAAGGGGCCGATGAACGATGATCGGCCCGTACAATAATAGAAAGGATCAGAACAGCCGATGCGTTGCCATCGACTTTAGAAATTTTTGCTGATGGCAATCGAAACATCACAAATTATCAAACAGCTGATACACCACCATCGACTTTAGGTTCATTACATGGAAACACAGTGGGCCTACTACATACAGATACAAAGGTTATCCTAAACAGGGCTACTGAAGGAAGGCGTCTATAGCGGCGATAGCATCAAGACGGATGCGGTCGACCTCAGCGAGTACTGCCTCATCATCTTCGTCCGCCCCCGGCACCACTTGTTTGCTCAAGTTGCTCAGCTCGGTCAAGTCCGCCTTCAGCTCGGAAGTCAAAACTTCTGCTTCCTGCTTGGAACCTGCAATGAGATCTTTCTCCTCCTGGATGCGCTGCTTTGTGGCCCGGACCTTGGCTTCAAGATCTTCCAGTTCTTTCTCCAAGAGGCAGAGCCGATGGGCAGAGGCAGACGTGTCAACCTTCGCGTCAAGTGCAGCCTTCTTCTTGTTGATCGACTGACACATCTCAGCGATGATGGTCCTTAAGAGTGATTGGGAACGCCGAGTCTCGATTCTACGGCGAGCTTCCGCCACCTTCGCTTGGAAGGAAGAAAGGTGTCCGGCCGGCAGGAGCTTGGCCTGGAGACTCACCGGGAGCTGGGAACTGATCTCGTCAAGGATCTGTTTAACTGCACTGGAGTCTTGAATCAGCGCGGAGATTGGACCCAACAGAAGCTCCCTCACGCGGAGGAGCCGATCAACAGTGCTGGTCAGGCCCGAGGAAGAGTCAGCGGCTTCCAGTATGGTCGATCCAATCGTGGCAGGATCAAACGCAAGGAGTTCTGAAAGGTCTAGGTTCTGGAAGAAAAGATGGTAAGCAAGGCATTGCAGGAGAAGACCGAAGCAATTGCAAAGGAAAAGGGAGAGACATACCTGCCCTGAAAAGGAAGTGGCGATGGCCAACGAAGGGGCGATCGGCTCCCGGGGGTGCACCCGTTCCGAAGGACGAACAGTAGCAGCAGAGGCCGCCTGAACCGCGCCCTCGGGAGGAAGGGCAACAGCCGACCGGGCAACAGTCGGCTCTGCGAAAGGGACGGCCGATGAAATAGCAATCGGCTTCGCGGGACGTACCCCTCGTGCAGGGGAATCGGCGGTGGCCGAAGCAGAAGAGGGCCCTTCCAAACAGGGGCCAGCAGGGGATGAAGACCCGATCGGCGCCTGCGGGCTCGGGGAGGTAACCGGGACAACGGCCGACGCAGAAGGATCCTCCAAGGTTGTTGCGCCTGGATCACGGAGAGTAATTAGGGCCATAATAGGCGCATTCACGTCCTCTGGCGCCCCTGAAGATGAACCTTTCTGGCATGGGGGCTCCTCCTCACTGGAGACTTCTACAACGGCAGGCTGCAAGAGAAAAGAGCGCCGTTAAAAGAAACATGAACAAAGACCCGATTGCAAAGCGAGGGGGGGAGCCAAACCTGGGCGACGACTGGAGATGGCGGAACAGGAGAAGACGGTGTAACTTCCTTCCGGACCTTTTGACAAGAGTCTTCCTCGTCTTAGCGCAGGCTCGGGGGGCAACGGCCTCCGGGAGTCGTTTCCGCTTGGGAATCAGTTTAACAGCGCTCGGCTGAATCTGCATCACGCTTTTGGATGGAGGAGGCGCATTCTTGCCGAAAAGGACCACAGGAGCAATCGCCAGAAAGCAAAAAGGCGATCCGTCATCGTTCATCGGCTCTGGGCCGTCTTCTCGCTGCAGAAACAGAAAAAGGATTCAAGAGGAGTCCAGTAAGAGTTAAGTTAAGAAATGTCAATTAAAGACAATACCTCTCCGGCAGGGATATCGTACTCAGGATGGATCTGCCGCAGCATTGGGCCCAGAGCTCTCCGGAAGACGTGAGTTTTCCACATCGACCACCATCCCTCGAAGCCGACGACCGAAGAAGTGAAGGAAAGATTGGCAGGAACAGACAAGGGGAGGTCGGTGAACAGGCTGTAGCACCTTTGGGTGGTCAAGGCGTCAGGAAGGTCCACCCTGCTTGATGTCAATGAATGGAGAAGGAAGTGGGGAGGCACCTGCGCAAGGCCAAACTGCCGGGCTGCTACGACCGGCTGATAAAACTCATAACCAGGCTTGAGAATCCGGTTAGAGGTACTCATGCCGACTGGGAGAAGACAGGGTCGGACCATGATGGAGTAAAGGCGCCTAGTGTCTGCATCATAGGCAGTATCGGCTAACCGGAAGGTAGCCGGGTTCTCAAAGAGCTCAGAATCACTATAGGGAAAGAAGTTTGGGTTGTCAAGGCCTTTATAAAAGATCTTGAACCAACGGGAAGCATCTAAAGGATCCAGTTTTCCACCAGGAAGACTGTACAAGGCTTGCCCAAAGCTAGTGCACCTAATCTGTCTCCCACTCAGATCAGGGAAGGAGTTGCCGACTAAGGAAGGGAAATGAGGGTCGGAACTCTGAAAGTAAAGACGGGCCCACAACTGGATGAACCACCATGGTCCACCGGTTCTGATTTTCTTTGAGAAAGAAGGCTGGAGGTCATCAAATGGAGGTATCTGTAAAGTTCCCCGAGAAAGAGTTTACCAAGGCCAACAGAATGACCCCTGGCCAGCTCATAAGCCAAGGAGAGGTAGTTCCTGGTTGGGGCAAGAGAAGGGCCACAGAAGAGGAAATGTTCAAGCCACAAGTTTAGAAAAGCTGTGTGCTCCTTCTCCGATACAGGGCCCTTGTTCTTCTGGTGCTGACTCAGGTATGTGCTCCAGTTAGTGCACTCGGTTTTGGAAGACAGTTTATAAGGGACAACGGGAAGGCTGTAAGCAGAAGGGCAGGCTGATGATATGTCCAAACCGGTGATCATCATAACGTCCAGCAGCGTTGGTGCTAATGGGCTGTGCCCGAAGAGAAAGCAATTCAGGGCATCAGACCAGAAATAGCCGATGGTCTTCAAAAGGTTCTCATCTTTCTCAAGGGGAGAGAGGGACAGAGACAGGGCATCGGCTATCCCGATGGACTCCCATAAGGGCTGGTAAGCGCTCGCTACTCTGTTGTACCAAACCATCCAGTTTTCAGGGGGATTCGGCCAAGCACGAAGGCTGTCCGACCAAGATTCTAGGTCTATATCCTGACTTACAAAGGGGATTCGATTGGCTTCACAAGAAATCAAATCTATGGGTTTCCGTAGGAACGAGGCCCAAGGCAGAAAGAATTGGGGGAAGAAGGGTGCGGCAAGAAAATATCGGAAGCCTGAAAAAATCCCAAGAAAAACGAGATTGCCGAAAGGGGAATTAATCAACCGCGCAGTAAAACTTACAGACGCTGGGTTAAAATTAATAAGGGGCCGGAGTTCACCTTCAGACCAAAGGCATCGGCAGCGGTGCGCGAGGACTCCGCCATCGGGAGTCTTGGATCGAGATCCTGGAGGGCGGATCTAGGTTTGGCGGCGCAAGATCGGATGTGTGTTTCAAGGACCGGGGAGGATCTTGCGGTTAGGGTTTGTGAGCAAAGGGGATCGGAGTTGATCTGAAATCCAGAATCCGTGGAGATTTGTGGCAGGTGAAAGGCCAGCGGAAGGGCAAAGTAAATTGAAGGGTCATTTCAGATCCGGACCGGTATATTCTGAAGCCGATGCGTTGCCATCGGCTCTTGAAACGGATCATTGTGCGTAAGAAGAATTGCCAATAAAAAAAAGAAAGTTCCATTCACAACGAGACGGTGATTACAAAAGAGGAGCTAACCGCTCCTAAAGATGGCCTAATGGGGATACTGCAGTCTACCACCAGTACGCGCCGGAGGTCTTGCGGCGCTTGGGCGACGGAACAATGCTTGGGCCACTGTCGCCGGTGTCACTGCTGCTGCTGTTATCGCTGTCCCCGCTGTCGTCGCTGGTGAAGCTATCGTCGCCTTTGGCTCCTGCACCGCTGTCGGAAGTGTCGTCCGATGACCTGCCAAGAAGGAAAGTACCTGCCATCGGGTCTTCTTCGGAGGAGAAGGAATCGGCTCTTTCCTCCGAGGAAGAAAGGTCCTCCCCCCAAGACGCGTCGTCTTCATCCTCCTCCAGCTCGGCCCCGAGGAGGGGTGCGAGATCCTCGCCATCAGTCAGGGATTCATCATCCTTCGACTGGTAACGGAAGTCCCACTCTTCTTCGTCCCAATGCAGGGGAGCATGGGCTTCGTAGGCGGCAATCGGATCATACTCCGGAGTTGGTTCTCGGGAGGATTCGGATTCATAAGAAATAACGGAGGAGGCAGAAGAGGAAGAAGCCATGGTAAAAGAAGAGGAAGGGAGTAACTGGTGATGGCTGCGAAAGGAAGATGATTGGGGAAGTTGCCGTGGGAGAGTTTATAAAGATAAATCGAGAGGTGGAGTGAATCGGCATTGTGACGGTTCCCGAGGGGTATGGTACAGAGCGGTCATATCAGTTGGAAGTCGGAAAGGTACGGATCGGAAGCCGAAGGGTCAAGGTGATTTTAAATGATTTCGGAATTACCATTGCCGAAACCAGGGGGGCATGTGTTATCGCCATATTCTAGACGGGCCAGAAGTGGGCCGTGGAGCAAGATGGGCTTGAGAGACGGTTATGATAAGCTTGCAGATCGGGTCCCGTACGGGCGTTTGGGGGCAGCAAGGCCATGGAAACTTAGGTTTAGGAAGTTAGGATTTGTGTCGTGTTTGATTAGGGTTAGTTAAGGAGAGCAAGTCTACAGACTATAAATATGTACCATGAATAAACAAGAGACGAGATTCAATTCTTCAACAACTCACGGCGCATCGCCTCCCCTGTTCCAGGGTCTTTTTCATCGGGTAAGTGCCATGTAGCCCCCTGATCACGCTTCGCGTGATCGGGGGCGCATTGCTCTTGCTTGTTTACTTCATGTGTTGCTCGTTCTGAAGCCTTGTAGATGGCGAGTAGCACTAGTTATCATAGCGTGCGTAGAGCAATGTTATTTTCGTATTATGATCTTGCCCTGTCCATTGTTCTCGCGTGCTCCGCGATTATTATGCCTAACCATGGATGTGATGATCGCGCCTTGCTTTGTCTATGTAGGTAGATCCAATCTGTTATGGCTAGTTTCTAGTAATTAGGGATTTAGCTCAATATGTGCATGATTAGGCCCTGCAAACGAGTTGAAAGTTCCGGCAGTATGTTAGTATCGGATCTTAGCCTGCGTAGAGGGTTCCTTAGGAATCGGCTCTTAAGCTGTTTTTAGGGTCTCTGTTCGGGTTGTTCGTTCTGATGCTTTGCGTATTCGTTAGGCTCAGTCACGTGTAGGACGTTCCGATCGTGCGGTGAGGGCTTAGCTGTCGTGGTTTGGATTAGATTTATATCTTTAAAGCAAGTTTTATTTCATCATTATATGCATGTATTATCTGATCTGAAGATCCGATCCGGTATTGCTGCAATCGGCTCTCTACAGCCGATGCCGGGGAGGAGTGATGAGCCGATCACGGCTCGGACTAATCTTTACGAGTGTCTGTGCTTGCAGGAATTTCACAAATCACACCTTCCTGATCAGGTACAGGATCAGGTGGCACGCCTAGCAATTCCAAGCCAGGGTGTGCGCCAGATCGCTGGGCCGTTGACCGAGGGACCGGGGCCCACCAGCCGTCCCGGAAGCCTCCCGGCTCCTCGTGTTGCCTGTCGCTGCTCGCCGGTGGGTTTCGATCGACAACAAATCCTTAGCGGTTACACCTTACCAACGTGTCCTTTGTAACGGTCTCGTAGTGTGCTTGCTAGCCATCTCACCTAAGGAAGTGTGATGAACAACTAGCGTAGCTCACGACTTATGGGTAAAGTTGTGCAACCTCTCGAGAGTGTAAAACTGATATATCAGCTGTGCTCATAGTCATGAGCGGCCCAGATCCTCCGTCTGATTAGTGGGGCTATCAACCTTTGATTAGGGAGATTCCCCGGGTGGTTTTGGTTTGGATGGTTCCCAGTAGTTCTTAATTAATATTGATTAAATCTTATGCAAATTGGGTTATGGTAATTCATCCACTTGTAGTAATAAGCTTTAATAAAATTTGCCAAGACTAAAAGCTAATGCAGTTGAGTCAGCTAACCTTAGAGCCTCATGCTCGTGTTATACTTGTTGAGTACGAGTTTGTACTCACACTTGCCTCTCTACTCTTCTGTTCTATTTCGGATATCTTCGACTGCTGCTCAGTGCCCGGCAACGTGGAGGACTACGTCAGTAGCTTCGACGACTTCTAGGCGTTTGTCTCCCAGTCGACGTCCCTGTGGCGCCCAGCTCTTTATGTATTCACTTTACGCTTCCGCATTCCTTGAACTGATTCTTGATTCAGTTGTAATAAAGATATTCATTTTATAATTTATACGCTTTTATTCGTGACATGTGTTGTGATATCTTGATAATCTGTTGTATATATGCGTGACTTGATCCTGGCGCATATATGATTGCTCGATTTATGTTCTTATAAATCGGGTGTGACACATACGCACTTCCAAAGTGCAGGACGTACGTCTGTAGCGCGACTACAAAACCCGTACTCCTGGTTGCCCTTGCAACACGTATTCCCACACGTCGAACATAAGTAACCAGAAGAAGCAAGACGAGTGGTGGGAGGTATGTCCACTCCTCGGGCCGATTGGTTACTAGGCTTACCGCTTACCATATTTCGCGGCATGTGGTTAGTACTTTCAAACACTTAACCCGCACTTCCACACGCTGCGACCTTAACAGATTCAACAACACAGACGGGGTATCACCTCAACCATTATACCTCACAAAACTCCCGTCCGTCATCCTTATAGTGATAACAGGAATGTAAACATTACAACTCCTATATCGCGCGAGTGACAGGAAATCACCCGACTTCTACCGGCCCTATTAGCATAGCAGCTAGTCGGACTCAAGTACTAGTATCCATCACATTGGTTCCTAGGAGAATGCAACTAGGGTTTCAAGCAATTCCTAAGAACTTAATGCATAGAATACGTAAATAAATATAGATTGCAATGTAATTAAAATAGTGGGTTATGTCCGGGGCTTGCCTTTACTGGTGGGTCTGAAGTCAGAAATGTTAACATCTTCCGAACTTTGGTTCGGGGCTTCAGTTAATCCCTTGGTGACATTCACTCGGTCTTCAGGAACATCCTCCGTAGACTCCGGGGAGATCTCGTAGGTACTGTCTACGGAAGTAGTCGTATCTACATGCAATGCAACATTCCATTCATAGTGTGCACATAAAACTACCTTACTTCACAATTCAATTGCAAACCAGCATTCATACAACATACTATTCACATATCAACCAAAAAGATCTGAACTAAACCTAGATAGAGCTTTAGGGGACAACTAACTAGAATCGGCTACTCGTTGAAGATTACGACAGAGCCGATTGGCAACAACAGAGGTTTAGTCGATGGAAAGATGCATTGGTTTTCTAATTGATCGATGAAAGCATCGATCACCTTAGCAGAGGGGTGATTCCTTAAGCAGTTGTCTTAACGGGGATGTGCTTAAGTGTTATCTTAGATAACTAGGGGTGGTTGCATCGGTTCGATTACGTCAGCACAACAATTGAGTGACGTACCGCCGATGGGAGTGTGGTTGAGGATACCTGACCGATAGATATAGATAGCCGATCTCTTAGTCGATAAATCGGCTGATAGAGGTGTGTGGATATGAATGGGGAAACTAAAGATCGATCGGCTCTATGTGACCGATATGGAGAGCAACTAGAATCGGCTTAGGTCGGCCGATGGCAAGAACCCTAAGATTGTGTGTGTCTCTCTGATACATCGACTCTGTGCAGTCGATGTAGGACAGACAAAAGAATTGTATCGGCAGTAGCCGATACTAGAAAGGTAACAACCGTATCAGCTATTCAGCCGATGGTAGAAGCATACTAAAAGAAATGCACCGGCCGATAACTGTTACACAGAAGTATTCTAAACTCAAAGGAAACGGATGTTTAGCGGTTGGGTTGATAACCTGACACTGAAGCATAGCTGTCGAGACGTATTAGCTAGGCAGCAGATACACATGGACTAAGAGGAATCCTTATACGAAAAGGGCCTTAAGGAGATTGCAATCAGGGCGAGAACAATGTCTTGATGGCAGGGATATGAGCACTCATATGAAAGGTTTGACGAAACATCACATATTTCTATTTAAGATCTATATTCTATGGCTTACTTTTCAGTTATAACACAAGCATACAATATAGAGCATAATAAAACATTCATTCCCTAACATTTGACCTAAACCACACATCAAAGACTTTCACTCAATATCACAACATAAAACTTGTAGGTTTTGACTTAGGGTTTCAAACGAAACTGATGTTACATTTTTATGAACTTCCTACGAAAATCTATGAAATGTAGAAGTTCATCGATTTGAAATAAAGAAAACTCTAGAAACCTTACAGAAAACACCCTAGAACTTTCTAAAACGAAGTCCCTGATCGGGGACAACAGAGAACAGGAAATTAACGACGATATTCTGGCAAAGGAATCGCCGGCATTAAGAAGATTCAGTGGATTAGGGCAAACCTTGGTTATGGAGAAGAACGGGTGAAAAATGAACTCCCGTGGCGAACAGGATCGACGAAGAGAAAAGCTCGACGATGACGAGATTCCGTGGATGACAAAGGAGTCCGCCGAGCATGGTTGCCGTGGGTGGAAGATAGCTGAAGGAGTAGTCTCCGTGGTGACTCGTGGTCTTGCTCGGCGATCGATGAGGAATAGGAGTTGCTGGATGTCGTAGACTTATGGGATGAGACAATGGAGCTGAATGGGTTCGCTAAGCCAAATCCTCCGCGAACCTCAAGATCCTCCTACTCACGGGTTAAGCCTTCACTGCCCATGCGCGTGTGCCGCTGAGACACGGTCGGCACACCCGCACAGTTGCTCCTTTCAAAACCGCCGCGCTAAAACCGCCGCCTTCGTTTCGCCGCTTCTCCTTCCGACTCGCCATGCTACACTCCCACCTCCGCCTTCGCGAAGACCGTGGTCTACTTGCATTAGGGCCGTGTCTTCCGTTGCCCTTTCCTCGATGGCCTCTGATCAATGCATTGCACATCAACTCGGTCGCAGCCTTAGCTCGCCCAATTGAAAACCGTCATACGCTGCACGCCGTCGCCCTGCACGCCGCACAACTCCTCCTCCTCTTCCTGCTGTCGAACCCGTGTTCGCCCGGCCTTGCCGCGTCACTCCCGCGCTCACACACGCGTGTTCGCGCCACCTGGGCCTACTCCTGCCCCGGCCGAGCCACTCGCGCGAGCGCGCCAACCGCGCCTCCAGCGTCCTCCGCGCGCGCTCCGCTCAACACCTGCACACGCCACCGGCTTCCACTGCGTTACCGCGCGCATGTTCGTGCCACCCGGTCGGCGTCGCTCACATTCGCTCCTGCACTGCCAGCCATGCCGCTCACGAGTTTGCGTCACACCCGCACGCCGCCAGCTTGTTGAGCACGCGCGCGTCTGCTCCTAGGCCGAGCCATGTACACTTCCTGCACGACATGCGCCTTCACTCGCCCGCGCGCACGCGCTCGCTCCCGTGCACCTCCACGCCTCCCGCGCACGCTCCGCGCTCCTGCTGTCGTGCACGCCTGAGCCTTCCCCGTTCCACTCACCACCGTGCGCCATCTCGGGCCACCTGCTCCTGCCCAACTCCCGCACCAGCGTCACGCCCAAGCCGTCCTTGCTCCGTACACTGCTGTGCACCAGCGCTCCGCCGTCTGCGCAGCTCCCCAACGCCGGCGCGCGCCTGGGCCGCCAGCTGCCCGAACTGGTGCCACCGTCGCTCGGGCCCCCGCTTGCGCCGTGGCCCGCATCGCCGCACTGCCTGCAAGCTGCTGCGCTCCGGCCTGTCCTGCTGCGACCGGCCACCTGCCAAGCGCCCGCTCGGCCCGGACCCGCCTGCCTCGCACTTGCGCGCGCCCCAGCGCCGGCCTCCGCCTGCCCGCCCGCCGTTTGGGCCGCGGCCGCCTGCCGCACGCCCCGCGCACTGCCGCCGCCCAGCCTCGCGCTTGGGCCCAGCCGAGCCGCCCGATCGCAGCCTCCCGCATGCGCTCGTGCCTGCGCCTGGCTGCTGCCGCCGAGCGCCCGCTGCTCCGCCTGGGCCGCTCACCTCCGCTTGCCGTGTGCTGCCCGAGTGAACAGAGGGAGGGAGGAAGGAAGCAAAGTGGAAGTTGGATGGAGCTGCCAGTTGGGGAAAGGAAAAAGAAGGGAAATATCAGGATAAGGAAGAGGAGAGAAGAAGAACAGATGGACTTTCCCAAGGGCCTAAATGCAATTTCAAAAAACTACCGGGACTTGTTTGTAAAACAAAATTTCCCATCAATCTGAAACCCGAATGAAGAAATGCCCAAAATGAAAGTTGGAGAGTTTTTCAAGCTCTACAACATTGCTTTAGGGCTCAAGTTCAAAAACTCAAAACTCGCATCTTTGCATATGAAATTTTGAGCAAAAGTTGGATTTGAATTACTTTTGTCCTAAGAGTGTAATTTTAAAATATTCAGGACCTAAATGCAAGAATTTATGACACGTCATAATGGCGGGATGGACTCGTCATAATGAGTGGATAGACATGTCATGATGACTTGCACTTTTACACTTTAGTCCTGAGTAATTTTGAAAGTTACTTTTGTAAATCAAACATTTGCATAAAAGGACTTGTACTTTTATAAAATCACATAAATACCCTTATTTTCACCACTTTACCCAAAATTTTTACACACTTCAACATGCACATTTCAAATGAAACTTTTGGATAAATAATATATATATATATCTTTACAAGACATAAAATAAGAAAAACATATTTACAAAACCACCTTTCACTTATTTTGAAATTACCCTTATCCAATACATTTTACAAAAACAACCCTAGGTTTTCTATAATTACAAAAATACCCTTTTTACTTGCACTTTAAATTTTTAAAAGCTTCACACAAACACACATGAGCTTCATACTAACAAACACATAGTTCACACTAACAAAATATATTTCTAGCATTGCAAATACACGAACTGTCACAGGAGGCAACGTGTGGGAGCTACCAGAGTAGAAAATGGCGCCGGCAGAGCCGCAGCGGCCTGCGACGGCCAGCAGCTGCTGGCGGCTCGGACAGCGGCATGGTGCGCTCGGGGGAGGCCAGCGGGGGAGCGTTGAGGCGGTGGGCGAGCTCGAGGGTGACGCGTGGAGGCCAGGAGAGGTAGGGGGAGGCCTCGAGCGGCGCGGCACGACGGCCTGCGGCGGCGCTGCTGCACGGCAGAGAGGGAGGGGGGCAGAGGAAGAAGAAGAGAGGGGGTGCCAGGGGCTGAATTGTAAGCTTTAAAAATTTATGGGACCTCACTGTAAAGCCAGGTTTTCTCGCTATTTTATACCTCAAATGAGAAAATGGTCAAAATAAAATTGTAGAACTTTTCAAACCCTACAACTTTTATTTAGGGTCCAAAACCAAAAACTGAAAGGATAAAAATTTATTTTAAAACCTTGGACTAATTTCAAACTTTCTAAGGTTTTTGTCCTTATTAGGGTAAATTTCATGTAACCTTGGACTTAATTGCAAGTTTTTATGCAATGTAATGATGACTAACATTTTTACACTTTAGCCCTTAGTAAGAATTGGAAGTTACATTCGTAATTCAAATATTTTGCACAAAAGGACTCATTTTTGAAAGATTGCACCTAGGTTCTTATTTCCACACATTCACTCAATTTCACACAACCCAATACATACATTACACATTCTTCCCTAGTGTGTTACAATTTTGACACCTAGGGTGTCACAACATATCATGTATCATTTTTTCCCTTTCTGATGAAGCTATGATTCCCATCTTCTTTCTCCGCAAGAGAGGGAACCGGCCAACGCATATATATGGACGATGTGTGATATCTTCAATTTATGTGTTGCGGCAACTTTTCATGATATAGCATCTTCATAGTGTAGTTAGTATACGTTAAAATTAATTTAACATGTTTATTAAGTGTTTGTATAGCGAATTGAATATTTGGTAGCACATATTTCATTAGTAAATTTGTACATAACTAGCTTGTTAGTACATGTAAATGTTTGGAAAGATACGCAATATAATATGGATCTCTAGTTAAGCATTTTGTGAGGAATACACAATGAAAGAAACTAAAATGAAGATGAATCCGAACAAAGTTCAAGGTGGACCTTGGCCCCCTTCATTTGCAACTTCCCTTAATAATGGTTAATTGTGTGTTTATATTTCTAATCCAATAGAGTACTGTTGCCGCAAAAACTGGACGGTGAATCTTGCGGAGCATGATATGCTAAGACCTGGGAGCTCTGCTTATCTCCAGTGCAGGTCCTGCAAATTGGATTCAAGGCGTGCCAGTCAATTTGACCTACAATTAATAAGGGAAAAGAAATTTAATCAATAAAATAATAAGGAACGTATCGGCTGGGATTCTGAATAGTTCCAACAAACGCATCGCCCAGGACATCAAAAAGCATAATATTGAATATCGGCTACAAAGCCGATTTCGTGATGAAATAGGATTAAGAATAAAAACCTCATAACTAAACACATGCATTTAATTAAGCTAAACTTATTATCACTATTAATAGGATAGGACCAAACTGAAACAGCGCTAATAGCAGAGCAACAAGTCGAACATAATTAACTGATGCATCTAATTACTTAAACTTTACACTTATTGTTGAGCTCAGAATCGACCAAGAAAGCCGATTGATACTGCTGAACCACCACCATCATGCCACCGCTAATCAGCAAACAGATCCAACTGATAAGACTCGACTTAGCATCATTACTCAAGGATCGGACTTAACTGAGACAGTCTGAGATAACGACGATAAGGCAAGCGAATCGTGCGGTCATCCTACATGCAGCGAAGTACAAGATCATAGATGATTTAGTCGTAGAAGCAATAATCATAGAATGAATCGACTGTAAAATAACTGCATGAAAAGATTAGACAAAGCCGATGACCCAATGACTACCACTTGATAAATTGTGAGATCTATTAAGAACTAGCAAGATATCAAACGATTCAGCCTTACAAGAAATTGATAGAAATCAATAACTTGTAGATTGAACTAGCGAAACTACAGCGATGTGCTGATAGCTAAAGCCTATAAATCTGATAAATATGAACTTACCAACAAGCTGGAGATCGATTCAATGCAGCCCTACTTGCTGAAGAATTCGCTGATAAAGTACTCTACTCCTACTCCTTTGCAAAACCTAAAGGTCCACTATTTATAACCTGAGGCTAAGACTCCTAGCTTGTCACGACTCCAACAAACTTGAGCGAAAAGAAATAACCTAAACTACCATATTTACAAGATATTTCAAAAGAAAACCGGACTTCCGCAAGATCTTCTACTGATGTCATCTTTTAGTCCAATTCGAACTCCTTCTGACTGCTTCCTTGACCGAGTCCACGTCATCTTTGACCGGTGTCATGCCTGATAGCTTTGACTCACATGACTCCTCCTAGACCTCATCGACTTCTTCTCTTTCCAAAAATATCTCTGTAAAATTTTGGTGTCAACACATGCCCCCAATTTTGGAATAAATCATTTGTTCCGAAATTCCCCGAGTCATGATGATTCCTTGCCAAGCCGACTCCAAATAACACCTCGATATCCGCCGCACTGATCGGTCCCTTCAAATTACATCGTTAGGCTTCTCGATCTCTGGACCATTGCCAGGCTCCACCTCTTTAAAATCCATTTGCACACACTTAGTCCTCTTCCTTTCGCCATTCTCTCTCTCTCGCCAAGAAACTCCCCACAGGCGGTTCTTGTTTGAACCTCTCATCTCCGAGAATCTCTGCATTTCCCCTTCTTCCAGGTGGCAATTCTTTTTTTCATCACACCTCCGCTGAACTCATCACAGAACTTCATCACCGATGGCAGCTCCAGGTTCTTCATCAGCGGCGGCGACTTCAAGCACTTCATCGATGGAGGCGCCCAATATTTCAGAGGTAGCATCCTTTCTTCCTCTGCATTTAACTGATTCGCATGCTAGAAAATTTCTCCAAAGCTGCACTCTTATCTCCCCCTTTTTGCCCCTTTTTCTCGTAGAACATGAAGAATTAAATCTTAATCCCTAGAGATGAGCACTCTTCTCTACTTTTCTTGGGTCCGATGGGCAATCCAGACCCTATTGAGTTCATAAACCTAGAAACCCGTCGGCTTCCTTACAAGCATGCTTCCATGAATATAGTCGATTGGAGCTAGAGTTTCCAATCTTGGCCAAGCCTAGTACCAGGATCGAGAGACTGCTATATGCGAATAGCTAATTCCAACAAGGGAACCTAGGAGAAAGTAGAAATTGAGCAATGCATAACTTTCTCTCCTGCCAACATGGGGAAACATGAAAATTTGCACATAGCTGCCTGCTATTTCTGTCCGATGCACTTAATGCTTTTCTATTCAGCAACGACCCAATGACCCCCACACTTGAAGATATTTTGATGCTCACGGGTCTGGACATCTCTGAATCTGACCAACCTTTCGACACTGTCATCAAAACCTCGCATCGACTGGCAACCAAGCGGGTGAAAGGTTGGAAAGGATACATCTCGGAACATGCCAGAATAGGAGCTGTCGACCATAGAGAACACACGACTTTCTTGAATATGTGGTTAGAGAAGTTCATCTTCTGTTGTTCAACCTGCGGACCCACAACCAATATGCAGTCAATGGCTACAAGATTAGCATCTGGTGGCAAAATCCCTCTGGAAAAACATCTTTTGGGGGCAGTCTACCGCATGCTGCATCAAGCATCAGTGAAACTAGCTACCAACCAAACTCCATGCAACATTGGTGGTCCATGGTGGTTTCTGCAACTTTGGCTGAACCTATATACTCACAAGATGATCAGAAAACAAATTATTAATCAAGACTTCCCAGCAGATCACCTAGAAAATGCACCCCAACCTCATCGCCGATGCACGAATTTTGGAGAAGTTGCGTCATGTATACCCGTTGAAAGGTTAACCCCTAGCAATGTAGCCGATTTCTTTAGGTCCTTTTACATAGGCTTTCAGGACAACGTCGTGATTTGGTTTCCATATGGTAGCTGCGACGTAAACTAGTTTGAAAGGCCATACTTTTTCAAATTCGACAAAGTATGTGACCCAAAAGATTCCAGCTGGAAAACCTTCCAAGTAGCTATCTCCCCATGTCTCTTGCCGACCAACTTCTGCTCCGGTCGAGGAAAAACTAAACCATATTCTATGAATTTTATCATCCATCAGTGGTAGCACGACAATTTGGCCTCGGACAATTACCAGTTCACCTCTTCTTCTTAGATCAAATTCAGTCTAGGGACATCGTGAATTCAGCTATGGAGTACTGTCGTTTGAAATCATTGACTGACGTCCTGACTTATACTAGGACAAGCAACTGGGCTCCGGCTCCTGCCCCTTTCTCTTCTCCGCAATATAACTCTTGGTGGTCTGAATGGAAGCTTCATTTGAGAAATCATCCAGTTGCTCTTTACTGTGCCAAGATCAACCCAGACTACAACCCTATGGTTAATGAGATAACCCTGACTTCTGTTCTTCCGACATCCTTTTTCACAGCCGCATTTGTCTTCTTATTTGATCAATTTGTTTTCATTCTTCATGTAGGTGATAGAAACATTGGCTCCGCAAACAAGTACTAGTGGCAGGCCAATCAAATACTGCCCTATGATAGAAAATCCTCTGATCGGCCATAAAGCCCCTTCGGTTCAACAGTTCCTAAAAGGAAAAAGAGGGCTTGCCACCAAGACCACCTCAAATAAGAAGAGACAAAGAACAATTGGTAATTCTGCATCAGCCATCGCAGCTCCTATCCCAGATGTCTCTATAATGGCTGCTGACTTGGTTCAAGCTATCCAGATATTCCTTCGATCGATTTCAATGTTCTATTACGAGAAACAATAAATAGCTTTCTCATGGTGTCAAGAATCGTGCATTACACTTAGTCAGCCGAATCTGACAACCAATTTTCCGGAAAATCCTCGACAATCCATGAAGGAGCACACTCCATCTAAAGCCCCAATATCCGATGCGGAAAGAGAGGTATTCATAGCAACCGAACTCAAGAAAACCCAAGAACGAGTGAATTGGACTTTTACGAAGTACCTCCATGCTAAAACAATTGAACAGGCATCGGATTCGATACTTGGCAACCTTCCTTCTGATAATCAGCATACACCTCCAGACACCGAGGAAAATGTTGTGGTTACTCCTGACGATGATATGAAGTTCAATGAAATGGTAAATCGCTTGATCCTCCAAAACTAACCCTTTGCTCACATCAGATCCTTCCCTTTGATTTTGTGTTCATCTGATTACCCAAACGATCCCGAGGGCATTGGATTTATCTCCGACCCTTTCTCCAACAAGAAATGTTCCATTAATAATGCAGAGAAAGGAACGAAACCTGAGCCCTCGGCCGATGCTGCGAACATGTTGAACGCCCCTTCTTCATTGGCTAGGATGCCTCTTATGCTATCATCTCCAGTCTTCAACTCTGAGGTGGAACTCCAATGGAAACAAGTACCTTTCTGAACCAGCCCATGCTTTACCATAAAACCTCTATGATTTACCCTTTGTATAACTTCTTCAGGATCAGGATACTCCCTCAAGCATTCTATTTTCATCGGACATAGAAGAAGTAGCTAGCGCCAAAGAGATCAACTCGGCACAACCCCAAGACATCCCTGATATTGTGAAGTTCAAGCTCCAAGGCATACTCCAACTCCTGGAACAAGACATCGATGTTTTGGTACAGAATAATGAGCCAGTCCGATATATATTCTCTGAGTGAAAGGCTCTCTTCCTCCAGATCTAGCACTGGTTTTAGCCCCAACATCTTTCATCGAAGGCTTCCAACATTTAGTTTTGGAAGCTAAGAAACGCATAACCGATCGTGCTGCTCGCCGAGGCCAGAAAGAAAAAGATAGGATGTCAGACCCGAAGCCACGGGGCTGCGCACATGGCATACATATTTTAGAATAGGGGATGGGACATGGCCCACATCCTACACCAATTGTAACTATTCATACAGGAGTAAGACTAGTCAGAACGTAAGAAAACTATCTGAGTAGTACTCGTGTAGGACTCCTAAGCTAGTATCAGGCTAGGACTTCCATGTAACCCTATCCTCCAAGACTATATAAGGGCGGGCAAGAACACTTAAGGCAATACAAACTATCACATAGGATGTAGAGTATTAAGCTCTTGGCGGCCAGAACCTATCTAAAGTGCTAGGTTAAACACCGACAGCTGGTGTGCTAGGTAGGGGTGCTCATCGATGATTCACCGGAGAACTTGATGGCATCTTTTAACTTCACCATCGCTACGCCCAACGAGGGCACATTGTTCACCTTCGGTTCATGGATCTGCATCACCAACGAACGTGGGGGTTTCAACAGCCACCTCGTTGACCCAGGGAGTCGAAGGCATCTGCTCCAACATCATGCGGGACATCGATGCATCCACGATGGTTTTGGCAGAATCCAACTTTCCGATCTAATCGGGAGCTACGCGAGCCGCCTCAAGGCAATCTCTCTTCCCCGGATCAGCAACGATGACCTACTCGCCGGGATAGATTGGGTGGACTCCAGCATTGTCGGGTGCATCAAGCTTGTAGAGGCTGCCCTCCAATGCTCTGATGACTAAGGTCCCTCAACCGAAAATCACCCTGTGAGACCTATTCACCCTCTCGCCGACATCGGCGACATATTTTCTTTAATCGATCGAGTCGGCCAAAACATCACATAATGCATCAAGCTTGCGGAAACTACTCTCCGGCGCCCCGACTCTAAAGAGTTGGAAGCATCCACGCCAATCTTTGATTGTGACCTTGATGACTTCATCGACGGCCTCTTCCTCCAGATCTAGCACTGGTTTTATCCCCAACAGCTTTCATCGAAGGCTTCCAACCTTTAGTTTCGGAAGCTAAGAAACGCATAGCTGATCGTGCTGCTCGCCGAGGCTAGAAAGAAAGAGACAGGGATCATGCCAAGGATCTGAAGCAGAGAATCACTGATATAGAATCTTCATCAACCTTAATATCTTTGGAACTGAATCAACTGGAAAACAAGGAAGCAGAGCTCTTAACAGAACTCTAGGAAGTTCGGGAGGCCATCACGTCCGAGACAGCAAGACTGGAATGTCTCCCCACCCTCATCGGCCAAGCAAAAGATGAATACTCAGCCTTCACTCGTCAAGGCAAGCTACATTACAATATCAACAAGTCGATCCCTAGCTCCGACGAAGAAGACCAAAAGCAAATAGTCGAAGTCGATGGCATCCGCCTGCACGCAGTGGAGGCGATCCAAAGGGTTCTAGGATTGTTGTAATATGTTCAGCTATTCATCAGCTTTAAACACTTGCCACTCTCGTGTTCTTTGTGGCAGATTCGATACTTTGGTATGATATCATGGCTAGGAACAAAGCAATAGGTGTAAATATTTTTGCTCTAAAGGCGATACTTGTCGTATCGGTTATTTCCTAGTCAACGCTTTATTGCTTACATCGGCCTTTGTCTTCTAAAATATTTTCAAGGAAAATCAAACGCTATATTCGGTCATCTGTACAATTTGGTCAAATCGAACCAACAGATTTAGGACTTTCCCCCCGAGGCAGTATCAAAACCAGGCTGATGCTTTCTTCTCCTAATTCATTGGCCGATATCACCTTGCGTTCTTCCTGGCCTTCTCCACTAAACTCATTATTCATCAAAACATATTATCCGAGCCGATGGCTTGGATCAGATTCAATCCCAAATCAGACATTTGTAAGAACTCTCCTTCCCATGCTTTTTCTGATAGGCACTCTATCCTGTCGAACTCCTAAGCTAGTGCATCAGCCGCAGCAACGCTGGCAGTTGTATCGGCCGATACCACTTTGATGTCATCGCCTTGCCATTGTGTGAGACATTGATGCATGGTAGAAGGAACACATCAGTTTGCGTGAATCCAATCGCATCCAAGGAGCAAGCTGTAAGACCCTTTTCCATCGATAACAAAGAAAGTTGTAGGCAAAATCGTACTGCCGATGGTGAACTCCACGTTCAGAACCCCTTTAACCTGCGAGGAATTCCCACTAAAGTCCTTGAGCATCATATCGATCTTAGTTAAGTCTTCTTGAGTCTTCCCCAACTTCTAATATGTAGTGTATGACATGAGGTTGACCGCAGCACTTCCATCTACCTGCATCTTGGTCATCAGCTTCCCATCAACAAAGCCCTTTATGTACAGCTTTGAGATGCCGATGCTTCTCTCCTTCTAGCTTGTTGAAGCATGCTTGCTGAGGGTGCGAAACCAAATGTGCAGCGGCTTCTTCTTCATCCTCTTCATCTTGCTGACTCCGATATTCTGTGGGCAAGAAGAAGACCATATTAATATCGGCCGATGTTCCGAGCTCATCGGCCTTCCTCTTTGGGCGCTAGACTTTGGCGGCCTCAGCCTCTATCTCGAGTTGTTCCTTATATCCTAAGCGTTGTACTCTCCTCTTTGTGACCTGATCAAACCTCCATGACACCATTGCAAACTGATTCTGAAATCAACTCACGACGGTATGCAGGTTCATCCAACTCTTCGGTGTGGCCCTGTCTGGCCCTTTGCTCTTGTGGGAATCTTGACCTTTCATGCACCGGAACTTTGTTTTGTGGCCGATCACGATGATCATATTCTTCTGACAGCCTGTTGCGCATCGGCCTTTCCCCTTCTCGAGATCGATATTCTATCCGATCATGGATGGAGTGACGTTGCCTCTTATAGCCATGGTAATCTCCTTGATGCCCGTTGTATTCCAGGCAATCTCAGACCGAGGGCAGCCTCAAGCCTTCGTTCCAATAGTAAGCGAAGAAAGGGCAGCGCCAGTGCGACTCCTGATCACGTTGTTCTGCTTCACAGCGCCTCTGGTCCTTCTCCTGCTAACATCTGTACTTGTTCAATAACATTTGTGATGTAACTCTAGGACAGCGTGCAGCTCTAGAAATTCACCTTGCTTCATGCCAACGGGCGTGATGATCATCACCCTTGGCTTCATCGGCCAATATCTAGACCCTAGGGTCAACCGATCCAGACTTTCTTGCCCTTTCTAATGTCAGTACCTTGGTCTTTCCCCTGAGCTCTACCATGTTGACATCCATTGCAACGAAGGGATGTTGATCGATCTTCACTGGCTTCTTATTTTCCTCCAGCTGGATTCTACCTTGCTCAATAGTCGATTGGATCTGCTGACAAAAGACTTTGCACTCATTTGTACTATGAGAGTTGGAATTTTGCCACTTGCAGTACTTCGTATTCTTCAATTCATCAGCTGATGGGATATTATGATTGAGGGAAAGCTGAATCTGCTTCTCCTTTAGCAGGAAATCAAATATTTGATCGGCTTTATTAGCATCAAAGCTGTACTTTTCCGTACTGACCTTGACCCATGGATATGACACTGGTACTTTTCCGTACTGACCTTAACCCATGGATATGACACCGCCTTTTTGTTTCTGATCCACTCAGCCAAGCTGGCTTTTATCATCCTAGGAATCTGACTCCAGAGAGCCCACGCAAGCAACCTTCTTTTGGTATTGGGCACCTTTGGAATCTTGATAGCGGCTTTCATGAGCTGATACCTTTTGGATGATGTGCCTAAGGCTCTCGAATTTTTGGGCAGAATATCTGTCCTTGATAGCTAGTAGTAACCTCTGAAAAGCTAGCTCTACCAACTGCCCATCGGTCAAGTTCAAACTAAAGCATCGGCTCCTCACGTCACGAAACCTCTGGATGTACTCTGAGACCGATTCATCATTTCTTTTTCTGACAGGGATCAAATCTGCTAGGTGCATCTCATGAAGGCCGACGAAGAAATATTTATGGAACTGCTTTTTCAAATCAGCCCAGCTACGGATAGAGTTAGCAGGAAAAGACGCAAACCATGTGAAAGTTGATCTAGATAGAGATAGTGGGAACAGTCGAACCCTTAGAGCATCTTCTGTAGCAGCCTCTCCATACTACGCCAGGAATGAGCTAATATGCTTGATTGTCGATATATTGTCTTGGCAGGAGAATTTGGAGAAATCCGGCAACCTGTACTGATTTGGCAAGGGCACTCGATCAAACGCCTTAGGGTAAGGGTGCCGATACATGTACACCTAATCTTTGGGCTTCAAGCTGAAGTGATTCTGGATCACATCGTCTATCTTGCTGGTCCATTCTTCACTCAACGTTGCAGGCTAATGAACTGGTGTCGCTGGGATTAATATCGGCGCCTGGGTAGTGCCCTGTGGTTGACCCTGATACTCCCTGTATTCTGATGCCACGTGATACCCTGGGGGAGGCCCTCAACCAGCTTGATAACACGCAGGCCAAAAGTATGATTTAGGGATGTCTTGAGCATAGAACTGCATGTTACGTGTATCTTTGACTCATCCCTGAACTGCTGACTGGTTGAAGTTTGTTGTTGTCAATACCCTTGTCCATGTGGCATCAGTATCTCCTGGTGATGCCCCCATTGCATGAGAGGCGTCAGACTCTCCGGTGGCGGCGGAGGAGGTTGACGAGGGTGATCACTCATCGGATGCGGAGTCGTATACGGTGGCCCACTCACCAGCTGCTGCGGTGTAGGAATTGGAGGCGGCATCCTAGGGAGCGCTGTCTCTTCCTCGGGTTCTTGCCTTTATTAGCAGCCGATGAGCGCACTTGGAAGTACGCAGGGCCCAATCGATGCTCCGGGCGCCCACCGGCTACTTGCTGGATCAGGTTCGCCAGCATGTTGACTAGAACTCCAGATTGGTTGATTAGAGCTTGGTGAATGCATCCCTAATCTAGATCACCATGTCAACCACGTTTTGAAAGCTTGCGGCACCAGAAGTTCCAGCCGACTGATTGGTTGGAGTCACCATGACAGATGGAGTCGGCAGCTGACACTTCTGGATCACCTTGCCCCTAGTCTTGCTGAAAGACTTGAGACAGAGCTTGGTGAATGCATACCTATTCGCCTCGACCAACTTCCTCTGTTCCTCTTCAAGGTCCTCCAAGGCAACCTCGATGACGTTTTCTGGGTCGTGGTTTTCTAGCATGATGAAGTTGTAGTTGTGTCCCACTGGACGTGCCAAAAGGCGTGTTGCTGTAAAAATCGGATGGTGAATCTTGCGGACTACGACATGCTAAGGTCTGGGAGCTCTGCTTATCTTCAGTGCGGGTCCTACAAATCATGTTCAGGGCGTGCTAGTCAATTTGACCTACAATTGATAAGAGAAAAGAAATTTAATCAGTAAAATAATGAGGGACGTATCGGCTAGGATTCCGAATAGTTCCAACAAACGCATCGGCTAGACCGTCCGAAGCATAATACCGAAATCGGCTACAAAGCTCATTTCATGATGAAATAGGATTAAGAATAAAACTTGCATAACTAAACACATGTGTTTAATGAAGCTAAACTTATTATCATCATTAGTCGGATCGGACCAAACCGAGACAGCACTAACAGCAGGGCAACAATTCGAACATAATTAACCGTTGCATCCAATTACTTAGAATTTACGCTTATCGTTGAGCTCAGAATTAGCCAAGAAAGCCGATTGATACTACCAAACCACCACCATCATGCCGCCGCTAACCAGTAAAAAGATCCAGCCGATAAGACTCGACTTAGCATCATTACTTAAGGATCAGACTTAACCGAGACAGGCTGAGATAACGACGATAAGGCAATCGTCTGGTCAGCCTACACGCAGCGAAGTATAAGATCGTAGATGATTTAGTAGTAGAAGCGATAATCACTTAATGAATCGGCTGTAAAATAACTGCATGAAAAGATTAGACAAAGCCGATGACCCAATGACTACCACTTGATAAATTGTGAGATCCAGTAAGAACTAGTAAGAGATCAAACAATGGAGATCGATTCGATGCAGCCCTACTTGGTGAAGAATTCGCTGATAAAGTATTTTACTCCTACTAAGGTTTTCGCGAAGTGTCAAGAAAAGTTGTATTGATTGATTTACATAACCTGAGGCTAAGACCCCTAGCTTATTACGACTCCAACAAACTTGAGCGAAAAGAAGTAACTTAAACTACCATACTTACAAAATATTTTAAAAGAAAACTGGACTTCCGCAAGATCTTCTGCTGACGTCATCTTGTAGTCCAATTCGAACTCCTTCTGACTGCATCCATGACCGAGTTCACATCATCTTTGACCGGCGTCATGCCTGCTTGGACTCAGATGACTCCTCCCGAACCTTATCGGCTTTTTCTCTTTCAAAAATATCTCAGCAAAATTTTGGTGTCAACAATTACACTTCACGGCCTCCCTTATTTCTGCTGAAGCTGACACTGCAACAAAATTAAAGTGTCTAGTTCTGAAATAATAGTAAATTAATTCGTGGTCCAGCCATCCAGGCTTCAGTCTGAAGGCAAGCACGACGTACAACGTCAAAATAAATAACGGGGCAAACATGTAATGCAAAATCTCTAAAAGAGCACCATAGAAGGGCCCAAACAACTCCAAACTAACTGCAAACAATAAAGTAGATTAATAATTTTAAGAAATTAATAAACCAATTTAACTTTTTATGGCCTATGTCATCGTCATCGACCATTTCAAACAGCCCATGAACGGCCTGCAATTGCGCCTCTTCTTCCAGTGAACTAGCTTTTTTGAGATTTTGTTTTTCTGGCCCAGAAGGTAGAATTCGGCCTAGGTCATAAATAGCCAGCTTGTGCATGGCAAGGAGATGCCAGGTTCGTATGTTACTCTTTTCTATTTTTCTCTCTCTCGATCTTCTCCTATTCTTTGAATCTTTGTGATTGACCATTATATTTATAATTTTGCACTTTTAACATTTTGAATAACTAGATTAAAATTTTTTAAGAAACCCGTTGAACAATTTTGAAAAAACTAGTTAAACATTTATGTAAATGTTCAAACAATATCAAAATGTTGATTGGTATATACTCACTAGTCAACACTTGAAAATATTAGACTCAATATTTCTTCAAACCTAGCTCAGTATTTTGGTTTCAACATTTTCATGTTAATGTTGAAATAGTATATTCAAATTCCTGAAATTGTTTGTTGGAAATGTTGCGTTGTTAAAAATTCAAAAACTATATTCATACTGGATATCATTTTTGTTATGCTGATTAATTTAAAAATACATCATGGTAGAAATGATTTCAAAAGTGGATAATTGGTATAAGAGATAAATGCATTTGAAGCCTAAAATTCATACTAATGCTACACACTTACCCTTCCAACAGCTAGGTGCCACGTGTAAAGCACATGCGCCATCGCCTACACGGCTGAATGTTGCGCCTGTTTGCCCACGGACAAAGACCACACGGTCTAAGGTGGCACGTTACAAATTAATAAGCTGTTTTTCTCTCTCTAGCTACTCCGAATAATACAAAATAAGCAAAGGTAGTACTGTATCTAGTAAGTTAGCAACCCAAATACAAAATAAACAAAGGTAGAGCAGCACATCAAAACCCAATATTTGTACTGGTGGCCCATTAACACTCGACTTGATTGAGTGACCAAGCTTCAGCCCACTAGCCAAGGCATAGAGCGGCCCATTAATGCTGGCCCATTAATGCTTTGACAACTAGGATTAGTAGTCCCAAGAGCTAACGCCCATGCATTTCCGTAGAAATAATCAAGAAGACAATGCTGGTACTCCTACATCCCAAGAAGAATGTAGTTATAGATTTGTTTAAAGTCAAATTATTTTAAATCTGATAAGGTTTATAAAGAAAAGAATTTATAACATCAAATACCGAATTGATGGCTCAATGTTTTTTAAATTTATAGGAGGACTCCTGTGATTAAAATAGTCGAAGGAGGGGGAGGGGGGGGGAGCGGAAGGGCAATAGTGCTTGGAAAATGCAAAATGCTTATCCAATAATTTTTTTTGCGAAATTCTTATTCAATAACTAAACTTCAGTGTTTCATAACGGCAAACAGATGGTTGTCGAATGCTTGGGAGAAAAGATCTACTAAATTTTTTGAAGACACAAAGATAGAAAACAGCCACCACTGAGAAAATCGGCTTTTCAACTAAATATATTGTAACAACTCAGGAATTATGGCATAGATAGGTAATATTTGGCTACGGTTTTTCATGGCAACACATGGGCTATATTGCTGCGGTCCATAGCATGGCTATCAGGGCTGGGCATTCCGTTTAAACCGACAATTTGGTTTGGTATTTTTGGTGTTGATGAAAAACTTTGGTTTTTAGGAGTGAACCGATCAGTGCTTATGAAATCCAAAAACTAGCCAATTCGGTGTTTGTGTTTTCAGTTCGATGTTCGATTGGCACTAAAGTCCATACCGCTTGGTGGCTTGCATCTCGGCTGCACGGTTGCGCTTGTCCTCGCTGCTTGCCCACGTGCCACGCTCGTCGCCTCGCCTGCTTGCTCGTCTCGCAAGGCCACTTCCATAGTTCCCCGTACCGCCGTTAGCCCCGCCAACACTCAAGGTCACGCGCGCGGGCGTGAGTCAATGAGTCGTACAGGGTCTAGTTACCGCCCACGGCTGCCGCCACCGCCGCTCGCCGCGCCGCCGAGGTAGGGGAGGGGAGGGTGAAGGGGTGGAGCGGCCGACGGCAAGGTCACCGGCGGCCGGGTAGTGGTCGAGGCGGCGGTCTTTAGGATTCTGGGTTTCCGAGGGTGGGCCGGTGGGGGTGGCTTCCATGGCCGGTAGCTATAGAAGGGAGGTTGGGGGCGGTGGTGGTGGTTCGACCAGTGGCGGAGGCAAGGCAGCGCGGGAGCGCCGCCGGCCGTGCGGGGCTCGATCACCGGCGGACGGTGGCCGGCGGTGGGAGCAAGAAGAAGGCTTGGGCGAGGAAGCATACTGCGATAGCATCGCCGGCGGTGGAGGGCAGCTGTGACACCCTAGGTGTCAAAATAGTAAGATATTAGGAAAGAATGTGTAATGTATGTATTGAATTGAGTGAAATTGAGTGAATGTGTGGAAATAAGGACTTATGTGTAATTTTTCAAAAGTATGAGTCCTTTTATGCAAAATATTTGAATTACAAATGTAACTTTCAATTTTTACTAGGGTTTAAAGTGTAAAAGTAGTAGTCATCATTACATTGCATGAAAACTTGCAATTAAGTCCAAGGTTACATGAAATTTACCCTAAGAAGGATAAAAACTTTAGAAAGTTTGAAATTAGTCCAAGGTTTTAAAATAAAGTTCTATCCTTTGAGTTTTTGGTTTTGAAACCTAAATAAAAGTTGTAGGGTTTGAAAAGTTCTACAACTTTTATTTTGACCATTTTCTCATTTGAGGTATAAAATAGTGAGAAAACTTGACTTTACACCAAGGTCCCTGGACTTTTTGAAACTGCAAATCAGCCCCTGGCACCCCTCCCCCTTCTTCCTCTGCTCCCCCTCTGCCGCGCAGCAGCGCCACCGCCGGCCGCCGTGCCACGCCGCCCGAGGCTACCGCCTGCTCCCGCGCCGCTCCACGCGTCGCCTCGGACTCGGTCACCGCCTCAGCGCTCCCCTGCTGGCCTTCCCCGAGCGTGACATGCTGCTCTGCCGCCCGCCCGAGCTGCGCCTCTGCCGCCGTAGGTCACCGCCGCTGCTGCTCTGCAGGCGCCACCTCCTGCTCTGGCAGCTCCGACACGCCGCCCCAAGCTGGTCGCCGCCATAACCCTTCTCCTCTGTGTGGCAGAACTAACCTGAATTACGGCTCAAGTGCGCTGATCCTTTCTTGGAATTCAGTAGAGGCTCAACTTGTAACACCCTAATATAAATTTTCTCATTTTTTAATGAATTTATTTTAGGCTTAAATAAAATTTCTAAAGTTTTTCTTGATTTGTCTTGAATTTAAACTAATTTTGTATCATAAGTAATTAAAAAAATTATTCTAGGATCAATATGTTTGTGCATTCACGCTGGTGCATTTCTTTTGTTTGGTGGAATAGTTGAGGTGGAATTCAAATTTCATTTGGATTCAAATTGATTTGAGTTAGTTTAGAAAAGAAAAGAAAAGGAGCAGCCCAACCTTCCCAATCCGCGGCCCATTCCTTCCTTTCCTTCACCCCTCTCCTTCCCGCATGGGCCACGCCGGCCCACTCTCCTTCTCTCCCTCGGGCTTCCTCTCCTCTACCTCCTCTCCATGGGGCCCAGTTCGCTCGGCCTAGCTTCTCCTGCGCCCTGCTCCCTCCCTCTCTCTCTGGTCACCCGGTCCCGCGCATCAGTGCCTCCCCTTACCTCTCCTCTCCTTTCTCCTCCCCACGCACTGGCCGCCCGAAACCTCCGGCGAGCCCTAGCGCTGGGCCTGCACGACGAGATCCCCGGCCGGGCTTTATCTGGCGACCCCGAACCCCCCTCCATCCTTATCCCCATCCTTGGCGGCGCTTTCAAACCCTAGCACCACCCCCACTTTGCTCCGCCGCGTCACCCCCTCTGCACCACCGTGGGCACGCTGCTCCACCGCGCCACGGCCCGCGAGAGCCCCCGCATCAGCTTCGCCTCATCACCCGGGAGCTCCTGCGCCTTTCACCCGCAACCCCGGCCCGTTCTTTGGCCTGAATTTCCCCTGAAGAACTCCGTAGGTGAGCACTGCCGCCGCCGCAATTGCCCGCCGCCGGTGGACCGCGGGCCCTCTTAACCCACGCGGCACCTTCGCAGGAACCTCCCGAGGCGATCCAAGTTGCCCAGCACTCCGGAGTCACTCTGTGTCGACCTTCCCCACGAATCCCGACCGCCTCCGCCGCCCGGCCGTCGTCGACTTCTACACTGCACCGCAGCACCGGCCACCACAAGCCCTCGGTGAGCAACGCATCCGCCCCCTCTACATGTTGCGCTAGACCCCGTAGCGTTAGGGCCACCGTAACGCCCGGAGCGTTGCACGCCGGCGAGCTCCGCTGCACCGAGCCGCCCATGCCGTGGCGCGAGCCGTTGCAACCCCCGTAGATACGTGCAAACTGCCCAGATGGGTTACGCGTGCCGCAAGCATCCTCCCGGGCCAGACCTCGTTCAAAAGGGAGCCCGGACGGCCGAGATCGGCCTACGTCGGTGAGGGGCCGCCGCGGAGACCAGACTCCGGTGACCACCCCGCCGCTCTGAGCGCCTGTTGGTCAAGCTGTAGATCAGAGCCGCCAGATCGCGATCCAACGGTCCTAATTAGATAATACCGGTTCAGCCTGGTCATTTTGCTAAAGAGTCCGTGGACTCTCCTGGAATCAACCCGCACTCTTGTGCCGTTCAGAAGTATTTAAAGTTAGGCCCTATTTTTAGTGTTTAGGCCCCTGAGCTCTTTGGAAATCGAACCCGCAGTCCAGCGCTGGTAGTTTTGCGTGTTAGACCCTGTTTCTAACCTTTAATTAGGTTTAAGCCCTTAGTTTTTATGCAGAACCCCCTGGAAGCTCTGTTTTCTCGCAGAAAGGTCCCTGGATCCTGTTCTAGCTCTAGATTTCCCGTCTTAGCTCCATTTTAGGTGGTTTTCGCGCTCACGCGATCGTTGTAACGCATAGAACAGTTCTATCATAGTTTTGTGTGCTTTTTTTATGTAATATTGTACTATTTATTATCTTTTATCTTTGCTTGCATGTATGTGTATGTGCTGGACCATGTTTTGGCGTTGCGATCATGAGTAGAAGTTGAGCCATTAGAGGAGTACCAGGAGCCACCTTCTTCAGAGCCTTTTGAGCAGTAGCAGGAGAACTTTGAGGAAGGAAAGTATAACATGAACATCCTATCACTTTTAAATACAATTTCATACTACATTTTAATTCTATATGCCTATAAGGACTTCCTAGCCACCTTATCCTTTATATATATACCTTGGGTTGCATTTTGGGTTAGTTGTGCTAGGTGCTGCGCTCTCACCCATCTCGGTCCTTTTAATTAAATTTGATTAATGGTTATATGCAACTTAATTCTAAGAGTGGCCCTCTGTGCTGTGTGCTTGAGTGGCTCACGTCTCCTTAAAATATGTTTTTGTTAGAAACTTGGTTTAGGGGCCAGCACGGTGCTTAGTGCTTGGTTGGCCACTCTCCATAAGGACCGATTCATAGAGCGACAACCTGGGATAACTGCGCAACCACAAGACTGGAATGGGACGGTCTTGACTTACTAATTAGGTCATTTTGGTTTGGGAGTAACTTGCCTGCGTGGGCAAGAGGGGTGGTAAGCTTCAATGGTCCCTGCTCCTCCGGCTTGGTCTGTGCTGTGTGCTTGTACCCCCGTGAGGTGGGCCCCATTGTTGCTGATCCAGAAATCTTAGCTGTTACACCTTACTAACGTGATCCTTTGTAACGGTCTCGTAGTATGCTTGCTAGTCATCTCACCTAAGGAAGTGTGTGTAACGCCCCGGAAATTTCAAATCTAAACTACGCGTTAGAGAGTTCCGACTAAAAACTTATTCATCGTAAAACCCTGACCGCTCCGTCACACGCGCGCCGTCACATCCCCGCCCTGTGCCGCTCAAGTGCCCGGCGTCCTCCCCCACGCGCAAGGTCTCGACTCTCGCCACCGCGCGACCGCTCTCCATTTGGCGTCGGCGCTCCTCGTGCAGCGCGCGAATCCCGCGCGCGCGTGGCCGACCGGCCGCGGTCACCGCCGCGACCGGCGCCGACACGCCCCCCCCTCTCTCTCTTTCTCCTTTTCTTTCTCTCTCCCATTTTCTTTCTTTTCCTTCCTTTTTCTTTTTTTCCCCAATCTCTCTTTCCTTTCTTTCTTTCTCTTCTTTCCCTCCTTTTCTTTTCCCTCCTCTCCTCTGCTCCCGAGCGCCGCCCCTCCTACTTGTCACTGAGCCCCGGCCCTCCTCCCTCACGCGCAGACGTCGCGCCCGAAGCACCCCCCCCCCCCCCCGCGCGCTAGCCTCTGCCCGGCCACGCCACGACGCGCACGCACGCGCCGCGCGTGGCCAAGCATCGCGCCGCGCCGCCCGTCGCCACGCCCCGCCTCTGGCCCACGCCACACCGCGTTCCGCGCGCACGCGCGCGCCCTGTTCTCGCGCGTGCCGCGCCGCTCGTCGCTGCTGCACCCGCCTCGCCGCGCGCGCGCCGCCGCCCTGTGCTGCACAAGCGCCGGGCCCGCGTCCGCCAGCACTCCAGCCGTGCGCACGCCCCGCTTCCACCGCCGGCCGCCCCTGTGCGCGCCCACGCGCAGTACTGCCGGCCGCCCTCTCCGCCGTCCGGCCACGCCAAGTCACCGCGCCGCTCGCCGCTTGCTGAGATGTCCCGTCCACCTCGCCGCTCGTGCCCCGCTCCGCGACAACCACAAGCGGCCGAACACCATTGAAGACGCCCCGCACCGCCCGCCGGCCGCCGCTACCCCCTTCCTCTCCGCTCCACCGCCTTCTCCCGCTATAAATTGGCCCCCGCGCAACCCCCAGCACCTCACCACCGCCACCGCCTGCCTCTGCCCTCTCCCCTAGCCACAGCGCCGCCGCCGCCCGAGACACCGCCGCTGCCCGCCTGCTCCCGTGGGCGCGCCCCCTCGCCCCACCGCAGCCCGTGGTGAGTGGGGGGATTGGTTCCCCTCCTTCCCCTTCCCCTTTTTCCCCTGCCCTGAGCCGCCCCTAGGCCTCGGCCGGCCGTATTGGCCGCCGCCGCCGGCACCCCCACCGCTCCTCTGTTTCGAGCAGGAAGAGGGAGGAAGAAAGGGGTTTTTTGCTCAAAGCCCCCTCCCCTTTCCTATATTAACCCAAAGAAACCCCCCTTAAGTACTTTTGACTAAATAGACCTTACTCTTTTAATATTTCAAAACAAACCCTCCAATACTTGAACCTAGATACATTTGGCACTCTTTAGCATGCCCCGAGAAATTCTAGGATTTACAAAAAGGTCCCTGCTATTTCCTGATACTTACGAATAAACCCCTAGCGCCCTGTGTGACCACTCGAAACCCCTTTAGCTCGTCATTTTATGTGCGAAACGATCTCCGATCGACCCGAAACTTTACCACGCCATTTCTAGTAGGGTTCCGGCCATGCCATTAAGAAACCACCCAAAGATATTACCCCTAACCCCATAATTAAGTTATTTCCGATTCAAGCTCAACGATGAGAGCTTTTAATCCTTTCGTTTGATTGTTTGTCTGTTTGTTTGCGTCGTAGGACACGGAGTGAACGAGGAAGGTCCCGACTGTGACCGAGCGAACGAGGATCAGTACTGCGACCCCGAACCCGAGGGACAGTGCTTCGACCAGGACCTCCCGCAAGGGTTTGACGATGGCAAGTTCAATTCCGCCCTTTGATGCATGTTTCTATCCTAGTTTTTATAAACACAACCCAGTGGCCTGTTTTATAAAAATTGCATGGTTTTGTGTGTTGAAAACATGGTAGGATGGCCACTCTTGCTTGAGATAACCATACCTTGACCACCTGATTTTTATAAAGAAAACGTGTGTGTGTGGGAAGGGATAAAATGTGGTTTTGAAAGACGAGTCGGACGGGGATGGATGGCATTTCTGTGTGAATTGCCGTTGGTGTGCTCGTACCTGTGTGGTAGGGCAAGGAAGGGAGATATCCATCCTGTCACCCCTAAGGACCGAGTTGATGTGACATCTCACCTAGCTTCTCGTCGTGCGAACCACTTGACCGTTGTATGGGCAACGGCTTAGCTTAAATCCCACTAGTTAGCCTGATAGTCATCAGGAGAGCTGAGAGCAACGGGTGATCAAGGAGAAGGGATAAGCTCTGTGTGACTTATGCCCTGGTCAAACCTCGGAGATAGGTCGAATGACCCCTTGGTGGATCCCGTGATGGCTAGTCAGGTCTAGCTAAGGTGGGTAATGGCTTTGTTGGGATCTGCACCGACACTAAGGTGTTCGTGCTGTGGTACCCCACCTGTGGGTAAAGTTGCACACCTCTGCAGAGTTAGAATCTATTCGAATAGCCGTGCCCACGGTATTGGGCAAGTTATGGTGTGGTCACATAACTAGTGTTTCTCTCTGGGGATGGATGGGCTGGTGTGAGTTGTTTGGAAAGTGTCCGGCAGTTGTGCTGTGTGCTACGGCGGACGGGGAGTCCGGTAGCAGTTTAAAACTTGGACCCTGTGTGGATCGACACCGTGTGCTCTTTGGTATTAGAAAACTCGTTTTGAAAGTTGTTTTTGAACAAACCTTGCACACAACTGAGTTTTCCGTAAATGAACTATAACCGTATCCTTGGATTATCCTGTGCATTAAATTCTGTTATACCCCCCCTCCGTGGGTGTGATTGGACTTGCTGAGTACGTTTGTACTCACCCCTTCTTACTTTTACAGTGGAAGACCCAGACTACGTCCCCGAAGACAACGAGTAGGGTTTCGTCCTGCACCCAGTCTTGCCTGTGGTTGAGGCCACCGTTGGATTCCGCATGGCGCAAGACTCTGATGATTCTCTTTTCGCAGCTAGTGTAGTAGTATGGGTTCTGGTTGTAATCCTCGCGATAGTGGCGCTTCACTGCCTATTACCGCGTAGAGTTGTACGGTGATGTACCATCTGATGTAATAAAAGTGTTATCAGCCTCCTGGGACTGATAAATCAACACTTTTAAGTCTTCCCTGATGGGGGGACGCTTCAGGTGGTATCAGAGCCGTAGGCTGGCCGTAGGACGTGACCCTAGGAGCGAGACCCCTTTTCAGGCCCTAGAACTTGTCCCGATTTAGAAATTTTCTGCACAAACACTCACCACTGGTCTTTGCCTTGTTCGAGATGGCTGGCAATGGATGGGTTAGCGGAATCTGCCACGCAGAGCCCGGTCTCCCCAAGTTACTATTGCTCAGCCTGGAACGCGTTGGGATCATGGAACCACCGGAGTATGCCTACCGTGAGTACCTCGCCGGAGGCACCCTTCGGTGCGACATGATGGTTTTTGTGGAGAGAAGCACCCGCTACCCCGATGTGGACCCTTGGTTCATCTCCACTGCTGGTTTCCGCTTCCCCGACACCTATCGAAAGGCCGCTCGTAAAGCCCTGCGACGGCTGCGTGTGCTCTACAGGCGCCACCTTCAGCGGACCCCTATGGGATTTTTCCCACCCGCTGAGGGAAGTGGACGCACTTGGATTGCCCGAATGAGGGGACTTGGACGAGAAGAAGAAGACCTAGAAGATACGGTCTCCCACCTGTCCATCTACCTTACTGGCTTGGATGCACTCTACCGCGAGCAGGCGGCACAACTGAGGCAGCTAATCCATGGGATTGAAAAGATAACCCAGGAGTTGGAGGAGCAACGAACAAGAGCTGCAAACGCCGAGTATTCCGTGGCCGCCCTCCAAGTCCAGATACAAGAATACGAGAACCGCAATGGAATAGGTGGGTGGATAGAGGAAGAAGAAGAAGAACCCATGGAAACCCATTGGGATAAGGGTACTCAGACCGAAAACAAGATGGATCGGTTCCTTCCAATAAAGAAGCGCTCTATTAGGACCGAGGAAGAATCCCCATGATAGGATTAGCGCCCCTAGCCAAAACCCTACCCTAATGATCACGTATCCATGAAAGCTGTACCACCCTTGTTGTAATAATAAATATCATCTACTCCCTTTTGCACCTGTACCAGGTTGTTTACCCTGTTTCTGTTTCAGATGGCTAAGGAAGGATGGACCCAGGGCGATTGCCAAGCTGCACCTGGATTTCCCAGCCTCTTAATCAACACCCTGGAGAACCTTGGCGTTACAGAACGTCCAAGGTACTACAGCCGAGAGTACGAGCACCATGGTACCCTCCGCTGCAGGGTGATCCTGGTCATCGCCAGGAGCAACCGCTACCCCGACATCCAGCCTTGGCGAGCGACCGCCACAGGATTTAGACACCAAGATACCTACCCCCTGGCCATCAGAAAAGCACTCCGTTATTTGTGCCGGATCTTTGAAGAACACCTCGCCCCCACGCCAGCGAAGTTCTTCCCGCCGGCCATCAGGACCCCAGTCTAGGAAGCACGCATGAGAAACCTGGAACGACGTCGCCACGAAGAAGGCCCCCTGTACCAAGTGGCTACTTACCTAGCCGCCCTGGACCAACTCTTTGATGAGCAAGCCAACCTTCTGAGGGAGCATACCCATCGAGCCGAGCAAGCGGAGCTCGCAGTGAGATTACAGCAGATCCGAGCCGCCCATGCCGAGGCGAGAGCCGCAGCCGCGGTCAGCAGTGAAGCAGTCGCCCAAGAGAGCCTCAGGCAGGACCGAGACCGACGTATGCAAGATTGGACCCAAAGTGGGACACCAGTCCCGGCGATAGGGGAAGACCATGTTTTACTCGGGACACCCGTCATAGGGTGGGGATCACTCTTTGGGAGCACACGAGCCCCACCCGAGAATCCTGAAAATTCTGCTGCCGCCGACGAAGGGGATGCTGCAATGCAGCCCCTGACCGATGGGAACCCAGAAGACGGCGAGCGAGAACCTCTCACCCTGTCCGCCCCGGAAGAAGACACACCACGCAAGTAGAGTGACCGACGCCATCCCAGTGATGCCCCTCCCCGGCCCTTCTGTTTACGCCATACCCTTAAGATGAGACCCTGGCCGAGTAGCACGAGACCTAGTCGTACCCCCAAGTTGTACCCCCCTTGCAGTAATAAAATGGTTTGTGCTTGTTGTTTGTGATGTTGTGTGCTGGCTTGTTGTGTGCTGATTATTTATATGAGTACCGGCAGGAGGTAAATTCTGCCTTATATATATATACGAATTAAACAACTTAAACATCACATAAACGTAACCCCAATCTACCCGATCAACAGGTGACCCCCCGGAACGTCGCGAGGGCCTCCCGTGACCGGAACCCCGTAGCCGCTAGTGTCGGAGCACATCCCGTTGAACAAGATCTTCCCCAAGGAGAACAAGAAGTAAGCTAGAACCGAGGGGGAAGTCAAGAAGGAGAACAACCACCACCACCCCCACCCCTCGGAGACCTGGCGCAGATCATTCATAACCAGACCCTCATACTTGAGACTCTGGCGAATGCCCTCATTAACCGGCAGCCACGAGGGCAGAATATGAACGACAAGCTGACGGCCTTTCTAAGGACCAAGCCACCTACCTTCGCCGGATCCTGCAACCCGTTGGATGCTGACGACTGGTTGCGAGTAATTCAGAGGAAGCTCGAACCATTCGAATGCCAGGACCGGGATAAAGTCCTTCTGGCAGCCCACCAGCTCACCGGAACAGCATTATCCTGGTGGGAAAACTATTGTGCCGCAGCCGAAGATGCCTCTACCATCACCTGGGGGGAATTTGTAAGGGAGTTCCGCCGCTACCACATCCCTTCGGCCACTATGAAGCGCAAGGCGGATGAATTCCGCGCACTACAACAAGGAAGCATGTCGGTGGAAGAATACACCCACCGGTTCATAGAATTGGCCCGGTACGCGCCGGAAGAAGTAAACGACGACGATAAGAAGCAAGACATGTTCAAGAAAGGGTTAAGCCCAGAACTCCGGACCTTACTTACTCCCCAGATCTATCCGGACTTCAACACCCTCATGAACAAGGCTATCCTCACAGAAAGGGCCAAAGCTGAAGAGAGAAAGGATAATAAACGCAAATTCCTGGAAAGTAAGGCCCGCCAACAGGACCGCTTCCAAAAGCCGAGGAACTCCAACTACACTGCACCAAGATCTCAGGCCCCAATGCAGTATAGGACTCAGTCCCAAGTGACAGGATCGCAGGCCCCGCCTAGGAGTCAGAATACCACGAGGGCCCCGCAGAGCAATGCAAGCCAGGCCGCCCCTGACAACAACAATGTTAGGGCCTGTTTCAACTGCCGCGAGATAGGGCATTACATTGCCAACTGCCCTTATGCCAAGAATAAGCCGGCCACGTCAGCCTTCTCCAACACAGTGAATGGACCCAGACCAGCCCTGACTGGTGCCAACCGTGTGCCCGTCCGCAACAATGACAACAGTCAGCAGACGAAGCAGCCCCAGCAGTCGTTTGGACGAGCCCGCGTCAATCACATCGATGCGCAGGAGGCTCAAGAAGCTCAGGGCGTAGTGCTCGGTGAGTACCTAGTCAACTCAGCTCTGGCGACAGTACTATTTGATTCTGGGGCATCGCACTCGTTTATATCCTCAAGTTTTGTGGAAAAACACAAAATACCTACAGTACTACTAGCTACACCCCTATTAACCCGGACGCCTGGAGGTGACATCAATTGTCAATTAGGTTGTCCACGGGTAAGGATCAATTTAAGTGGGGTAGATTTTCTAGCAGATTTGGTAGTACTTAAGCTTGGGGGAATAGACATGATCCTTGGGATGGATTGGTTAAGCCGACACAATGGTCTCATAGGCTGCACTGACAAAGTGGTACACCTAACAAACCCCGAAGGGATACAAGTGATCTGCCATACCCGGGATAGTGAGTTTGACCCAATGATGTTTAGCATGGAAGCCAAGCCCTTAGAAGGAGTCCCAGTAGTAAACGAATACCCGGATGTATTCCCCGAAGAGCTTCCCGGTATGCCACCGGATAGGGATATAGAGTTCGTCATTGACCTTACCCCTGGAACCTCCCTATAGCCAAAAGACCCTATAGGATGGCGGCATCCGAATTGACAGAATTAAAGAAACAACTAGAAGAGCTGCAAAGAATTGGTTTCGTCAGACCAAGCTCGTCACCATGGGGAGCCCCAGTCCTATTTGTCAAGAAGAAAGATGGGAGTATGAGGTTGTGTGTAGATTACCGGGCACTGAACGAGGTTACCATTAAGAACAAGTACCCCCTCCCCAGGATTGATGACCTTTTCGATCAGCTAAAAGGAGCCAAGTACTTTTCTAAGATCGATCTAAGGTCAGGATATTTTCAACTCAAGATTAGGGAAAGTGACATCCCTAAGACAGCTTTTGTCACTCGCTACGGGCAATTTGAGTTCACCGTAATGTCCTTCGGACTAACCAATGCCCCTGCCTATTTTATGAACCTCATGAACAAAGTATTTATGGACGAGCTGGATAAGTTTGTCGTAGTCTTTATCGACGACATACTTATCTACTCCAAGAGTATTCAGGAACATGAGCAACATCTGCGAGTAGTATTGGAAAAGCTAAGGACACATAGGCTATATGCCAAGTTCAGCAAGTGCGAATTTTGGCTGGGGAGAGTAGCTTTCCTTGGTCACATCCTGACCGCGGAAGGTGTAGCAGTGGACCCAGAGAAGGTCGAAGCAGTTTCCAACTGGCAGCGACCGACTAATGTTAGTGAAATCAGAAGTTTTCTTGGATTAGCCGGATACTATCGGAGATTTATCGAGGGATTTTCCAAGATAGCTCGACCCATGACGGAACTTCTTAAGAAGGAGAAGAAGTTCGCCTGGACGGAAAGTTGTGAAAGAAGTTTTCAAGAGTTGAAACAAAGGCTGACAACCGCCCCAGTGCTGACCCTACCGGACATTCATCGGGATTTTGTCATTTATTGTGATGCATCCCGACAAGGATTAGGGTGTGTGCTGATGCAAGATGGAAAAGTCGTTGCATATGCTTCCCGTCAACTCCGGACCCACGAGCAGAACTATCCGACCCATGACTTGGAATTAGCAGCCGTAGTGCATGCCCTCAAGATCTGGAGGCATTACTTGATCGGGAATAAGTGTGAGATTTACACTGACCATAAGAGTCTGAAGTACATTTTCACCCAACCGGATTTGAACCTGAGGCAGAGGAGATGGCTGGAGTTGGTTAAGGACTACAATTTGGAAATCCATTATCACCCCGGAAAGGCGAACGTGGTAGCCGATGCCTTAAGCCGGAAATCCTATGGACCCAAGGATGGCAATCTGCGCGAGGAAATGGCACGATTAAATGTGCACATTGTTCCTCGAGGTTCCAGCCAAGTGCTAAACGTCCAATCGACACTAGAAGATGGGATTAGAGAGGCCCAACGATTGGATCAAGAGTTAATGAAAATCCGCAAACAAACCGGAGAAAACAAAGCGCCAGGTTTCAGAGTGGACGATAAGGGGACGCTATGGTACGAGGATAGAATTTGTGTCCCCCAGAATGGAGATTTCCGGCAATTAATCATGGACGAAGCCCATAACTCGGCCTACTCCATCCACCCAGGATCCACCAAAATGTATATGGACATAAAGCAAAAATATTGGTGGAATGGAATGAAGGCGGATGTTGCACGATTCGTGGCCCATTGTGATACCTGCCAAAGGGTCAAGGCCGAACATCAAAAGCCGGCAGGATTATTGCAACCCTTGCCTATCCCGGTTTGGAAATGGGATGAGATAGGAATGGACTTTGTAGTAGGTCTACCCCGATCACAGAAGGGACACGATTCCATATGGGTAATAGTGGATCGACTCACTAAATCAGCTCATTTTATACCCGTACGGACCACTTATGGTGGAGAAAAGCTGGCAAAACTCTATGTGGAAAACATAGTAAAGTTATATGGAGTGCCTAGCAGGGTTGTCTCAGATAGAGGAACCCAGTTTACCTCTAGATTTTGGAAAAGCTTGCATCAAGCCATGGGCACCAAGTTAGATTTCAGCTCCGCATATCACCCACAGACGGACGGTCAAACCGAAAGGGTAAATCAGATTATGGAAGATATGCTGAGAGCATGTGTCCTGACCTACGGAAAAGACTGGGAACAAAGTCTGCCTTATGCAGAATTTTCGTACAACAATAGTTACCAAGCCAGCCTAGGCATGTCACCCTTCGAAGCCCTCTACGGAAGAAAGTGCAAAACCCCTCTAATGTGGTCGGAAGTTGGGGAACGTGCCCTAGTAGGACCCGCACTTATAAAAGAAGCAGAGGAAAAAGTAGCGGAAATCCGTGAGAAATTGAAAGCGGCTCAGTCCCGACAAAAGAGCTACGCAGACAAGAAGAGGCGGGAAATAAGTTTCAACCCAGGGGATTTCGTTTATCTCAAGGTCTCACCCATTCGAGGAACGCGAAGGTTTCAGGTACAAGGAAAATTAGCCCCTCGATATATTGGACCGTATCGGGTTCTAAAGAAAGTCGGAGCGGTGGCATACCGACTGGAATTACCAGAAGAAATGTCGGATATACATCCAGTGTTTCATGTCTCGCAATTAAGAAGATGTTTGAGAGTACCCGAGGGAGAATATGTGTCAGTGGAAACAATAGACCTACAGCCGGATTTGCGATACCAGGAAGTGCCGGTCAAGATTCTAGACACTGTCGCTAAGAGGACAAGAAATTCCGAAGTACGGATATGCAGAGTTTAATGGAGCAGACATGGAGTAGAAGAAGCAACATGGGAACGCGAGGAGGCTCTAAAGAAGGAATTTCCCCATCTGTTTGAAAGCCAGCCGAATCTCGAGGACGAGATTCATTTAAGTGGGGTAGGTTTGTAACGCCCCGGAAATTTCAAATCTAAACTACGCGTTAGAGAGTTCCGACTAAAAACTTATTCATCGTAAAACCCTGACCGCTCCGTCACACGCGCGCCGTCACATCCCCGCCCTGTGCCGCTCAAGTGCCCGGCGTCCTCCCCACGCGCATTGTCTCGACTCTCGCCACCGCGCGACCGCTCTCCATTTGGCGTCAGCGCTCCTCGTGCAGCGCGCGAATCCCGCGCGCGCGGCCGACCGGCCGCGGTCACCGCCGCGACCGGCGCCGACACGCCCCCCCCCCCCTCTCTCTTTCTTCTTTTCTTTCTCTCTCCCATTTTCTTTCTTTTCCTTTCTTTTTCTTTTTTTTCCCAATCTCTCTTTCCTTTCTTTCTTTCTCTTCTTTCCCTCCTTTTCTTTTCCCTCCTCTCCTCTGCTCCCGAGCGCCGCCCCTCCTACTTGTCACTGAGCCTCGGCCCTCCTCCCTCACGCGCAGACGTCGCGCCCGAAGCACCCCCCCCCCCCGCGCGCTAGCCTCTGCCCGGCCACGCCACGACGCGCACGCACGCGCCGCGCGTGGCCAAGCATCGTGCCGCGCCGCCCGTCGCCACGCCCCCGCCTCTGGCCCACGCCACACCGCGTTCCGCGCGCACGCGCGCGCCCTATTCTCGCGCGTGCCACGCCGCTCGTCGCTGCTGCACCCGCCTCGCCGCGCGCGCGCCGCCGCCCTGTGCTGCACAAGCGCCGGGCCCGCGTCCGCCAGCACTCCAGCCGTGCGCACGCCCCGCTTCCACCGCCGGCCGCCCCTGTGCGCGCCCACGCGCAGTACTGCCGGCCGCCCTCTCTGCCGTCCGGCCACGCCAAGTCACCGCGCCGCTCGCCGCTTGCCGAGATGTCCCGTCCACCTCGCCGCTCGTGCCCCGCTCCGCGACAACCACAAGCGGCCGAACGCCATTGAAGACGCCCCGCACCGCCCGCCGGCCGCCGCTACCCCCTTCCTCTCCGCTCCACCGCCTTCTCCCGCTATAAATTGGCCCCCGCGCAACCCCCAGCACCTCACCACTGCCACCGCCTGCCTCTGCCCTCTCCCCTAGCCACAGCGCCGCCGCCGCCCGAGACACCGCCGCTGCCCGCCTGCTCCCGTGGGCGCGCCCCCTCGCCCCACCGCAGCCCGTGGTGAGTGGGGGGATTGGTTCCCCTCCTTCCCCTTCCCCTTTTTCCCCTGCCCTGAGCCGCCCCTAGGCCTCGGCCGGCCGTATTGGCCGCCGCCGCCGGCACCCCCACCGCTCCTCTGTTTCGAGCAGGAAGAGGGAGGAAGAAAGGGGTTTTTTGCTCAAAGCCCCCTCCCCTTTCCTATATTAACCCAAAGAAACCCCCCCTTAAGTACTTTTGACTAAATAGACCTTACTCTTTTAATATTTCAAAACAAACCCTCCAATACTTGAACCTAGATACATTTGGCACTCTTTAGCATGCCCCGAGAAATTCTAGGATTTACAAAAAGGTCCCTGCTATTTCCTGATACTTACGAATAAACCCCTAGCGCCCTGTGTGACCACTCGCATGTTTCTGTCCTAGTTTTTATAAACACAACCCAGTGGCCTGTTTTATAAAAATTGCATGGTTTTGTGTGTTGAAAACATGGTAGGATGGCCACTCTTGCTTGAGATAACCATACCTTGACCACCTGATTTTTATAAAGAAAACGTGTGTGTGTGGGAAGGGATAAAATGTGGTTTTGAAAGACGAGTCGGACGGGGATGGATGGCATTTCTGTGTGAATTGCCGTTGGTGTGCCCGTACCTGTGTGGTAGGGCAAGGAAGGGAGATATCCATCCTGTCACCCCTAAGGACCGAGTTGATGTGACATCTCACCTAGCTTCTCGTCGTGCGAACCACTTGACCGTTGTATGGGCAACGGCTTAGCTTAAATCCCACTAGTTGGCCTGATAGTCATCAGGAGAGCTGAGAGCAACGGGTGATCAAGGAGAAGGGATAAGCTCTGTGTGACTTATGCCCTGGTCAAACCTCGAAGATAGGTCGAATGACCCCTTGGTGGATCCCGTGATGGCTAGCCAGGTCTAGCTAAGGTGGGTAATGGCTTTGTTGGGATCTGCACCGACACTAAGGTGTTCGTGCTGTGGTACCCCACCTGTGGGTAAAGTTGCACACCTCTGCAGAGTTAGAATCTATTCGAATAGCCGTGCCCACGGTATTGGGCAAGTTATGGTGTGGTCACATAACTAGTGTTTCTCTCTGGGGATGGATGGGCTGGTGTGAGTTGTTTAGAAAGTGTCCGGCAGTTGTGCCGTGTGCTACGGCGGACGGGGAGTCCGGTAGCAGTTTAAAACTTGGACCCTGTGTGGATCGACACCGTGTGCTCTTTGGTATTAGAAAACTCATTTTGAAAGTTGTTTTTGAACAAACCTTGCAAACAACTGAGTTTTCCGTAAATGAACTATAACCGTATCCTTGGATTATCCTGTGCATTAAATTCTGTTATACCCCCCCTCCGTGGGTGTGATTGGACTTGCTGAGTACGTTTGTACTCACCCCTTCTTACTTTTACAGTGGAAGACCCAGACTACGTCCCCGAAGACAACGAGTAGGGTTTCGTCCTGCACCCAGTCTTGCCTGTGGTTGAGGCCACCGTTGGATTCCGCATGGCGCAAGACTCTGATGATTCTCTTTTCACAGCTAGTGTAGTAGTATGGGTTCTGGTTGTAATCCTCGCGATAGTGGCGCTTCACTGCCCATTACCGCGTAGAGTTGTACGGTGATGTACCATCTGATGTAATAAAAGTGTTATCAGCCTCCTGGGACTGATAAATCAACACTTTTAAGTCTTCCCTGATGGGGGGACGCTTCAGTGTGATGAACAACTGGCGTAGCTCACGACTTGTGGGTAAAGTTGTGCAACCTCTCGAGAGTGTAAAACTGGTATACTAGCCGTGCTCACGGTCATGAGCGGCCAGATCCTCCGTCTGATTAGTGGTGTTTACCTTTGGTGGTTTGGCTTGGTTCTCAGTAGACTCATGGTTAATTTTGATTAATTATTATGTAACTTGGGTTATGGTAATTCATCCACTTGTAGTAAATAGCTTTAATAAAATTTACTAAGATTAAAAGCTAATGCAGTTGAGTCAGCTAACCTTAGAGCCTAATAATTCATGTTATACTTGTTGAGTACAAGATGCATACTCACACTTGCCTTCTCTACTCTTCTGTTCTCTCTGGGATATCTTCGACTGCTGCTCAGTACCAGGCGACATGGAGGACTACATCAGCGGACTCGACAGTTTCTAGGCGTTGTCTCCCAGGCGACGTCCCTGTGGCACCCTATTTTTCATGTATTTATTTTACGCTTCCGCATTCCTTGAACTGATTCTTGATTCAGTTGTAATAAAGATATTCATTTATAATTTATACGCTTTTATTTCGAGATACATGTTGTGATATCTTGATGATTCTGTTGTATATATGCGTGACTTGATCCTGGCGCATATATGATTGCTCGATTTATGTTCTTATAAATCGGGTGTGATAGAATTGGTATCAGAGCTGTGTCGACTGTAGGACGAAGCCTAGATAGAAATGGTTGAGTTCAGGGATTTCCTTTCGCTTGCCTTGCTTCCGCAAAACCCAAACCCTCATTTCTGCTTTCATTTCTTGAGCTCTAAACCCTGATTTGCCAATCCTCCCTGTATTTTCCGAGAATTAGTCTGATAATTTCAGTAGACGTGGCCTGCAATTTTCTGACTTTCCTCATAAGTCTAGGATGCCTTTGCAAAAATACGCTAGAGCGCCTGTTTGTTTTAGTCGAGTGGAGTGATAAACTCGACTAACGTTTGGATATTGAGTGTCTGTGATTGTGCAAAATGTTTGATTTGGATCTTTGGTTGATTGCATAGTCTAGTAGTTAAACTTGTTCATGCAAATCGACTTTAACGCAGACTTGAATTAAATAATAGAATTGAGTTAGATCGTTGGGGGTAAAACCGTACACTCTTTTCTCTCTATTTTATCCTGTCAGAGTTTTCTTCCCGGAAGTTGTACAATATCTATCTCTTATAAATTTCGCTCTGCTGCAAACAGATGGTGAACACCAGGAGCACCGGCACTGGTTCTGGCCAGCAAGGGCAGAACAACCAGAGTACCGACCAGCCGCTGCCGATGCCTCCACCTCTGACTCCGGAGCAGTACTTCCAGTTCCAAATGCAGATGATGGCCACCCTGAACAACACTGTTCAGACGCTGCTACAGATCCACACTCAGCCGCCACCTCCTCCACCGCAGCAGCCCCGCGACAGGAGCGCGGACTTTCTGAGGGGTCACCCGCCGATGTTCTCTCATGCGGCTGATCGACTCCAGGCTGATGACTGGCTTCGTTCAGTGGAGCGCCAGTTGGATGTCGCTCAGTGCGACGACAGGGAGCGAGGCTCAGCTCTCGATTGGTGGGAGTCCTACCCAGCTCGGGACCGCGGCGCCCTCACTTGGGTCCAGTTCCGGGAGCATTTCAGGAACCACCACATCCCTGCTGGAGTGATGAAGATGAAGCACAAGGAGTTCCTTGCGCTTAAGCAGGTAAATTAGAGTAAAATCTTTCCGCAAATTCTTTTTGAGCTCAACCCCACCCTTGTTATAAGAAATGCTGAGTAAATTTCCATCCTCTTTTTCCGGTGATTATCATTTCAGGGAGCTATGACGGTGACCGAGTACCGTGATCGTTTCCTCCAGCTCGCTCGCTACGCCCCCACAGAGGTCGCCAATGATGGCGATAAGCAGGAGCGCTTTAGGGAGAGACTCGATGACCACCTGGAGTACGCGCTCATGAACCACCGCTTCGACAACTTCAACCAGCTGGTTGACGCTGCCCTCAACACAGAGCGCAAGCGCTGGGATATTGAGGACAAGAAGAGGAAGATGGCTCCTGCTGCGTTTGGCCGCAACACCCGGCCTCAGTACCAGTACCCACAGCAGCAGCAGCTGCTGTGGCAGTACCAACCTGAATTATACCAGCTCAACTACGCGAGTCCAATCCAAAGGGCTCCAACGTGCTTCAAACGGTATAATCCCTTGGCCTGTCGGGTAGCGTCCCGATAAACCACCGATACAGGATCAAATAAGGTTACCTCACACGAAGGTGAGTCCAGAGATATAGTCACCATCATATTTTAAATCACAAGGAAATTACTTTACAAGAGTTTCCAACAATAGTGCAAAGTTCCAAATTTAGAAAAGTTACTACAAACTGTTAGAGTTATGGTTTTTAGCAGCGGAAAACATACGCGATGACTTACGACACGTCGTCAAGATGGATGTCATGCTAAGCCCGGGCACGACACCACACGGTATCTTCATTGTTGGCCGGGGACGGATCTCACCCTGCGGACCAACCTTCCAGAAGAGTACAGGGCCAAGACAGGGGAAGAGTAGGGGCTTCAGAGACTTTACCTGAAAAAAAGTCACTAGCAAGACTGAGTATACTAATACTCAGCAAGGCTTACCCGGGATTGGGTATACTTTAGCCCGTAACTAGACTCATGAAGGCATTTGTAAAGGTTCTGGGTTCATTTTCAGCTGAAAAGCAACTAAGAGTATAACTTACTTTCAAGTTTTAGCTTTCAGATTCTAGCTTGATTAGCCATTCTAGGTAAGCACCTATACTAAACAAGCAATGTAGATATTATCATCCATCAAGATTATTTCTTCAACAATTACACTTTTTACTCGATGTGGTAAAAGGGATAAGCAGTCTCATACATCGTGAGAGGCGGATGATCCGAATCGAATTTAACCTTGCAAGGTAAACCTAACACACACGCTTGGAATACCAACAGCGCATTCCGAAGTAACCGTTTCCCTCATATTTCGGGTTATGGATCAGGGCCACCACAAGCGACTACAGGACCGTACGCACACCAATTGTGCAGGACATACGTCTGTAGCGCGACTACAAAACCCGTATTCCTGTCTGCCATGCAGAACGTACTCCCACACGTCGGTGCGTGCAAACATAAAATAAAATTCGAGTGGTGGAAGCGCGTCCATTTGCCGGGCCATTTGGGTACTAGGCTTACCGCTTACCATATTTCGCGGTATGTGGCTAGTACTTTCAAATGCTTAGCCACCACTACCACATGCTGCGACCTTAACCACTTTTAACAAAACAGACAGGGTAAAACCTCAGGTCATGATACAGCACATGACCGTGTCCGTCATCCTTATAGTGGTTACAGAATTGTAAACATGCAACTCCTATATCGCGCGAGTGACAGGAAATCACCCGACTTTTACCGATCCTATTTAGCAGAGCATCTAAACGATAAGGACTCGGTACAATACACTGGATTCCTAAGATATCATGCAACTAGGGTGTCATTGCAACTCCTAGACGTAATGCAAGATATATAATGTATAAGATTGCATAATGTAATAATTTGAAATATTGGGTTATGCACCGGGGCTTGCCTTTACTGGTGGGGCTGAAGTCAGAAATGTTAACATCTTCCGAACTTTGGTTCGGGGCTTCAGTTAATCCCTTGGTGACGTTCACTTGATCTTCAAGAACATCCTCCGTAGACTCCGGGGAGATCTCGTAGATACCGTTGCCGAAGTAATTGTATCTACATGCAATGCGACATTACATTCAAAACGTGCAGATGAAACTATCTTACTTCACAATACAGTTGCAATCCAGCACTCATATAACACACTATTCACATAACAACCAAAAAGATTTGAAGCTAAACTTAAACAGAGCTTTAGGTGGACAACTAATTAGAATCGGCTACTCGTTGAAGATTACAACAGAGCCGATTGGAAACAACAGAGGTTTAGCCGATGGAAAGGTGCATCGGTTTCCTAGATGATCGATGAAAGCATCGATTATCTTGGCAGAAGGATGATTCCTAAAGCAGTTGTCTTAACGGAGATGTGCTTAAGTGTTATCTTAGGTAACTAGGTGTGGTTATATCGACTCGATTACGTCAGCACAACTATTGAGTGACGTACAGCCGATTGGAGTGTGGTTAAGGGTATGTGACCGATAAGTATAAAGCCGACCTTTCAGTCGATAAATCGACTGATAGAAGTGTGTGGATAAGGATGGGGAAACTAAGGATCGATCGACCGTGTTTGACCGATACGGAAAAGCAACCAAAATCGGCTTGGGTCGGCTGATGGCAAGAATCCTAAGATCGTATGTGACTCTCCGATACATCGACTCTATGTAGTCGATGTAGGACAGGACAACAGAATTGTATTGGTAGTAGTTGATGCTAGAAAGGTAACAACCGTATTAGCTAACCAGCCGATGGTAGAAGTATCGACTGACAGCTGTCACATAGGAACATCTTAGACTCAGGGAAACGGATGCTTAGCAGCTGAGCTAAAAGCCGACGCTAAAGCATAGCTGCAGAGATGTAGTGGCCAAGCAGCAGATACATACGGACTAACATAGATTTTTATACGAAGAGGACCTTAAGGAAACGACAATCAAGACAAGGATAACGTCTTGACGGCAAGGATATGAGCACCAGGGTGATAGGATCAACTAGATATCACACCCTATAATTTATCTTCCAGCTATAACACATGGATACAATATAAGGTACAAACAAAGCATTCATTCCCTAACATTTGACCTAGACCACACATCAAAGATTTTCAATTCAAGAGCACAACATAAAATTTGTAGGGTTTGACTTAGGATTTCAAACAAAACTGATTTTACATTTTTATGAATTTCCTACGAAAATCTATGAAATGTAGAAGTTCATCGATTTGAAATAAAGAAAGCTCTGGAAATCTTACAGAAAGTACCCTAGAACTTTCTAAACCAAAGCAATCAAGTCCCTGGTCGGGGAAAACAAATAATAGGAGGTTAACGACGATATTCCGGCAAAGGAGTCGCCGGTATTAAGAAGATTCAGTGAATCAGGGTAAACCTTGGGGTAGCCTTGGTTCTGAAGGAGAACACGCGGAAAGTGAATTTCCATGATGAACAGGATCAGCGATAAGATGAGCTCGACGATGACGAGATTCCGTGGTTGACGAAGAAGCTTGTCGGGAATATTTGTTGTGGGTGGAAGATAACCGGAGACATTCCTCATGTGATCCGTGGCGACGATAGTTGGCTTTTAATCTGCTCATGCATGGCCCGTTGCCTTGCACGCGCACACACCTACGGAATTGAGCCAAGCCGGCCACTAGCAAAATACTTCCGTTCGCACTCGCGAACGTGCCGGTTCAATTCTGCTCGGACCTCCGCATGGATCAAGAGAGCTTGCTGTACCTAGCTGCACCTAGCTCCTCCGAACTCGTCGTACCCGGTCACTGCTTCCGCTTCGTCGTCTTTCCTTTCGGCTCGTCCCGCCATAACTACTCCTCTGCCTTTGCGAGGACCGTGGTTTGCTTGCATTAGAGCCGTGCCTTCCGTTGTCCTTTCCTCGACGGCCTCTAATGTCCATCACGCGCGACCCTCCTGCACGCTAAATCGGTCGCGGCCTGAGCTCGCTCAGCGGGAACACCGTCATGTGCTGCACGCCACCGCTCGGCACGTCGTTGCCCTACTCGTCAATGCTCTGCATAGCTCCTCCTCTGGCACTCACTCGGGCCGTCGCTCCCACGCGCTCAGCTTCCTCGTGCGCTCGCCGGGCCCACTCCGTGCCTGCAGCCTGCCCGAGCGCCTGCTCCCGTGCAAGCCGCACGCCAGCACCTCCCGCGCGTTCCACCCTCCTGCGCACTGCTGCGCCCACCTGGACCGCGCCTAGCACGTTTGCGCCAAGCCGCGGCCGCCCTGCTCACGCATGCCTGAGCCTCTCTGCGCCCCGCGCGCCGCCGGCCCGCGTCACGGCTGGAGCCGCCCGCCACTCGGGCCCCTGCGCCTACCGCACGCGCCTGCGCACTGCCGCGGCCCACCACCAGCGCCTGCCGAGTCGTGCGCCGCTCGGCCCCCGCGCACTGCCGCACGGGCCGCGGCCGCCCACCACCACCGCAGCCGCGCCACGCAGCGCCCCGCTCGCCTAGCCGCGTTGAGTCGCGCCGCGCTGCCTGGGCCCGCGTGGGGCCCGGCGTGCTACGCCGCCGCCTGGGGCAGGGGCTCCCCTGGGCGCCGCCAGCACCGCCTGCTGTTGCCTGTGTTGAAGAGAGGAAGGGGAAAAGCAGAAGAAGAACCCAGGAAGAGGTGCCGGCCAAGCAAGGAGGAAGAGAGGCGCCAGTGAAAAGATAAGGCAGAGAGAGAAAGGAAGAACAGAGAAGAAGAAGAAGAAGGACTGGAATTCCCCAAGGACTTATACGTAATTAAAGAAAATTGGAAGGGCCTGTCTGTAAAACAAAATTTCCCATTGATTTAAAATCCAAATAAAGAAATGCCCAAAACGAAAGTTGGAGAGTTTTTCAAACTCTACAACATTGCTTTAGGGCCCAAGTTCAAAAACTCAAAACTTATATTTTTACACGTGAAACTTTGAACAAAAGTCGGATTTGAATTGCTTTTGTCCTAAAGAGCGTAACTTTATAAAATTCAGGACCTAAATGCCCTTTTAACTTGTACTTTTAAATTTTCAAAAGCTTCATATAAACTCACATAAGCTTTACACTAACAAACACGTATTTCACACTAACAAAATATATGTCTAGCATTACATGTACACGAACTGTCACAGCTGCAGCACCAGAGGCAGATCCAGCAGTACCAGCAGCGACAGCAGCAGTACCCGCCTCGTCCTCAGCAGCAGCAGCAGGCGGGACAGGGCCAGAGGCTTCCAGCACCTCCGGCACGCTCTGCTCCACCGGCTCCACTAGCTCCGTGGCAAGGAGTGCCTACTCCTCCTGCCGGGCAGCAAGCACCAGCACTCCCACGGGTGTGCTTTCACTGTGGCGAGCCGGGACACTACGCCAACGTCTGTCCTCGGAAGGCGCTGTCGGGACTGCAGGGGCGCCCAGCTCAGCCCAAGGTGCCATCCCAGGGCAGGGTGAACCATGTGACGACCGAGTCAGCGGCCTAGGCTCCCAACGTAGTTATTGGTACGTTCATGGTTAATACTCACCCTGCTACAGTGCTTTTCGATACTGGTGCTATGCATTCCTTCATTACTCGGTCTTTTGTTGAGCATCATGGCATCCATACTAGCACATTAAAGAGGGGCATGTTAGTATCTTCACCGGGAGGGCAGTTGAGGTCTCATATCTTCTGTCCCAGAGTCAGTGTTGTCATAAGGGGGGTAGAGTTCAGTGCTAATCTCATGGTGCTAGACACCAAGGGTATCGATGTGATCTTGGGAATGGAGACCCTTGTTAGATGGGGTGTCAAGATTGATTGTGCTCAGAGGACTGTGCACTTGTCGGCACCAGATGGACAGGAGGTCACAGTCAGTGCTTTGGAGCCTTCCAGAATTCTTTGTCAGATGGAGGCTAGACCCACGGATGGTATTCGCGTGGTGTCTGAATTCCCGGATGTCTTTCCGGATGATTTGCCAAATATGCCGCCTGATCGCGACATTGAGTTTTCTATTGATCTCTTGCCTGGCACAGCTCCGATTGCTAAGCGGCCCTATCGTATGGCACCCGTTGAGCATGAGGAAGTTAAGAAGACTGTCGATGAGTTGCTAGCCAAGGGTTATATCCGTCGCAGTTTCTCTCCTTGGGCTTTTCCTGTATTGCTTGTAGAGAAGAAGGATGGCGCGAAGAGAATGTGAGTCGATTATCGGGATCTGAATGCAGTCACCATTAAGAACAAGCATCCATTGTCTCGTATTGAGGATCTCTTTGATCAGCTTCAGGGTGCTTGTGTATTCTCGAAGATTGATCTGCGTTCGGGTTATCACCAGCTGAAGATTCGTCCTGAGGATATCCTGAAGACGGCATTCACCTGCAAGTATGGGCTATACGAGTATACGGTTATGTCCTTCGGCTTGACCAATGCTCCGGCTTTCTTCATGCATCTGATGAACAAGGTTTTCATGGATTATCTGGACACCTTTGTGGTGATATTCATTGATGGTATCCTGATATATTCCAAGTCAGAAGCAGAGCATGAGAAGCATCTGAGGCTTGTGTTGTAGAGGCTCAGAGAGCACAAGCTGTATGCCAAGCTTAGCAAGTGTGAATTCTGGATTGACGAGGTTCCATTCCTCGGTCATGTCATCTCCAGGGGAGGTATTGCTGTGGACCCCGGAAAGGTGAAGGATATGCTTGTCTGGGTGGTACCGCAGACAGTGAAGGAAGTCCGCTCTTTTCTGGGCTTAGCAGGGTATTATCGGAGGTTCATTGAGAATTTCTCCAAGATTGCGCAGCCTTTGACTTCCTTGCTAGAGAAGGGTGTGGATTTCTCTTGGACTGATGAGCGTCAGAAGGCCTTCGAGGAGCTGAAGAAGAGGTTAACTATGGCGCCAGTCCTTACTCTGCCAGACCAGAGCAAGAGGTTCACAGTGTATTGTGATGCTTCGAGAGATGGTCTTGGTTGCGTCCTAATGCAAGAAGGCAGAGTGATAGCTTATGCTTCGTGGCAGTTGCGCCGGCACGAGCTAAATTATCCCACTCATGATCTGGAGTTAGCCGCAGTTGTGCATGCCCTGAAGATATGGAGGCATTACTTGTTTGGGCAGAGGTGTGATATTTACACCGATCACAAGAGCCTCAAGTACATTTTCACTCAGAGTGAGCTGAACATGCGGCAGAGAAGATGGCTAGAGTTAGTCAAGGATTATGACCTGGAGATTCACTATCATCCGGGCAAGGCCAATGTTGTAGCAGATGCTCTGAGCAGGAAGAGCTATGTCAACATGGCCGTGGCTTTTCAGATGCCTCAGGAGTTATGTGAGGAGTTTGAGCAGTTGAGTCTGGGTTTCTTGCATCACACCTCGAGTGCATCATTCGAGGTAGAACCCACTCTAGAGGCAAAGATCAGGCAGCATTAGAAAGAAGATAAGAAGCTGCAGGAGATCCGCGAATTGCTCAAGATTGGCAAGGCACCTCATTTCAGAGAGGATGATCAGGGTACCTTGTGGTACAAGGGTCGGATATGCGTGCCGGATGTAGGGGATCTCAGGAAGCTGATCTTGAGTGAGGCTCATGATACGGCATATTCCATTCATCCGGGCAGCACGAAGATGTATTATAATCTCAAGGAATGATTCTGGTGGTATGGAATGAAGCGTTCCGTTGCAGAGTACGTGGCTATCTGTGACACTTGTCAGCGTGTCAAGGCAGAGCATCAGAGGCCAGCAGGTCTATTGCAGCCATTGAAGATTCCAGAGTGGAAATGGGAGGAGATCACTATGGACTTCATTGTGGGATTGCCTCGTACTCAGAAAGGGTACAACTCTATATGGGTAGTAGTGGATCGGTTGACGAAGGTTGCTCACTTCATCCCGGGGAACACTACTTACTCTGGTGCCAGACTCGCAGAGTTGTACATCTCGAGGATCGTCTGTCTGCACGGTGTTCCAAAAAAGATCATATCTGACCGAGGATCTCAGTTCACTTCACGGTTCTGGGAGCAGTTGCATGATTCATTGGATACGAAGCTGCGTTTCAGCACCGCTTATCATCCTTAGACAGATGGGCAGACAGAGAGAACCAACCAAGTGTTGGAGGATATGCTTCGAGCCTGTGCTATTCAGTATGGTACTAGCTGGGATAAATGCCTACCGTATGCAGAGTTTTCATACAACAACAGCTATCAGGCCAGTCTGAAGAAATCTCCTTTCGAGGCCCTGTATGGTCGGAAGTGCAGCACTCCGCTGTATTGGGATCAGATTGGCGAGAGACAGGTGTTTGGTCCGGATATCGTTGAAGAGGCAGAACAGCTGGTACAGCAGGTGCGAGAGAACCTGAGGGTCGCACAGACTCGTCAGAAGAGCTACGGATGTTCGTCGTTGGGATCTGACCTTTGCAGTGGGTGATCATGTGTACCTGAAGGTCTTGCCGATGAGAGGAATCCGCAGGTTTAACGTGAGAGGGAAGCTAGCCCCTCGATACATTGGTCCGTTCAAGGTGTTGGAACGGAAGGGTGAGGTGGCATATCGTTTGGAGTTACCTCCCAACCTCTTGGGAGTGCATGATGTGTTCCACGTGTCTCAGCTGAAGAAGTGCTTGAGGGTGCCGGAAGAACAGGCACCGCTAGAAGGGTTGGATGTGCAGGAGGATCTGACCTACACCGAGCATCCGGTAAAGATTCTGGAGACATCCGAGAGAGTTATCGATAAAGAACTGGCGTAGCTCACGACTTGTGGGTAAAGTTGTGCAACCTCTCGAGAGTGTAAAACTGGTATACTAGCCGTGCTCACGGTCATGAGCGGCCCAGATCCTCTGTCTAATTAGTGGTGTTTACCTTTGGTGGTTTGGCTTGGTTCTCAGTAGACTCATGGTTAATTTTGATTAATTATTATGTAACTTGGGTTATGGTAATTCATCCACTTATAGTAAATAGCTTTAATAAAATTTGCCAAGATTAAAAACTAATGCAGTTGAGTCAGCTAACCTTAGAGCCTCATAATTCGTGTTATACTTGTTGAGTACAAGCTGCGTACTCACACTTGCCTTCTCTACTCTTCTATTCTCTCTGGGATATCTTCGACTGCTGCTCAGTACTAGGCGACGTGGAGGACTACATCGGCGGACTCGACGATTTCTAGGCGTTGTCTCCCAGCAGACGTCCCTGTGGCGCCCTATTCTTCATGTATTTATTTTACGCTTCCGCATTCCTTGAACTGATTGTTGATTCAGTTGTAATAAAGATATTCATTTATAATTTATACGCTTTTATTTCGAGATACGTGTTGTGATATCTTGATGATTCTATTGTATATATGCGTGACTTGATCCTGGCGCATATATGATTGCTCGATTTATGTTCTTATAAATCGGGTGTGACACAACTGCACTTCAAACGGTATAATCCCGTGGTCTGTCAGGCAACGTCCCGATAAAACCACCTAACACAGGATCCTAACAAGGTACCTCGCACGAAGGCAAGTCCAGAAATACAAACACCAACTATTTTTACATTACAGGCATAATATTGCGTTGGTATTCAACCATAGTATAAAGACTTAACCAGTTTGAATTTATACAAGACTTTTCCGAAGTTATAGTATCTGCAGCGGAAAGCAAATGCAACACTACAGATGTTGCACAATGGATGTTTGAGCTAAGCCCATGCTCAACATCACTCGGAAGGTCCTGTGTTGGCCGGGGATGGATCCCATTCCACGGACCAACCATCGGGAAGAGCATAGGGCCATGGCACAGGCCGAGCAGAGTCCTCAACATCACAATGCAAGGCTGAGTATGCTAATACTCAGCAAGGCTTACCCGTTTCATGGTATACTTAGCCATGTAACTATACTATAAAGACATTTAATGGTTCTGGGTATAGTTTTCAGCTGAAAAGCAACAAAGAGTAGAAACTTAATTTCAAATTTTAGCTTTCAGGTTCTAGTTGATTCTCCATTCTAGGTAAGCAACTATAACTATTCAAGCATGGTAGAATCCTTTAAGCAAATATCATCTTTGACCATCATAAGGTTGCTCTTATTACTCTATGTGGCAAAGGGATCAAGCAGTCTCAATCTCCACGAGAAATGGACGATTCTGATCGAATTTCACAACCTTGCAAGGGCAAACCTAACTCACACGCTTGGAACATCCAATGATAGTTCCGAAGCAACCGTTTGCCTTTCATTCCGACTCGTGGATCAAGGCCACCACAAGCCACTGTAGGACCATACGCACATCCAATGTGCAGGACGTACGTCTGTAGCTCGACTACATGACCGTACTCCTGTCCGATGTGTGGAACGTACTCCCGCACGTCGGTGCATGTGAAAAATCAAATTACGAGTGGTGGGGGTATGTCCACTCCTCGGGCCGATTGGTTACTAGGCTTACCGCTTACCATATTCGCGGCATGTGGCTAGTACTTTCAAACGCTTAACCACCGCTACCACACACTACGACCCTAGCAACTTTTATCAACACAGATGGGGTTTTTACCAAGGTCATGAATCATAATCACAACCCCGTCCGTCATCCTTATAGTGGTTGCAGGAATATAAACATTGCAACTCCTATAAAGCTCGTGAGTGACAGGGAATCACTCGACTTCTACCGATCTTATTAGCTTAGCAGCTAGTCGGACTCAAGTTCTAGTATTCAATACATAGGTTTCTAGGAATATGCAACTAGGGTTTCAATACAACTCCTAGAAACTTAAATGCACAAGTAGATATACATGAATATATAAATAACAGTGTAATAAAAATAGCGGTTTATGTTCGGGGCTTGCCTTCGTTGGTGGAGCTGGGGTCAGGGATGTCAATATCTCCCAAACTTTGGTTCGGGGCTTCAGTTAATTCCTTGGTGACGTTTACTTGATCTTCCGAAATGCCCTGCTCAGGTTTTGGGATCAACTCGTAGGTTCCGTCAGCGAGTGTAGTCGAATCTACATGATATGCCTCGATTTGAAGCAATAGGTATTGATTTAAGAACTCTACTTCATGATAAAGTTGTAATCCAACAATTGGATACACACAATTTTCATAAGACAAGAAATTATAATTCAAACCTACTATTATATCTTAGTTCAATTATTATAATTACTTGGATTAATTGAATTAGGTTAACAAGTTTGATTTTTATTTTGAAATTCACAAAAGGTATGGCCTTGAATTTTTATGGGTAAGCTCATTTCTAACAGATGAGCTTACTATGAATTTTTCATAATTTTCTAAAAATAGACACTAAGGTATTTGAATTAAGTTTAACTTTCAAGTTTAAATTCAAATCCTAGACAAAACAGTGCTATAAATTCTTGAAAGATTTACTATGAACTATCCAATACAACATATCCTATGGTAAAAAGATTTAAGCATAAAAACCTTGGTAACATGCTTGAATAAATTTAAACTATTCTAAACTTGATTTGCGTAAGTTTAATTTAGTTTAAGCTAGGGTTCAATATTGTAAGTGAATTTTGCACACAAGTTTACTCATACCCTAAACAGACTATACACCAAAAATCACAAGCAATAGAGCTAGTATGTAAAGGTTACACATAAGATACCCTTTTTCTAAACTTTAAAATAACTCAAAAAGTATTTAGTTTCGAACAAAACTCTATTAACAAAATTTGTAGAATTTACTTCAAAGATTCCAACAAAATTGGTTTGACATTTTTCTGAATTTCCTACGAATTTCTACAAAGTTCTAAATATCACTGATTTTGAATTAAGGGGAGGGACTGGAATCTTGCAGTCAGACCCTCAGAAAGAATTGAATCAAAGCAATTGGGTCCTTGGCTCATCGAGGAAGAGAAGCCGAGGTGCGTCGGCCAATTCCAGCGACGATGGTCGCCGGCGGCGAGGTGGAACAGGCCAGGAAGGACCAGGGGACTAGCGGGAGGCTTGCTGGGGGTGATGTGATGGTCGGGGTCGACTGGAGGGGGTGGAACGGTGGCAACCCGAAGCGGCGGCGGTAGAGCTTGATCACGGCGGTGGTGTTCCCGCATGACAGCTCACCGGCAGTGGATCGGAGGTAGGGGAATAGCTCCAGGGAAGTAAGGCGGTTCGAATGATCACCTTGGCGAGAACTAGGACAGCCGGAGAGGTGGGTTCCCATGGCGACTCGAGACGACAGCGAGGGGAGGAGCTCGTCGGCGAGGTAGATATGGTGCTTAAGGGCGGCGATGGAGGGGCTGGTGAGCTTCACGAGATCACGGTGGAGCTACTGGAGGTGACGGGGTGGCTTGAGAAGGGGCGGGGTGAGCTGATGACGGTGAGCAGGACTGCGGCGGAGTGGTCCGGCAGGGTGTTGAGCGGAGAAGAAGCCGAAGAAGTGAAATACGGCTGCAAGAGTGGGTATAAGTAGTCGAAGCGGGCTCTTGGTCATGCTGTGAAACTAGGAAGAGGCACGGTGAGCGGTAGCTGCTGCTGGCGATCGGCGGCGCGAATGGCGGCCGGGCGGAGCTCGGGCAAAGACCGGGCGGCGTGGGGCGCGCGGAAGAGAGCCAGCAGAGGGGAGCTAGGGCGGCGGCTGGCTTGAAGACGACGCGTGGGTGCTACCAGAGTAGCAAATGGCACCGGTAGAGCGGCAGCGGCGGTGAGCGGCGGCGGCCTGCGGCGGCAGAGAGGGAGCAGCTCGGGCGGACGGCAGAGTATCGTGGCGTGCTCGGGGAGGGCCAGCAGGAGGGAGGTGAGGCGGTGGGCGAGCTCGGGGGCTACGCGTGGAGCGGCGCTGGAGCAGTAGTTGGCCTCGGGCGGCGCGGCAACGGTAGTGGGCGGCGGTGCTGTCGCGCGACAGAGGAGGCAAAGGAGGAAGAAGAGGGGGGGGGGGCGCCAGGGACTAGATTGTAAGCTTTAAAAACTTTAGGGAGCTCACTGTAAAGCCAAGTTTCCTCACTGTTTTATACCTCAAATGAGAAAATGGTCAAAATAAAAGTTGTAGAACGTTTCAAACCCTACAACTTCTATTTAGGGTTCAAATTCAAAAACTCAAAGAATAAAGCTTTATTTAAAAACTTTGGACTCAATTTAAACTTTTCAAAGTTTTTGTCCTTAATTAAGTAAATTCCATATACTTTTGGACTGAATTGCAAGTTTAGGTAATGTAATGATGACTAACACTTTTACGCTTTGAACCCTAGTCAAAATTGGAAGTTACATGTGTAATTCAAATACTTTGCATAAAAGGACTCCTACTTTTGAAAAATTACACATAAGTCCTTATTTTCACTCATTCACACAATTGCACACAATTCAATACACACATTACACATTCCTTCCTAGTGTTTTAAAATTTTGACACCTAGGGTGTCACAACCTTCCCCCCAAAAAAGGAATCTCGTCCCGAGATTACCAGAGTGATGTATTAGAAGATAGTTACCTAAGGATTCTTAAGGAACTCGGGAAAGTTTTTCTAAAGATAATCTTCAGTTTCCCAGGTGGCTTCTTCTACAGTATGGTGGTCCCACAAAATCTTATATATCTTACTCTTCTTTCTCCTAGTGACTCTCTCCTTGGTATCTAGAATTTGAAGGGGTTGTTCGATATAAGATAGATCAGGCTCGATCTCGATGGCTTGTTGTTCAATGACCTCAGTAGGCACTTTGATGCATTTCCTGAGTTGGGATATATGAAAACATCATGAATGGCGGCCAACTGAGTAGGAAGATGAAGTCTGTAAGCCACTGGGCCACAGGTTTCGGTGATTTCAAAAGGTCCGGTGTATCTAGGTGCCAACTTCCCTTTTATACAGAAATGTTGAACACCCTTAGTAGGAGATATTTAAAGATATACATAATCTCCTACTTGGAATTGTAATGGTTTTCTCCTTCAATCTGCATAACTCTTCTGTCTAGACAGAGCTGCCTTAATATTGGTTTGGATAAGTTTGACTTTATCTTCAGCTTCAGCAACTAAATCGGGTCCGAAGATTTGGCGTTCACCGGTCTCAGACCAACTCAAAGGAGTTCGACATCTTCGACCGTATAACGCCTCAAAGGGAGCCATTTGAAGACTGGACTGATAGCTATTGTTATAACAAGATTCGGCCAAGGCTAGACATTTGTCCCAGTTCATATCATAGTGAATGATGCAAGCTCGGATCATGTCTTCAAGGATCTGATTAACTCGCTCAGTCTGTCCATCAGTTTGTGGATGGTATGCAGAGCTGCGAATCAGCTTGGTTCTGAGAGAAGACTGCAATTGGTCCTAGAAGCGTGCAATGAATTATGCCCCTCGATCAAAAATGATTGTCTTAGGAATACCATGTAAACGAAGAATCTGATCAAGATAGATTTCGGCATATTTCTTGGCAGCATAAGTTGTATGCATAGGAAGAAAGTGGGCATTCTTGGTGAGTCTATCAATGATTACCAGATGGAGTCATGCCTTTGAGATGTGTTGGGAAGACTAACGATGAAATCCATACTGATGTCTTCCCACTTCCATGATGGAATAGGTAGGGGTTGGAGTGTACCGGATACTTTTAGATGACTGGCTTTGACTCTCTGGCATGTATCACACTCGGATACATACTTAACAATTTCTCTTTTCATTCTGGTCCACCAAAAGTTTTGCCTAAGGTCTTGGTACATTTTAGTACTACCAGGATGGATAGCAAACTTGGACAGATGGGCTTCATCAAGGATTTGCTTACGAAGCTAATGATTCTTAGGTACAACAATACGATTGTCGAACCATAGAATTCCTTGATGATCCATGTGGAAACACCTATATTTTGCTTCTCCCTGAGATAGTTTCTGTTTGATAATTTTGATACCTTCATCATGCAATTGCGACATGATGATTTATCTTGAAGAGTAGATTCGATAGATATGAGATTCAGGCTACCTTGAGGAATAATCTCCAGATTGAGATTTCTTATCTGATAACAAAGAGTTTCACCGAAGATTTCTACGGATAAGCAATGGCAATGTGCTTTTTGGCTAAGTGCATCCGCAACCACATTAGCCTTGCCGGAATGGTAGTATACCTCAAGATCGTAGTCCTTGATTAGTTCTAACCAACGCCTTTGCCTCATATTCAGGTCGGCTTGAGTAAAGATGTATTTGAGGCTCTTATGGTCAGTGTAAATATTACACTTAGCACCCATAAGATGATGTCTCCAAATCTTGTGAGCGTGAATAACAGCTGCTAACTCAAGATCATGGGTTGGATAATTTTGTTCATGATTCCGGAGTGCTCTGGAAGCATAAGCAATAACCCGGTTGTTTTGCATAAGCATACAACCAAGTCCAGTTCCAGAAGCATCACAATAGACATCAAAAGGCTTGGTACTATCTGGCTGAGCTAGTACTGGAGCAGTGGTTAGAAGTTTTCTCAATATGTCAAATGCTTCTTCACACTTGTCATTCCAATGGAATTTAATCTCTTTGTTAAGTAGTTCAGTCATGAGTTTGGCTATTTTGGAGAAGTCTGGAATGAATCGGTGATAGTATCCTGCCAATCCAAGGAAACTACGAATTTGATGGACTGAAGTTGGAGGCTTCCAATCCATAACTTCCTGAACTTTGGTTGGATCAATCGATATGCATTTGCTGGAGATAGTATGTCCCAAAAATTTCACACTATCAAGCCAGAATTCACATTTAGAGAATCTAGCATAAAGGGGGTGATCACGTAGTCGTTGAAGAACAACACATAAATGATCGGCATGCTCTTCTTCAGTCTTAGAGTATATCAAAATATCATCAATGAAAACCACGACGAATTTATCAAGCTCCAGCATGAAGACTGAATTCATAAGATACATAAAGTATGCTGGTGCATTAGTGAGTCTAAAAGATATGACCAGATATTCATAGAGTCCATATCTGGTCGAGAAAGCTGTTTTTGGAATATCACTAGGCTTGATTTTAATTTGATGGTAACCAGAGCGTAGATCAATCTTAGAAAAGATTTTGGCTCCAGCTAGTTGGTCAAATAAGATGTCAATGCGGGGAAGAGGGTATTTATTCTTGATAGTGACCGCATTGAGTGGACGATTGTTGACACATAGCCTTAAGCTATTGTCCTTTTTCTTTACAAAGAGAGCGGGGCATCCCCAAGGTGAAGCACTTGGGCGTATGAAACCTTTGTCAAGAAGATCTTGAAGTTGGATTTTTAGCTCGACTAATTCATTGGGCGGCATTCGATATGGCCTTTTGGAAATAGGAGCTGTGCCAAGTTGGAGTTCAATAATGAACTCGATATCCCGATCTGGTGGCATTCTGGGTAGATCATCTGGAAAGACATCGGGATACTCACAGACTATAGGAATGTCTTCTAATTTGATGTCTGTGATTGCATAAATGCAAGAGTGAAAATACTCTTGTTTGGGTAGATAGAGGATAGTGGCTCCATCATATGGTGAATCAACCTCAATAACTTGGGAGGCGATATCTAACAACACCTTATGTTTTGTCATCCAATCCATCCCAAGTATAATATCCATACCTTCTAAAGGGAGCAAAACCAAATCAATTTTTACTACCTTACTACCCAACTGTATTGGCACGTGTCTAATCAATTGATTGGAACCAATCTTTCCCCCAGGGGTAGAGATCATATACGATCCCTGGGCTTGACAAGGATCAAGTCCCACTCGAGCACCACACTTGTTGCTAATAAAGCTATGAGTTGCACCGGAATCAAACAAGATAATAACAGGTTTATAGTCGATAGAAAATGTACCCGTCATTATGGGGGCTCCTTCTGGAAGTTCTGCAAGGGTGGTGAAATTAACTCGCCCTTGCCAGACTTGCATTACTCGCTTCTTTCCCTTGCCCTAATTATTCTGATTAGAATTCTGCCCTTGAAGAGGCTTCTTGGGCCGAGCACAATCTCTGATGAAGTGATCCGCACTTCCGCAGTTGAAACAACGATAAGTGCTACTTCTCTGATGAATTTGTTGAACATTTGGCCTTGCGCCAAACTGTTGCGGAGGCACTGGAGGTCTATACCCTCCTTGCTGTTGGGGTGGGCAGAAAATGAATCTGCCAGGTGAGGCATTCCGCTGCGGCGCTCTGATTTGTGTGTTGGGAACAACACGATACCTTGATGACTGAGCACTCGAAGGTCCAGCAGGGGTTTTCCGTTTCTTCTCGGCACGATGTGCCGTGATGCAATCTTCCTGGGTTAGGGCCATATTAACCAACTCACTGAAATTATTAGCCTTAATAAGGTTCAGGCGTTCCTTGAGCTTGGTACTTAGGCCACGACGAAAATGATCTTGTTTCTTGGTATCATTGTCAGCATGATAGCCTGCATACTGGCACAGATGGTTAAAGGTCTGTGCATATTGCAGTACCGTACGGGTGCCTTGGGTGAGTGCCAAGAACTCATTCAACTTTCGCTCCATCAGCCCTTCGGGTATATGGTGTGCCCTGAAGGCATTCCAAAATTCCTCCCAGGAGATAACATGGCCATCAGGCTACATGGCACAATAGTTATCCCACCAAATACGGGCAGCACCATGAAGTTGCTGGGCGACGAAGTGAGCTTAGCTTGAGTTTGCACATGGTATAATGAGAAGGGCGAACTTTGATTCCATGGTATGAAGCCAGGCGTTGGCATCCAAAGGTTCTTCAGCCTTACTGAAAAATGGGGGCTGGGTACTAAGGAAATCCTGATAACTTGCCACTTGGGGGTTGAGGTCATCACGACCTCCTCGTGATTGTTGACGATGTTGGTTCTGTTGTGCCTGCACTAGCAGATTGAGAAGCTCGGTCTGTTGTGCCATAACCTCTGCTAGATTTGGGGGTGCTGGTGGTGGTTGTTGGGAACCGCTAGCCTGGTCTGGCCTGAAACCTTCAGGAGTTCCACGCGTAGCGCCAACCATCTGAAAAACATGGAAGATGTCCATTATGTCAAGTTATCCTTGCTTCCATTTTCAGAATATACCGCACCAAAGGAATATGTAAAGATAGCACAACAGACTGATAGATCGATAGATGGCTGAACAGAAACTTAAGTTATAGATTACAACTGTTGGTCTGTATATTACAGCTTGGTAATCTACCCATTACCATTCAACCATACCTACTCCTGCCACCTATAATACAACAATTGGCCCTTAAGTCAAACTAGATTACACACTCTCTATGTCACACTATACTACACTAAACACATCTTAGGATATCGACGACAAAGATGAATTAGAAGTCGTCGAGGTTGCCCACAGAAGATTGGCTGCCAGATGAAGAATGATTGAGCTGAGGATTTGGTTCTGGATCTCTGTGTTCCGAATCTATCTCAGATACACCTTCAATTTCCTCAGGTTCTTCTTCTGAATCTTCTTCTTCTTCTTCTAGCTCATTTGGTACAAGAGGAGGCATTTGCTATTCTTGGAGCATCTCAATATGTCCAAGGGCATCACCTAGTTCAAGTCATGGATTTGTTCCTGCAAAAAGTCAATTACGGTGTTGCACTGGAGAATTTGAGCATCACCCTCCAAGATTTGCACCTCCAAATGTCCAATGGTAGTATCCCTTCCGGCAATTCCCTGACCAAGCGAATGAATCTGGTCATCCTTCAGAGTAAGATCCCTATGAAAATCCTGGGCCAGATTCACCATTTCATCCGTACACTTCTGTGTAAGTGACTGGAAGCGATACTGAGCATTCATATACCTGATTACTGCCTTGAGAGTCTCTTCGGCGAAATTTCCAACTAAATGTCCAAAATAGTTTGTTCTGTAGTTCCACTCAGCATCATGTGCGAAAACTGCCGGCGGAAACAGTCCAATGGGATATGCTGCGACTTCCTCCGGATGCTGTTCACAAAAGGTAGTAATAGCTTTAAGGGCTGCTGCTTCAAAGGTGTCCACAAGATGATATCCGACAACCCCTATCTCAAGAGATTGCCACCCAAGGATAGGATGTTGAGGAATAGTAATAGTAGCACGACATCGAGGGACTCCAACCTCAAGAAACTCACGACCCTTATAGTGGGGTGGGTACCGATAGTGAAATATACGGAGTGTATCTCACAAGATTTTCGGAAACCCTTCCCAATGTAGACAAGCGGTGTGAGCATATCCCTCAGCATCCCAATAAATCCTCTGAACATCTGCCATTTGAATCAAAAGGATTCAAATGTTAGATAGGATGTAAATTTCCTGAAGTTTGATAAGGGTTGTGGAAAGATGTGAATCAAACTTATGGAAATGCTGGAATGCATCAAGATAGACATCCAACTGAGAACTCACAAGATAAATGGAACAAGATATTGGATTCTGGTCATAGCAAGAACTAGAGATTAGATAGTTACGATAGATTTGGCGGATGAAATAAGATACTGAGATACTAAACCCTATGGCTGTTTGGGTGACCATTTCTAGACTGCACTTTATGGATAACCATACTCTAAGTATCCCCATAACCACAAACACAAGTTCTAATTTACAATCAATCCAAAGATGCATGCACGCACTAACTTCCTCACAAACCAAAATAACTGCCAAATATCTTTGGATTTACGCGGTTAATTACAGTGGCATACCATAGATACGTCTCTTCCTATAACATCTAGTCAACAATTCCTAACCGTTCAGAACCTAACGATTCGTGGTTAGCGTACCTGCAGAAAACCACAATATATGTCCTGAACCTTTTATGCCAGCATGTCATGAAAGCGTTCCCAATCATTACTGTTCACTATAGAAACAGCATCTGTACAATTACCGCTGTACAAACAACGTTAACATACGTTATCGAAACAACGTATTCACGGGGTACCGCAAAATGCGGGGGCATGAACAGCAATTGCCATACCTTGTGCCTAACCATATACTCCTAATATAATCAACCTAAGTTGATATTTTGGCAGCATCTCAAGTAGGCCACTGCTTGAGAAACAGCGTTCGGTTCGCATCACTGACGGGAAGGCTAACTCCCCAGTTAGCTGAGGATCCTTACCTTCTTACCTCATCGTCGAAGGTGTTGTTACAAAATGTAAGGTTGGGTTGTGCATGAATTTAAGTTTTGACAGAAAAGTAACACTGGAAGTTAGAGTTATATATATATATACTGTGACACCCTAAGTGTTAAATATAGCAAGCCAACATGAAGAATGTTTTGTATGTTTTGAATGGTGTGAAATTTGAGTAAAGTTATGAAAATAAGGGTATTATGTAATTTTACAAAAGTACAAGTACTTTTATGCAAGTAGTTGAATTACAAAAGTAACTTTCAAAGTTACAAAGGGCTAAAGTGTAAGAATGCAAGTAATCATGACATTGCAGGAAAACTTGCAATTAGGTCCAAAATTATAAGAAATTTACCTTAATAAGGATAAAACTTTATTAAGTTTAATTTGAGTGCAAAATTGTAAAATAAAGCATTGTACTTTAGGTTTTTGAATTTGAACCCTAAAGCAATGTTGTAGGGTTTGAAAAATTCTACAACTTCTATTTTGATCATTGTCTCATTAGGCTTTTGGATCAGTGGGAAATTTAAGTTTACAGTGAGGTCCCTGGACTTCTCTATTTTTGCAAACCAGTCCCTCGGACCCCCTTCTCTCTTTCTTCTTCCTCTGGCGCCCCTCCTCTGCTCCTCTGCTCCTCTACTGCTGCATCGCCGCCCACCGTTTCCGGCCGCCCCTCGCCACCTCCTACTGCGTTTCACCACCACGCGTCACCCCAGCTCGAGCGCCGCCCTAGCCTCCCCTCTTCTGGACTCCCCGCGCTTTCCACGCCTTTCTCCTCTCCTACCCTAGCTCCTGCCGAATGCCACCTCGCCGCCGCCATAGCAAACGCCCATGCACACCCCTCGCCCCCTCTTTTCTGGCTCAAGAGCGTCACTAGCTCCCTCTCTTCCCATTCCACTCTCTCTTTTGCTCTCCGCTCGCCCCAAGCCTCTAAACACCTCCGCCGCCTCCTTCTTCCACGCTGGCGAGCCCCTGGTCACCGTGGAGCTCCCACCCCACACCCCCCATTATCCCGAACGACCACCTAGGAAGCTTCGCCGCTCCACGCCGAAGCTCTACGACCCCACCCCGACACCAATCCTTCACCGGAGGCCGGTCGCCGTTATTCCCCTCCTCTCTGGTGAGCTCCTGTCGCCATCGAACCCCTACCTCCGCCCCTTCTCCGTCCAATCCGACCACCCCAATAGCTTCCCCTTCTCCTGCTGCAGCTAATAGACCCGAGCTTGGCCGCCCTCCTCGCTGGGAAGCCCCTTGCCGACGAGCTCCTCCTCGCCGCCGCCTCAGCCGCTGTGGGAACCCCACCTCCGGCCATCTCCTCTTCCTCCCAAGCCCACCCGTGGACGCATTTTGAGCTCCTGATGCTCGTGGGCCAGTCCTTCTCCACCCGCCATCGCTTCCCTCACCGGAATTTGGCCGGCGATATCCCTGCCTTCTTCCCCGACGAGCCAAGGGCTTATTTCTGATGATTTGAAAAGTTCCAAGGGTCTCCTTGCAAGATTACAGAGCCCCCCCCCCCAATTCAAAAGCTGTGAACTTCAAAAATGTGTAGAAAATTGTAAAAAATTCAGAAAAATGTCAAACCAGTTGGGTTTGAATCCTTGTGTTAAATACTACAACTTTTATATTGTGACCAGAGATGAATAGGTGTGTTTTGTACTGCAATTTAATTAGTGGATAATTGGTACTTTAATTAGATCTTTTGATCCATAGCAATGCTGAGGCTCAAATTTGAAACATGAGATGTATATGCCATAAGTAGAGTTGTGTAAAATTTGGAAGCTCAGAATAGCCCACTAGCTAGAATGTTTAAATAACTTTGCTTTATGTTAATAAAAGTTTCATGATTTAATTCCAGGTGCATCTTTTCATATTTATAGCTAAAAATTTTACCTTAGCTTTTCAGCATGCATAATCCAAGATAAAAGTTTGAGAGTCAGAATCCTAGTGTAACTTCAGTAATGAATTTTAGCTTAGATTCAAAGGAAATTCATGAACAATAGCTCTAGTTCATGAAAAATTATGAAATTATTTTGAAGTGTTGCTCTTGAGTAGTGTGACATGTCCACAAATTTTCAACCTATTCTCAGGTGTAGAACAACCAGAATAAATAGACCTTGGTATGATAATGTTATATTCTTAACTTAGGGTTCATTTAATTAGTCAAAGTAAGTCGATAATTAAATAATAACCTAGGGTTATTAGAGATAATTAGCTAGTCAAATTAATAAAGTTGTTAAATGTAATTAGTTTAATTGTTTAAGATAACCAAACATGCTATCTAATGCAGTTAGTTTAAATGTTTTGGGTACACAACTATGTTACTTAATGTAACTAGGTAATTTAGTTTATACTCGATAAATGACTGCCCAGTGGGACAGTGAATGATATGTTTGGTGAATGCACTATGTCTTCGTTGGATTGCAATTTTATTGTGAAATAGAATAAAAGTCTATGCATCTTCTAAACTGCATCATTTACATCACGTGTAGACTCGACGCTTCTCGCCGACGGAGATTATCAAATTCTCCCGGAACCCGAAGTAGAAGTCTCGGAAGACACCAGGAACATCGTCGGAGATTTAACTGAAGCCCCGAACCAGAGTTTGGAAGAATTTATTAACATCTTTGACCCCAGCCCCACCAGTGAAGGCAACTCCCGGTCATAAACCCACTACATTATAATACTACAAATCATATATATATCTACTTATATAGTATATTGTGCATTTAAGTTCGTAGGAGTTATAATGAAACCCTAGTTGCACATTGTTAGGTACCTATGTATTGAATAGAACCTGAGTCTGACTAGTGCTATGCTAATAGAACCGGTAGAAGTCGAGTGATTTTCTGTCACTCGCGCGATATAGGAATTGGTTGCTTACAATCTTGCAATCACTATAAGGATGACGGACGGGGTTACGTGCAGTATCATGGAAAGGAATGATACCCCGTCTGTGTTGATGAATTTTGTTAAAGTCGCAGTGTGTGGTAGTGGCAGTTAAGCGTTTGAATGTACTAGCCACATGCTGTGAAATATGGTAAGCGGTAAGCCTAGTAACCAATCGGCCCGGGAAGTGGACTCGTCCCCCACCACTCGACTTTTATTTTATGTTTAATGCACCGACGTGTGGGCGTACGTTCTGCAGAGCAGACGGGAATACGATCATACAGTCACGCTGTAGACGTATGTCCTGCACATTGGATGTGCGTATGGTCCTGCAGTCGCTTGTGGTGGCATTGTTCCACGACCCGGAATGAAAGGCAAACGGTTGCTTCAGAACGACCTGTTGGTGTTCCAAGCGTGTGAGTTTGGTTTACCTTGCAAGGGTTGAAATTCGATTCAGAATTGTCCGTTTCTCGCGGAGATTGAGACTGCTTAATACTTCTGCCACATAGAGTAACAAGCGCAATCTTATGATGAGTAATGCTGAGGTATGCTTTAAAAAGACTCTACCTTGCTTGAGTAGTCATAGGTGCTTACCTAGAATGGTTAAAGGAACTAGAACCTGAAAGCTAAAATATGAAATTAAGGACCTACTTTTTGTTGCTTTTCAGCTGAGACAAAACCTAAAACCCCTTTAGAGCCTTCATGGTCTAGTTATGGGCTAAGTATACCTAATTCCGGGTAAGCCTTGCTGAGTATTAGAAAACTCAGCCTTGCCATATGGTTTTATTTCAGGTAATGTCCCTGAAGACCCTACTCTTACCATGCCATGGCCCTATGCTCTTCCTGATGGTTGGTCCGTGGAATGGGACCCGTCCCCGGCCAACGCTGATCATACCGAGTGATGTCATGCCAGGGCTTAGCATGATGTCCGTATTGGCGATGTGTATAGTTGTCGTACTTTAAATTCCGCTGCTGTGAACTTGAATCTTTAAACTGGTTTGTAATAATTTCTATCAGTTGGAAACCTATGCTACTTTTGGAAACTCATGTGATATAAATGCCTGTGATGAAAAATATGATGGTGATTGTATCTCTGAACTCGCCTTCGTGCGAGGTACCTTGTTTGATCCTGCTTTCGGTGGTTTATCGGGATGTTCCCCGACAGGCCAAGGGGTTACACCATTTGAAGTACGATTGAAGCCCTTGAGAGAGGACTGGCGTACTTGAGCTAGTGTAATTCAGGTTGGTTCTGCCACATATACTATAGCCACCTCTAATTCCCTTATTAGATATCACCCTAGGGCTTTACGTACTATGCACAATCCTTAACGAAACCAACATAATTTTGCAAAATACTTTGTTGGTCAAATTTTATGCTAAAAACATTTTTAAGGCAATTCATATCTCTGGTGTACCCTTGTTAGCTCTGATACCAGCTGTGGTAGAATCAACCTGAATTATACCGGCTCAAGTGCGCTGATCCTTTCTTGGAAGTCAGTAGAGGCTCAACTGCACTTCAAACGGTATAATCCCGTGGTCTGTCGTGTAAACTCCTGATAAAACCACCTAACTCAGGATCCTAACAAGGTACCTCGCACGAAGGCGAGTCCAGAAATACAAACACCAACTATTTTTACATTACATGCATAATATTACCGTGGTATTCAACCATAGTATAAAGACTTGACCAGTTTGAATTTATACAAGACTTCTCCAAAGTTATAGTATCTGCAGCGGAAAACAAACGCGACACTACAGACGTCGCACAACGGATGTTTGAGCTAAGCCCATGCTCAACATCACTCGGAAGGTCCTGTGTTGGCCGGGGACGGATCCCATTCCACGGACCAACCATCGGGAAGAGCATAGGGCCATGGCACAGGCCGAGCTGAGTCCTCAAGGGGATTTCCTGGAATCAAAAGTCACAATGCAAGGCTGAGTATGCCAAGGCTTACCCGTTTCATGGTATACTTAGCCATGTAACTAGACTATGAAGACTTTTAATGGTTCTGGGTATAGTTTTCAGCTGAAAAGCAACAAAGAGTAGATCCTTAATTTCAAATTTTAGCTTTCAGGTTCTAGTTGATTATCCATTCTAGGTAAGCAACTATAACTATTCAAGCATGGTAGAATCCTTTAAGCAAACATCATCTTTGACCATCATAAGGTTGCTCTTGTTACTCTATGTGGCAAAGGGATCAAGCAGTCTCAATCTCCATGAGAAATGCACGCATACTCTTGTCAGCTGTGCGGAACATATTCCCGCACGTCGGTGCGTGTGAAAAAACAAATTATGAGTGGCGGGGGGGTATGTCCACTCCTCGGGCTGATTGGTTACTAGGCTTACCGCTTCAGTGTTTCATAACGGCAAAGAGATGGTTGTCGAATGCTTGGGAGAAAAGATCTACTAAATTTTTTGAAGACACAAAGATAGAAAACAGCCACCACTGAGAAAATCGGCTTTTCAACTAAATATATTGTAACAACTCAGGAATTATGGCATAGATAGGTAATATTTGGCTACGGTTTGTCATGGCAACACATGGGCTATATTGCTGCGGTCCATAGCATGGCTATCAGGGCTAGGCATTCCATTTAAACCGACAATTTGGTTTGGTATTTTTGGTGTTGATGAAAAACTTTGGTTTTTAAGAATGAACCGATTAGAGCTTATGAAATCCAAAAACTAGCCAATTCGGTGTTTGTGTTTTCAGTTCGGTGTTCGATTGGCACTAAAGTCCATACTGTTTGGTGGCTTGCATCTCGGCTACGCGGTTGCGCTTGTCCTCGCTGCTTGCCCACGTGCCACGCTCGTCGCCTCGCCTGCTTGCTCGTCTCGCAAGGCCACTTCCCTAGTTCCCCATACCACCGTTAGCCCTGCCAACACTCGAGGTCGCGCACCCGGGTGTGAGTCAACGAGTCGCACAGGGCCCAGTTACCGCCCACGGCTGCCACCACCGCCGCTCGCCGCGCCGCCGAGGTAGGGGAGGGGAGGGGGAAGGGGTGGAGCGGCCGCTGGAGGTGGGAGGGGGAGGGGCGGGAGCGGCCGGCGGCAAGGTCACCGCCGGCCGGGTAGTGGTCGAGGCGGCGGTCTTTAGGATTTCGGGTTTCCTAGGGTGGGCCGGTGGGGGCAGCTTCCATGGCCGACAGCTATAGAGGGGAGGTTGGGGGCGGTGGTGGTGGTTCGCGCCGCCTCGCCTCCGCCGCTCGATCCCCGGCGGACGGTAGCCGACGGTGGGACCATGAAGAAGGCTTGGGCGAGGAAGCATACTGCGTTAGCGTCGATGGCGGTGGAGGGCAGCTGTGACACTCTAGGTGTCAAAATAGTAAGATATTAGGAAAGAATGTGTAATGTATGTATTGAATTGAGTGAAATTGAGTGAATGTGTGGATATAAGGACTTATGTGTAATTTTCAAAAGTATGAGTCCTTTTATGCAAAATATTTGAATTACAAATGTAACTTTCAATTTTTACTAGGAGTTAAAGTGTAAAAGTAGTAGTCATCATTACATTGCATGAAAACTTGCAATTAAGTCCAAGGTTACATGAAATTTACCCTAAGAAGGACAAAAACTTTAGAAAGTTTGAAATTAGTCCAAGGTTTTAAAATAAAGTTCTATCCTTTGAGTTTTTGGTTTTGAAACTGAATAAAAGTTTTAGGGTTTGAAAAGTTCTACAACTTTTATTTTGACCATTTTCTCATTTGAGGTATAAAACAGTGAGAATACTTGACTTTACACCGAGGTCCCTGGAGTTTTTGAAACTGCAAATCAGACCCTGGTGCCCCTCCCCCTTCTTCTTCCTCTGCTCCCCCTCTGCCGCGCAGCAGCGCCACCGCTGGCCGCCATGCCGCGCCCCCCGAGGCTACCTCCTGCTCCAGCGCCGCTCCACGCGTCGCCTCCGAGCTCGGTCACCGCCTCAGCGCTCCCCCGCTGCCCTTCCCCGAGCGTGACACGCTGCTCTGCCGCCCGCCCGAGCTGCCCCTCTACCGCTGCAGGTCGTCGCCGCTTACCGCCGCTGCTGCTCTGCAGGCGCCACCTCCTGCTCTGGCAGCTCTCACGCACCGCCCCCAGGCCGGCCACCGCCCCCAGGCAGAACCAACCTGAATTATACCGGCTCAAGTGCGCTGATCCTCTCTTGGAAGTCAGTAGAGGCTCAACTGCACTTCAAACGATATAATCCTGATGAGGACATCACTGCCATTGATACAACCACAACTACAGCCCCTTCACCACTTACAGCGGAACCAGGACCAATGACACGGGCCCGTGCACGTGAACTTAATTATCAGGTGAACTCATTCCTAGCTGTTCAAATTAATTCTTCCTCAAATGGAGTACTATTAAAGCCTTGTGATGACTTTATTATTCTTAGGTGCTTGGGAGTTGAACCAGCTAGGAGTGGAGAATGGAACAATGCAATTAAAGCTGCTAAACCCGAAGGGACTTTCGTAACTGCAGCAAGTACCAGTTTCAAGGGGCCATATCTTTCAACTCCCAAGGTTGTTTAAAGCAAATAAATACTTGTTGGAAAGATCTCTTCGTGTACTTTCCAATGGATCAAGAATCAATGGCAGATCAAATACGAAACGTCCAGAAACTCCTGAGGAAGCCTCGTGACTACATCCTGTGTATGTAGTATTCATTTCTATTCAAGCAAGTAGTAGCCACAAAAAGAACTTGGGTTTTGTTTGATGTAAGTTAGCTGCTGCTACTTCCTTGTAAACGCGTGTGTCGGCTAGACCACTCGAATACTTGTATCAGAACCCCACCTTCTATCAAATTCGTGAGTGTTTGCTTGTTATCTTGTTCTTGCTTGTTCTTCGATTGCTTGCAGGTTCAAGGCTGTTCTTGGCACGGCAAGAACAGAAACAACCGGAGCCGGTGTAACTATCACTAAGGCGCAGCACCCTTGTGGTTGTTGTAGTCGGGTAGCGCAACGTCGACCTCCACCCCAAACCGTAGTTATCAGGAGACGGTGTACCTATCGCTCAAGGCACCACACCATCTTGGTAGTGGTAGTCGGGCAGCCAACGTCGGCCTCCACCAAATCCACACCACCACCATCTCTCATCGAAAGATCGGGCTCCCTCGTACCCGTCTGGGTTCATCAAGTGGTATCAGATTTCAGGTTGATCGGTGAGAGATTTCCTTCTCTTTTGTTCTTTATTTACCTACAGTCCAGTTTTGCCAAAAGATATATTTAGAGCCAAAAATCCCAAAAACATTTTGAGCCTTTGCTTTACTACTTAGCTCTCGGCTTGTTGAATTCACGGTTGCTTGTTTGTGTCGAGTTGCTGGTCCTAAGTTTTTCACTGCTAGAGTTTCGAGTTCTTGCCACCTTGTTCTATCTCCATCTTCGTTCTCTAGCTAAAGTTGCATTTTTTTTCCCTCATTACTCTAATCTGCTAATTGATAACCAAGAAAGGGAAAAAGGCAAGTGCAAAAAAAAAGCCGCACGGATCAGCAAGAAAAAGGCATGTGCAAAAAGAAAAGCCGAACTAATTAAAATTGGTAAATACAGATTCCAAGTGGAACAAGAAAGACAATTTGTCAGCTGTGTGACCTTCACTTCTAAGTTTCGCAATTCAGCTTGCTATTTTCAGCGTTTTGATGATGCTCTTTGTGTAAACGGCTCGCGTCTCTACCACGGTTTGGACTAGGACCAGCACAGTACCAAGTTGAACGTTTATTCAACTCGTTGTGAACTAACGTGGTAATAGCTGTTCCTTGTGCAATTGTTTTAGCAGCCACCTACAACTCCACAAAACTATCTACAACACCACTGGGTTGTGCTTGCAGTCACCGTTTGTTGTTGTTCTTGCTGACTGCCGGCGCCTCCTGCATCGCTTGGTAAGAACTTGTAAGAGCTTGATTTCTTGCTAGTGAGGAAGTGTTTGCGTCGTACCACCTCCTAGCAACTGTTACGTTTAATCTGCTTACTTTTGTACTTCTTTTGTGTACTAACCATGTCAGCTGATACGACTGAGTTGCCTTCGCATTCACCACGTACGAGAGGCATCATTCATCATTTTGAACGGCAAGTAAGGATGCACAGTGAAGCCCTCAATGAGGATGTTCAAGTCACCAATGAGCGCATCGGTCAAGTAGAGACGGCGCAGATTGAGACCAACAACAAGCTGACCACATTGGAGAGAACAGCTGGGGCTATTAACACCTCTCTTGCAGCAATCATTGAGCGATTAGAGAGGATGGAGCAAGCTGGGCGTGAAGAGAGGGAACGATGTGATGATGACGGTCACAACTCCATTGGCAGCATTGCAAGAGATGACGAAATGGAGTATTCAACGGACACTGAGCTTGATGACCGATCTTTTAGGTATCGATGGCAGCCACGTCGCAACCATCATGGTATGGGTGGTCGAGCTCCACGACATGAGGTACGTGCCAATGATGATTCCCTGTGCAGAGTTAAATTCTCCATACCACCTTTTGATGGGAAATATGATCCTGATGCATATCTGACTTGGGAGTTGTCAGTAGATCAAAAATTTGCATGCTATGAATTTTCTGATGATAAAAAGGTTAGAGCTGCCACTAGTGAATTCACTGATTTTGCTTCTGTTTGGTGGCATGAGTATCAAACTAAAAATCCAACTACCATACCACAAACTTGGAATGCTTTAAAAAGAATCATGCGTAATCATTTTGTTCCTTCCTATCATGCTCGTGACTTGTTGCATAAATTACAACAGCTTAGACAAGGTAATAAATCTGTTGAGGAGTACTATCAAGAATTACAAATAGGCATGATGAGATGTGGTCTAGTAGAAAATGAGGAGGCTGCAATGGCTAGGTTCTTGGGTGGTTTGACTAGAGAAATTCAGGATATATTAGCTTACAAGGAGTACACTAACGTCACTCGCTTATTTCATCTCGCTTGTAAGGCTGAAAGAGAAGTGCAGGGACGACGCACAAGAACTAACACTCCTACAGGTCGGACTACCTCGTAGCAGCCCTGCACAAGTGCCACTGGCTCTAACCATAATTTTCAGGGAGACACTTCCAATCGGTTGTCCATGACTACATCAAAATCAGCACCTCCCCACGCTACCGATACGGTGAAAGGATCCACCCAAGCTGCACCCAAAACATCTTCTTCTCTCGCTTCCACTGGGAGAATGAAGGACATCCAATGCCTCCAATGCAAAGGATTCGGGCACGTACGAAAGGACTGCCCAAGCAAGCGTGTGCTGATCGTACGAGAAAATGGTGAGTACTCATCAGCTAGTGATTTAGATGATGAAACATATGCCATGCTTGCTGCTAAAGATGCAAGAAAAGGGAATGATGATGAAGAGCATATTGGGGCTGAACATGCTGAACACTACGAGAGTCTTGTTGTCAGGCGTGTCTTGAGTACCCAAATGAGTCAAGCTGAACAGAACCAGCAACACAATCTGTTCCAAACTAAGTGTGTAGTTTTGGAACGATCATGTCGCATTATTATTGATGGAGGAAGCTGCAACAACTTGGCAAGCACCACCATGGTAGAGAAGCTTGGGATGAAAACACTTCCACATCCGCATCCCTACTACATCCAATGGTTCAACGACAGTGGTAAGCTTAAGGTAACACGTATGGTTCGAGTGGAATTTACAATTGGTTCATACCATGACCACATTGATTGTGATGTTGTACCTATGCAAGCTTGCTCTATGCTTTTTGGTAGACCTTGGCAATTTGATAAGGATACTTTGCATCATGGTAAATCAAATCAATACTCTTTCATGCATAATGAGAAGAAGTTTGTTTTACACCCTATGTCTCCCGATGCTATTTTGCGGGATGAAGTTGCTAGAGCTGGCAAAGAGAAAAACAAAAAATCTACTCAAACTGAAAATCTGGGTGTTGCGAAGGAATCGGAGCAACTTAAGAATGACAAATCTAAATCTGCTCATGCAAGGATGAATGAAATAAAATTGAAAAGTGCTTGTTACCTTGCTTCCAAATCTGATTTGCTTGAATTAAATGATGATGATGCAATCTGCTATGTGTTTGTTTGCAAAGAGGCTTTGTTCTCACTTCACGACGTACCATCTACGTTGCTTCCTACTGTCACTAATCTTTTGCAGGAATATGCTGATGTGTTTCCACAAGAAGTGCCACCCGGGCTGCCACCAATGAGAGGGATTGAACATCAGAATGACCTTATCCCTGGGGCTTTCTTGCCAAACCGAGTGCCATACAGGACCAACCTGGAGGAGACCAAGGAGATTCAGCGATAAGTACAGGAATTACTCTACAAAGGTTATGTGCATGAGTCCCTTAGTCCTTGCTCCGTTCCTGTTCTTTTGGTTCCAAAGAAAGATGGATCATGGCGCATGTGTGTACATTGTCGAGCAATTAATAACATTACCATCAGATATCGTCATCCCATCCCTAGGTTAGATGATATGCTTGATGAACTTAGTGGCTTGATGATTTTCTCTAAAATTGACTTGCGTAGTGGATACCACCAAATTCGCATGAAGCTAGGAGATGAATGGAAAACAGCGTTTAAAACCAAGTTCGGTTTGTATGAGTGGTTAGTCATGCCTTTTGGCCTCACTAATGCACTGTCACACCTAGTTTTAAGAACAAAAACCGAATGCATAACTATATGTATGCCAGGATCAAGTTCCATACATATAGTGACTTCATCAGTGAAAAATCAGCAACAGTATCACGAAAAGAGAATTAAAAGACTATAAAGATTATCAGAGTTATATAGCTTATCCTGGAAACGAAGACTCCAAACTTCACAGGCAATCGACCGGGGGTTGCTCAAGCCTAGAACTCAGCATCATCTTCAAAAGACTTCACCTCACTTTCTCCTCTGAGCAGCAATTATAACAAGCGTGAGTACACTTATGGTTGGTACTCAGCAAGTGTTGGGAAATATATAACATGAAGGCTAAAATCAAGGAAAGGCTGACTGGCTTACTGCGATAAGCAATTTTAGTTGGTCAAATTTTATTAGCACCTGATTACTATGGTATAAGTTCATACCAAAACCCACTTTAAAAGAGAGAGAAGAGATACAGCATAAGCATAACCACAACCATAAACATGGTCCACGATTTAATTCATCTTCAAGTTCAATTATCATGTGAGGTTCCAAGCCGCTCTTAACCGTGAGCACGGCTGATATATCAGTTTTCACTCTGCAGAGGTTGTACACTTTACCCACAATTCGTGTCTCCCGATTTGCCCGAGCTAGCTAGCCTCTTAAACACTTCCGAGGTGAGTGGCAAGGGATTCACTACGAGGCCTTTACAAAGATTCCCTAACTTATGATAATCCGCTAAGGTTTCAAGTCAAAGCGGTCATAACCCTCCCTAATGAGGAAATACCTTAGCCAAGGACCACATAGCCATGTGCCTCAAAACGACCGAGCTATACCCCGTCGATGCAACCCCTCTTGCCCTTTCGGTAAGATTATCATAAGCTAGAGTCTCTAATTAATTAGCCAAGACCAGAGCCATATAGTATTGTGGTTGCACTGTTTTCCTGGGTGGTTCTCCATGTTCCGATTAAAACATATAATCTTGTATTAACAACGCATAGCACATGAACATGGATAAAACAGGTGCAACATCATCATTGTTGTCATCATGGTTATAAATTATTCCCAAACCAGAACAAGTTATAGCAACTAATTAAGCAATAGCTACCCAACATAAAGATAAAACCCAGGTTGACAAGGAATGATCATTAAGACTAGGCATATCCTTAATTAGGATCCATCAAAATTAGGACACATGCATGCATATAAAGAAAAAGTTATGTTTATTGCGATTATTAGGACAAAAGAATGATCAAGGAAACACTTGCCTTTCTTTTAAAGAATAGCTGCTCAGAGTCTGCAATTCTTGTTCTTGAAACTCTAAATCTTCAAAACTCTTGAATCACGCTCCTTCTAACGTCACACAAGCATCGGGCACAAACATACAAGCAAGCAAACAAACAAGAACGACTAAGAATATATACATCAAATAAAAGAAAAGCTTTAAAAGAACGTACTAAAGAATAGAGCTCGTTGCTACGGTCACGAGAAAAAAAGAAACGCGGAAAACGGAGCTAGGGTTGAAAAGATATAGCTATCGGGAGATTTATATTATAAAAGAATAAAAGAACGATAGGCTTTCATTTATTTTAATTTAGAAAACCAATGTAAAAGATATAAAAGAGAAATATCCCTAATTATAATTAACACATATTATATTTGCATTTATAAAGACGAAATAGAACTTAGTCAAATTTTATATACAATTCTCTATGTACAAATTACACTAATTAAATAATTACTTAGAAAAGAAAACTTGTGAGAACATCTAAATGCATAACTTCATGATTCGAGTTGAACTAAACAAATCAAATTACAAACACATTTGAGTTGATATTAATCAAATTAACATTAATTATGAAAACTGGAGAAAAGACTTAATTGGATTTTATTTCGAAAAACTAGATGAGAGGATATTATTCAAATTAAATTAATATTTAATTTTAAAAATAGGAATTACGGCACAACAATGCTACTAAATGATAGCTTAGGTACGCAAAAAGAACGGATCGAAACGGATCTAAAACGCGGAAACTACGCATAAAACAGGGCTGCAAGGACCTATACGTAATTAACTATAGACTTTAGGGGTTAGCAGAAAAGAAATACTAGACTCAGAAAATAGTGCTGGCAAATATAGAAAAGTTTAGGGTTAGATCTGAAAAATTTCATAGTGCGGCTGGATTGAGAAGATGGAATAGATCTGGGGGGTTTTCTGCGAAATTTGCAAGACACAGGAATTTTCACGGTAATTACAGAATCTTCCAGCGACCTAATCGCGAAACCTTCACAGCAGCCTCCCATGCAGACCGGTGGCTACTGTTCTTCAAATTGCCAGCGTTTTAGGGCACGAGAGGTCGCGGGAAGTGGGAGAAAAGAAAGAGGAGAGGGAGGGGGTTCGATTCCATGCCTTACCTGCAGCGGAGATGCATCGTAGAGATCGAATTTCGCGGAGGAAGCGGCACTGGCGGCTCTGTTCATGGGTGGCTATGCTGAGCGGTTTCTGTTCCTGGTGTGCCTCTGTTTCTACTGGTCCAGGGGCGTACTGCAGGGGGGGCGCGGCTGTGGAGGAAGGAGCGGCGCTGGCAGGGCCGGCCTGCTGGCTGCGCAGCGGGAGGCACGGCGTTGGGCAGGGCCAGGACGTGCAGGGACTCGGGTCGGCGGCTGCTCTGCAGGTGGCGCACACGGCAGGGGGAAGAGCAGACGCAGGAAGCGCAGGGGGAAAGGCAGGGCAGGCAAGGCGCGCACGGGAGAGAAAGAAAGGCGACGCTCCTGGCGGCGGCGCAGCAACAGGAGACGTGATGCAACGCTCGGGGAGGCTAGGGCCGGCGTCATGGGCAGCAACAGGGGCACCCGTAGGGGGGAGAGAGGTAACAGCAAAGAAAAAGGTCACAGATTTATAGGAGCGCAGAGACCTGAGATTTGGTAGGCAGCGTTGAGGAGGCGCATCGGGATGGGACTCGTTCCTGAGTCCGGATTACCCACGGAAGGCGAGATTAGGTTGACCAACGGTTCCACAATTTAGCGAGCAAATAGAAGAGGTAACGGAAAGAGAAAACGAGATTGATCGAGTGAGTTTGGTTATGTGCCGAAACAGGTTCGGGTGAGGGCCGAATGTGAAAACGAGCTGATTGTGCTAGTTGAACATGAACGAGTTATTCGAGAGCGCGGAAAAGAGAAGGAAAGGGTCAGGCTGAGTCGTTGGAGCTGACGGTGATCGAACATCATCGAAAAAACACTGAAGACGAGCCACGAGGCATCGTTTTCAAGCATGTCCTGATCGAGGAGAATGGTTAGAGGATCGGGAGCTCGACGGAATCTCTTAATGATTCGGAGAGGATAAGGTTAAAAGGGTATACAACAAAGATACGGCTCGTTCCGACTGTGATGAAAATCAAAGATAGAAATATTTTCCAGAACACATTTTCAAGTTTAAAATAAATCTAGAAAAGTCTAGATAAATATTTCAAACCAAGAAAAATATATCCGGAAGAATCCCAAAAATTTTCGAGGAAAACTCGGGAGGTAATTTGGGTCACGAGGATTCCAAATAAAATATTTGGGTCTCATGAAAAAGAATTTTAGAGCTTTCCAAGTTAAAAAAATGGATCTAGCTCTTGGATAAATAGAATAATTGCCAGAAAAATCTTTAAAATTCTCGGAAAAATCCTATTGATAGATGAACACATTGTAAAAGATGGTCACATCCTAAAATTGAATATTTTAGGGTGTGACATGCACTTAGCACTTTCATGAGATTAATGAATGAGGTTTTACGTGCTTTCATTGGAAGATTTGTGGTAGTCTACTTTGATGACATCTTGATCTATAGCACAACTCTAGAAGAGCATCTTGATCATCTGCGTGCTGTTTTTAATGCTTTACGTGATGCACGCTTATTTGGTAACATTGACAAGTGCACCTTTTGCATAGATAGAGTCTCTTTTCTTGGCTATGTTGTTACACCGCAGGGAATTGAAGTTGATCAAGCCAAGGTAGAGGCGATACAGAGCTGGCTGGTTCCTACGACGGTCACACAAGTCAGAAGCTTCCTCAGGCTTGCTCGATTCTATCGCCGCTTTGTGAAGGACTTTAGCACCATAGCAGGTCCGCTGCACGAGCTTACAAAGAAGGGTGCTCCTTTTACCTGGGGCAAGGCGCAAGAGGTTGCATTTGAGACTTTGAAGGATAGGTTAACTCATACACCCCTTCTCCAATTACCAAATTTCAATAAAACTTTTGAATTGGAATGTGATGCTAGTGGTATTGGGTTGGGAGGTGTCTTGTTGCAAGAGGGGAAGCCTATTGCTTATTTTAGTGAGAAACTGAATGGGGCTAGTTTGAACTATTCCACTTATGATAAAGAATTATATGCTTTAGTTCGAACTTTGGAAACATGGCAGCATTACTTATGGCCTAAAAAATTTGTTATGCATTCTGATCATGAATCTTTGAAACACATTAGGAGCCAAACCAATCTGAACCGTAGACTTGCCAAGTGGGTAGAATTTATTGAGTCATTTCCTTATGTCATCAAACATAAGAAAGGAAAAGATAATGTCATTGCGGATGCCTTGTCTCGTTGATATACTATGCTGTCCCAACTTGATTTTAGGATCTTTGGCTTGGAAACAATAAAGGAACAATATGCTTTTGATGCTGATTTCAAAGATGTGCTGCTGCAATGTAAAGCAGGGAGAACATGGAACAAGTTTGTTGTCACTGATGGCTTTGTGTTTCGGTCTAACAAATTATGCATTCCAGATGGTTCTGTGCGTATGTTACTATTGCAGGAAGCACATGGCGGTGGGTTTATGGGACACTTTGGTGTGAAGAAGACAGAAGACGTCCTAGCTAGCCATTCCTTTTGGCCAAAGATGAGAAGAGATGTGGAGCGGTTTGTTGCTCGCTGCACCACCTGCCAAAAAGCTAAGTCCTGTCTCAATCCACATGGTTTATACATGCCTCTCCCTGTTCCTAGTACTCCATGGGAGGATATTTCAATGGACTTTGTTTTAGAACTGCCTAGAACAAAGAAGGGGAGGGATAGCATTTTTGTTGTTGTGGATAGATTTTCTAAAATGGCACACTTTATACCATGTCACAAAATTGATGATGCTACCCATATTGGCGACTTGTTCTTTCGGGACGTTGTTCGTTTGCATGGGGTACCAAACACTATTTTCTCAGATCGGGATGCCAAATTTCTTAGTCACTTTTGGAAAACCTTGTGGGCTAAGTTGGGAACTAAATTGCTCTTTTCTACTACTTGTCACCCTCAAACCGATGGACAAACCGAAGTTGTGAACTGTAGTTTATCTACCATGCTGAGGGCTGTTCTTAAACATAACATCAAATTGTGGGAAGAATGTTTGCCTCATATTGAATTTGCATACAATCATTCGCTGCATTCTACGACTAAATTGTGCCCTTTTGAGATTGTGTATGGTTTTATTCCTCGTGCTCCCATTGATCTTTTGGCCATTGCACCATCAGAAAAATTGAATTTTGATGCTTCTCGCTGTGCTGAACTGATTATTAAGATGCATGAGCAAACTAAAGCAAACATTGAGGCCATGAATACTAAGTATAAACAAGCAGGTAGCAAGGGTAGAAAGCATGTTACCTTTCAACCTGGTGATTTAGTTTGGGTACATTTGAGAAAGGATAGATTCCCTGATTTGAGAAAGTCTAAATTGCTACCTCGAGCTGCTGGACCCTTCAAAGTACTTCACAAAATTAATGACAATGCATATAAAATTGAGTTGCCTGCAGATTTTGGCGTTAGTCCCTCTTTTAACATTGCAGATTTGAAACCATACATGGGTGAGGACGACTCTATTGCAAGAAGGGGAGGATGATGAGGACATCACTGCCATTGATACAACCACAACGACAGCCCCTTCACCACTTACAGCGGAACCAGGACCAATGACACGGGCCCGTGCACGTGAACTTAATTATCAGGTGAACTCATTCCTAGCTGTTCAAATTAATTCTTCCTCAAATGGAGTACTATTAAAGCCTTGTGATGACTTTATTATTCTTAGGTGCTTGGGAGTTGAACCAGCTAGGAGTGGAGAATGGAACAATGCAATTAAAGCTGCTAAACCCGAAGGGACTTTCGTAACTGCAGCAAGTACCAGTTTCAAGGGGCCATATCTTTCAACTCCCAAGGTTGTTTAAAGCAAATAAATACTTGTTGGAAAGATCTCTTCGTGTACTTTCCAATGGATCAAGAATCAATGGCAGATCAAATACGAAACGTCCAGAAACTCCTGAGGAAGCCTCATGACTACATCCTGTGTATGTAGTATTCATTTCTATTCAAGCAAGTAGTAGCCACAAAAAGAACTTGGGTTTTGTTTGATGTAAGTTAGCTGCTGCTACTTCCTTGTAAACGCGTGTGTCGGCTAGACCACTCGAATACTTGTATCAGAACCCCACCTTCTATCAAATTCGTGAGTGTTTGCTTGTTATCTTGTTCTTGCTTGTTCTTCGATTGCTTGCAGGTTCAAGGCTGTTCTTGGCACGGCAAGAACAGAAACAACCGGAGCCGGTGTAACTATCACTAAGGCGCAGCACCCTTGTGGTTGTTGTAGTCGGGTAGCGCAACGTCGACCTCCACCCCAAATCATGATTATCAGGAGACGGTGTACCTATCGGTCAAGGCGCCACACCATCTTGGTAGTGGTATTCGGGCAGCCAACGTCGGCCTCCACCAAATCCCACACCACCACCATCTCTCATCGAAAGATCGGGCTCCCTTGTACGCGTCGGGGTTCATCAAATCCCGTGGTCTGTCGGGTAAACTCAGGATTCTAACAAGGTACCTCGCATGAAGGCGAGTCCAGAAATACAAACACCAACTATTTTTACATTACAGGCATAATATTACCATGGTATTCAACCATAGTATAAAGACTTAACCAGTTTGAATTTATACAAGACTTTTCCAAAGTTATAGTATCTGCAGCGGAAAACAAACGCGACACTACAGACGTCGCACAACGGATGTTTGAGCTAATCCCATGCTCAACATCACTCGGAAGGTCCTGTGTTGGCCAGTGACAGATCCCATTCCACGGACCAACCATCGGGAAGAGCATAGGGCCATGGCACAGGCCGAGCAGAGTCCTCAGGGGGATTATCTGGAATCAAAAGTCATAATGCAAGGCTGAGTATGCTAATACTCAGTAAGGCTTACCCGTTTCATGGTATACTTAGCCATGTAACTAGACTATGAAGACTTTTAATGGTTCTAGGTATAGTTTTCAGCTAAAAAGCAACAAAGAGTAGATCCTTAATTTCAAATTTTAGCTTTCAGGTTCTAGTTGCTTATCCATTCTAGGTAAGCAACTATAACTATTCAAGCATGATAGAATCCTTTAAGCAAACATCATCTTTGACCATCATAAGGTTGCTCTTGTTACTCTATGTGGTAAAAGGGATCAAGCAGTCTCAATCTCCGCGAGAAACGGATGATTCTGAATCGAATTTCACAACCTTGCAAGGGCAAACCTAACTCAAACGCTTAGAACATCCAATGATAGTTCTGAAGCAACCGTTTGCCTTTTATTCCGACTCGTGGATCAGGGCCACCACAAGCAACTGTAGGACCATACGCACATCCAATGTGCAGGACGTACGTCTGTAGCGCGACTACATGACCGTACTCCTGTACGCTATGCGGAATGTACTCCCGCATGTCGGTGCGTGTGAAAAACCAAATTACGAGTGGTGGGGGGTATGTCCACTCCTCAGGCCGATTGGTTACTAGGCTTACCGCTTACCATATTTCGCGGCATATGGCTAGTACTTTCAAACGCTTAACCACCGCTACCACACATTGCGACCTTAGCAACTTTTATCAACACAGACGGGGTTTTTACCAAGGTCATGAATCATAATCACAACCCCGTCCGTCATCCTTATAGTGGTTGCAGGAATATAAATATTGCAACTCCTATAAAGCTCGTGAGTGATAGGGAATCACTCGACTTCTACCGGTCCTAATAGCTTAGCAGCTAGTCAGACTCAAGTTCTAGTATTCAATACATAGGTTTCTAGGAATATGCAACTAGGGTTTCAATACAACTCCTAGAAACTTAAATGCACAAGTAGATATACATGAATATATAAATAGCAGTGTAATAAAAATAGCGGTTTATGTCCGGAGCTTGCCTTCGTTGGTGGGGCTGGGGTCACAGATGTCAATATCTCCCGAACTTTGGTTTGGAGCTTCAGTTAATTCCTTGCTGACGTTTACTTGATCTTCCGAAATGCCCTGCTCGGGTTCCGGAATCAACTCGTAGGTTCCATCAGCGAGTGTAGTCGAATCTACATGATATGCATCGATTTGAAGCAATAGGTATTGATTTAAGAACTCTACTTCACAATAAAGTTGTAATCCAACAATTGGATACACACAATTTTCATAAGCCAAGTAATTATAATAATTGAACTAAGATACAATAGTAGGTTTGAATTATAATTTCTTGGCTTCTTGCTCAAGTAAGCACCCGGCATACCAATTCATTGAATTCTAGGCAAAATAGTGCTATAAATTCTTGAAAGATTTACTATGAACCATCCAATACAACACATCCTATGGTAAAAAGATCTAAGCATGAAAACCTTGGTAACATGCTTGAATAAATTTAAACTATTCTAAACTTGATTTGCATAAGTTTAATATAGTTTAGGCTAGTGTTCAATATTGTAAGTGAATTTTGCACACAAGTTTACTCATACCCTAAACAGACTATACACCAAAAATCACAAGCAATAGAGCTAGTATGTAAAGGTTACACATAAGATACCCATTTGCTAAACTTTAAAACAACTCAAAAACCATTTGGTTTCAAACAAACTCTATTAACAAAAGTTGTAGAATTTACTTCAAAGATTCCAACAAAACTGGTTTGACATTTTTCTGAATTTCCTACGAACTTCTACAAATTTCTAAAGATCACTGATTTTGAATTGAGGGGAGGGACTGGAATCTTGCAGTCAGACCCTCAGAAAGAATTGAATCAAAGCAATTGGGTCCTTGGCTCGTCGGGGAAGAGAAGCCGAGGTGCGCCGACCAAATTTCAGCGACGGCGGTCACCGGCGGCGAGGGGGAACAGGCCAGGAAGGACCAGGGGACTAGCGGGAGGCTTGCTGGGGGTGATGTGATGGTCGGGGTCGACTGGAGGGGGTGGAACGGCAGCGACCCGAAGCGGCGGCGGTAGAGCTTGATCACGGCGGCGGTGTTTTGGCGTGACAGCTCACCGGTGGTGGATCGGAGGTAGAGGAATAGCTCCAGGGAAGTAAGGCGGTTCGAATGATCACCTTGGCGAGAACTAGGACGGCCGGAGAGGTGGGTTCCCACGGCGACCCGAGATGACGGCGAGGGGAGAAGCTCGTCGGTGAGGTAGATGCGGTGCTTAAGGGCGGCGATGGAGGGGTTGGTGAGCTTCACGAGATCACGGCGGAGCTATTAGAGGTGATGGGGTGGCTTGAGAAGGGGCGGGGCGAGCTGACGACGGCGAGCAGGACCGCGGCGGAGTGGTCCGGCGGGGTGTTGAGCGGAGAAGAAGCCGAAGAAGTGAAATACGGCCGCACGAGTGGGTATAAGTAGTCAAAGCAGGCTCTTGGTCATGCTGTGAAACTAGGAAGAGGCACGGCGAGCGGTAGCTGCTGCTGGTGGTCGGCGGCGCGGCGTGGCGGCCGGGCAGAGCTCGGGCAGAGAACGGGCAGCGTGGCGCGCGCGGAAGAGAGCCAGCAAAGGGGAGCTAGGGCGGCGGCTGGCTTGAAGATGATACATGGGTGCTACCAGAGTAGAAAATGGTGCCGGTAGAGCGGCAGCGGCGGCGGCCTGCGGCGGAAGAGAGGGAGCAGCTCGGGCGGACGACAGAGCGTCGTGGCGTGCTCGGGGAGGGCCAGCAGGAGGGAGGTGAGGCGGTGGGCGAGCTCGGGGGCGACGTGTGGAGCGGCGCTGGAGCAGTAGTTGGCCTCGGGCGGCACGGCAACAGCAGCGGGTGGTGTTGCTGTCGCGCGGCAGAGGAGGCAGAGGAGGAAGAAGAAGGGGGGCGCCAGGGACTAGATTGTAAGCTTTAAAAACTTTAGGGACCTCACTATAAAGCTAAATTTCCTCACTATTTTATACCTCAAATGAGAAAATAGTCAAAATAAAAGTTGTAGAACTTTTCAAACCCTACAACTTCTATTTAGGGTTCCAACTCAAAAACTCAAAGAATAAAGCTTTATTTAAAAACTTTGGACTCAATTTAAACTTTTCAATGTTTTTGTCCTTAGTTAAGTAAATTCCATATACTTTTGGACTGAATTGCAAGTTTAGGTAATGTAATGATGACTAAAACTTTTACACTTTGAAAAATTACACACATAAGTCCTTATTTTCACTCATTCACACAATTGCACACAATTCAATACACACATTACACATTCCTTCCTAGTGTTTTAAAATTTTGACACCTAGGGTGTCACACTCTGGCCTTCTCCCGCACGCTCCACGTTGCCCTGCCTCTGCCCGAGCTCTGCCTGGCCGCCACCTCGCCGCCATCGTGACTAGCACCCGTGCGTGCTTCCCCTCCCTCCAATTTGCTCTTTCTTGCACTCTCATTTCACCCCGAGCTTCTGAACGTCGTCGCCGCTCGAGTTCTTCTCCGGCGACCTCCCTGTTCACCGTGGGCAGACCACCACAACCCCTCCCGATCCACGACAACCCCTCCTCTAGCTTCGCCATGATCCTGTGAAGCTCACCGCCCTTCACTCGACTACTTTTGAGCTCCAGTTTGGGCTTCCCAACGCTCGCCGGTGTTCTTCTCCTTCGCCGTCATCACGGTCACCGTCGGTCACCTCCTTCCCGTAGCTGTTAGCCTCAATTGAATGCAGCAGTGCATCACCCGTGGCTCACCGATGCTCGCGCGCAGGACCTTCGCCGACGTTGATCACCGGAGCATCGCCGTCGCCGTCGACCTCTCCGCCGCCGCCTCGGTCTGCCGTGGGAACCCATCTTTCCGACCACCTCAACCCTCGCCAAGGTGATCAATCGAACCGCCTTGTTCCCCTCGAGCTTCTCCCCAACCTCTAGACCGCCGCCGGTGAGCCGCCACTCCAGAACGCCGCCGCCGTAGTTGAGCTCTATCGCCGCCGCCTCGGGTCATCACTGTTCCACCTCTCTGGTTGACCCTGACCATCACATCACCCCCAGCAAGGACCGCCCTAGTTCCCTGATCCTTCCTGGCCCGTTCCCTCTCGCCGCCGATGACCACCGTCGCCGGAATTTGACCAGCGAATCTCGGCTCTCTTCTCCAACGAGCCAGGGACTTGATTGCATTGATTTAAATCTTCCTGAGGGCCTGGCTGCAAGATTTCAGTCCCTCTCTTCCAATTTAAATCAGTGATCTTTAGAAATTTGTAAGAATTTTTAGAAAATTTTGAAAAATGTCAAGCTAGTTTTGTTTGAATCTTTGAAAAAAACTCTACAACTTTTGTGTTATAACCTTGAGCTGATTAAGTAAATGTTTTGAATTAGAATAAATACTATTAAATGGGTGTGCTAATTAGATCTCTTGATCCATAGCTGTGCTGATGCTAAAATTTGAAACATAGGATGTATGTCTCATGTATAGCTTTATGTAAAATTTGTAGACTCAGAACTGTTTCCTAGCTATGATGTTCAAGTATCTTTGTTTCAATTTGATGAAAGCTTTAGGATTTATTCAAGGGTAGACCTATTAGTGTTTGTAGCTGAAACTTTTACCCTAACTTTCTTTCAACATTTATAATCCATGATAAAATTTTGAACATCAATAGCATAGAGTAGCTTTTTTTTATGAATTTAAGCTTGGATTCAAAAATAATCCATGAATAATAGTTATGGTTTATGAAAATTTATGAAATTAAGTTAGAGTGTTACTTTTGAGTAGTGTAATATGTTCACAAAATTGCAACACAAGATCTAGTATAGAATTTCTGATATAAATAAATTAGGATCTTTTCCAATACTACTTAATGTAATTAGCTTAATTGTTTAGAGTAACTCCACATGTTGTTGAATGAAGTTAGGTAATGTAAGTTAATACTCGATAGATGACTGCCCATAGAAAAGGTTAATTAACTTGTTGGATTGCAACTTTATCGTGAAATGAAATGGAAGCGTATGCAATCCCTTAAACTGTAATGTTTGCATATCATATAGATTCGACTACACTCGCTGATGGAACCTACGAATTGATTCCGGAACCTGAGCAGGATATTTCTGATGACCAAGTGAACATCACCAAGGAATTAACTGAAGCCCCGAACCAAAGTTTGGAAGTTATTAACATCCCTGAACCCAACCCCACCCAAGAAGGCAAGCCCCGGACAATAAACCGCTATTTTTACTAGACTGCAATTTATATAGTCATGTATATCTACTTGTGCATTTAAGTTTCCAGGAATTGTATTGAAACCTTAGTTGCATATTCCTAGGAACCTATGTATTGAACACTAGAACCTGAGTCCGACTAGCTGCTAAGCTAATAGGACCGGTAGAAGTCGAGTGATTCCCTGTCACTCGCGAGCTTTATAGGAGTTGCAGTGTTTATATTCCTGCAACCACTATAAGGATGACGGATGGGGTTGTGATTATGATTCATGACTTTGGCAGAAACCCCGTCTGTGTCGATGAAAATTTGATAAGGTCGCAGTGTGTGGTAGTGGTGGTTAAGCGTTTGAAAGTACTAGCCATATGCTGCGAAATATGGTAAGCGGTAAGCCTAGTAACCGATCGGCCCAAGGAGTGGACATACCCCCCACCACTCGTAATTTCGTTTTTCGCACACGCACCGACGTGCAGGAGTATGTTCCGCACAGCGGACAGGAGTTCGGTCATGTAGTCGCGCTACAGACGTACGTCCTGCACATTGGATGTGCGTATGGTCCTACAGTCGCTTGTGGTGGCACTGATCCACGAGTCGGAATGAAAGGCAAACGGTTGCTTCGGAACGATCATTGGATGTTCCAAGCGTGTGAGTTAGGTTTACCCTTGCAAGGTTTTGAAATTCGATTCAGAATCGTCTGTTTCTCGTGGAGATTGAGATTGCTTGATCCCTTTGCCATGTAGAGTAATAAGAGCAACCTGATGATGATCAAAGATGATGTTTGCTTAAAAAGTTCTACCATGCTTGAGTAGCTATAGTTGCTTACTTAGAATGGATAACCAACTAGAACTTGAAAGCTAAAAGTTGAAATTAAGGATCTACTCTTTGTTGCTTTTTAGCAGAAAGTATTCCCAGAACCTTTACAAGCCTTCATAGTCTAGCTACATGGCTAAGTATACCATGAACGGGTAAGCCTTGCTGAGTATTAGCATACTCAGTCTTGCAATGTAACTTTTGTTCCAGGTAATCCCCCTGAGGACTCTGCTCTGCCTGTACCCTGGCCCTATGCCCTTTCTGATGGTTGGTTCGTGGAGTGGGATCCGTCCCCAGCCAACACAGGTCCTTCCAAGTGATGTTGAGCTTGGGCTTAGCTCAATATCCGTTCCGCGATGTCTGGTAGTGTCGTATTTTACTTTCCGCTGCAGATACTCTAAGTTTAAAAAGTTTTGTATAAATTCGTACTAGTTAGGTCCTACTACCATATATGTTTGAATAATAATGTAACATTATGCCTGTGATGTAAAATTATGGATGATTGTATCTCTAGACTCGCCTTCGTGCAGGTACCTTGTTTGATCCTGAGTTAGGTGGTTTTATCGGGACTTTACCCGACAGACCACGGGATTACACCATTTGAAGTACGGTTGAGTACTTACTACCTTCAGAGAAAGGATCAGTGCACTTGAGCTGGTATCAGAGCTAATAAGTGTACACCGGAGATATGGATTGCCTTAAAAATGCTTTTAGTATAAAATTTGACCAACAATGTATTTTACAAAACTACGTTGGTTTCGTTAATGATTGTGCTTAGTACGTAAAGCCCTAGGGTGATGTTTAATAAGGGAATTAGAGGTGGCTATAGTATATATATAACTCTAACTTCCAGCATTACCTTTCTGTTAAAACTTAAATTCATGCACAACCAAACTTTACATTTTGTAATGACATCTTCGACGATGAGGTAAGAAGGTACGGATCCTCAGCTAACTGGGGAGTTAGCCTTCCCGTCGGTGATGCGAACCGAATGTTGTTTCTCCAGCAGTGGCCTACTTGAGATGCTGCCAATATATCAACTTAGGTTGATTATATTGGGAGTATATGGTTAGACGCAGGGTATGGTGATCGCTGTTCATACCCCCGCATTTTGCGGTACCCCCGTGAATACGTTGTTTCGATAACGTATGTTAACGTTGTCTGTACGGCGGTAATTGTACAGATGTTGTTTCTATAGTGAACAGTAATATTTGGGAACGCTTTCATGACATGCTAGCATGAAAGGTTCAGTATATATGCATATTGTGTTTTCTGCAGGTACGCTAACCATGATTCGATAGGTTCTGAACGGTTAGGATTTGTCGACTAGATATTATAGGGAGAGACGTATCTATGTTATGCCACCGTAACTAACTATGTAAGCCCAAAGATATTTGGCAGTTAATTTGGTTTGTGAGGACGTTAGTGCGTGCATGCATCTTTGAATTTATTATAAATTAGAACTTGTGCTTATGTTGTTATGGGGATACCTAGAGCATAGTTATCCACAAGTGCAGCCTAGAAATGGTCACACAAACAGCCATAGGGTTTAGTATCTCGATATCTTTGTTTCATCCACCAAATCTATCGTAACTATCTGATCTCCAGTCCTTGCTGTGACCAGAATCTAATATCTTGTTCCATTTACCTTGTGAGTTCTTAGTTGGATGTATATCTGGTTGCATTCCAGCCTTTTCTGAGTTTAACTCATATTTTTCCGCAGCCTTCTTAAAACCCTAAGGAATTTATATACAATCTAACATTTGAATCCTTTTGATTCAGATGGCAGATGTTTAGAGGATCTATTGGGATGCTGAGAGATATGCTCACACCGCTTGTCTACATTGGGAAGGGTTTCCGAGAATCTTGTGGGATACACTTCGTATATTTCACTACCGGTACCCACCCCAATATAAGGGTCGTGAGTTTACTGAGGTCGGAGTCCCTCGATGTCGTGCTACTGTCACTGTTTCTCAACATCCTATCCTTGACTGGCAATATATTGAGATAGAGGTTGTTGGATATCATCTTATGGATACTTTTGAAGCAGCAGCCCTCAAGGCTATCACCACCTTTTGTGAACAGCATCCGGGTGAAGTAGCAGCATATCCCATTGGACTGTTTCCGGTAGTTTTTGCACATGATGCTGAGTGGATCTACAGAACAAACCATTTTGGACATTTAGTTGGAAATCTTGCTGAAGAGACCCTTAGGACAGTGATCAGGTATATGAATGCTCAGTATCGCTTCCAGTCACTTAAGCAAAGGTGTATGGACGATATGGTGAATCTGGCCTAGGATTTTCATAGGGATCTTACCCTGAAAGATGACCAGATTCATTCGCTTGGTCAAGGAATTGCCAGGAGAGATACTACCATTAGACATTTGGAGGTGCAGATCTTGGAGGGTGATGCTCAATTCTCCAGCACAACACCGTAATTGGCTTTTTACAGGAACAAGTCCATGACTTGAACCAAGAATTAGGTGATGCCCTTGGACATATTGCGATGCTCCAAGAACAGCAAATGCCTCCTCTTGTGCCAAACGAGCTAGAAGAAGAAGAGGAAGATTCAGAAGAAGAACCTAAGGAAATTGAAGGCGTGTCTGAGATAGATTCAGAACATGGAGATCCAGAACCTAATCCTAAGCCCAATCATTCTTCTTCCGGCAGCCATTCTTCATCTGGCAGCCAGTCTTCTGTGGGCAACCTCGACGACTTTTAATTCATCCTTGTCGTTGATATCCTAGATGTGTTTAGTGTAGTATAGTGTGACATAGGGAGTGTGTAATCTAGTTGGACTTAAGGGCCACTTATTGTATTATAGGTGGCAGGAGTAGGTATGGTAGAATGGTAATTCGTAGATTACCGAGATGTAATATACCGACCACCAGTTATGATCTAAACACAAGTTTCTGTTTAGTTATCCATCGAGCTGTCAATCTGTTACGCTATCTTCATATGTTTTCTTGTGCGGTATATTCTGAAAATGGAAGCAAGGATAACTTGGTGTAATGGACATCTTCCATATTTTTCAGATGGTTGGTGCTACGCGTGGAACTCCTGAAGGGTTCAGGCCAGACCAGGCTAGCGGTTCCCAACAACCGCCACTACCACCCCCAAATCTAGCAGAGGTTATGGCACGATAGACTGAGCTTCTCAATCTGCTAGTGGAGGCACAACAGAACCAGCATCGACAGCAATCACACGGAGGTCGTGATGACCTCAACCCCCAAGTGGCAAGCTATTAGGATTTCCTCAGTACTCAGCCCCCATTTTTCAGTAAAGCTGAAGAACCTCTTGATGCCGACGCCTGGCTCCAAACTATTGAATCGAAGTTCGCCCTTCTTACTATACCATGTGCGGATTCGAGTAAAGCTCATTTTGCCGCCCAGCAACTTCGTGGTACCGCCCGCATTTGGTGGGATAACCATTGTGCCATGCAACCCGATGGCCATGTTATCTCCTGGGAGGAATTACAGACTGCCTTCAGGGCACACCATATTCCTGAAGGACTAATGGAGCGGAAATTGAATGAATTCCTGGCACTCAACCAAGGCACCCGTACAGTACTGCAGTATGCACAGGCTTTTAATCATCTGTGCCAATATGCAGGCTATCACGCTGACAGTGATGCCAAGAAACAGGATCATTTCTGTTGTGGCCTCAGTACCAAGCTCAAGGAACGCCTAAACCTTGTTAAAGCTAATACTTTCAGTGAGCTGGTTAATATGGCCCTAACCCAGGAAGATTGTATCACGGCACATCGTGCCGAGAAGAAACGGAAGACCCCCACTAGACCCTTGAGTACTCAGTCACCGATGTATCGTGTTGTTCCAAATGCGCAGTTCAGAACGCCGCAGCGGAATGCTCCACCTGGCAGATTGGTTTTCCGCCCGCCTCAACAGCAAGGAGGGTGTAGACCTCCCGTGCCTCCGCAACAGCCTCAGCAGTTTGGCCCAAGGCCAAACAATCAACAATTTCAGCAGAGAAGTAGCACTTATCGTTGTTTCAATTGCGGGAGTGCGGATCACTTTATCAAGGATTGTCCTCGGCCCAAGAAGCATTTTCAAGGGCAAGGCCTTAATCAGAACAACCAGGGCAAGGGCAAGAAGCGAGTAATGCAAGTCCGGCAAGGGCGAGTCAACTTCACCACCCTTGCAGAACTTCCACAAGGAGCCCCCATAATGACGGGTACATTTTCTATCGACTATAAACCCATTTTTCTCCTATTTGATTCCGATGCAACTCATAGCTTTATTAGCGACAAGTGTGGTGCCCGAGTTGGGTAGTAAGGTCATAAAAACTAATTTGGTCTTACTCCCTTTAGAGGGTATGGATATCATACTTGGGATGGATTAGATGACAAAATATAAGGTGTTGTTAGATATCTCTTCCCGAGTTATTGGGATTGACTCACCACATAACGGAGCCACTACCCTCTATCTACCCCAACAAGAGTACTTCAACTCTTGTGTGTATGCAACCACAGACATCAAATTAGAAGATATTCCTATAGTCTATGAGTATCCCGATGTCTTTCCAGACGATTTGCCTGGAATGCCACCAGATCGGGACATCGAGTTCATTATTGAGCTTCAACCTGGCACAGCTCCTATTTCCAAGAGGCTGTATTGTATGCCACCTAACGAACTGGCCGAGCTAAAAATCCAACTTCAAGATCTTCTTGATAAAGGTTTTATATACCCAAGTGCTTCACCTTGGGGATGCCCCGCTCTCTTTGTAAAGAAGAAGGACAATAGCTTAAGGCTATGTGTCAATTATCGTCCACTCAATGCGGTTACTATCAAAAATAAGTACCCTCTTCCCCGTATTAACATCTTGTTTGACCAATTAGCTGGAGCCAAAGTCTTCTCTAAGATTGATCTACGCTCTGGTTATCATCAGATCAAAATCAAGCCTAGTGATATTCCAAAAACGGCTTTCTCGACCAGATATGGACTTTATGAATATCTGGTTATGTCTTTTGGACTCACTAATGCACCGGCATATTTCATGTATCTTATGAATTCAGTCTTTATGCTGGAGCTTGATAAATTCTGTCACACCCAATTTATAAGAGCATAAACCGAGCAATCATATATGCGCCAAGATCAAGTCACGCATATATACAACAGAATCATCAAGATATCACAACACATATCACGAAATAAAAGCGTATAACTTGTAAATGAATTTCTTTATTACAACTGAATCAAGAATCAGTTCAAGGAGTGCGGAAGCGTAAAATAAGTACATGAAAAACAGGGCGCCAGAGGGACATCGGCTGGGAGACAAACGCCTAGAAATCGTCAAGTCCGCTGATGTAGTCCTCCACGTCGCCTGGTACTGAGCAGCAGTCGAAGATATCCCAAAGGGAACAGAAGAGTAGAGAGGGCAAGTGTGAGTACACAACTTGTACTCAACAAGTATAACACGAATTATGAGGCTCTACGGTTAGCTGACTCAACTGCGTTAGCTTTTAACCTTGGCAAATTTTATTAAAGCTATTTACTACAAGTGGATGAATTACCATAACCCAAGTTGCATAAATAATTAATCAAAATTAATCAAGAGTCTACTGAAATCCAAGCCAAACCACCAAAGATAAACCCCACTAATCAGACGGAGGATCTGGGCCGCTCATGACCGTGAGCACGGCTAGTATACCAGTTTCACACTCTCGAGAGGTTGCACAACTTTACCCACAAGTCATGAGCTATACTAGTTGTTCATCACACTTCCTTAGGTGAGATGACTAGCAAGCGCACTACGAGACCGTTACAAAGGACCACGTTAGTACGATGTAACCGCTAAGGTTTCTGGATCAGCGACGATGGGGCCCACCTCATGGCGGTACAAGCACACAGCACAGACCAAGCCGGAGGAGCAGGGACCATTGAAGCTTACCACCCCTCTTGCCCCGCAGGTAAGTTACTCCCAAACCAAAATGACCTAATTTGTAAGTTAAGACCGTCCCATTCCAGTCTTGTGGTTGCGCGGTTGTCCCAGGTTGTCGCTCTATGAACCGGTCCTTATGGAGAGTGGCCAACCAAGCACTAAGCACCGTGCTGGCCCCCTAAACCATGTTTCTATAAAAACATATTTTAACGAGACGTGAGCCGCTCAAGCACACAGCACAGAGGGCCACTCTCAGGATCAAATTGCATATACCATTAATCAAATTTAATTAAAAAGGATCATAAGGTGTGAGAGAGCAGCACCTAGCACAACTAACTAAAATGCAACCCAAGGTATTTATATAAAGGATAAAAGTGGCTAGGAAATCCTTATAGGCATACAGTATTAAAATGTAGTATGAAATTGTATTTAAAAGTGATAGGATGTTCATGTTATACTTTCCTTCCTCAAACTCTCCTGGCTGCTGCTCAAACGCATCTGAAGAAGGTGGCTCCTGGTACTCCTCCGGTGGCTCATCGTCTACTCAAGATCGCAATGCCAAAACATGGTCCACACAGGCACATACATGTAAACAAGGACAAAAGATAAGAAACAGTACAACAATACAATAAAACAGCACATAACACTAAGCTAAAACTATTCTACACGTTACAACGATCGCTGAGCGCGAAAACCACCTAAAACGGAGCTAAGATGCGAAAACAAGGGCTAAAACAAGCTCTAGGGGCTTAACTGCGACAAAAACTGAAGTTCCAGGGGGTTCTGCGCGAAAACTAGGGACTTATACACAATTAACCTATAGACTTCGGGGTTAGACTGCCAAACTACGCGTCCAGGGACCGCGGACCCTATTTCTGGAAAGCTCAGGGGCTTCGGTGCAAAAAACAAGGGCTTAACTGGAATTACTTTTGAACTAACGTGGACTGCGGGTTGATTTCAAGGAAACTCAGGGGCTCTTTAGCAAAACCACACGGCTAAAGCGGTACCTTCTGATCTGGGCCGTCAGATCTGGATCGGACGGTTCGGGCGAGTTCCGGTTCGGACGGTCCGATCTAAACGGCGAGGGTCCGGACGGCCCGATCTAAATGGGGAAACGGACGGCCCGATCTGATCACTGTAGATCGAACGGCTAGAGTTAAAAGGGCTGTGGCCGGCGGTGGAACTCACAGGCGACCTTGTTCCGCGGCGGAGCACGGGTCGAGGCTCGCCGGAGTTCATCGGAAATGATACCCCGGGGGTCAAATCGACCGGGCTCTAGGTCTGGCATGATCAGCGTGTCATGCGTGATCTCCCTAGGGCCAAAGCGGGGCTCGGGGGTGCTCTGGGCTGCGCGTGCGGCGGCGGAGGCGGATCTGCACGGCGGCGCATGCCGGCGCGTGGCGTTCCGGCCTAAGCAAGGGCTAAGGTTTACGACACCTAGCGCCAAAAGGACCAGGGGGACATGCTGATGCTCACCAAGGGCTTGGATTGACCGGAGAGGCAGCGCAAGGTGGTCGGTGGCGAGGTCCGAGCAGTGCAAGGTGGTCGGCGGTGAGGTCCGAGCAGCGGGGACGGGTGGCACTCGTGGGGAGGGCTGCTGCAGGGGTCCTCCGGGCTTCTGATCCCCACGGGTCGGCTCGTGGTGCTCCTGCGGAGGTGCGACGAGGGTTAAGAGGGTCAGAGGGCTAATGGCGGCGAGGAATTGAGGTGGCGGAGCTTCTCACCGGCGGTGGGTTTCAGTCAAATTCCGGCCACTGCCGGTGTAGAGGTCGAGGGTGGAAGCCTCGGGAAGCTTCCTGGTGGGGCGGCGAAGCTGTTGCGGGCCTTGGCCGGGGCGGGGGTGCGGCGGAGCGGCCGGTTCACGGCGAGGCAGAATGCTCGGTGTGGCGGAGCAAGGCGGTGACAGCGTTGGAGCTCGGTGGCGGCTGCGGTGTGGCGTGCTAAAGCCCAGGTAAGCACGTGGGGCTAAATTAAAGGGCAGGACGGGGTCCTGAGTGTGCGTACACGGCGCAATCGCGGCGAGGATCATGGGCATCGTGGTGGAAGCGGATCACACCAACGGTCCCGCGTGATCCCGGGCTCGGCGGTGAGGCTTCCAGAAGGAGGGGGGCGCAGACGAGGCTGCTCGGTGGGCCTTGAGGCATGGTGGAGCGGGGCCACGGGCAGCGAGGGAGTGGCTGGGACGGCGGAGGCGGAACAAAGGAGGTCGGGCAAAGGGAAGAAGAAGGAAAGGAAAAGGAAGGTGCCGACAGACGGGTCCGGGCTGTCAGAGGAAGAAAGGGAGAGCGCGGGCTGAGGGAGCTGGGCTGAGCGAGCTAGGCCGGGCGCGGTAGTGAGAGGGGAGAGCAGGCCGTGGGGGGGGGGAAGAAACAGAAGGGCTGGGCCATGTGCGGAAGAGGGAAAGGTGGGCCGCGGGGTGGACTGGCCACTGGGTTGGCCTGCTTCTCTAGTTTCCTTTCTATTTCTTTTTCAATCAAACTCAATCTATTTGAATTCAACTCAAATTTGAATTCAACCCTATGCACTCAACCAAATAAAACTTATGCACCAGCATGAATGCACAAACATGTTGTACTAAATTAAAATTTTAATTCTTTATGGAATAAGTTATAATTAAATGCAAGCTAAACAAAGAAAACCCTTAGAAACTTTATTAAAGCCAAGTAAACTCATTATAAAATATGAAATTTTACATTAGGGTGTTACAATTCGTCGTGGTTTTTATTGACAATATTCTGATATACTCTAAGAGTGAAGAAGACCATGCTAATCATTTACGTGTCATTCTTCAACAACTACGTGATTACCGCCTTTATGCTAAATTCTCTAAATGTGAGTTCTGGCTTGATAATGTGAAATTTCTGGGGCATACTATCTCCAGTGAAGGCATATCGGTTGATCCAACTAAGGTTCGGGAAGTTATGGATTGGAAGCCTCCAACTTCAGTATATCAAATCCGTAGCTTCCTTGGATTGGCAGGATATTATCGACTTATCTAAGATAGCCAAACCAATGACTGAGCTACTCAAGAAGGAGGTTAAATTCTATTGGGATGATCAATGCGAAGAAGCATTTCATACACTGAGAAAACTTCTAACCACTGCTCCAGTATTAGCTCAGCCAGATAGTACCAAGCCTTTTGATGTCTATTGCGATGCTTCCGGAACCGGACTTGGTTGTGTGCTTATGCAAAACAACCGGGTTATTGCTTGTGCTTCCAGATTATGGGCGAAACTTTTGGTTATTGCTGGAATCATGAACAAAATTATCCAACCCATGATCTTGAGTTAGCAGCTGTTATTCACGCTCTCAAGATTTGGAGACATCATCTTATGGGCGCCAAGTGTAACATTTACACTGACCATAAGAGCCTCAAATACATCTTTACTCAAGCTGACCTAAATATAAGGCAAAGGCGTTGGTTAGAACTGATCAAGGACTATGATCTTGAGGTACACTACCATCCCGGCAAGGCTAATGTGGTTGCGGATGCACTTAGCCGCAAAACACATTGTCATTGCCTATCCATAGAAATCTTTAGTGAAACTCTCTGCTATCAAATGAGAAAACTCAATCTGGAGATTATTCCTCAAGATAGCCTGAATCTCATATCTATCGAATCTACTCTTCAAGATAATATCATCATGTCGCAATTACATGATGAAGGCATCAAAATTATCAAACAGAAACCATCTCAGGGAGAAGCAAAATATAGGCGTTTCCACACTGATCATCAAGGAGTTCTATGGTTCAACAATCATATTGTTGTACCTAAGAATCAACAGCTTCGTAAACAAATCCTTGATGAAGCACATCTGTCCAAATTTTATATTCCTCCTGGTAGTACTAAAATGTATCAAGACCTTAGGCGAAACTTTTGGTGGACCAGGATGAAAAGAGAAATTGCTAAGTATGTATCCGAATGTGATACCTGTCCGAGAGTTAAAGCCAGTCATCTGAAGGTATCCGGTACACTCCAACCCCTGCCTATTCCTTCATGGAAATAGGAAGACATCAGTATGGATTTTATCGTTGGTCTTCCCAACACATCTCAGAAGCATGATTCCATTTGGGTAATCATTGATAGACTCACCAAAACTGCCCACTTTCAACCTGTGCATACAACTTATACTGCCAAAAAGTATACCGAAGTCTATCCTGATCAAATTATTCGTTTGCATGGTGTCCCTAAGACAAACATTTCTGATCGAGGGGCACAATTTGTTGCACGCTTCTGGGAACAATTGCAGTTTTCTCTCGGAACCAAGCTAATTCGAAGCTTTGCTTATCATCCACAAACTGATGGATAGACTGAGCGAGTTAATCAGATCCTTGAAGACATGCTCCGAGTTTGTATCATTCACTATGGTACGAACTGGGACAAAAGTCTAGCCTTAGCCGAATTTTATTATAACAACAGCTATCAATCCAGTCTTCAAATGGCTCCCTTTGAGGCGTTGTACGGTCGAAGATGTCGAACTCCTTTGAGTTGGTCTGAGACCGGTGAACGCCAAATCTTCGGACCAAACTTAGTTACCCAAGCCAAAGATAAGGTCAAACTTATCCAAGCCAATCTTAAGGCCGCCCAGTCTAGACAAAAAAGTTATGCAGACCAAAGAAGAAAACCATTACAATTTCAAGTAGGAGATTATGTCTATCTTCGAGTATCTCCTACTAAGGGTGTTCAACGTTTTGGCATAAAAGGAAAATTAGCACCTCGATATATCGGACCTTTTGAAATCACCGAAACTTGTGGCTCAGTGGCTTACAGAATTCGTCTTCCTTCTTAGTTGGCTGCCATTCACGATGTCTTTCATATATCTCAACTCAAGAAATGCATCAAAGTGCCTACTGAGATCATTGAACAACAAGCCATCGAGATCGAGCCTGATCTATCTTATGTCGAACGGCCCATTCAAATTTTAGATACTGTGAAATTCAGGTAATTAGTGTTGTCACACCCTAAATTTTAGTGTGATGTTATGTGCAAAATGTGGCAAAAGTGTGTTTAAAAATTTAAATATTAAGGGAAAAGGGTTATTTATATAATTATGTTTTAATAAAGGTCCTTTAATGTTAAATGGGTAAGCATGGGGGGTAGAATTCAAATGTATGAGGGTTGTTTTGCAAAAGTCAAAAACTTGTGTTAAAATCGCAAATGTAGGTGAAACTACACATAGGATATATATGTAGTGTAGTTTTAAAATAGGATTTATGTAAAGTTTGAAAATCTTGTTAAGTTTCAAATTAATTGCAAATCCTTAGCTCTTCTGCAAATGAGCCTTAAATAAAAGTTGTAGATTTTGAAAAACCTTACACTTTTGCTTTTGGGCCCATTTCCATTTGAGCACTGGTTTAAAAGTTATCAGATCATTACAGTAGGGTCCCTGCATTTCTGTGATATTGCACCTAGGTCCTCCATCATCTTCCTCGAGTCCCCGATCTCCTCTGCTCTCTGCCGCGCGTGTGATCACAGCTGCCAGCCACCCCCGAGCACCTGCAGGTCTGCGTCGCCCCTATCTTGCTCCACGCGTCGCCCCACCCCTCCTTCCACCGCCCGCGCTGCCCCCGCTGGCCGTTCCCCGCTCAACCACGTCGGGCCGCCGGTGCCGAGCGGCTGCCACGCACCCGAAGGGCACGCCGGCGCCGCCCGCCGTCCTAAGCCCAATCCCGTGACCACTCTCCCTCTCCCTCTCTTCTACGAAGCAATTCACTCCTATAAAGCCCGACCCAAACCCCATTTCCTCGCCTGTTTCCTCTTCTTCCTCCTCGCGCCACCGAAGCTCGCCCCACGCTCCTTGCCGGAATTCGCCGCGACCGCTCCACCCCGCACAAATTCCAGCTACCCACCGCTTCCTCACCTCCTTCGCTAGCTCCCCGACCTGATCTGGTCCAGCTCCCGGCCCTCCTTCGCCGGAATTGCTCCGACCCCATGCCGCCCCTCCCCGGAGACGCCCGCGCGCCGCCTCGTCGTCGACAACCCCCTTCCGCTCGACCTCCAGCTCATCTAGGTACTCAGGTCGAACCCTCGCAGCTCACTGGTGCTCGTGCGTGCCTTACTTACCCATGTTCATCGGTCCCTCGTCGGGAACGCCGGTACCCCGACACGGCCGTCGCCCCTCCTCGCCGCCGGCCGTGCTCTGCCCCTGCCCATCGAGCACAACCCCCTCCAACCAACTCCCCACGTCCCGTAGGTCGTGCCAAGCCAGCCCCTCCCCGCCGGTGCCCTCGCCGCCGGTGGGAACGTTCCAGAGCTGATCGGCCGGCCGCCGTCAAGGCCTGGCAGGGGCACATGTGTGAATAGATTTCTTTTTCTAGGGACCCAGGCGCAAAAAGACTAAGGACCCCCCCCCCCCCCAATGGTTGTGTTATTTTATGTGAGCAAGCTGCTGCCTTGTAAAATTCATAGCAAATTGTAGAAAAATCAAAAAATTGCCAAACTAGTTTTGTTGGAAACTAGATTTCAAACTCCACAACTTTTATTAATGAAGTTTAGTTTGAAACTAAATATTTTTGAATCTATTTTAAACTCAAGGTAAAAGGGTATAGGATGCATAACTTCTACATACTAGCTTTGTTTCTTGTGATTTTTGGTATATAGCTTCAATAGGTTATGTGTAAGCTTGTGTAAAAGTTTCAAGCTTAGAATTATTTTGTGGTTTGAGTTCTTTTAAATTTGGGCAATTCAAATTTGAAATGGTTTGGAATTAGTTAAGCATTTTCATTAGGCTTAATTATTTAGATCTTTTTAGCATAATCTAATATGTTGATAATTAGTTCATAATTAAGCTTTCAAGAATTTATAATTCTATTTACCTAAGATTTGAATTTAAACTTGAAATTTAAATTCAAATTCAAAGGTTTTAATTTCTATTTTTAGTAATTCCAGTACTATAACCATAACTTAAGTATAAATGGTAACTTAAAACTAAACCCCCTTGCGTTATGAGTTTATATTGATTAAGTTGTTGGATTGCAACTTTATTATGAAATAAAATTCTTAAACTCAAGCACCATCTCATTTTAAATTATTGCATGTCATGTAGAATCAACGACATTCGACGACGGAGACTACGAGCTAGTCTTGGGACAAGACCAAGGGTTTTCCGAAGACTCGACAAACATCGCTGAGGATCTAACTGAAGCCCCGAACCAAAGTTCGGAAGTCTCTGACACTCCTGCCCCCAACCCCACTCAAGAAGGCAAGCCCTGATGCATACACCAGTATGTCAATTCATTACAATTTCATTATTATATTATATATCTTGCATTACGTCTAGGAGTTGAAATGAAACCCTAGTTGCATAAAATCTTAGGAATCCAATGTATTGTACCCGAGTCCTTATCGCTTAGACGCTCTGCTAAATAGGACTGGTAAAGGTCGCAGTGTGTGGTAGTGGTGGCTAAGCATTTGAAAGTACTAGCCACATACCGCTGTTGTCGGTCAAAACCCGCCGGCGAGCAGTGACAGGCAACACGAGGAGCCGGGAGGCTTCCGGGACGGCTGGTGGGCCCCGGTCCCTCGGTCAACGGCCCAGTGATCCGGCGCGCGCCCTGGCTGGAAGTTGCTAGGCGTGCCACCTGACCCTGCAACTGATCAGGAAGGTGTGACGTGTCGAACTCCTGTACGCACAGACATGTGTAAATATTAGTCCGAGCCGTGATCGGCTCATCACTTCCTCCCCGGTGTCGGCTTTAGAGAGCCGACTGCATCAATACCGAATCGGATCTTTGGAACAGGCAATGTATATATATGCTTATCAAAATAAATCTTGCTTCATAAATATCAATCTAATCTGACCCACAATAACTAAGCCCTCACTACACGATCGGAAAATCTTACACGTGGTTGAGCCTAACAAATACACAAAAATATCGGGACAAAAAACCCAAACAGAGATCATAGAAACAACCGAAAAGCCGATTCCTAGAGCAACCTCTATTCAAGCTACAAGCCGATACTAAAACATACTGCCAGAACCTTCAACTCGTTTGCAAGGCCTAATCATGTACATATTGAGCTAAATCTCCAAAATAAACAGAAACTAGCCATAACAAATCGGATCTACTGATAAAAACAAAGCAAGATGCAACCATCGCATTCGTAATCGAACACGATGATTAAGCACACAAGAGCAACGAACAAAGCATGATTAAGATGCAAAAAAAAAGAATAACATCACTCTATGCATGCTAGGATAACTAATGCTACTCGCCATCTACAAGGCTTCAGAACGAGCAACATATGAACAATCAAGCAAGGGTAATGCCACCCCGATCACGCAGGGCGTGATCGGGGCTGCATGGCGCTTACCCGATGAAAACCCTAGAACAGGGGAGGCGATGCGCCGAGAGTTATTGATGAATGATTCTGTCTTTCTTGTTTATTCATGGTACATATTTATAGTCCGTAGAGTTATCCTCTTTAACTAACCCTAACCCAACACGACACGAATCTTAACCGCTTATTCCTAAATTACATGGCCTTTCTGGCCTCAATCACCTGCACAGGGCCCGATTCGCAAGCTTATCGTAACTATCTTCTAGGCCCATCTTGCTCCATGGCCCACTTCTGGCCCGGTCAGATTATGGCGCTAACACATGCTCCCCTGGTTTCGGCAATGGTAATTCCGAAATCACCTTATTTTAAAATCGCCTCGACCCTTCGGCTTCCGATCCGTACAGCCACGCCCTTTCGACTTCCAATGGTCGTGACTGCTCTGCCAGTTTCCTAGGGAACCGTCACGGTGCCAATTCACTTCACCTCTCTGTTTGCCTTTATAAACTTACCCCCGGCATCTTCCCCAATCATCTTTCTCTCACAGCCATTAACCATTACGCTCCTCCTTTTCTCTTGTTATGGCCTCTTCTTCTTCTGCCTCCTCCGTCATCTCTTTTGAATCCGAAACCTCCCGAGAACCAACTCCAGAATATAATCCGATAGCTGCTTACGAAGTCCGGGCCCCCTTGCATTGGGATGCAGAAGAATGGGATTTCCATTTCCAGTCGGAGGATGATGAATCCTTAACCGATGGTGAGGATCTTGCACTCCTCTTCGGAGCCGAGCTGGAGGATGATGAAGATGATGCATCTTGGGGGAAAGACTTCTCCTCCTCAGAAGAAAAAGTCGATTCCTTTTCCTCCGACGAAGACCCGATGGCAGGTAACTTCCTCTTTGGCAGGTCATCAGACGAAGCTTCCGACGACACCGAAGAAGCCAAAGACGATGTCAGCTTCACCAACACCAGCAGCGAGAATGATGACAGCAGTGACAACAGTAGCAATGATAGTGGTGCTAGTGTTGCTCCGCCGACCAAGCGCCGCAAGACTACTGGCGTATACTGGTGGTAGACTGTAGCACCACCATTAGCTTGTTTCAAAGAGCAGTTAGCTCTTCTTTTGTACTTACTGGCTTGCTGTGAATGGAATCCTCTTTGTATCACTAATTTTCTTGCACATAACAATCTGCTCAAGAGCCGATGGCAACGCATCGGCCTTAGAATATACCAATCCGGATCCGAAATAACCTTCCAATTTGCTTTACCCTCTGCCGGACCTCAAATCCAAAGTAGATCTCTGGTGGTTCTGGAATCCAGGCTGACTGCGCACCTCTTTTGCTCATAAACCCTAGCCGCAAAATCCTCCTCTGCTCCTTGAAATGCAAACTCAATCCTGCACCGCCAACCTTAGATCTACTCTCCAAGATCTCGATTCCAGACTCCCGATGGCGGAATCTTCGAACACCGCCGCCGCCGTCTTCGGCCTGAAGGTAAACTTTGACCCCCATTAATTTAATGCAGCACCCGTGAAATTTACTGCGTGGTTAAATGACTCTTTCCTCGGCAACATTGTTTTCTTGGGGTTTTTTCAGGCTTCTGATATCTTCTTACCACACCCTTCTTCCCCCAGTTCTTACTGCCTCGGGCCTCGTTCCTTCGAGAAGCCCATAGATCTGATTTCATCCGAAGCCAATCGGATCCCTTTCATAAGTCAGGATATAGACCTAGAGTGTTGGTCAGATAGCCTCCGCGCTTGGCCAAATCCTCCTGAAGGTTGGATAGTTTGGTATAACAGAATGGCAGATGCCTACCAGCCCCTATGGGAATCCATTGGGATAGCCGATGCCCTGTCTCTGTCCCTTTCTCCTCTTGAAAAAGATGAGAACCTTCTGAAGACTATCGGCTACTTCTGGTCCGATGCCTTGAATTGTTTTCTTTTTGGGCATGGTCCGATGACACCAACGCTGCTGGATGTCATGATGATCACTGGCTTAGACATATCATCAGCTTGTCCCTCTGCTTACAGACTCCCTGTAGTCCCCTTTAAACTGTCTTCCAAGGCAGAATGTACTAACTGGAGTACATACTTGAGCCAACACCAGAAAAGCAAGGGTCCTGTATCGGAGAAGGAACACACGGCCTTCCTAAACTTGTGGCTTGAACATTTCCTCTTCTGTGGCCCGTCCCTTGCTCCCACTAAGAATTACCTCTCTCTGGCTTACGAGCTGGCCAAGGGTCACCCTGTTGGCCTTGGTAAATTATTCCTTGGGGAACTTTACAGATATCTTCACCTGATGACTTCGAGCCTTCTTTCGCAGAAAAAACTCAGAACTGGTGGTCCGTGGTGGTTCATCCAGTTATGGGCTCATCTTTACTTCCAGAGCTCCATCCCCAATTTCCCTTCTCTAGTCGGCAATTCTTTTCCTGACCTGAGTGGGAGACAGATTAGATGCACTAGCTTCGGGCAGGCTTTGTACAGTCTTCCCGGTGGGAAATTGAACCCCCCAGACGCCTTACATTGGTTCAGGGTCTTTTACCGAGGCCTAGACGGCCCAACCTTTCTCCCGTACATTGATTCTGAACTTTTTGAGAACCCGGCCATGTTCCGCCTAGCTGATTTTGACAATGACGCTGACACCAAGCATCTGTACTCCATTATGGTCCGGCCCTGTCTTCTTCCGGTTGGCATGAGCACTTCCAATCGGATTATGAAACCAGGGTATGAGTTTTACCAGCTGGTCGTAGCAGCCCGGCAGCTTGGTCTTGGACAAGTACCTCCTCACTTCCTTCTTCATCTCTTGACGTCAAATAGAGTGGATCTCCCTGATGCTGTGACCGCCCAGAGGTGCTATAGTCTTTTTTCAGACCTTCCCCTGTCCGTCCCCGCCAATCTCGCCTTCACTTCCTCGGCTGTCGATTTTGGGGGGGGGGGGTCGATGTGGAAAACTCACATTTTCCGAAGAGCTCTGGGTCCGATGCTACAGCAAATCCACCCCGAATATGAAATTCCCACTGGAGAGGTACTGCCTCTTTCCGATTTTGTCCCTTATTTCTGCAGCAAGAAGATGGATCGGAGCCGGTGAACGATGATGGGACACCCTTCTGCTTCTTGCCAGTTGCTCCTGTGGTTCTCTTCGGCAAGAATGCACCTCCTCCTTCAAAGAGTATAATGCAAATTCAGCCGAGCACTGCCAAGTTGACCCCCAAGCGGAAGCGATCCTCTGAAGCCGTTGCCCCCCGAGCTCGTGCTAAGACGAGGAAGGTCCTCGTCAAGAAGGTCCGGAAGGAAGCTGTACCATCTCCTCCTAACCCAGAAGTCCCGGTCGCCAACTAGGTTCGGATCACCCCCCTCTTCTTACATAACCAGCCTTTTGTTCATGGCCATTCTTAATCTCGCTCCTTTCTCCTACAGCCTGTTGTGGTGGATGTCTCCAATGGGGAAGAACCCCCGCGCTAGCAGGGCTTGGCTTTGGAGGCACCGGAGGATATGGACGTGCCCATCAGAGCTTTGATCACCCTTCATGATCCTGATGCGGCCGTCCTGGAAGGTCCTTCTATGTTGGCTGACATCCCGGCTGCTTCACCAGGTACGCAGGAGCCGATCATGATGGCGTCCCTTGTTAGCCCCTCTCTGAAAGGACCATCCACTGCCTCAGCCGCTGCCGACCTCCCTGCGCAAGAGACACATCCAGCAGAGCCGACCGCTATCCCATCGGCTATTGCTTCTTCTTCTGGAGGTGTGACCCCTCTGGCCTCTACCGTCGTCGTTCAGCCTTCGGGAGGGACGCACCCTCAGGAGCCGATCGTTCACTCATCGGCTATCACCACATCTTTTTCGGGACAGGTATGCCTTATTCTTTTTAATTACTTCGGTCTTTTCCCTCTGTGCCTTGCTCACCCTTTTCTCCACAAGAATCTGGACCTTTCAGAGCTCCTCGCGTTCGATCCTGCCTCAATCGGGTCAGCCATACTGGAAGCCGATGACCCTCCCCTGAGCCTGGCCAGCACTGCCAATCAACTTCTTCGCATGAAGGATCTTCTGTTGGGACCGATCGACGCCTTGATCCAGGATTCCAGTGCGGTGAAGCAGATCCTTGATGAGTTCAACTCCCAGCTCCCTGTGAGCCTTCAAGTCAAGCTTTTGCCGGCCGGGCACCTCCCCTCTTTCCGAGCAAAAGTGGCAGAGGCTCGCCATCGGATTGAGACTCGGCGTTCCCAATCACTCCTGAGGACTGTCATCTCTGAGATGTGCCAATCAGTCAACAAGAAGAAAGCCGTACTTGACGCCAAGGTTGACACATCTGCCTCCGCCCAGCGGCTTCATCTCCTGGAGAGAGAACTAGAAGACCTTGAGGCTAAAGTCCGGGCCACCAAACAGCGCATCCAGGAGGAGAAGGATCTTATCGCGGGTTCTAAACAGGAGGCAGCAATCTTGACGGCCGAGCTGAAGGCAGACCTGGCCGAGCTGAGCAGCCTGAGCAAGCAAGTGGTCCCGGGGGCGAACGAAGAAGATGAAGCGGTGATTGCTGAAGTTGACCGCATCCGCCTTGACGCCATTGCTGCCATCAATGATTTCCTCCAGAAGACCCGCTCAAGATGAACTCCGTATTTTCATGTTGTAACCCTGAAGTCGATGGTTGTACATTGGCTATTTGATGACCTGTGATGATTAACTACTAAAAAAAACTTCTAGAGTCGATGGTTTTACATCGGTTGTTCTGATGTCTTTTGTTAATGTATGGGCCGATCATACTCATCGGCCTCCTTTTTCATTTCTTGTCTTGCCAAAACGCCATCGACTCTGCCCGTGTTACCTTTCTTAGTTCGCTGGCCATATCGGCTTATTGCCTGATGGGTGCCATCGGCTTCACCGTTCGTCAGCCCACATACTTGGGAAGTATTTCTTAAGATGTTGGCCGTTGATTGCCACTGGAAACTTGACGCCATCCAATTCTTCAAGCATGTACGCATTTCCAGGTAGGACCTGGTCAACCCTGTACGGCCCGTGCCAGTTTGGGGACCACTTGCCATATGCCGCGTCCTTAGTTCCCAATGGTAATACTGCTTCCCAGACCAAGTCTCCTACTTGAAATTCCTTCGGTTTGACCTTTTTATTGTATGCACGGGCTACCTTAGCCTTATTCTCCTTAATCTTCTCTAGCGACCATAGCCTGAGTTCCGTGAGGTCCTCCACATTGTCACTCATCAGAGTAGCATATTCCTCAGCAGACAAGTCATTCTGGAATTCTACGCGCCTTGACCCGGCCGTAACTTCCCATGGTAACACGGCTTCCTGCCCGTATACCTGGTGATAAGGGGGAAGTTTTTGTCGCCCTATGACATGATATATGATATGCCCACAGTGCTTCTGACAAGACCTCGTGCCAGCGTCTGGGGTATTCATTGATCTTCCTCTTGATCAACTTGATAAGGCTCTGATTGGACGCTTCGGCCTGTCCATTTGCCTGAGCATAATATGGAGACGATCTAATCAGCTTGATACCCATACCGGCGGCAAACTTCTTGAATTCTTCTGAAATAAAAACCGAACCACCATCTGTTGTAATGGTCTGTGGGATTCCAAATCTGTGAATGACGTGTTCCTTGACGAACTGAATAACATCCTTAGATGCCACTGATTTCATTGGGACCGCTTCCACCCATTTGGTGAAATAATCTATGATAGCTAGAATGAACTGATGACCCTTGCTAGATGGAGGATTAATTTTGCCGATCATGTCCATACCCCAGCCTCTGAACGGCCATGGTTTAATGATGGGGTTCATCACGGACGCTGGCACCATCTGGATCTTTCCGAACCTCTAACATGCTTGGCACCCCTTAAAACAATCTTCAAGCATGGTTAGCCACTTCATCTTGTGAGCCGATTGATGGGTCCCACATGTTCCCTCATGAACTTCATGCAGGAGCCGATTGGATTCGACCGGCCCCAAACACTTAAGCAATAACCCTTCCAAGGTCCTGTAAAACATATCATCCCCTATCAGGACATACCTCATGGCTTTGTACCGTATCCTCTTGGGTGCCCCCCGAGCCGAATCCTTCAAGTAATTGAAGATATCGGCTCTCCAATCTCTTTGGTCCAGTAAGTACACCTGATGATTTGACCCATCGGTTTTATACCCTGAAGCCAGTTGCGCTAGATCATTGGCCTCTGCATTCCGAGCCCTAGGTATCCAATAAAAATTTATATACCTGAACTGGGCTATTAGCTCCTGGCATTGGACCCACAACGGGAATAGCAGCTCACTTTCGCACATGTATTCTTCTGTAAGTTGGGAGATCACCAATTTTGAATCCCCGAAGACTTCCACTGCTTCAGCTCCAGCCTCCCGAAGCAATTCCATGCCTTTATGCACCACCTCATATTCTGCAAGGTTGTTGGTACAGGTAGCAGGTAATCTGATCGAGAAAGAATACGTTGCCCCCCGAGGCGATACCAGTAATATGCCGATGCCGCATCCGTCTCCACAAACTGATCCGTCGAAGTACATAGCCCAGGCTCGTACAGAAAGTGCTGCTATATTGATATTGACCCTCTCAGCAATGAGATCTGCTAACGCCTGCCCTTTAACTGCTTTTGCGGGTTGATATCGGATATCAAACTCTGATAATGCAAACATCCATTTTCCCAATCGGCCTTTCAATACAGGAGCCGATAGCATGTGTTTTATGACATCCGATTTGCAAATGATGATTACCTCAGACGACAGCAGGATATGGCGAAGCTTGGTGCACGTAAAAAATAAACACAGACAAAGTTTCTCCATATCGGGGTACCTTGTCTCTGCATCCAACATCCTCCTGCTGAGATAAAATACCACCCTCTCTTTGCCATCATATAATTGTACCACCACTGAAGCAATAGAAGTGTCACCGACTGACAAATATATGTAAAATGGCCTATCCTGTTGTGGTGGCACCAACACAGGCGGTCTCGACAAATATTCTTTAATTTCTTCGAATGCCCGCTGCTGTTCTGCCCCCCAGCGGAACTCGTCAATTTGCCCAGATAGATTAGAAATAAACCTCCTGACGAAGTTAATCTTACCAATAAGTTGCTGGAGCTCCTTCTTGGTGGTGGGTGGCACCATAGTGCGTACGGCTTCCTGACTTTTTAGGCCAATCTCTATTCCTCTTTCATGAACCAAAAATCCCAAGAACTGCCCGGATGACACACCAAAAGCGCACTTCTTCGGGTTCATCCTGAGCCTAAACTTTCTAGTTCGTTCCAGAACCTGCCGTAGATCATCCAGATGTCCCTCGACCAATGCTGACTTTACCACAACATCGTCGATATAAATCTCCACCAGATTGCCAATCAAATCATGGAAAATGTGGTTCATGGCACGCTGATACGTAGCACCAGCATTTTTCAAGCCAAAGGTCATAACCACATATTCGAATAGGCCCACCGCTCCGGGCACTCTGAACGTAGTTTTGTGTATATCTTCAGGGGCCATGAAAATCTGATTGTAACCTGCATTACCATCCATGAAACTTAAAATCTTGTGGCCGGCAGCAGCATTGATCAATGTCTCTGCAATAGGCATGGGGTACTCATCCTTCGGAGTGGCTCTATTGAGATCCCTGAAATCCACGCACACCCGCCATCGGCCATCCTTCTTCTGTACGGGCACAACGCTGGAGATCCATTCAGCGTATCTGCAAGTCCTGATAAATCCAGCTTCTAATATTTTTTCTACTTCTTTCTTTACTTCAACCAGGACTTCGGCTTTCATCTGTCGTGCCCGCTGTTGGAATGGTCGAAATCCGCTCTTAAGAGGGAGCCGATGCTCAACTATACTCCTATCCAGCCCAGGCATCTCTGTGTAATCCCAGGCGAAGCAATCAGCATATCCCTTCAGCAAAGTTATCATCAGCTCTCGTAGAGATGGGTGCAACTTCCTACTTATAAACGTTGGTCGTGGCTTATCCCCAGGACCAATATCTATCTCCTCAAGTTCATCAGCCGATGTGAAACCATATCCTAGCTTCCCTTCCTCCGTTAGATCAATGCTATAGATGGAAAAGGAAGATAGTATAAAGAATCCCGGCCGATCGTTAAGATCGGCCGTTCCACGCATCCCATTATTTTCTGAGTTTTTACAAAAAGAATAAGGCCGGCTGCCAGGGCTGGCCATCCCATAACAACTATGTAAAACACTTGTCCTCACAAATTCAATTTTTTGGGGCCGATTGCAGGAATCGGCCTCTATGGCTTCGCTACAACGTCTCGCTCCTTGCGGCTCCTTTATTCTGTAAGTCCGGTGGATAAGACCAGCCTTACTCCGTTTTTTGTAGCCTAGATGCGGTCACACCCTTCTAGGCTCATCCCTGAAATTGGCTCTTGATCTTCTGCATCCCAGATACTCATGGCAGCATGCGAAATTTCGATCGAGTCGTCTACCCGGACCACTTCCACCTCGTCTCCATCCCACTGGATCAAACATTGATGCATTGTGAAGGGGATGCAACAGTTGGTGTGAATCCAGTCCCTGCCAAGTAAAACATTGTAGGTACTTTTGCTGTTGACGACGAAGAACAAAGTCGGGATGGTCTTGTTTCCAATGGTGAGATCCACACTGAGGACGCCCTGAGCTTCTGAAGTCTGCCCATTAAAATCACTTAGCGTGACGTTGGTTTTGATTAGATCTCCGGTGGACCGCCCCAAACGGCGCAGAACTGAGTACGGCATGATGTTAACTGCCGCTCCCGTATCCACCAGCATTTTATTAACGGGCTGACCATTAATATACCCTTTAAGATACAAGGCCTTCAGGTGCTTGTAGTTCTTGGCTTGTGGCTTTTCGAATATCACTGGCCGTGGTTCCAAATCAAGCTGGGCTACCGATGGCTCCTCCTGGGTCCGAGCATGGAACTCTGCAGGAAGTACAAAAACCATGTGTGCATCAGCCGATACCTTCGCATCGGCTTTTGTTGACTTGGGCCGCCATTCCTTCCTGGGTGGGCGCGACTCTTTTTCCTGCACATAATGGACTAGTTCTGCCAGGTCTGGTCGCGCTTTCCTTAAAGTCTCGATGTACTTGACCTCGGCCTCCTCCAAACTACGCAGCCGCTGAACCCTGTGCTTCTGGGAACGGTTAAGCCCATCGGGACACCAACGTGGATGATGATACCTATCTTCTTCTTCATCTTCCTTTCGTGGTGACCGAACCCGCTCTTGCTGGGTTGGAGCAGGTCCTAGCCGCCGGAAAACTGAATCCTTTGCTTCTAACTTCATTGGTCCACACTCTGGGCAATCTTTGATAGTAGGCAGCCGGCTCATACCTGAATCCCAACAGTACCTGAAGAACGGGCAGTGGCAATGATCACGGGCATCTTCGTGCTTCCTCAGGCGCTTTCCGGTGCGGCGCTCATATTCCTCTTCCTCAGATTCCCGCTGGAGGCGCTGCTGGTACTGGTATTCATATTTCCTGAGAAGATCAGAGGAGGTTGGCCGTTGATTCCTTACATACCTTACTTGTCTTTCTATGACGTACTCTTTCTTCTCTTTTTGGGGCTGATCGCTGGGATCAACCTCTCCGTTTTTGCCCTGGCGGCGTGATGTCACCCCCGCCATGTTGATGCCAAGCGCGAAGTCCAGTTGTCGCCTTGCAGATCGATCGTAATTTTCCACCATGTTGACACCAGGGAACGGCTGAGTATCGACTTTCATGGCGGTCTGGCCTAGGATCAATCGGCCCTGCTCAATAGCCGATTGGATTTGCCGACGGAGCTCCTTGCAATCACTGGTGCCGTGGGTAAAAGAATCGTGCCATTTACAATATGATCTTCCTTTTAACTCCTGCGCCGTGGGAGGTTTGTATCCTTCTGGAAGCTTCAACTGCTTTTCTTTTAATAACAAGTCGAAAATTTGTTCGACTTTACTCACATCAAAATCAAACCCCTTCGCCGGCCCCATTTGCTTCACCCACTTGCATGGTACGGGATTTGCACCACGAGCCCATTCTGCAACTGATACTTCCGTTTCCCCGGAGTCATCGGCTTCTTCTGTATCAGCTAGCGCTACTTGGCGCTTAAATTTTTCTTGGTACAGCTCAGGGTGACGCTGCTCATGCGTCGTCAACTTTTGTACTAGATGCGCCAAGGAAGTGAACTCCAATTGAAAAGCCAGATCTCTGATCGGCTTCAGCAATCCCAATGACGCCAACTCGACAGCTTCCTTTTCTGAGATCCGTGTTGAATAACACCTGTTCTTCATCTCCCTGAAGCGTCAAATGAACTCTGCCACGGTTTCTCCACGCTTCTGTCGGAGTTGCGCCAGATCAGCAATTCCTGCCTCTGCACCTTCTGAATGGTACTAAATATGGAATTGTTCTTCCAGCTGCTTCCAGGTTCGGATGGAGTCAGGACCTAACGACATATACCACCCAAAGGCCGGTCCTGTAAGCGATTGCGAGAAGAACCGTACTCGCAACGGATCTGATACAGAGATCAAACCCAACTGTGCCAAATATCGGCTCACATGTTCGATAGAACTAGAACCTTCTGCTCCACTGAACTTGGTAAACTCAGGGAGCCGATACTTGGGCGGCAATGGAATTAGATCGTAGTCACTTGGATACGGCTTAGTATAGCCGATCGCTCTCCTCTTTGGTAATATGCCGAACTGATCCCTCAGAATGGCGCTGATTTGCTCCGCTGTTTGTAATCCAGGGGTCGAATGCATACTGTCATGACTCAGCCTGGTAGCATAAGTTGCTAGCCACGCTTGCTTGTCTGCGTCGGTTCCAGAAACTCCTCCAACTACTTTTTGCGCGGAATGTATCGGGTTATTGCTGTCCGGTATGTATGCACACATGTAGCCATGTGGGATTTCCTTGGGTGGCTCGCTGAAGAACTGGTGATCCATGGGATCACCTCCCACTTTATAAACCACATAAGCTGGAGCGCCATGTGATTCTGCAGCTGCAAGTGCATAAGGCAATGGAGGTCTGGTCTGGAACGGCAATTCTCCCTTATGACTGCCCAAAGTAGACCCAGTTGGAGAATGCTGATGCTTCATAATTTCTTGGACCACTCGCAAAGCTACACGCTCGAAAGCGTTGACCAAACTTTCAGAATGCCGGTGCAATGAATGAGCCACTGCATAATTTACCTCCTGCCGCAAAGCTCTGGTACAATCTTCAGAAGGGGTAAACAGATCTACTCCATCAAGAGCACCCTCAGGTGAAAACCCTCTCCACCTGACACCATGGTTGCGAGTCCTTTCAAAAGAGCCGATGAGGTCGGCTTCAAATTGAGCCTTGATTTCGTCGTATCTTTGCTTATGCTCGGCAGAGAGCTCTTCATAAGTGATTGGATTGTCTCTTGCCATTCTGCCGTCCGCGGTTGATGAAGTCAACGATGATGATGATGTCGATGAAGATGGTGATGACGAAGTTGATGAAGATTGTCCCACTGGGCGTGCCAGAATGTGTTGTCGGTCAAAACCCGCCGGCGAGCAGTGACAGGCAACACGAGGAGCCGGGAGGCTTTCGGGACGGCTGGTGGGCCCCGGTCCCTCGGTCAACGGCCCAGTGATCCGGCGCGCGCCCTGGCTGGAAGTTGCTAGGCATGCCACCTGACCATGCACCTAATCAGGAAGGTGTGACGTGTCGAACTCCAGTACGCACAGACATGTGTAAATATTAGTCCGAGCCGTGATCAGCTCATCACCTCCTCCCCGGTATCGGCTATAGAGAGCCGATAGCATCAATACCGGATCGGATCTTTGGAACAGGCAATGTATATATATGCTTATCAAAATAAATCTTGCTTCATAAATATCAATCTAATCCGACCCACAATAACTAAGCCCTCACTACACGATCGGAACATCTTACATGTGGTTGAGCCTAACAAATACACAAAAACATCAGGACAAACAACCCAAATAGAGATCATAGAAACAACCGAAAAGCTGATTTCTAGAGCAACCTCTATTCAAGCTACAAGCCGATACTAAAACATACTGCCGGAACCTTCAACTCGTTTGCAAGGCCTAATCATGTACATATTGAGCTAAATCTCCAAAATAAACAGAAACTAGCCATAACAAATCGGATCTACTGATAAAAACAAAGCAACATGCAACCATCACGTTCGTAATCGAACACGATGATTAAGCACACAAGAGCAACGAACAAAGCATGATTAAGACACAAAAAAAAGAATAACATCGCTCTATGCATGCTAGGATAACTAATGCTACTCGCCATCTACAAGGCTTCAGAACGAGCAACATATGAACAATCAAGCAAGGGTAATGCCACCCCGATCACGCAGGGCGTGATCGGGGCTGCATGGCGCTTACCCGATGAAAACCCTACAACAGGGGAGGCGATGCGCCGAGAGTTGTTGATGAATGATTCTGTCTTTCTTGTTTATTCATGGTACATATTTATAGTCCGTAGAGTTATCCTCTTTAACTAACCCTAACCCAACACGACACAAATCTTAACCGCTTATTCCTAAATTACATGGCCTTTCTTGCCTCAATCACCTGCACAGGGCCCGATTCGCAAGCTTATCGTAACTATCTTCTAGGCCCATCTTGCTCCATGGCCCACTTCTGGCCCGGTCAGATTATGGCGCTAACAACCGCGAAATATGGTAAAGCGGTAAGCCTAGTACCTGATTGGCCCGGCAAATGGACATGTCTCCACCACTCGATTTTTTTATTTATTTATGTTTACACGCACCGACGTGTGGGAGTGCGATCTGCAAGGCAGACAGGAGTACGATTATGTAGTCGCGCTATAGACGTATGTCCAGCATAATTGGTGTGCGTACAGTCCTGCAGTCGCTTGTGGTAGCCTTGATCCATAACCCGGAATATGAGGGAAACGGTTGCTTCGGAACGATCTTTGGATGTTCCAAGCATGTGAGTTAGGTTTACCTTGCAAGGTTGAAACTCGATTCAGAATCGTCCGTCTCTCGCGGAAATTGAGACTGCTTATTCCTTCTGCCACATAGAGTAAGAAGTGTAACTATTGATGGAATAATCTTGATGAATGATAACCTCTACCTTGCTTGCTTAGTCTAGGTGCTTACCTAGAATGGATAATCAACTAGAATCTTGAAAGCTAAAATTTGAAAGTAGATCATACTCTTTGTTGCTTTTTAGTTAAAAATAAACCCAGAACCCTTGCAATGCCTTCATGAGTCTAGTTATCTGGCTAAGTATACCACGAAGCGGGTAAGTCTTGCTGAGTATTAGTATACTCAGTCTTGCTAGTCAATTTTTCAGGTATGACTTTCGAGAACCCCACGGACAATCCTGCATGGCCAACTTCGGTTCCGTATGGCTGGTCCGTGGAGAGGGATCCGTCCCCGGCCGACAGTGACCCTCCTGAGTGACACCAGGCATTGGGCTGAGCATGGTGTCAGCCTTCGCGACGTGTTTAGTCGCGTGTTTATTTTCCTTCCTCTATGAACATGGACAAGCTGTTAAGCTTGTCATTTTAAACACTGTTTGTATAAGTTTACCTTAAGTTTGAAAAAGGCTTGTAATAATAATATTTGTGTTTCTGTAAATTAAAAATTCATGAGCAGTGCTGTGATTGTAAACTCGCCTTCGCGCGAGGTAAACCTGCTTCGATCCTGTTGAACCTTGGTTGTATCGGGTGGAGACCCGACAGACCAATGGATTATTCCGTTTGAAGTGCGTTGAGTTAGAATCGGCTGGACAGCGATGACTAGCACACTTGAGCCAGAATAATTCAGGCGATGCTGCCACAGATACCAAGGAAAGAACGACTAGAAGAAGGAAGATTAGGATGTACAAAATCACGTGGGATCATCATACTGAAGAAGAAGCCACCTGGGAAACTAAAGATTATCTTCAGAAAAACTTTCCCGAGTTCCTTAAGAATCCTTAGGTATCTACTTTCCAAATCTATCATTCTTGTAATCTCGGGACGAGATTCCTTTTAGGGGGAAAAGTTGTGACACCCTAGGTGTTAAAATAGTAAGATATTAGGAAAGAATGTGTAATGTATGTATTGAATTGAGTGAAATTGAGTGAATGTGTGGAAAAAAGGACTTATATGTAATTTTTCAAAAGTATGAGTCCTTTTATGCAAAAAATTTGAATTACAAATGTAACTTTCAATTTTTACTAGGAGTTAAAGTGTAAAAGTAGTAGTCATCATTACATTGCATGAAAACATGCAATTAAGTCCAAGGTTACATAAAATTTACCCTAAGAAGGACAAAAACTTTAGAAAGTCTCAAATTAGTCCAAGGTTTTAAAATAAAGTTCTATCCTTTGAGTTTTTGGTTTTGAACCCTAAATAAAAGTTGTAGGGTTTGAAAAGTTCTACAACTTTTATTTTGACCATTTTCTCATTTGAGGTATAAAACAGTGAGAAAACTTGACTTTACACCGAGGTCCTTGGAGTTTTTGAAACTACAAACAGCCCCTAGTGCCCCTCCCCCTTCTTCTTCCTCTGCTCCCCCTCTACCGCGCAGCAGCGCCACCGCCGGCCACCGTGCCGCGCCACCCGAGGCTACCTCCTGCTCCAGCGCCACTCCACGCGTCGCCTCCGAGCTCGGTCACCGCCTCAGCGCTCCCCCGCTGGCCTTCCCTGAGCATGACATGCTACTCTGCCGCCCGCCCGAGCTGCCCCTCTGCCACCGCAGGTCGCCGCCGCCGCTGCTGCTCTGCTGGCGCCACCTCCTGCTCTGGCAGCTCCCACGCGCCGCCCCCAGGCCGGCCGCCACCCTAACCCTTCTCCTCTGGCCTTCTCCCACGCGCTCCACGTTCCCCTGCCTCTGCCCGAGCTCTGCCCGGCCGCCACCTCACCACCGTCGTGACTAGCACCCGTGCGTGCCTCCCCCACCATTCTTTGCTGGTCTAAGACGTTCAGCAGCTTCCCCTCCCTCCAATTTGCTCTTTCTTGCACTCTCATTTCACCCCGAGCTTCTGAACGCCGTCGCCGCTCGAGTTCTTCTCCGGCGACCTCCCTATCCACCGTGGGCAGACCACCACAACCCCTCCCGATCCATGACAACCCCTCCTCTAGCTTTGCCATGATCCTGTGAAGCTCACCGCCCTTCACTCGACTACTTTTGAGCTCCAGTTTGGGCTTCCCGACGCTCGCCGGTGTTCTTCTCCTTCGCCGTCATCACGGTCACCGTCGGTCACCTCCTTCCCGTAGCTGTTAGCCTCAATTGAATGCAGCAGTGCATCACCCATGGCTCACCGATGCTCGCGCACAGGACCTTCGCCGGTGTTGATCATCGGAGCATCGCCGTCACCGTCGACCTCTCCGCCGCCGCCTCGGTCTGCCGTGGGAACCCATCTTTCCAACCACCTCAACCCTCGCCAAGGTGATCAATCGAACCGCATTGTTCCCCTCGAACTTCTCCCCAACCTCTGGACCGCCGCCGGTGAGCCGCCACGCCAGAACACCACCGCCGTAGTTGAGCTCTATCGCCGCTGCCTCGGGTCATCGCCGTTCCACCCCTCCGGTTGACCCCGACCATCACATCACCCCAGCAAGGACTGCCCTAGTTCCCTGATCCTTCCTAGCCGGTTCCCCCTCGCCGCCGGCGACCACCGTCGCCGGAATTTGACCGGCGAATCTTGGCTCTCTTCCCCGACGAGCCAGGGACTTGATTGCATTGATTTAAATCTTCCTGAGGGCCTGGCTGCAAGATTTCAGTCCCTCCCTTCCAATTTAAATCAGTGAACTTTAGAAATTTGTAAGAATTTGTAGAAAATTTAGAAAAATATCAAACCAGTTTTGTTTGAATCCTTGAAGAAAACTCTACAACTTTTATGTTATAACCTTGAGCTGATTAAGTGAATGTTTTGAATTAGAATAAATAATAGAAAATGGGTGTGCTAATTAGATCTCTTGATCCATAGCTGTGCTAATGCTGAAATTTGAAACATAGGATGTATGTCTCATGTATAGCTTTATATAAAATTTGTAGACTCAGAACTGTTTCCTAGCTACGATGTATCTTTGTTTCAAATTGATGAAAGCTTTAGGATTTATTCAAGGATGGATGTATTAGTGTTTGTAGCTGAAACTTTTACCCTAACTTTCTTTCAGCATGTATAATCCATGATAAAATTTTGAATATCAATAGCATAGAGTAGCTTAAGTTATAAATTTAAGCTTGGATTCAAAAATAATCCATGAATAATAGTTCTGGTTTATGAAAATTTATGAAATTAAGTTAGAGTGTTACTTTTGAGTAGTGTAATATGTTCACAAAATTTCAACACAAGATCTAGTATAGAACTTCTGATATAAATAAATTAGGATCTTTTCCAATACTACTTAATGTAATTAGCTTAATTGTTTAGAGTAACTCCACATGTTGTTGAATGAAGTTAGGTAATGTAAGTTAATACTCGATAGATGACTGCCCATAGAAAAGGTTAATTAACTTGTTGGATTGCAACTTTATCGTGAAATAAAATGGAAGCGTATGCATTCCCTTAAACTGTAATATTTGCATATCATATAGATTCGACTACACTCGCCGATGGAACCTATGAGTTGATTCCAGAACCTGAGCAGGATATTTCTATGGACCAAGTGAACATCACCAAGGAATTAACTGAAGCCCTGAACCAAAGTTCGAAAGTTATTAACATCCCTGAACCCAACCCCACCCAAGAAGGCAAGCCCCGGACATAAACCGCTATTTTTACTACACTACAATTTATATAGTCATGTATATCTACTTGTGCATTTAAGTTTTCAGAAATTGTATTGAAACCTTAGTTGCATATTCCTAGGAACCTATGTATTGAACACTAGAACCTGAGTCCGACTAGCTGCTAAGCTAATAGAACCGGTAAAAGTCGAGTGATTCCGTGTCACTCGCGAGCTTTATAGGAGTTGCAGTGTTTACATTCCTGCAACCACTATAAGGATGACGGACGGGGTTGTGATTATGATTCATGACTTTGGTAGAAATCCCATCTGTGTCGATGAAAATTTGATAAGGTCGCAGTGTGTGGTAGCGGTGGTTAAGCGTTTGAAAGTACTAGCCACATGCCGCGAAATATGGTAAGCGGTAAGCCTAGTAACCGATCGGCCCGAGGAGTGAACATACCCCCCACCACTCGTAATTTGGTTTTTCGCACACGCACTGTAACGCCCTAAGAATTTCAAGCCTAAGCTACGCGTTAAAGGTTCCGATTAAAAACGGATTCACCGTAACACCCTGACCCCCTTTGCACACGTGCGCGTTACGTCCCCGCCCTGTGCCACACAACGCACGGCTTCCCCCACGCGCACCGCCTCGACCCTCGCCATCGTGTCACGACGATCACGCGCGACCGCTTCCCACAATTTGCGCCGGCACAAGACCTTTCTCGCGCGGCGCGCGAATCCCGCACGCGTGGCCGACCGGCCGCGACCGCTGCCGCAATTAGCGCCGGCGCTCCTCGTACAGCACGCGAAATCCGCGTGCGCATGGCCGACCGGCCGCGGTCGCCGCCGCGACCGGCGCCGACGCCCCTCCTCCTCTCTCTCTCCTTTTCTTTCCCTCTCTCCTTTCCTTTCCTCTCTCACATTTTTTTTCTTCTCCTTTTCCTTTCTTCCTTTTTCCTTCTTTCTTTTCCCCTCCTCTCTTCTCTTTTTTTTTTCCTGTTTTCTCCTGCCGTGCGCCCGCGCGCCGGCCAGCCGCACGCCCGCGCTACCCCGGCCGTGCCGCGTGCACGCGCCCGCCCGCGTGCCCGCGTAGACGAACGCCGTGCCGCGCCGTCCGCGCGACGCGCCGCGCCCCTGACCCGCGCCACACCGCCCCGCACGTGCACGCAGCCGCGCCGCCCGACGTTCACCGCGCCGCCCGTCGCTGCGCTGCCCCGGCCCCGTACCCGCGCGTGCACCACGTGCCGCGCCGCCCGCCGTGCCGCCCGTCGCTGGCGCACGCGCGCGGCCGCACGGCCGCCGTGGCGCACACGCCGCCGCCCCGCCCCGCCGCTGTGCCGCCTCGCCCACCGTACCTCCCCTGTGCCCGCACACCGCCGCTCGGCCCCCCACGTGCACGGCTGTGCACGGCCGTGCCCCGCCGCAAGCCACGGGCGCCATTAATGGCCGCCCGTGGAGCCGCTCCGCCGGCCACCCCTCCCCCTACCGCCGGCCGCCTATAAATAGGCCCGGCCGCAGCCCCCGCTCCCCACAAGCTGTGCCGCCCCTGCCTACCTCCTCTCCCACGCCCAGACCGCCGCCACCCGAGCCGCACGGCCGCCGCCGCCTGCCCCACGCCGGCCCGCCGCTACGCGCCGCCCCCGCCCAAGGAGAGGGTAGGAACGGGACCCCCTCGCTCCCCTCTCCCTTTTCCCCCATGTGCCCGAGCCGCCCGAGCCCCTAGGCCGCCGGATTTGGGGCCGGCCCGAGCTCCCCCCTCCCTCCTCTGTTCCACGGGTGAGGGGAGGAAGAAGAAGGGGCAATTTTGCCCTTAGCCCCCCCCCTTTCTTTCCATTTAGTTAAGAGCCCTCCACCCTTGTATGCATTGCAGAAAAGCCCCTGTTATTTTATTTCTTTCAAACTAAGTTCCCCCACTATGTAATTTTATTTCCGAATAGGCCCCTCACACTTTTCACTGCCCCCTAACATTTCTAGGATTTACAAATAAGCCCTTCCCTTTTTAGGGAAACTTACGAATAAGCCCCGGTAACCCTGTTTAACCCATAGACCTTCCTTTACCTCGTCATTTTATGTGCGAAACGACCTCCGATCGACCCAAAATTTTACCACGCCCTTTCTAGCATAGTTCTAAGCACGCCATACAAAAATCACCCAAAAATATTATCCCTAACTCCGTAACTAAATTATTTCCGATTCAAGCTCAACGATAAAAGCTTTTAGTTCCTTCGCTTGATCGTGTGCCTGTTTGTTTGCGTCGTAGGACACGGAGTGAACGACGAGGTTCCCGACTGCGACCGAGCAACTGAGGATCAGTTCTGCGACCCCGAACCCGAAGGGCAGTGCTTCGATCAGGACTTCCCGCAAGGGTTTGACGATGGCAAGTTCAATCCCGCCTTTGATGCATGTTTCTGTCCTAGTTTTTATAAACATAACCCAATGGCCTGTTTTATAAAATTGCATGGTTTTGTGTGCTGGAAACCTGGTAGGATAGCCACCCTTGTTTGAAATAGCCATACTTTGACCGCCTGATTTATAAAGAAAGTGCGTGTGTGTGGGAAGGGATAAAATGTGGTTTTGAAAAGTGAGTTAGACGAGATGGATGGCATTTCCGTGTGAATTGCCGATTGGTGTGCTCGTACCTGTGTGGTTGAGCGAGGAAGGGAGATATCCATCTTGTCACCCCTAAGGACCGAGTTGATGTGACATCTCACCTAGCTTTTTGTCGTGCGAACCACTTGACCGTTGTATGGGCAACGGCTTAGCATAAATCCCACTAGTTAGCTTGATAGCCATCAGGAGAGCTGAGAGCAACGGGTGATCAAGGAGACGGGATAAGCTCTGTGTGACTTATGCCCCGGTTAAACCTCGGAGATAGGTCGAATGACCCCTTGATGGATCCCGTGATGGCTAGTCAGGTCTAGCTAAGGTGGGTAATGGCTTTGATGGGATCTGCACCGGCACTAAGGTGTTCGTGCTGTGGTACCCCACCTGTGGGTAAAGTTGCACACCTCTGCAGAGTTAAAACCTATTCGAATAGCTGTGCCCACGGTATTGGGCAAGTTATGGTGTGGTCACATAACTAGTGATTCTCTCTGGGAATGAATGGGCTGGCGTGAGTTGTTTGGAAAGTGTCCGGCAGTTGTGCCGTGTGCTACGGCGGACGGGGAGTCCGGTAGCAGTTTAAAACTTGGATCCTGTGTGGATCAAAATCGTGTGCTCCTTGGTATTAGAAAACTCGTTTTGGAAATCGTTTTTAAACGAACCCTTGCATACAGTTGAGTTTTTCACAAATGAACCATAACCTATCCTTGGATTGTCCTGTGCATATGATTACTGTTATACCCCCTCCGTGGGTGTGATTGGACTTGCTGAGTACGTTTGTACTCACCCCTCTCTTACTTTTTACAGTGGAAGACCCAGACTACATCCCCGAAGACAACGAGTAGGGTTTCGTCCTGCACCCAGTCTTGCCTGTGGTTGAGGCCACCGTTGGATTCCGCATGGCGCAAGACTCTGATGACCCTTTGTTCGTAGCTAGTGTAGTTGTGTGGGTTCTGGTTGTAATCCTCGCGATAGTGGCGCTTCACTGCCCATTACCGCGTAGAGTTGTACGGTGATGTACCATCTGATGTAATAAAAGTGTTATCAGCCTCCTGGGACTGATAAATCAACACTTTTAAGTCTTCCCTGATGGGGGACGCTTCAGGTGGTATCAGAGCCGTGGGCTGGCCGTAGGACGTGACCCTAGGAGCGAGACCCCTTTTCAGGCCCTAGAACTTGTCCCGATTCAGAAATTTTCTGCACAAACACTCACCACTGGTCTTTGCCTTGTTCCAGATGGCTGGCAATGGATGGGTTAGCGGAATCTGCCACGCAGAGCCCGGCCTCCCCAAGTTGCTATTGCTCAGCCTGGAACGCGTCGGGATTATGGAACCACCGGAGTATGCCTACCGTGAGTACATCGCCGGAGGCACCCTTCGGTGCGACGTAATGGTTTTTGTGGAGAAAAGCACCCGCTACCCCGATGTGGACCCTTGGTTCATCTCCACCGCTGGTTTCGCTTCCCCGACACCTATCGAAAGGCCGCTCGTAAAGCCCTGCGACGACTGCGTGTGCTCTACAGGCACCACCTTCAGCGGACCCCTATGGGATTTTTCCCACCCGCTGAGGGAAGAGGCGCACTTGGATTGCCCGAATGAGGGGACTTGGACGGGGAGAAGAAGATCTGGAAGACACGGTTTCCCACCTGTCCATCTACCTCACTGGCTTGGATGCACTCTACCGCGAACAGGCGGCACAACTGAAGCAGCTAATCCATGGGGTTGAAAAGTTAACCCAGGAGCTGGAGGAACAACGGACAAGAGCCGCAAGCGCCGAGTATTCCTTAGCCGCCCTCCAAGCCCAGATGCAAGAATACGAGAACCGCAACGGGATAGGTGGATGGATCGAAGAAGAAGAAGAAGAAGAACCCATGGAGACCCACTGGGATAAGGGTACTCAGACCGAAAACGAGATGGATCGGTTCCTCCCAATAAAGAAGCGCTCTATCAGGACCGAGGAAGAATCCCCATGATAGGATTAGCACCCCTAGCAAAAACCCTACCCTAATGACCACGAAAACTGTACCACCCTTGTTGTAATAATAAATATCATCTACTCGCTTTTGCACCTGTACCAGGTTGTTTACCCTACTTCTGTTTTAGATGGCTGAGGAAGGATGGACCCAGGGCGATTGCCAAGCTGCACCTGGATTCCCCAGCCTCTTGATCAACACCCTGGAGGACCTTGGCGTTACGGAGCGCCCAAGGTACTACAGCCGAGAGTACGAGCACCATGGTACCCTCCGCTGCAGGGTGATCCTGGTCATCGCCAGGAGCAACCGCTACCCCGACATCCAGCCCTGGCGGGCGACCGCCACAGGGTTTAGACACCAAGACACCTACCCCTTGGCCATCAGAAAAGCACTCCGTTATTTGTGCCGGATTTTTGAAGAACACCTCGCCCCTTCACCAGCAAAGTTCTTTCCGCCGGCCATCAGAACCCCAGTTTGGGAAGCGCGCATGAGAAACCTGGAGCGACGTCGCCACGAAGAAGGCCCCCTGTACCAAGTAGCTACTTACCTAGCCGCCCTGGACCAACTCTTCGACGAGCAAGCCAACCTTCTGAGGGAGCAGACTCACCGAGCCGAGCAAGCAGAGCTCGCGGTGAGGATACAGCAGATCCGAGCCGCCCATGCCGAGGCGAGAGCCGCAGCCGCGGTCAGTAGCGAAGCTGTCGCCCAGAAAGCCTCAGGCAGGCCCGAGACCGGCGTATGCAAGATTGGACCCAAAGTGGAACACCCGTCCCGGCGATAGGGGAAGACCATGTTTTACTCGGGACACCCGTCATAGGGTGGGGATCACTCTTTGGGAGCACACGAGCCCCACCCGAGAACCCTGGAAGCTCTGCTGCCGCCGACGAAGGGGATGCTGCAATGCAGCCCCTGACCGATGGGAACCCAGAGGACGGCGAGCGAGGACCTCTCACCCTGTCCGCCCCGGAAGAAGACACACCACGCAAGTAGAGTGACCGACGCCATCCCAGTGATGCCTTTCCCAGCCTTTCTGTTTAAGACGTGCCCTTTTGCAAAACCCTGGCCGAGTAGCACGAGACTTAGCCATACCCCTAAGTTGTACCCTCCCTGCTTAATAAAATAGTTGGTGCTTGTTGCTTGTGATGTCGTGTGCTGGTGTGTTGTGTGCTGCTTATTTATATAGATACCGGCAGAAGGTAGATTCTGCCTTATATATACGAATTAAACAACTTAAACATCACCAAAATCGTAACCCCGATTTACCCAATCAACAGGTGACCCCCCGGAACGTCGCGAGGGCCTCCCGTGGCCGAAACCCCGTAGCCGCTAGTGTCGGAGCACAACCCGTTGAACAAGATCTTCCCCAAGGAGAACAAGAAGTAAGCCAGAACCGAGGAGGAAGTCAAGAAGGAGAACAATTACCGCCACCCCCACCCCTCGGAGACCTGGCGCAGATCATCCATAACCAGACCCTCATACTAGAGACTCTAGCGAATGCCCTCATTAACCGGCAGCCACGAGGGCAGAATATGAACGACAAGCTGACGGCCTTTCTAAGAACCAAGCCACCAACCTTCGCCGGATCCTGCAACCCGTTGGATGCTGACGACTGGTTGCGAGTAATTCAGAGGAAGCTCGAACCATTCGAATGCCAGGACCGGGATAAAGTCCTTCTGGCAGCCCACCAGCTCACCGGAACAGCATTATCTTGGTGGGAAAACTATTGTGCCGCAGCCGAAGACGCCTCTACCATCACCTGGGGAGAATTCGTAAGGGAATTCCGCCGCTACCACATTCCTTCTGCCACCATGAAACGCAAGGCGGATGAATTCCGCGCACTACAACAAGGGAGTATGACGGTGGAAGAATACACCCACCGGTTCATAGAATTGGCCCGATATGCGCCGGAAGAGGTGAACGACGATGATAAAAAGCAAGACATGTTCAAGAAGGGGTTAAGCCCAGAGCTCCGGACCTTGCTTACTCCCCAGATCTATCCAGACTTCAACACCCTGATGAACAAGGCCATCCTCACAGAAAGGGCCAAGGCCGAAGAAAGAAAGGACAATAAACGCAAATTCTTGGAAAGTAAGGCTCGCCAGCAGGACCGCTTCCAAAAAGCCGAGGAACTCCAACTACACTGCACCAAGATCCCAGGCCCCAATGCAGTATAGGACTCAGTCCCAAGTGACCGGGTCACGAGCCTCTGAAGCACAGCCCAAGAGTCAGAACACCATGAGGGCCCCGCAGAGCAACACCAGTCTGGCCGCCTCCGACAACAACAATGTCAGGGCCTGTTTCAACTGCCGGGAGACAGGGCACTTCATCGCCAACTGCCCTTACGCCAAGAATAAGCCGGCAACATCGGCCTTCTCCAACACGGTGAATGGGCCCAGACCGGCCCTGACCGGTGCCAACCGAGTGCCCGTCCGCAACAACGACGGCAGCCAGCAGGTGAAGCAGCAATCATTTGGACGAGCCCGCGTCAACCACATCGACGCGCAGGAGGCTCAAGAAGCTCAGGGCGTAGTGCTCGGTGAGTACTTAGTCAACTCAGCTCTGGCGACAGTATTATTTGATTCTGGAGCATCACACTCGTTTATATCCTCGAGCTATGTGGAGAAACACAAAATACCTACAGTACTACTAAAAACACCCCTATTAACCCGGACGCCTGGAGGCGACATCAATTGTCAGTTAGGGTGTCCCCGGGTAAGGATCAATTTAAGTGGGGTAGACTTTCTAGCAGATTTAGTAGTACTTAAGCCTGGAGGAATAGACGTGATCCTTGGGATGGACTGGTTAAGCCGACACAATGGTCTCATAGGCTGTTCCGACAAAGTGGTACACCTAACAAACCACGAAGAAGTACAAGTAATCTGCCGTACCCGGGATAGCAAGTACGACCCAATGGTATTTAGCATGGAAGCCAAGCCCTTAGAAGGAGTCCCGGTAGTAAACGAATACCCAGATGTGTTCCCCGAAGAGCTTCCCGGTATGCCGCCAGATAGGGATATAGAGTTCGTCATAGACCTTATCCCCGGAACATCCCCTATAGCCAAGAGACCCTATAGGATGCGGCCTCTGAGTTAACAGAATTAAAGAAACAACTGGAAGAACTGCAACGAATTGGATTCATTAGACCAAGCTCGTCGCCTGGGGAGCCCCAGTGCTGTTTGTCAAGAAGAAAGATGGAAGTATGAGGTTGTGTGTAGATTACCGAGCTCTGAATGAGGTTACCATTAAGAACAAGTACCCCCTCCCCAGGATTGATGACCTTTTCGATCAGCTAAAGGGAGCCAAGTACTTTTCCAAGATCGATTTAAGGTCAGGGTACTTCCAGCTCAAGATTAGAGAAAGTGACATCCCCAAAACAGCTTTTGTCACCCGCTACGGGCAGTTTGAGTTCACTGTAATGTCCTTCGGACTAACCAATGCCCCTGCCTATTTTATGAACCTCATGAACAAAGTATTATGGACGAGCTGGATAAGTTTGTCGTAGTTTTTATCGACGACATACTTATCTACTCTAAGAGTATTCAGGAACATGAGCAACATCTGCGGGTAGTATTGGAAAAGCTGAGGGCACATAGGTTATATGCCAAGTTCAGCAAGTGCGAATTCTGGCTGGAGAGAGTAGCTTTCCTTGGTCACATCCTGACCGCGGAAGGCGTAGCAGTGGACCCAGAGAAGGTCGAAGCCGTTTCCAATTGGCACAGCCAACTAACGTTAGTGAAATCAGGAGCTTCCTTGGATTAGCTGGGTACTATCGAAGATTTATTGAGGGATTCTCCAAATAGCCCGACCCATGTCGGAACTTCTTAAGAAGGAGAGGAAGTTCGCCTGGACGGAAAATTGTGAAAGAAGTTTTCAAGAACTGAAGCAAAGGTTGACAACCGCCCCAGTGCTGACCCTACCGGACATCCATCGGGACTTTGTCATTTATTGTGACGCATCCCGACAAGGGTTAGGGTGCGTGCTGATGCAGGACGGGAAAGTTGTTGCATATGCTTCCCGCCAACTCCGGACCCATGAGCAGAACTATCCGACCCATGATTTGGAACTTGCAGCCGTGGTGCATGCCCTTAAGATTTGGAGACATTACTTGATTGGAAATAAGTGTGAGATTTACACCGACCATAAGAGTTTAAAATATATCTTCACCCAACCGGATTTGAACCTAAGGCAGAGGAGATGGTTGGAGTTGGTTAAGGACTACAATTTAGAGATCCATTACCACCCTGGAAAGGCAAATGTTGTAGCCGACCGCCTTAAGCCGGAAACCCTATGGACCCAAGGATGACCACCTATGCGAGGAAATGGCACGATTAAATGTGCACATCGTTCCTCGAGGTTCCAGCCAGTGCTAAACGTCCAATCGACATTAGAAGATAAGATTAGAGAAGCCCAAAGCTCGGATCGAGAGTTAGTAAAAATTTGCAAACAAACTGGAGAAAACAAAGCACCGGGCTTCAGGGTAGACGATAAAGGAACGTTATGTACGAGAATAGGATTTGCGTACCCCAGAATGGAGATTTCCGGAAATTGATCATGGACGAAGCCCACAACTCGGCCTACTCTATCCACCCGGGATCCACCAAAATGTATATGGACATAAAGCAAAAATATTGGTGGAACGGAATGAAGGCGGATATTGCAAGATTCGTGGCTCATTGTGACACTGTTCAAAGGATAAAGGCCGAGCATCAAAAGCCGGCAGGATTATTGCAACCCTTACCTATTCCGATGTGGAAGTGGGATGAGATAGGGATGGACTTTGTAGTGGGACTGCCCCGAACACAGAAGGGACACGATTCCATATGGGTAATTGTGGATCGACTCACAAATCGGCACATTTCATACCCGTAAGGACCACTTATGGCGGAGAAAAGCTGGCAAAACTTTATGTGGAAAACATAGTAAATTACACGGAGTGCCTAGCAGAATTGTCTCAGATAGAGGACCCAATTTACCTCTAGGTTCTGGAAAAGCTTGCATCAAGCCATGGGCACCAAAGTTAGATTTCAGTTCCGCATATCATCCACAGACTGACGTCAAACCGAGAGGGTAAATCAAATTATGGAAGATATGCTGAGAGCATGTGTCCTGACTTATGGAAATGATTGGGAACAGAGTCTGCCCTATGCGGAATTCTCGTACAACAATAGTTACCAAGCCAGCCTGGGCATGTCGCCATTCGAAGCTCTCTATGGGAGAAAGTGGCAAAACTCCCTTAATGTGGTCGGAAGTTGGAGAACGTCGCTAGTAGGGCCCGCACTCATAAAAGAAGCAGAGGAGAAAGTAGCGGAAATCCGCGAGAAATTGAAAGCGGCTCAGTCCCGACAAAAGAGCTACGCAGACAAGAAGAGACGGGAAATAAGTTTCAATCCGGGAGATTTTGTCTATCTCAAAGTCTCACCCATTCGAGGGACGAAGTTTCAGTACAAGGAAAATTAGCCCCTCGATACATTGGGCCGTATCGAGTTCTAAAGAAAGTCGGAGCCGTGGCGTACCGACTGGAGTTACCAGAAGAAATGTCGGATATACACCCAGTATTTCATGTCTCGCAATTAAGAAGGTGTCTGAGAGTACCGAGGGAGAACACGTGCCGGTGGAAACAATAGACCTGCAACCGGATCTGCGGTACCAGGAAGTGCCGGTCAAAATTCTGGACACTGTCACTAGGAGGACAAGAAACTCTGAGGTGCGGATATGCAGGGTTCAATGGAGCAGACACGGAGTAGAGGAAGCAACCTGGGAGCGCGAGGAGGCCCTAAAGAAAGAATTTCCCCATCTGTTTAGAAGCCAGCCGAATCTCGAGGACGAGATTCATTTAAGTGGGGTAGGTTTGTAACGCCCTAAGAATTTCAAGCCTAAGCTACGCGTTAAAGGTTCCGATTAA